>NC_133396.1:96514489-97114489 GCF_047511655.1 Castor canadensis | reverse complement strand
TGGGGCCCTTACTCTGGTCATCTGTGGCACTTTTTTCTCTGTTATGCCCAAAGCTCTGTTTACTAGGCTGCTGTGGCTGTCCCCTCATTAATCACTCTCCATGTTTCTGTAGACCTGTCCTTCAAAAACTGTGAAGAAGCTGGCACTCATGATCTAAAAATTGAATGGAAAAAGTATTTAGCATTAAGCAGTTTGAGTTAAGTATGGGGCTGTGTAAGTGTTGAGGGCACAGTGAGTTAGGGGCTTGTGGGAACGGTGAGGAAAGTGCTTCCTCTGAGTATCCAAGCTTAGCTAGGTCTCCTAGATGTACAGTTTCCATAGGTTACCGTGTGTATTTTTAGGATCTCTCTCTGTGTCCCTAACGTTCTCTCCTTTGGCAAACTTTCTTTCTTCTTGATGTATGGAATATTATCCTGGATAAGAATCATAAAATGGAGTCAGCTCATTGAATACTTTCATAGGAAAACTGAGGTCCCACAGTCATATGGCCTGTTAAGATCACACATGATTCAGGAGTTCAGAAAGGGCAAAAGCAACAACTCCCACACCCACATGGACTTCAACTTTGCCAAGACTACTTGATTCTTTAAAACAGAAATCACTCAACTAGGTTTTACTGTTAAGCTAATTTCCCATCAAGCCGTCTCAGCATTTCTGTAAACCATGGATGTAGCTATAATGGAGGGAAGGTTTAGCAAATGTCAACACATGGTGAAGCTGCATATCCCAAATTTCTCAGTTCCTTTTCCAGCAAAAGGGTTGGTTTGCCAACTCCTTGGTAAAAGGTAGAAGTTCCTAGAATCTGTTATCTCAGCCACATTTGGGATGCTTGCCTATAAGACTACATATATTTATGTGTTTTATGTGGGTAATATTTTGACTACTGCTTATTTGAAAGACAGTGTGATTGAGTAGGCTAAAAGCCACAGATGATATGAGAAATGTTATCAATACAAGCACTTTTTCAGAAAGGTGAATAAAACAACCCTGAAGCTTGATGTCATCTTGCAAAGCTTTGAGAAAAGTTGGTGCTTGTGACCAGTGAGGAAAATGCAACATGGCTGTCATTACTGATTTCTTAGTGGGGAAAAGAATTCAGACCGAGGGTACCTTGGCATGGGTACAGACAGAAAGACTGTCTAGCTCATTCTTGGATGGTGTAAAAGAGAATCCTGAATATATTTTCCTTTTCTACATTTCCAACACAGAGTGAGGAGTTTACCATGGATAAGTAATATGGTGTTTTAAAAGACAGCTGAACTCTGCATTGGACCTTTACTTGGTCTTTCTGGCTTGTAGGGATATTGTGGTGCCCATATTTTTGATGAGCCCATTTGCTGGTTTTTTTTTTTATACATAGGCTACTTGTAGCAATCAGCAATTTGCCATCAATCCATCAATCAACCAGGAAACATACATGTTTCTGTAATACTCCACTTGATATCCCTGTTCTGTTGCCTAAATACCAGGGAAAAGAGGAAGCTAACCGTCACTGGCTTCATACCAAGGAGACACAATGAGATAATGTATGTAAAGTACATAGAATGACCCTGAAAAGGATCATTGTTTCCACTTGACAGATGAGGAAACTAAACCCTAGAGAGATTAAATAAATTACCCAATCTCCTATGACTAGTAAACAGCAAACTCAGGCTTCTCTAATTTCATAGTCCATATTCCTTCCTATTAGTCACATTGCCTCCACTAGGTACTTGGCAATTACTCTCTTGTGCAATCTTTGGATCTTTGCTTTGATATTATACTTAATTATTCCCTCCACAACTCATAGTAAAATGAGAATGACAGGAAAGCCAGAGTCGGCAAGACTCTAAAGGCACCTTCGTCAGCTCCAGCAGCTTTCCAGGTAGTCTGATGTCCCTGACAGAGTGGATCATGAAATAGCAGCACACAGGCCATATAAGAGCTCTGGGGACCTGGCAGAAGTTGAGGCTGTGGGGTAAGAAAGTGAGAAGGGGGGAAGCAGTGTGTTAACCTTACTAGCACACAAGAGTTGTTGCTTCTTTTTCTTTCAGGTTAATGTATATAACTATTTGTCACATTATTTATTTTTAGGGCTTTTTGTTGTTGTTTTTTTAAAGATATCTTTTAAAAGCTCCTATCTGGTTTGGTGCTAAACAAAAATTCTGGTTAAAACAAAATAAACATTTTCATAAATGCAGAGGGAGGACAATTTTTTTTCCTTCAAAATTCAAAATGCTTTCTTAAATTTAGCTGTCTTTGGATACAAACAACCCAAAGAAAGCAGAAAATAGCTTTCAGATTCAAACAATAAAGGATGGGGACTGGAGGAGAGGAGTAAAAAATTAAGGAAAAGAGGAAAGTAAAAGCTATCACTCTGCATTGACCCTTTTACTGAGATAAGGTGCAAAACATAAATAATCCGCCCAGAGAATGACAAATCCACTCACTTAATTCATTATTTATTTTAGTTATTGGAGAGGCTCATTGCTGCTTAGCCTCTGGGCATATTTACAAGTGTGATAGAAAAAAGACAGTCCTTGCCTTTACTGTTTACAACCTACAATAGATAATATATAAACAAGACGTATTGTTTTTGTATGCAGACACTTGCGTCCAGATATACTTTAAGCAAACAAGAGCAAAACAATTAATATGCACATAAAATCAGTAAGTTAAATCATCTTTTGTCATAAAGGAAAGGAAAAAATACAAATTAAGGAATTGGAAACAGATTTGGTCCACGTTTGACTCTTCTCATATAAATAAAAATATTTGAAAGACAATGTGGTGTGGCAGAGTCAGGGATGGGGCGAGCAGTGTTGTGACTTGCTTGTTTCATGAGCCAAGCATGGGCAACACTCAGTAACACCCCTCACCTTCACGGGCTGCCAGCCATAGAGAGGCAAATTAGAGTGGTGGCATAGCCACAAATCACAGGCTGTTGTTAGTTTCAGTCTGACCCTTAGCATCATTTTATCTGAGTCCACTTGGATTTAATGTGATTCCCTTCACACCAGCCCCTCTCTGGACAAAAACTGATATTGTTATTGTTATCATCATGATTACTTGGGGCTGACCTAATGCCCTTTTGGCCTGAAGCCATAGGACCTTGCCACGGCCCAACCATTAAGAGCCCTTACAGCACCTCCCTGACATGGCTGTACTGGACTTGAAGTTACAAAGAAAGGAAATATCACTTAGTGCCTCTACTGCCCTCTTCGTATTCATTGTACACTTTTCTCCCATGATGCTGCTCATTTCCTCAAGGGATTAAAATCTCAGCTACTCTGATTCCAGAGGAGAGTATGGAGGAAGCCAGGCTCTGAGCTCACAGAAGTGAGGCTGGCGCACCTGCCCACTGGTTCTCAATAAGGAAGGCCTTTCTTTTGTCCTTTCAGACCTGGGAATGGGAAAAAAGCCAGCATCAGTGACCTTGGATATATAGATTTTTATAATCCACAAATCATTTCAGAAATGAGAGATGTAATATTAGCAAACAACGTACAGTGTGCTGGCCATGGATTTGACTGTACACACTCCGTATTTGGGGCTTTTTCTTGATCTGTTACTTGGTATCTACCTCCTTCAATACACAAAGGCCTTCTTATCAATTAACAGACTAGGAAGAATCGGTGGTATGGACACAATGAACACAAATGGTTGTTCACAATCTAGAGAACATTGACCCCATGAGCCCACTGGTGCTCTCCACAGCTTGATGGTGGTGGAGAGATGAAAATGGAGACACAAAAGGATATAATTAGGGTGATTCTGGAAGTCAGCTAGAGAGTAGGAAGGTGATTATGGTGCCTGGATTCTAGGCCTGCTCATAGTAAGGTAAGGCCTAGAAGAGACCTTTGAGAACCTTAACCTGTTGTTTTATAGATAAAAACACCCAGAGTGGATATCAACTCACTTAAGCTCAGTGGCATAGTTGTCCAGTTTTTCAAAACTAGTTTTTCTGATAAGTCTGTATTTTCAGTACAGAATGTCCTCAAATGAATGGTGGTGCCTTTTTCCCCCATTCTGGGCCCTGCCCTGTTTATACTATAAATAATTGTATCATTTACTATTGCTGGTTTTCTCAATGACAAGTCCATTCTCCTTTCCTTCAAAGGTCTTAACATGGGCTTGTTTCTTGGGTAAAATTCGAGTGGAGGACACCACCGTGAACACTGAGCTACATGGGCATCTCTCTGTAGATGTCACACAGCCCAAGAGGCAGTGTCCTGTGATGGTGAGGAACATGGACTCTGGACTCTGTTTGCCAGAGACCTAATTCCATATCCTTCACTAACATACTGGGTGACTTGTGCATATTACTGAATTGATCTATATAATAGGAAGAATAATGTTATACTTTATAGGTATAGTACACATGAGGTCATGGAAACAGTGCTTGGCACACGTTAAGCGTCATAGTGTACTTGTTATTTTCTTTACCCTCTCAAGGTAGCATAGAGGTACCTAAAAGTTAGAGAATTTAATCTTCTATTTCACTGAGGAAGGGACCCTCCTGGAACAACTCTGGGTCATGCTATCCAGCTGGGCTGTAGCCCAGCCGCAGGTCAGCCAGTTTCTCCCTTCAAAGGTGGTTCACCATCACCAGTGATATCCTTCTTTCAGTGCCAGGCTTGTCTTCTGCACCTGTGCAGAATAAGCCATTCCTTCTTGTTTGGTTGGAGGTAGCGGCTGTGCTGCTTTGGGTATCCCTCCTCCTCCTTCCCAATCCTGCACTTGTAGTGTTTCTGGGAGATTTGGCCAGAGAGATTCCTTGGGGACTTTAGTGGCACTGTGACTCCCAAAGAGTAGATTGTGCTAGAGGCTCTCTCCAGGACCCTGCCTGGTTCCATTTCTGCTGAAGTTCACCCCAAAACAACAAGATGGCCACAATGAAGAAGCCATGGGAAACAAAATGTTATGTTTTCTTGTTTCCTGTCACCTTTTGAGTTTGATTTACCACTGGAAATATATGGACCAGTGTTCCATGGCAGTACATCAAGACTGTTCTTCCTGCCCTCCCAACAATGCCTGCTATATTTTGTTTTTGGACTCTGAGTTGCCCACATCAGTTGACTTGTCTGATAGAGAACTGTAAGCTAAAAAGAGAAGCAAGTGTCAACTTTGTGAAGGGAACATCAACATCATCCTTGACTCAAACTTTGGTTTTACTCAGCATAGTTGTGGGAAGTCAGGGATCCCATGGATGTTAAATGTCTTTGTTTTAGGGGAATATATTCTTTGGAAGGAATGGGAATGCTTAGCTATTTCCTAGCCTGTCAGAACTTGGAAAGCACCAACATTGGAGATTGGGGCCAGCTGCCATTAGCATCTCACAGAGTGCTATGTTGCATGAACCATACGTATGTGTTTCCTTGTGGATATGCCCATTGGTCCTGTAGCCTACTGGCAGCATCCTAGGTGACCAGAATTCTTGTTGTCTGTCTGCAGAATGGCAGCCCTGGGCAGGAGCTAACCCTCAGACTATAAATGCATAGAACCTTATTTCCTTCCACTTCCATGAGGCAAAAGATGCTGCTTAGGGAAGGGTGAAGTGTGTTGGGGTGGGGGGAAGGAGGCATTGTGAAGGTGGGGGCTGGGGAGAAAAGAAGGAACAACTGTAAAAAATGTTAATTTATTAATCACTGAATATATAGCAGTTCATCTGAAATGCTGTTGCTATGCCAACACCCTGGGAGTTTATTTTCTTAATCCAAGAGAGGAGCTCTCAGTCCCCTGCTCCCCTGCTGTGCCATTTGAATTTGCTGCTGCCACCGCTGCCACCATGGTATCTGTTTTAAAAAGTGGGGGGTGAGAGAGGAAGGGGGGGGAGGACCAGTCTAAACCACCAAAGCAGTCAAATGCAAAGCAGTGAGAGGCCTTTCTCAGTGCGACTTAGTAAAAATGACACAAATTAATATACTCTACTTAAACCAGACCAAGATTAATGGTTCTCTTTCAGTGCAGCTTAGCCCAACTGTCACTCGACAGGCGTTTGTCGGACAAAATCAACACTAATCAACATTTATTCGTCTCTTGCCCTTGGGTCTGAGGAGCGCAAGCAGGCTGCGCCGTTCTCCCGCTCGTCTCGCCACGCTTTTCACCCTCCATCCAACTTCGCCATATATCAACCTTCCTCCTGGTGCCTCTCCTCGTATGGATCCACAGACTCAGCTATCAGGGTACATTAGAGGCATGATAGATTTTCTGTTTTAATTTACATCTATTATATTACAACATAACAGATTTTGATTCAGTAGAGACCAGTGTCTCCTATAGCCAGACTCCTTGGGAGGATTTCTGCATTAACTTATTAAGGTTCGTTAGGAAGCAGCCTCAAATAGTCTCTCTCTCTCTCTCTCTCTCTCTCATTTTCTCTCCCTCTCCCTCTCTCTCTCTGGCATGCTCAGTAAAGATGTCTTGTGCACCTTATTCACAAGCACAGCTCGTTTTTTCTGTACCCTTGGTTTCCTGTGCTGGATCACATGAGGCTGGTGGGTTCCTCCCTTACTTTCTGATTGGACTTTGATCAGCCAACAGTGGAAGTCCTGGGCTCCCCCCTTTGCTGCCTGGCCTGGGGAAATGGGCCTTGACAAATCTGGTGGCCTCCAGTCAGTGGACACCCCCTCCCAGGCTTTAGTGCTAGCCTCCAGTATCTCCTTTTCTCTTTCTTTCCCCTTTTGATCTCAGTTACAGTTAGATTTTATTTATTTTGAAACACATGTCTATAGAGACGGGGGAAAAGGCGGGAGGAAGCCAAGTGGCTGAGTTTAGCACAGAGAAGCGTGTTGAAAGGATGAGTGAAGGGGTGTGTCTGAACAAGGCTCTTTTCCTTTCTGCATGACTCTGTTGAAAGCATCTTGTTTCAGCCTAGAACAAGGTGCATGAGTCCAGCTTGTCTGTAGCATGTGAGGTACGTGTGTTTGGAGTCCCTGTAGAGTGTCTTTCTGTCCACCTATGAAATTGCCTTCTAATTTTTATCATCTCCCCTCCTCCCTTTCACCAGAGTTGTAGTGTTAAGCACATCTTTTGCTTAACAAAAATGAATATTCAATATTCATTTCCATTTGATTTTTGGTAGGGACTATTGACCAATGCCACATTAAACTTTGGATATGTGGTCACCTACGTGCTAGCTGCAGAGAAGAGCTTGCAAAGGGGACAGAAATTCTCCTGTCTACGCAGACCTTTCTACTTTCCATTGCTTTCTGCATGTACACAGTGGCTTTTTCAAATGCCCAGAGACACTACACCTTTCTTCTCAAATTGCCCACAATACTAGATCCCCTGGCTACATAAGCCAGCATTCTTAATTTCTTCCACTAAGCTGTTGGCTTCTGCACTGCAGTGAGGTTTTCTTGTGGCCAGAAGGCAGAGAAACTGTGGCTGAATTGGGGATGTGTGGTTTGTGTGTGTTTGCATGTAGCCGCTGAATTGTTGGATATCTTAGGAGGACAGCTTAGGACTTCCATGTTGGTTTCTTATTACACAGCAATAAAGTAAATGACGCTTAGGATAACTCTGCACTTGTAGAACTGTAGCTCAATTTAAGAAACAAAACTCCACCAACAGGAGTGCTTAGTATCTTGAGCTCAGGAACCTGACCTCATTAATTTTAATGAGGAGAAACATTCTCCAGCTGGAGCTGAGGAGAAAATGAAATACCAATGAGGTTATCACTTTGGGTGATCTCACTGAATTCAGAGTGTAATTGGAATGATGCTTAGAGTTTTCTAAAATCCTATTGAGATTTAGAAGAGAGCACTTATGCCCTCGAAGTACAAAGAGAACCTTTACCTGGGAGCTAGAGCAGAACTCTATATGGTCCTTCCTTGTGGAGCTGTTTGAGAAGTAACGTTAAAAAGTTGGGCCAGCCTAAAACTAAAAGAAAAAGCTGAATGAGTCTGACACCTTTATGGGTCTGTCATGAAGGCAGTGAGCTGATCTGACTGTGGTTGAGAAGCCACCTTAGAAACCAAGGGCTTTGGAGTTCAAGTGCTCACCAGAATGCTAACTTCCTGTGGGATCTTGGGTGCCCATTTCTTTACCACCCAAGGCAGGAGATGAGTTGAGGGAGTCCTGTTACTCAGGAGGCAGATGCTCGATTTGAGCAATCAGCTGATGGTTTGGCACTGCTGTGGGGAGCTGAGGGTTTGTGACTAATGAGGTTCAAATGACTGTAGGACAATCTTGCCCTCAGTTAGGAGAGGCTTGTAAAGCTCCCACTGACAAATGATTGGGGATCATAGAAAGAAATGTTATCACTCAAAGTATTTGGCCCCTTCACTTTATACCAGTTACCTGGATAGCTGATCCTGGGAGATCTGGAACCCATGGGTTTTTTTAGGGGGCGGGGTCTGAGGCAGGGAGCACAGACTTTCTCTTCCAAAAGTTCAAGCTGTGGACTCAGGCTCCTTCTCGTCTTTCTGCCATGTCAGCGCACTCAGTAGATTTGTACAACCATCAGGTACAAACAAAGACACTTTGTGATTAAATGGGATGTCTTCGTCCAGAGGACATCTGAGTAACAGTGGAGTATTGAGGGGGTCCATTAACGCTCAGAAGTTCCCTTGAAATTCACTGTTTCTTTTGAAAGCTATGACAGCAGTTAAGGACACTCATGCTGCTGCTATGGCTGTGTGTATGGGATGGGAAAAGCTGGTTGCCAAGCAGCAGGGAATGGACATACTCGAGCTGCCTAGCAACAGCAGCAGCGTGGTCACTTGCACAGTTTCTGTGCCTCTTCCTGTTTGGTCCAAAGGAAAATGCAGATGGCTTCTGTGGGCCACTTTCTGCCCTAGCTACATGAAATGAAGGAAAACACCATGAACCAGATTGGGTAAATATACAGTGATCATTTTAAATTGATCACTTTCCTAACTGTCTAAGGTTGAACATTGGTTCTGGCCTAGCATTTCTTAGTTATCCCTTTGAAATTGCTGTGCACTGGCAGACTGACTCCTGAGATGCAAGAATAATCTTAGAAAAGTGCCAGACTCTTCGGGGTGCTACCTTCACTGAGTCTGGCCAGCTTGTACTCTGCATGTGGGAATATAAAAAAGGTAATCTTACAACACACAATGAGTTAAAGAGGGAAAGAAAGCCTTACTACCAATTGTTCTTTGGGATCTGAGGAACAAAGCACTCAGAAGAAGAGAAAGGCCAGCAGTGATCGGGATCCCTGCTGGTCTGCCCTTTCTCCCAGCTCAGAGCATCACCCTTCTGAGGAGGTCACTAGAGTGTCTAAAGAGGCTTGCTTGGCAGAAGCCTAGCCTACACCGCTCTTGGCAGTTGTGCTCGTGGAGCATTGGGAGTGTTGGGAGCTGAATGCTTAAGGGAGATACTATTTGGTGGCAAGGAAAAGGGGGAAACCATCTTCCCTTGCCCTGTGAGCTGACTCAGTACTGCCCATCCCTCTCCTCTCCAAAGTACAAGCTGGCATCAGAAGTCCAGCCCTTCCTGTACCTCCCAGTGGTGTGGCTTTGTGTAAGGCCCTTGTCTCACCAGAAACAGGACTGTCATCTGGGAAGGTTGGCAATCTTGGCCTCCCAGGGTCAGCAGGATGGTTAAAAGAGGCAGGAATTTGTTACCAGGTTTGGGTGCAGCTCATTTGAGGTACTTACTACTGTCATCCTTTTCCCAGGGTTACAGAGAAGGGAAGTGGGAGGAGAGGCAAGCCTTATAGCTCACAAACTTCACCATCTTGGCTTTTGTCCTTAGTCTTAGCCTTCCTAAAAAGGAGCCATTTTTTGATGCTGGGTTTGGTTCACAGGACACCTGGACAGTATTAATTTATTTTTACTGGGTTTTTTGTGGGTTTTGGAGATATTACTGGGTGTCATGCTTGCCAGGCAAGTGATCTACCACTTGAGCTCTGTGTCCAGTTGTTTTTACTTTTATTTTTCAGATAGGTTCTCCTGGTTTTTCTCAGGACCAACCTTGAACCAAGATCTTCCTACCTATATATGCTTCTTGCATAGCTGGTTTTATAGTTGCATACCACCATACCAGTCTTCTTTGCTGAGATGGGGTCTTGCTAACTTTTTCCACAGGTTGCCCTCAAACCACAATCCTCCTATTCTCAGCTTTCCAAGTGGCTGAGATTATAGACATCAGCCCCCATGCCCACCTATTTTTAGTGGTATCTTAGGGAATTTTTACAGTCTATTGGGATGGTTTTTTCTTAATCGCAGATCATGAGGAATACAGAATAGTGACATATGTTTGGAATCCTAAAAAACATTGTTCCCAAGATGAGATCAGAATCCTGTGGCCTGGTGAGGTAAGTGAAGCTCCTGGGAAGAACACAGGATGAATGGAGTAGGGCAAAAAGTCATCATGGACTTGAGGTATCTGGGAACTGATAGGACTTGAATTTTGTGCTTTAAACCTATGACATCACTGAGCATTCCTTGGATGGATCACAGCCAAGCATCTGGAGGGCTTGATGTGCTTGGTGGGTCAGTGGGGATGAAACAAGGCCTTGTGTCTTTTCTTCCTTTTTAAGAAGGCTAAGACTAAGGACAAGCACGAAGAGTGAGAAAGGGATTCATGAGGGGAAAGCTCTGGGCTCTAACTTAGCCTCTCTCATTCAAGTCCTGCTAAGAGCCCTCATTCTTCAGTTTCTCCAGCAAGGAGGGTGGCAATGGTGACCTGTTTCCCAGAGTAAGGTAGTTCAAGGCTGGGAATGGTCAGGTTTGACCATCATGAAAGTGCTTCCCGCCCCTTGGCAGATGGCTCCTTCTACAATACAGACATTGGAAACCATGGCATGACACTAGCATGGGAACAGTATCACTTACTTTCAGCTGTTGCTTTGTCTTAAAGCAAACACAGCAGCAGTATTCTGGGTAAGCAAGTGTCAATAGTTTAATCTCCCTGGCAAAGGAGGGGACCTGAACCCTCCCAGCTCTCAAAGCTACAACTTCTCAATGTAACTCATATCTTCAGCCATTTTTCATTCTCTGTGCAGGGAGGCACCAGTCCTTGGAAAACTCCCTGCCATTCTGGGGCTTTGAGCAGAATGCTAAGAGCACTGTGATTCTAAAATCCCATACCACCTGTGCCTTTAGTCCTGTCCTCTGAGCTGCTTGTGACTGTCACATTCCATGGCTGTGTGCCACCACAGACTTGTGACACTGATCTTAGTGTGTTAGTTGATGATTGAGGGAAGAGAGGGGGAAAGAGAGAAGAAAAGAGGAGGCAAAGATAAGGGGGTATGGTCCATTCATTTGTCTGTCATTAAAGGAGTCCAACAATTCCCATTATGGCACCCAGGAAAACAGATCAGGCCTGGAGGCCTAATCTAGACCAGTAAAGCAATTAAAGACTTTTCTTTGCCTGAGATGCTTCCTTAGCTGCCCTCTCCGCTGGCTGTGTCTGGAAATGGTCTGCTTTCCTGACCCTACTTCCTCATGGCTTCATCTCTGTGATTATGCTGCAGGCTTTGGTTGCTACCAATAGCAGTTTATGGTACAGCCTCAGCTCTGGCCTGATTCAATGGCCTTCCCTTAGCCATTTGCTGAGGAGAAACAAGGAGAACAGGTGAGGACCAACTGAAAGTCTTTATGCCTTCCCTGGTGCTCATTCTTCCTGTTGGATTTGCAGAATTCCAACTTTGATTCTAAGTCAGAAAGTACCTAAAGGAAGAAGATTTTATTGCTTGCCAAGTTGCAAAGGTTCCCAATGGTATGAGAGCCTGTGGGTTTGCATCCTTTCCATGACACATGTCACAAATGGGGTTTGGTTTCACAAAGTCAGGGTGACTTTTGCTATTCAGCTAACACCCTTCCTTTAAGGAAGTTGGAACACTTGACAAATTTTAAGCCTTTGATCCTCACAAATACCCCTGCAAAACTGAGGTCCAGTGAGGTAAGTGCCTTGATTAATTATGTAGCATGCTTACTGCTTTGGTTGTGTCCTCCCCCTCCTCCATTCTCTCTCTCTCTCTATTTAAAAAAACTCCTTTGTGGCTGGTGGCTCAGCTACTCAGGAGGCAGAGATCAGGAGGATTGCAGTTTGAAACCAGCCTGGGGCAAACAGTTTGCAAGACCCTATCTTGAAAAACCCTATCACCAAAAATAATTGTGCTGGTGGAGTGGCTCAAGGTGAAGGCCCAGTACTGGGAAAAAAAAAAAACCACCCCCCCCAAAAAAAAAAACCTCATTTGAATGTACAGATGAGCAGTATTCTACTTTCATATGGTAATCCCCATCTCTAGTTCTGTTTCTTTGTCTATGCCTCTGTCAGTGGCATATCCATGTGAATTTCTGTCACTATCTCCTGAGAAGGTATAGATGAGAAATTAATCATAACCCTACTTCAGAACTAAGGAAGCAAAGCTCAGACAGATTCTGTCTTATGGAGACTGAGTCTTGCCAAGTGTCTGTGACTATTAATAGGAAATAGAACTAAAAACAATCCAGGTATGACTCCAGACATTTCACCTTTCATCTATACTACTTCTCCTGTAGGTCTCAGACCAAGACATTCAGGGCATGTCTCCATTTTCATGTGGAAAAGTATCCAAGTGTGCCTCAGTGGTTGATCAGGAGAACAGACCCTGTAAGAGTGATGTTGGAACATGTCAGAACAGTTCCTAAGCTTCTGAAGCCTGGATGAGCCCTGCAACCTTGTCCTGTGAAGTCTTTGATAGACAGCAAATATTCAGTATATATTTATTGATTTGATAAGTGTCTTTATCATCTGGAGTACAGTTTTTTTAATACTAGTAAGGAGTTTGTGAAGATGTGCTGTTTACTTCACAGAGAAGTAGATAAGCCAAGATGTTGAAAGGAAGAGCAATAAAATCTACCTCCCTGCAAGGAGCACACAGTCTACTGTGGAAACCAGACTGACCAACTCGGTGCTCTGATTTTGAACTGTTAACATTTGGACAATTCTAAAGTAACAAGGCCACCTCTTTTTCTTTCACTCAGCCCAATTGTTTCAGATGAAAGGATAGAGAGGCAAGTGTCTGCTGTGATGGAGGTGATATTTTATTTTAAGATAAAATATGGAAGCAACTGATTGATGGATTATAAACTGGGAGGTCCAGGATAAAGCTTCATTCTGGGGGCATCAGTATATTTCACTGGGAGCCTCCTGGGCATTAATTCTGCCGTTAATTTTGTTATTAGAGACCTAGCTAAACAAAGGGAGGTGGTGAAGCTTGAGGCTGGTTTAACCTTGATGAAACAGTGATTTCACCAAGGATGATGTTCCTCATCTATCTTCATCCATCAAGACACTGCTGAAATATGCTAATGAAGCCCAAAGATAGGAACACAGAGCAGTGAAATGGGGCGTTGCAGACGCTCTCCATACCCCTGTGACAGGCTAATGCCACTTACTGTCCAGATTTACTATAGGCAGGAGAACAATGTTGATGTGGTCTTGTGGTGTAAGGCAGAATGGAGGCTGAGGTCTTCCTCTCTGGGGGAAGGGCAAGGGCAAGGTGCAGAGACAGATGCTCCAGAATAGGATGAAAGACTGGCTTTTGATGGAAGGGTTGATGTCCTGAATTCTTGCCCACTCACTTTCTAACCAGTCATTTAGGAACCAGGTTTTTGGCTACAACAGACAGGGAAGCATTTTGTTTCTTAGTTCCACCATTGACCTCCCACTTTGTGACAAATCAAGTTATCTGTCACCATGTCACTTTGTGTCACTGTATTTCTTTCCAAAAGATAAATGAGTGAATACCTTCTTTTTTGCTTGTTTTGTTAGTTTGTTTTAAAGCTACAACTTATTGGGTACTTATTTCGTGCTGGGCATACTATTTTATATACCGTAATCTAATTAAATTCTGACAAACATCACATGAAGAAGGGACATTATAGTGTATATTTTACAGATGAGGTTTGAGGAGTTAAATTCATGTCCAAAAATCACATAGACAGTAAGTGGAATGGTTGGGGTTCAAACTCATGTTCATCTGAATCCAAAAGACATTACACAGAGCCATTCTGATCTGAGGGCCCTGCGAGAGCAGAGTTAGGAACCTGGTGACTGCTGGGAGCATCAGACTCATTTGTTCATATACTCTTTGGTTTCAGTTTAAATTTAACCTTCATGTACCCATTACAATTCTTTCCTAAGAAGACTGTGCAGTCTCTGGGGCCTGGGAAGGGCCTTCTTTCTAGACCCTTATCTCTAGCTTCTATATGGACTAACCACTCTTCAGTACTTCTAGCGGATGGTTAAAAAGCTGGGCCAGCTGTTTTCTCATTTTCTTACATTAGATGAAAGCCATTGGGTCTTTTATTTGCCTTTACAAGTTAATCCTGCAGGAATTACACCAGAAATGTCTGTTGCTTTAAATTTAATGGTGGATCCACTTTTTGTTTCTTACTAATTCACTGACTTCATCCTTTCTAATCTATATCCAACTACCTAGAGGAAAAGAAAAATGAAATTTTATTCTTAGGCATTTAACAGCATCTTCAGACCAGTCCATGATGGGAGCTGTGTGCAAAATTGTGTTAATCCTAGAATCCTGCTAGTGCATCTGAGTAGCCTGCCAACCTTCTTCTAAGATGAAAACCCTAAACTGTGACATGGTTTTAGACAAACCAGGCATAAATATTCCCAAATAAAAAATGATTGCCTGCTTTTTTTTTTTTTAACCTTAATGGTGATAGAAAGTGGAGCTAAAAAGAAAAAAAAAAGGATGGATAAAGAATATCTAAGATGCTTTGAAATAAACTGTTGCAGAGTAAAAACTCTTTCTTGGCCTTCAAGTCTTTCTGACATTTATTAAACAGGCCTGCACTTTGGGGACACTAGACTGTTATGAAAGAGTTAATAACCAAAGGCCCAGCCCATAGTGGAAGATGCTGTGGGGGTCAGTGTATCTTGCCAAAAGGTAAAATCAGCCAGTAGAATCAGTTGGTCTCTCCTTCTGGCAGATCTGTCTCTCTCAGCTGCTCCTCCTCCGCTTTCTAGTCTTGGAGTTCATATATAGTAAATCTTTCTCTTAATAAAGCTGTTTTTCAAATCTGACTTTGGACTAGGGACTGCTTTTTCTCCAAATGCAACAGCTGTTAAACATGGTGCATTGGGCACGGTGTCTATCTCTTTGTTTAGTTTTGGGTTTTTAATATGAGCAGAGACATAAAGAAGTGGGAAGACTCTATTGATTTCTTTCTACCCATGAGGCAGCCACTGGATTTGGAAATAAGGCTTCCAGCCCCAAAAGGCTTTGGGCTCCCTGGGCTTCTCACCCTTAAGGATGAAGCCTATTGTCCCCTAATAACCAGTACAGAGTCTCCCTCCATTTGGTGCGATAGAATTGAGGAGCCCAAGGTGTCAGCCAGCAGAGGCCAGACCTTTGGCCCCAGTCTGTCCCAGCTACATGGGGAAGGCATTTCTGCTCCCTTGCTCTCCAGGCCTTCTGTCACCATCTCTGTTACCAATGCACCGGGGAGCATTAACTCCCTGCAGGGGAAAAAAGTTCACAAAAGAAATGAATTATGCATATGGAATTCATTTCCTTGATGAATAGGGAATCTGAACAAACTCATGGCTGTTTGATTTTAAGGCCAAGAGGAAGGGGGGTAGAGCTAAGGAGTATAGTGAGGGTGATCAAAAAGAATTTGGAGGGAAAAAGGTGGGAGAAAAAACATGGCAGAAGGACTTGGGATGGAATATTAAGAACAAAGTAAGTGGCCCTTTGAAAATAGTTTATGGCTCATTATTCTTGCCAACACACACACAAATACATACCTCACTGCCAATTAATGTGCAAATTTGTCCTCAGGGAAATTGGAAGTGGTAGTAAGATTGTACTGGGAGAAATGAAACTGCCATACTGACATGGCCATCCTGAATTAAAGTTTTGGGGTGATTTTTGACTTGTCTCTGTGCAGGGTAATCATGGGAACTTTGCATTTTGAGGCAGTTTTGTGGTGGAAGGTGCACGATATTTGGAAGTAGAAGGCTTGGATCCAAGCTCAAGGACACATAGACTTGTGACCTTGGGCAGGTCACGCCTATCTGTCTCTTATCTGTCATGCTTGGAGATCATGGCAACTGCCTTCCGGAAATACTACAGGGATCAAACAAAGTGCTTTTGTTTGTTTGTTTGTTTTTGTTGTTGTTGTTTTTATGTTTTGTTTTGTTTTTTGACATAGCCCAGGCTAGCTTTTAACTCTCCATCCTCCTGCCTCAGTTCCCAAGTGCTGAGATTACAGACATACACCACTATGCCTGACCATAACAAAAGTGCTTTGACTAACACAAAATGTGAATCCAAGGCATTTTATTATTTTATCTTTCTGTACCTTTTTTTTTTTTTCCTGAGCAGAAGGAGAAATTGACTTAGGAGCAGCATGATGGTTAAAGGAAGAAACAAGCAAAGAAACAAACAACAAAAAATCATTTATATTATGAAAATCATTTAAAATGATCAACCTGATGTTTTTGGCAAATTTAGCTATTAGATCAGTAGCATACTTTGATCCACAGTAGGAAAACTTGTCATTGTCAGCCCCTTACATTAAAGAATCAACTGGAAGCTGGTTTTTAGGGTTTCTTGTACAGATCCACTACCAGGAAGAGGTGGCACCTTTTCTCCTGTATGTCAATGACCGCTACATGCTTCCAATTATAAAATGTGGCCAAACTGATCTCTTGCTTCTAATTGTTCTCCATTATACTTTGCTTGTGAATGGAAGGAGGACTTGGGGACACTAAGAAAATTTCAGGAGAGAAAGAAATGGAGGGTCAAACACTCCTGCACATTTGTTAGAGAAATTTCCCTGATTGCTGAGAGGTGAGAGATTTTTCAATATTCTTGGGGGGCTTAAATCACATTTCAGGATTGAGTAGCTTCAGCAGTTCCCACCACTGCCATGTTTCTTTATTTTTTTCACCACTCTCTCTCTCTCTTTTTTTTTTTTTCCAGTACTGAGGTTGGAACTCAGGGCCTCAAGCTTGCTAGGCAGACACTCTACCACTTGAGCCACTCTCCCAGCCCTCACCACTTGCTTTTGATACATAGATTTTTTCACAGAGGTACACTTGTTTTACACCTATCCCTTATTGGGGATGAGACCACATACGGGAGTGCAGTTGTGTCCTTGGGGCTGTCTACCCCAAGCACTCAGTACTACTGTGTGCTCAGCAGTGCCCTTGTTTTCAATTTGTGCTCCACTGGACCCTGGCTCCCCAGGCCTACCTCCCTGGCAGTGAGGGGGCTAAGTCTGTGAGGTCCTGGCCTCCACCCCAATTGCAACTATGCACCTAGGTTTTATTTATTTTATTTGGCTTTATGAGTAAGAGTTCACTTTTAAGAAATGTTTGAAACCCAGTGGGGCAGAGAATAGACCAATACCTGGTGTGAATTATTCATTTGTTTATTAAGACTTTCATGGAACCTTTTTTCTCGAAGCACAGGGTACTCCATGGAACACTTCCAACTGCTAGCATTTAGCATCAAAGACTGAAAACAGAGGCAGTGGATGAGGGAACACTGAGGAGGAGGAGAAAAGAGGGAAGGGGAAGAATAGAGGGAAGGGGTTTGGCCCTCCACTCCCCAGAGCCACCACTGGAGCCAAAGGAGGAAGCTCATATCAACCTCTAAAGTTTTATGCCCAGGAATTTTTGCCCTGCCAGTAAGCATTTGTGTCACTTCCCTTTCTGAGGCTCCTCCTTACACTGGAGGTGACCTGGTGACCCGCCAGGCCCCTCCCAAGTATAATCTTCCAGTGGCCCTTGCAGAATCTTCCTTTTTAGGTGATCAGGCCTAACCCTCCCACCAAGTCATTATGGCAATAAAAATGGTAATAAAAATGTTTTTTAATGTTATGCATAAACCTTTCAATAACAAGTATATTTGGTACAGACTGGTTTTCAACCCTGGCTGCACTTTAAAATCACCTGGGGAACTTTTATAAAATCCCACCAAGGCTTAGACTCCACCATGGAACGATGAAATCAGAACCTGTGGGGGCTGGCGCTGAGTACCCGGATTTTCTCAGAGCAGCCCAGCTTATTGTATTATGCTCTGGGATGGTGAAAGACTGCTTTGGAGACCTGGGGAGGGTGATGAGAGGAGAATGAGGTCGCCAATGTCCAAAGAAAGTATTTAGGATCAGGATGGGATTATAAGTGCTCCTCCCCATAAACAGTGGGGAAAAGAATTTACAACTGTGCTTTGAAGATATTAAGCTGTAGATTATTCTTATAGTATGGATAGTCCTTTTAGCTTGTGTTGCTCATTTTTTCATACTTCAAGGCTGGGAAACTTCAGAATTGTAGCATTCTTTGGTCACCTCATCCCTACTTGGCTGTCATTGAAGGCTGACCTCATGCCAGGCATGTTGTAGGGATGTCACACTTAGGATATTTTAAGTTGCACAAGGCAGAAGTTGGTATTAACTTCCCATTTTAAAGAAGAGGAAACCGAGGCCCAGAGAGTCTGAAGAGTTTCGCAAAGATCCCCAAACTTGTAAATAGTGGAGAAGGGACCAAACCTGTTTATCTCACTCTAAGACTCTCCTTCCACCCCAGAAAGAAGGGGACTTGTTAATCTGCCTTAGTCTCTTGTGGGAAGGCTTTTGGCTTTTTTCTTTCAGGTAGATGAGAAAGCAGTTTCTGGAACCATCCTCCTAGAGACCCAGCAAACATCGGGGCAACCTTATAATTAGAACTAGGCTGAAAGAAATAAAACTGGGGGTAGTCTAATGTGAATAGATTGAGAAACATGCTTTTTGTGTAACTAACTGCCATGGCTTTGGTGTCATTCGTGGGGCCAAAATAGGCTCATCTTTAGGTGGCTTGTGCCTTTGAATGTGGCATCTCTGGCCTTCAGATCTAATTCAGTCCTCTCATAGAGCCCCATTTGTAATCACTTCTCTCCTGCCTTCCTGAAAAAAAAATGGACTGTGTATATCTCCTTCCCCTAATAAGGTGTAATATAATCATATTTTTGAGCTTAAAACAAAATTAGTCTTTTAAATGTAAAATACTTCTAATGCACTTTTATTAATGGTTGACTTTCCTTCTGGGATTGTAGTTCTTACACTGAGGTGCTAATTCATCTGTGTTCACGTCATCTAGGACAGGAAGGTGTTAACTATTTCTGAATGTGGACAGAACTTTTGTTAGACGTCTATAGGCTCTAAACTCAGGGCTTCTTTGACAAAAGGATGTCTCCCAATCTATCAGTCTTCTTCCAGTAGGTGAAACAGGCAGTTTTCTGGTATCAGTTGTTCTTATCTGTGGCTTGGAGGTACTGTACTAGTGACCAGGATGTATTCTGCTAGATTCAAGTACGAGGAGCTTCCCCTCTGCTGCACTTGGCTCCCTTGGTCCTCACATCCCTGTGACTAACCCTGTAACCAACTTTTAAGGTAGCTTTTCCCTTACAACCCTCTGCCAGGGATGTGACAGGGCAAACTTACCCTCATGCAACCTAAGATGACCGTGCTGGGTCTGTTCTAGATTTGAGTTCTGATCTTCATCTAGCCCTCACGTATTTTTCCTCATGAATTTCCTTTCATGCTTGTTAATAAAAATATGCTT
This sequence comes from Castor canadensis, assembly GCF_047511655.1. Lineage (NCBI taxonomy): Eukaryota > Metazoa > Chordata > Mammalia > Rodentia > Castoridae > Castor > Castor canadensis. The sequence goes on along the minus strand of NC_133396.1, from coordinate 97,094,980 downwards.
TTCCTTCCCATGATAATATTACCAGCTTTGGGAGTTCTTTGCTTGAGAAGTTCACTGCCAAAGAAAACAATGATGTTTAGCTTCCAAGGTCTTCTCTGAGAGCGGCAGAGAAGAGGTGCAGGTTTCTGGAAGGACGAAGCCCTCTCCTTTAGCTGGGTGGAGCTGCAGACTAAATTAGGGAAAATGTAGCACCACAGAGACCAGTCCTAGGCTTCATGTCGCAGCCAAATGCACAGAATCAGCTCTTTTCATAGATGGGAAAACCTCTGGTCTCTTAGGCAAGCGAAGTGAATTTTTTCCTTTGCTCCTAAGGATATAGGATTATTTCTACTGGAAGAGAATGAATTCCTGATTCAGTTTGATTACAGGCAGTTCTTTCCTTCTGCACTGTGTGGAGAAGACTTTCTTTGCCAGGTGACCCTGCAGACAGCCTGTCTTTGTCTCTTGACAACTGGTAGCTGGAAGCAGGCCCTTGCTCCTCCCAACATACACATTGAGGGCTTTGCACTCTGTGGATGTAGCTCATGCTGCTCTGTGGTCTCGTACATGCTGCCTGAATTTTCATTCTCAGTCTCTTCTCCCACCCTCATCCACAAGAGGGGCTGTGGTGGGGAAGAACATGGGGAGAACTATTTGTTCTCCATCACTTCTTTTCTTTCCTCCTTCCAGCATCCCTTTTAGAATCAAGGAGCCATGGAGTTGGGTGGTTAAAGGTGGGGGAAATGATGTTGCTCAGAAAAAAACATCAGCCAACCCCTAGTGATTGGGGAAAGGGGTAGAGAACACTCCAAGTGTCGCTCAGCCCAGACTTCCACCCCCCACACCTCCAGCCTCATACTTCCTGCACCTTCAGACTGTGACTGTGAAGGAGGGTGATGTATTTGGTTTCTGCCAACATTAAACTGATAAATGAAATTTGTATGTTAAAACAATAATAATTTAATTGTCTTTTCTTTCCTTCTTTCCCATGCACACTTCCCTCACCGCCCCCCCCCCCACCACTCCCTACTATTCACTCCTCAGCTTTAGGCAAGGGGGGGGGTGAAGGCTGTGGGGAGGGGGAGCTTTGCAAGCTGTCGGTTTGCATTGTGCGGACAGGGAAAGGTCTCTACCTGGCTCATTTTGTCCCCTTTGCTTAGGCTGTCACTGCTGACAGTCCTCATGTTTATTTCATCTCGCGTGGTGGCTGTCTCGTTTCCCTACCCTCCGGTGTCATTAACGCTCAGAGAGCGGGCCCTGCAGTGTTGAGCCTAATGAATTCCGCTGTGGCTGCTCTGCTCCCCACCTTGTTACCAAAGCTCAAGGTGTCAAATTAAACCCAGCCTAGAGAGAAAGAGAAAGTGTGGGAGAGAGAGCAAGAGCAGGGAAAGAGGAAGATGCAGAGAACAACACATAAACAACACTCTGAACAGTTGAGGGTGGGGAGAGAGGAAGAGAGGGAGTGGGATAGACAGGGACCCCACAAATGGGTGGTTTCCCAAGACCAAATCCACTTTCAGCAAGGTGACAAGCCATGACTCTCAGCAGGACCTAATGACCTGTTCCTCACTGGGTGAGGCCTTGGCTGCATCTTGTGGCTTTTTCCTTTCCCTCCTTTCCTGCTTGATTTATTTTCATGGTTTATGCAGATTGGGGGCCTTGCAAAGCAGAGAGAGTAGCTGAAGCAAGTTGAGAGCAGTCAGAGTTTATGGAGCCTGTGTGTGTGTCTGTGTGTGTGTCTGTGTGTGTCTGTGTGTGTGTGCGCGCATGCATGCGTCTGCATGTAAGGAAACGTGAAGGCCATGGGTGAGCTCCTGGTTCAGTGGCTCTGATCAGCTGTAGAAATCCACATTTTGGAATGATGGGAAGAAAAGATCATCAAATAAAACTAAATAATCTCAGTGGGGGAGCTTTCTGGCAGATTTCCCTCCACTCGTAACACCCCTATGATTATTCATCTCTTTTATGTATAACACTGTACCATTTACAAAGTATTTTTCTGTATATATGTGCTATTGGCATTTTCTCTTTGAATCATTCGTTGTCATTCTTCGACAATTAATAGAGTTTTCCCATTTTACAGGCAGGAAAAATTGAGAGGTAGACATGTTAACTCACTTGCTCAAGCTGATATAGAGGCGAGAGGATAGGACTTGCATTTCAGCTCTGCTGTCTCCAGAATTCCATGTTTGTTTGTTTGTTTTTTCCTTATAGCACTAAACTCCCTAGATTTTCTCAGGAGATGGGGAAGAGATTGATGATAAAAAAAAGTTTGTGAGTTTTAAAAATGAGAATAAATTTATATACAGTAAAATGCAGGGATTTGAAGTACATTTTGATGTGTTTTACAAGTGAACCTACCCATGTCACCAAGACTGCAGTTAAGATGTAAAACTCTTTTGCCACCCCTGAAAGTTTTTTTTGACTTTCACTATCAATAACCTCACCACCGTCCCCTACCACACACACACACCCCTCAAAAAAATTGTTCTAATTTTTATCACCATGCATTCATTTTGCCTGTTCATGTTTTCTATGAGTGGAATCCAGCAGTGTGTATACTTTTGTTCAGCTTTCACAAATTGTACTCTTTCTTGAGATTTATCCATGGTATTGCTTGCATCCAACAATTTCTTTTTACTGCTAGTGAGTATTTACACGGTATGATACACCATGATTTGTTTATCCAATTGCACTTGTGATTTTTTTCAATCATTTTAAAAATAATTTGATGTTTAAGACACAGGTTTCAGAAGAGTTTTGGGGCACACAGGTTTAAAAAGCGTTTTGGGTGGTCAACTGGCCTGTCTTCCTTGGATTCAGTGGTGTGTCCATGCTGTTAGGCAAGCAGGGTGGCAGACAGGTTGGCACAGGGAAAGCAAAAGCTTTCTGGCCTCAGCTCTGAAACCTCAGCCCACAAATTGGCACTTTGAATGGTTTGGAAGTTATTTCTCTTTGCTTAGAGTTCATTCTTTGGTTCATTGTCCTTTGGTGTTTGACAATAGAACAGTATTTCCCTCCTTTTTTGGAGTTTTCTTTATAAATTATTTGATTTTAAAATTCTCCTTCTTCTCAGTTTTATTTTTGAGAAATTGACACCATTTCCTTTTCAAATAATAGTGTCAGTTCAAGTGCATAGAAATCTTTGGATATGCTATAAACACAAAGCATTATGGGAAAGGGTCTAGCCATGATATCCTTATTTTTCAGATAGGAGCAATCTGGAAAACTTTGTTACTCCACTCAGATTTTTTTTTTGGTACATAAGATGGCAAGAAAACTCAGGTCCTGTGACTTGTAATCAAATGCATTTACCTGAACCAAGAGGGTAAGATGTGTGTGTGTGTGTATGTGTGTATGTGTGTATGTGTGTATGTGTATGCTGTGTCTTTATATGTTTCCAGGGTCTGCAGGAGTTGTCACTTGTATTAGCAGAAAAGAGGTCTAGTCTTTGGTACTCTGGTTAGAGTTGACATCATGACAAGAAATTAGTCCTCAGATTTTGTTGATTTTAAATGTACTATGTCATGTGATTATCTCCTCATTCAATTCACTGCTGATCACATTACAGTGGGAACAGGCTCAAGAAGGGTTTACAAAAATAGAGACAAGTGAAGTAAGAAATACTGGAATTTAAATCCATTCCTTCAAACTTTCCCTGGTGCTGTTCATACATCCTAAGAAGTCAAAATGGGAGAGAATGGTCTGAGAGTGGAGATTCAGGGCAGCACATCATACTCCTATCCACACCCTCTTCATAAAATCTATTTAAAGAAATACATTTATGTAGCCTTTTGGGGCCTATTCAGTAAGGACTCAGTTGTAGTCTGTTAATAGCAGAACCAAGGTAGTTAACTAAATCTTAGCATTCATTTATTTATTTAGCAACATTATTTGGGTATTTATGATAAATATATAAATCAGCTCCTGCCCTCAGGAAATCACAGTTGGAAAATGGTGTGTGATATGCGTTATCACAGAGAAGATGATGGGGTGATGGAAAATGGTCCCTAGCATGGCCCTTGTGGATCAGAGAGGGATTCCTTGATAGGAAAACTGAGAAAGGAACTGATATTATGGAAATTAGCCCAATGAATCAATCATTAACTCAGAATACCTTCTCTGCTAATCTCTGACATCTTTTTTGAGCACCTATCTTCTTTAGGGCATCATGCTATGGGAGTGTGGTTTGTCTTTGGGAAAGAAAAAAGTCCCTTGGTGAATGATTGATGAAGTAAATGACTGTTGGGACCACTTCAAACATGAGCTACTTGTGCTCTCCTATTAGGACAATCAAGGCAATATGAGTATTTCCAATAACGATCAGTTGGTTTTCTTCTTGTGATTGACCTAGTCTTATTTGTGTGCCTGGAGTTCCAGTGGGCCCCCTGGACTATGGTCATCTGTTTTTGTTTGTTTGAACTGAGCCTTAGATTTGTGATACATTATATACCATGGTGTCATGTAGCTGTGAAATCCATGCATAGGATTTTATATAGCATGGATATTACAATATAATATGGCATAAGGACTTGCTGGAGATTTTATATGACAAATGAAGCCATGAATGGCATTAGGTCAGCAGATATGTGGAACAAGAGGGAATGTAGCTATTCACCACAATACTTTAAGTGTTGGGAATCATATACAAATAATTAGCCATCAACTTCAGGTGGAGAATGAAATTAACACAGTATATGCTGAGTAATGATATTTTTAAAGAGTCGAAATTACATACTCTTTTTATCTGATTACATACTCTCTTTATCTGACCAGAAATTAGACTGCTTAATATAATGGATTCGTCTTAGGATCTATTGCTATATCTATTTAATAGTAAGATATGTCACATAAATATTGGTCTAATGCATATATAATTATGTGACCCTGGCCAAATAACTAAGATTAATATGGAAATTGATGACTTTAATAATAAAAGCACTGTGTCCTGATGATGTCTCAGTTATACTTAAATAGTTACTAGAATCAAGGATATTTTTCAGGTAAACCTTAATTCACAAGGCAAATGCTTAGTATATCTCTTGGAATTTTTTATCCCAGCTGTATTTGCCTATTAGAACTTGTATTCTTCTAGTGGATTTAATCCATCTTTTAAAGAGTCAGAAAATTAAAACAAATAATAGAATTCATCTTATCTGATTTAGTTTAGATCAACACATTGGTAATGTCAAGCATTCTCCCTTCCTTGAAACTGAATTATAAACAGTACTTCCTTACAACATTTCAAGACCAAGTTGGCTCCCAAGTCTGTACAGGACCACAGCATATCTCTTTCCTTCATTCTAGACAAATTAGGAGGGGAAAATTGTCTAGAATTTGGCTGAAACATGGCACGCCATTTGATGTCACTGGAGTATTTGCTGTGTCAATTTAAGATTGAGTGATGGACACAGAGGAAATGAAGGGGAAAAAAACCTTAATGTGAAATAAAAAGTATAAAGGACAATAAAAATGCTACAATGTACAGGAAATTCTTGTAATATGACATTGTGATTGAGGTTTGTGGAGATCAGTTCTGCTGCTGATCCTAATGTAATCTAAGTGGTATATTATTGTATTCTTATGTATAATATATAATATATATTAGATTATCACAGTATAGTAAGCATAGAAAATAAGATTTTTTTTATCAACTGGTTGACTGTGAGTTTATAAATGAGCTAATGATAGATTCTTTGCGTGATAGCAAACTTGTGTTAAAGTAAAATAAAGTTAAACTCCTATTGGGGTATTTGAATAAAGCAGTAATACCAACCCAACATATTCCAGTTCAAATGAAGATATAATTTGTTCTTTGATAAAACACAGTACAACAATTGGGTATACTGATATTGTTTTCCATAAAAAATAACACAAGTATATGTAGATATGACCAAAAAGGTAGTTGGCTTCAAGAGACAAGCTTCTGAAATATGTAGTCTGAAGGGCATCAGAGTCGAGCAATTATTTCTGTGATAAGTAGTTCCACCTGCTCTAGTTAAGCAGTTTTAGGATGTAGGAGATGCATCATGCATTGGCATCTACTCAGAGGGTGGGGACATCTGCTGTCTGTCATGTAATTGAGAGATGTTTATCTCAACAGTAGGCAATAATAATATGGTAAACCAAACCTCATATTATCACGATGCATTAAAACTGGATTAATCAAAGCAATAAAATCAAAGTAACAGTAAGTGCTTATGCAATGTGAAGTAACATTTACTTCAATATTAGAATGAAGCAATAATTTCACAACTATAGCACACTTAATGATACCTATTCTAAGAGGGCAGAAAGAAGACTCAACTCTTTCAGGATACTATCACAACTTGGTTGGTATGCAAATGCATACCTTTGGGTACACAGTACATTTCACATTGCACTTTTTGTTTAATATTACTTGATCTCAGTCTCTCTTTTCTTTTTTAGGGGTAGAGGGAGAGTCCTCAAATAGAAGGGAGCTCCTCTCCTGATTGGAGCTTTTACTTTGATAGGAGGGTGGTTAGGGAAAGAAATAAGACTTGCTGTCTTATTGCCCTTCATTTAATCCCCTTATCGTGCGGCTTTATGGACTGCTGTGATATTCATCCATGCAACCTCTATGCTGTTGGGAACAGTGATGGACAGATAATCCCAGAGTTGAACAAACTCTTGGTGGCCTGCCAGTGCATGATTTACCATCCATCCGTCATCCCAGTGGTTTTAGGAACAGACTCCTATTAAGACACCTCCAGAGAAGGTTGTCCCAGCAGTGGATGCTGGCATTTGAGTCCTACTGTCAGACAGATGCTAGGGGAAATGAGGAGCAGGAGTGATGGGTGCCTGGTGGGCTGGGTAGACTCAAATTTCGAAGCCTGGGCCCTTTCTCTCTTAGCTCATAGTGGCTTTCAGAAGTTGTAGTTATGTCAAAAATTATAAACAAGAAAGAGAAAGGGGAGAAAAAAGAAGAACATGGAAATGTGGTGAGGAGGGTGCCCAAATAGACTTACATCCCATTCTAAACCTTCAGCCATGATTAAGGTCACTTGTAAAGATGGCCCTGTACCCAAACACCATAAAGTGAACACCATCATTTGTGAAGGTTCTCATCAGCCTTGTGTGGAGATTGACCAAGTGAAAACTGCTTTTCATTTGCTGTGATTCCAGGGATTTCTGGCAATTTCAGTTCTTGCCTTTCTAAGTATGACCAAATTAAATATAGGTAATTATTAGAATGAAATACTAGAGATCTATTAACTTGCAAAGCCTTTTCTCTGGGTAGCAACTGGATGTCCTTGAGTGGGTTCGATAGCATACAAGCTAGATACACCAGCATGGTGCCACAGAAATAACATTGGCTTTTAGTGTTCTCAAGTTTGGTGTTTGAGTTCTACATAGAAGGTCATACTTTATGACCTTGAACAAACTAATCCTTTCCCAAGCTCAGATTATTAATCTATATAATGGAGATTTTAATAGTCAATATTTATTGGGCATGTACATACAAGACACTATTTAATCAATATACATATTTATTATTACTTTTTCTCATTACAGCCCTCTAAGATAGAGGCTTTTAATTATCCTCATTTTATTGCTGAGGACACAAAAGATAGAGAGGTTGAGTTCCTCAGTACACACAGTTTCTAAGAAGTAGAGCAAGGATTTGATCCCAGACTCCATGATTTTCAGAATCCTGGTCTTCTTTCCTTGCTGCACCGAGATTTTTAGAAGGACCAATAGCAATGAGATGTATCCAACACGTACCATATATGTATCAGCCCCTGTCTGGTAAACAGGAGGCACTTAGAAAATGTTCATATTCTACCACCCCCTTTCCCTACAATGAAAATACGACATACACACAGAGGAAGCATTTCTGTCCCTGAATATTTGGAAATTAAGTTTGCTGCTTTAAGCTCCAGAAATCACTTCCTGTGCCCATAGTTCCTGATGCACATTGATTTGAATATAGCATCTCACTTGGAGGTGGGTGTAATACCCTTCAGAAATCTGCCTCCTCATCCCTGAGGAAGGGGGCAAGTCTAGAATACCCACATTCATTCTCTCTCTCTCTCTTTTTTAAGTTTCAAACATGGTACAGCATTTCTCTGCCCCCTCCTCATTGGGAATATACCTCCTCTCCCTTTGTAGTATGTATTTCCCTAGTATCCATGAAGCACCCACCGCACATGAGCTGTATAATCAAACACTATTTATGGAACCAAGTGGGGGGGCATCGACTGTAAAGGAAAGTTGTATTGTGCTGAGGAAGCAGGAGAGGAGTCTGGGAAGAGCGCCCCCTGCTCTGGAAGGGGTTCCTCACCTAGAAAAGCACTGGTTGACTGCACAGCCTCCCCCACTCCTCCTTGGAAGCATGGCCATGATCAGCACTTGGCATGTGGCCAATTAGAAATATGTGTCCAGCCTTGAAGTTTGAGGGAGATAAGCAGAGAGACAGGATGGTTACAGATGTTTTAGAGGCAGCAGCAGAATCAAAGGTGGCAGAGGCAATGGCAAGATGCATCCCAAGGCAAGCAGGGCCACTGCCTCTCTCCTGACAGACTTCCAGCAGCAAGGGGCTCTTGCAAAGTCTTGGCGGTGTTCTGAGCTGCCTGGGTTTATTTTTCTGAGCTTGGGTCTGCTTGCTTCCTGTTGACTCCGTGAGGCACTGCCTGTCTGTCCAGTAAATTCCTTTCTTGGGTAGGTGAGCCAGAGTCCATTCCTGTTGTTCACAACCCTGAACCCTCACTTCTGGATGAGGTGAAGGGGAAGAAAGGTGGTCTCAGAAATCACTTCCCAAAGGAAAGTGAGGAGGGGACTTATGAGGGGAGGGAGATTTTTTTTCAGGGCAGATGATGGTAAAGACAAGGCTTTCTAGGTACACAAAATATTTCTGTTAGAAAATAAGGTTTAAGCAAACTGGGGAAGGATTGCACCTGGCTTTGAAATACAAGGAAAGTTGTCTGAACCTGAAATACTGGTTTGGGTTTTGAATGAAGCCCTTTGGGGACTTTGCTACCTGGGACATGCTGGGGCCTGGAGCTTTGGGGAACTTACATTGGGTTTGAAAAGCAGCTAACAGCAGGCTGAGGACTCTCAGCTGCAGCTGACACAACAGAGCAGACTCAAAACACCTGCATGGTAAGACTGGTGACAGATCAAGGACAGTTTAGGGATCTCCTCTTGGGATAAAGTGGACGATCTCTGCCATTATGTAAATTTCCTTTATATTAGCTTCTACTCCTCATTACCCTATTTGCTAGATAAAACCAGTCAGTTGTAGCAACATCAGCAGCAGAAGAAGGAAGTGCTTTGGTCCAGAGGTCATACTTAGTGGTTGTAGTGACGCCTGTTGCTGTTGCTTTCTTTTCTTGGTTAAGAAAGCAGTGCTGCTTTTATGTACTTCATTTTTTTTTTTTTTTTTCCCTTTTGCTGTGCTGGGGTTTGAACTCACTCCACCAGCCCTTTTTTGTGATGGGTGTTTTTGAGATAGAGTCTCAAGAACTATTTCCCTGGGGCTGGCTTTGAACCACAATCCTTCTGATCTCTGCCTCCTGAGTAGCTAGGTTTACAGGCGTGAGTCACCAGAGCCCAGCATGTACTTCATTCTTGCCTAGTCTTCATTGCATTTGGTACTTACTGAGCTTAGAAATCCAAACATACGATGATTTCTTTTAGTACAATAGTTCTTCAGTTCTAACAATAATACAGGTTGTGATCTGTTCCTACAAACCAATAACACAAACCCCATTGGTATTTCTAGGTTTATATTCTCTTCTCCACAAATTTCTTTTCAGAACTAGGTTACTTATGTTATGCAAGTAGACAAGCACCTTGATTAATATTTGCACTCTTGTTTTGCTGGAAAAGGCAACTAGATAACAGCTGATCACATCTGGAAGGAGACACGTGGCTTGTTGCTTGCCTGGACACCTTATTTAAGTAAACACAGATTGGAAGCTCCAAAAGGAGGTTCTCCTCTCTGTTTTTCTCTGGATCCACCAATTCTTCCTCATTGGACTGTGAATTATTTAGAAATTGAACACCTCTATCATTTTTTAATCCTTTACTTATTCAGTTTTCATAATGATCTAAAGGAAAGGGGGTGCCAATGTGTGGAGCATCTGTGAATGAACCCAGCAGAGCCCTTCTTTCCCAGGTGTCTGAAGGTCATTTCATCAGCTGGGACCAATGGTTGGTATCAGAGACCTCCACATCCTCCAGGACAGAACCCTGATACTGTGTTTCTTCACTGTTGCCCAGGGCCTACTAGTAAGCTCACTGTAAGCCAACATTGACCTTTGTAATTTTATTTTTGCTATTAGTTGATGTGTGCACACATGTTATTGCTTAATTGAAAGTTCAGAAAATTAGTGACAGCTTTTTTGTTAGCTCATATTGTCAAGCAGGAGTGGATAAGTTGGTTATAAAGGGGAAAAGGAAAAAAAAAATAGAAAACTGAAGACCTAAAAATATACGTCCCTGGAGAGTATCAATTGTGTGAATGTTTTCCCCTTGAATACTCTCCAAATCCTATCAAATCACTCTCCTCCTCCCCATCCCCTCAGCTGCAAGAGAGATACCACCTCCCAACCCCCCATCCCCGCCTTTAAAAAAACCAATCTCCTTAGGCTGCTGTGGAAATTTCAAGCTGGCCAGAATTGAGGACTTTTAGGAGACAGGGTCTAGGCAGAATTTATATGAGTTTTACAAACTGCCTTGACCATGGAAAGCCTGGATGTATGTTTTGCACTGCTGCTGATGCCAAGTCAGTCCTGATTTCCCGAAGTCACTTTCCATGGATTGGTGTCAGTCATGATGGCTCAGAACCAGAGGGAACATCTCTAGTTCATTTGGACAAACCTGAACCCTTTGGACTTGTGATATCTCTTGTAGGATTTGGGTGTGTGGGCTTCCAGCATCCTGGACTCTGAGCTGCTCTTGCAGGGGACTTCTTTGTCCCATCCTAGTCTTTCCCACAATTGCCTTGAGTCTAGTTGCTTAGTGACTGTTGTCCCTTTTTTCCTCCCTTGTTGTCCTTCTTGTGCTGTGAAGGTTCATCCTTCTATGTTATTACAGGTAGGCATGTGTATTTATTTTCATCTGGTAGCAGGTTAATGTCCAGAAATTTGATCAGAAAAAGTTTTTCTTCCCATTGAACTAGAAATATCCCCACTGCTTATTCTTTTAATATTGTGTTACAGCACAAATGTTTTAAATTTCACTATGATATGGTAGAAATGCATTGGTAATAACTTAGTGCAGCTTGTGAAAATGTGTCCTGCCCAACTCAGCAAATTTCAGGTGGTTTCACAGATACCATGTCCTTATACCCTTGTCAGCCAAAGGAATGACTTAGGCAAAATGTAAGCCTTTCTTCTTGCCTTCCTTCCATCCTTCCTCTCTTCCTTCCTTCCTCAGTAAGTCTTTTATCTTGAGTTTGTCAGAGAGAGGGCATCTTAGTGGACACTTCTCCCTGTGGGTACAGTGTGATCTAGCATGCTAATGTATTGCTGTTTATGAAACATGGAACCTATTCAACTTTATGTGCTTTGGGCTGTGGCCCATAGCTTGCCTCATCCAGACACTGAACGTAAAGATACTTATCACCAGCATGCTATGTGTTCTTTAAAAGTAAAGCTTTATCAAAGATACTTAAATTTAATGAGATGATTGCACCTGTCCATCATTGCAATTAAAACGTTTACAAGATCTTCAAACACCTTTTTGAGTGCTTCTCAATGTATTGCTCTTGGTATGATATCCTATATATCACAGTGCTCTGCAGCTAGTCACATTAGCCAAATGTGGTGAAGTATGTTGGTGCCTGAAGTGAAATCTCAATTGCCAGGTAAGTTTGGAGTGAAACCTAGGGCTCCTTTCATAGTGTAGCTATGACTAATCAGATGTGTTTACATTAACTGTTCTTCCCAGAAGCCAAGTACTGACAGAAGTTATAGACAGTGGTCCTCTGTGTGGGAACCCAAGCACCTGCTGAATGGTGCCTGGGTGTTTTGCTGAGAGGTTTCAAATAGGCTGCCCATTTGTGGCAGGCAAATCCTGAAAGAGTAAAAAGGCTGCATTGTCAACCAGGGACTAAACAACCGTTTTCCATTAGCTGAATCTATTGGATCACCTACTATTAATCCATGTAGCCAAGGGAGGTGACAAAGAGAAGGACACAGATGTCCCAACTGCAATAGATTAACTGAGGTCATGGCTTTTAGAAAGCCCAGGTTTCCCTCATCATGTGATGAAATCTTTCCTTCTCATAATGACTTGACATTAAACAGTGGGTCTCCTTGTCTAGGTGTAATGACCTTGTGAGGTTCTCTGCCCACCTCTATAAGATGAGGGAGTTTTTCAGTTGGTGACTATCCCTCTAGTTAGATGTCCACACTGCTTTTGACAACAGGTAGTGGCAGTGTCGAGACTGTCACAATATCAACTAGCTAATGTGGGAGGGATTTTGGTTCAAGTTGAGGCCCATTGTGAGAGACAGGTCCTGATAGCCTTCTACCTGGTTCTGGAGCTTCCTGCTGGCACAAACTTGAAATCTGTGTTGTAGGACATTAGAAGAGAGACTGATGGAGTTTGAATCCTAGAATGAATTTTGTGTAGAGTTTACTGATAAGATTCATGTTTTATAAGAGAAATTGATCTCTGTATGTTGGCAACATAGCTGTATTAGTCAGGAATTTTAGTTTACACTAAAAATAATCTACTCTGGTTACTTTACCCAGAAAAAAATTTTATTAAAAGACCTTGTGTTTAATAAAAGGTAAAATACATGGGACACTGGTTAAATCATAGGCAACCTGGAGCCCCTGATGGCCTGTGTCTATAGATCCCAGTTGCACTATAGAGCGTTCTGCACTGGAAACACCTCTGCCTCTGGTGCTAGCAACCAGTACACTCAGTAGCTGGTGCCCGTGGCTGGGCCACCTACCCCTAACAAGCCATATTGTTATCATGGTCCTCATAGATTGAGTCCCTTTTATAGGATTTCTGCTTTTTAGAATCCAAGTCTTATGAGACCTGATTATAATGGTAGAACCCGTTTTATTAGCCTGTACCCCACTGCAGGAGAGTCTGAGGTTTTGTTTTTTGGCTTGCTCTTGGGGAAGTAGAACTTTTAATGTAGATAATTACCAAAATTGTAATGTCTCAAAGATGCCGAGCAGGTAAGGTACAGCTTGGGATTCTCAGTTTGGGGCAACTCTGGGGGGAGTAGCGTGTAAGGCCAGATGGAGTTGAAGAGAATGGAGTGGGACTCTTGGGTACTGTCACTATTCCCAGGAATCCCTTACCTCCCAGAGGATGTCCTCATTTGCCATACTCTGGGGCATATGTCTAACTTAGTGGTCTCTGAGGCTTTCTCAAATGCCATGTGGCATCTCAGCTCTCCTTCCTAGAAGCCTCAAAGGCTGGATGGAGAGAGAGGAGGCTCCATTCATTCTGCATTCAGTGGACGTATTATGAATGCTAATGGGAAGCTGAAGTCCATTATTATCATTATTTTTATTTGATGCTTTTGTATATAAATATGCCTAAGGTTTCAAAGATTCAGTGATGTATTTAGCTAATGCTTATGTTGTTATAATGTACTAGTGTATTCGTTTCTCAGATTAGTCTGAGAAAGAAAAATGAAATAATGATAGCCTGGTAACAGATTCTGGCTGATGGAGCAGATATTCTGCAGCTTGATAAGCTCACAGAACTGTGGGGCTTTTGTTACTGCTATTTGAGTAATAGAAATGTCCCTAGACTAGTTTCAGAGAATAGCAGTAAATAATGCATGTGGACCTAGGAGAGGAGCTGAAGCAAATGTGGAGGACGAAGGAGGGGATGAGAGGATTCCCAAGAGTCACTGAACTGGGAGAGATTTCAGCAATCGAGGTCCTACTAGCATTTGCAAAATAAAAGTAATAGCAGTGAATAATTATTTAATAATTGTTACCTTCTGTTGAGTCCTACCTGCTGAGGTCCTTCTCTCACTTAGTCTTCACAGAGCCCTATGAAGAAGACATTAATTCCCCCTTTCTCATATGAACAGACTGAGGCTTAGAGATTTTATAGAACCAGGCTTTGTCATGAATTTGTCCCGGGTAGTACTTGCATCTGGATTTGTTCTTAAGCCCTAACCTGCTCTTTAAGAATAGAGCCTGACACGTGTGTCTTGGGATGGTTCTGCCCACTCTAGTTAATTGTTTTGAAAACTTTGTTGCTTTCCCCACACTGACCCTACTTCTGAAGGTTTTTCAGGCCAACTGAAAAACCATCTTCATGGATGCTCAGGCTTATGACCTTTCCTTCATAGTGATCTCATTTGGATCTTAGGCTGTTGTATGTATTTAGTTCATGTGTTTGCATGACGATGAGCTGAGGAAAGAACAATGCAATTTTTTTTTAAGCTAAGATCTTTGCCTCGTAGAACTTTATAACTTGAAAAAAATATTGGTAGAACAATAACTTTGACCCTGGGCAGAACTACATAGGACAGAGAAGCAGAGGACATTTGGGTCAAGACCAGAGCCTTGTATTATGCTCATTGGGCAGTTGCCTTAATCTTAAGGCATCGTATGGACAAGGTCCTTGTCATGATTTGATTAGTAGTTTCATAGTTAAGCTCAGTAAATCATTGGTATTCAAGGATATACTATTCTTGGTTTTTAAGTATTAAGAATGGTCACAAATGTTTATAGCATATAATCAGCTGCAATTTTGCTAAGGCACCAAGTCAAAATACTTGAACAAGAGCAAGTCATTTAGCTAGTGAGAGAGCCCAGCCAGCTGCCAGCAGCCCAGTGTCACTACTGAGTAGGGTGCTCAGATGAGGGGATTTCCAGAGGTCTCAGGACAACAAAGTTTACGGCAAATGCAGTTTACAGTCTCTGAAATTTTGTTTCCTAACCTGTGCTAGCCTCAGGTTGTCCAGATAGTAGGCGGTTCTTGTGGCTGGATACAAATGGCTACCCCCAACCCCCAGAGTAGGTGGAGTGCGTTTGCCGATCTCCCCCTGATTGGTAGGGCTTGTCTATGGAAATGGAGTGATTGATGTCCATTTCTACATGCTTTCCCTAGGTGAACTCTTCCTTTGCAATTCAGTCAGGAGCTAGATCCTCCTTACCATCCTCCTATCATCTCTTCTCAACACTCAACCCTTTGCCACATTTCCCAAGCTCCATGAAACAGACCACAAAGTCTCACCCAAGAGACCCATAGGAAATGTTTTGTTGTTAACCTAAGCAAGTGGTAAGGGGATTGGTGGATTCTGTTTAGTTGTTGCTGACCAAAGCTGATTGGGTTTTGATTTGAGGAAATGGCTTGGCTCTGGCTTAGAAAAGCTTTACTTTGGTAGCAAAAATCAGACAAGTGTGTACAAATCCACTCTCCTCTCACACACCAGCGTCTCCCTCCACCCACCCAGTCTACCTCTACCATAACTCATGCTTGCCCAAGTGAGAAACACCATGGTTTCCTAGCCAAGACCCAGCTGGGCTGGGTTCTGAGGGGATCTTTAAATAGGTGTTGATAGCAGGGAGCCCCTGAGCCCTGCCAAAATCACTTGGCCACAGCCCCAAGATAATATTTGAAGCCCTTGTGCTCAACAGTGTGAAAGTAGAATGTACTCTTCCCCTTTCCCCTTACCTTCCCCAGGCGCAGCCAACACTTGACATCTTTTTATCAGATGAACTTGGCACTGCCAGGACGGGCTCCTCGAGCCAATGTGGCAGCAGCCACAGCCCCTCAGCTTGTTAGACTGAAAGAATGTGCCGTTTTAATTAATGATATGTAAATATCCTTGAATGGGCCGCATTTGCATATTAAGAGAGATTTGCGGAATCTGCGGAGTAATATATTTTAATTAAGGATTAATTAAAAATAATGGGAATTTCATTTCGCCTGGCAGAATCCGTTTAGATTTTAGCACACGTCTGCTTGGGAGTCTGGTAGGAAGGCTCTGTGTTACGATTCCCGCAGATGAGAGAGGCGCTCCTGTGTTTATCATCTTGGAGCCCCACTCTGGGGAGCAAAGGGAATATAAAGGGGTAAAATTTTCCTCTCGCCTCCCCCATCACCCACCTCGCCTTCCCTCCTCTTTGTGATTTTAGGGCTGTTTTGGTATTCTTTATGGTAAAGTAAGTAAATGGCTCTGAGACACGGAACACTAGTTGTGTTGGCAATTATGTTAATGGGATGCTATTAGGCTATGATTCTATATGAGCAATTGGGGAGAAGAAATGCCTTACTGAGAGCGAATGATACAACAGACGTCTGTCTTATTGATATAGTTCCAGTGGTGCTTTCTGCATAATTACACTCGGCCACTTTCTCTAGGTGGGGGGAGAGGCCGCTGCATGAGGGAGGCAGGAACAAGAGACCTGGGTAAGGGGTGTCCCCTAATAAATGCACAGAAGACCCGGTTGAGCAGACTCTCCTAGCAGACCTAGGTGTTGCAGGCGAGCAAAACTCGTTTCATAGATAGCATATTCTCTTCCTTTTCTTTCTGCTTCCCAGAGTAGTCTGAAGTATGGGCTGAGTTTTAGCTCTCATGATTCTCTCCAGAAATAGATTTTCCTGGATCATTTATTTGCACTACCTTCTGGCCTTCTGTCTCTGAGCACCATCCCTCCCACTTCCCTTTCTTGGGTTCACACAACAAACCCCCATACTCGTACAGTCCTCCAGTCGTCTCCAAACACACGCTCACAGCCTTCCAGGACCTCCTGTCACCTTATTGGCTGTTGCTGTGCATGTGCCCATTTGGGGAGTTTTCATGGATATTCATGAAGTCTCTCTTACTATTATATTGCTATCTCTTTCTCCCTTCAGTTCTGCCAATATTTGCCTTACATATTTAGGTGCTTTGATGTTGGGTACATTTATGTTTCTGATTGTTATATCTTTCTGATGAATTAAGGTAGAGTCTTATGGTCTGGGCTTCTCTACAAGCCCTTTCCTCTTGTCCCAATCGCAAAGGTGCTAGCAGTTTGGAGATTTGGAGACGACCTAGCAGTATTTTCCCCTGCATATTTGGCTGCGGGGAGAGCGTGAGAGGGCATAGCAGTGGGCAGAGTCCTGGGGAAGCAAGCCTCGGCCCCCAAGTGACCAAGTGCAGGAGGCCTACACCAGAGCTTGCCTCCACAGCAGACAAGGCATGTTTGCTTTTCTTCCCTTAAAGTAACACCCCCCCAGGGAGATGCAGAGAAATAGCCAGCAGAGGGTCTCTTTTAGAGGGGATGGCCTGAGGCCTGCATCTTTAAAACAGCAAATTTCTGAATTGTTTTGATGACTGCTATGGGGAAGAAATGCTGGGGAGGAACCTTGGGGTAGGCATTTAGCAATTATGCTCCCCCAACAATCCCTTTGCAGGAGAATCCCCTGGTGCAAAATTTCATCACTTCCACTGGACATCTTAACTCAGTTTTCCCCCTACTCTCATTAAGAAATATGTTTGTCAGCTATCTCCACCCCCCAACCCCCACCCTCTTTGCTCTCCACTGGGAATGACTCCTGTAATCACAAATTCAGGGGAAATCCACCTGCAGGCACTGCTACCATGGCCTCTCCTTGTGACATTCTGATATCTCACTAGTCAGCTGATTGCAGGCTTATGGGGTCAAGTTGGGAAGGTTGATGGGGAAGTGGGCCAGAGAGCATTTGAAGCTGAGTATATTAGGTGCAGAGACCGGGGGCGGGGAGTGGGGGGGGGTGCGGTGCTTTAGAATCACAAAGAAACTTGGGGCAGAAAAATGGAGCGCTGAAAGTAGCAGAGAGAAGAAAGAAAGTGGCAGGGCAAAGCATCATGTAAACCAAGGCCTGGAGGCTGCAAAGATGAAGGCGACAGCAAACAAAGCGAGGGAGGATCGGCAGGATGCTTCTCTTTCTGCACGTGTCCGCGCCTGTGTGCACTTTGCAAAGGCAGCGGTGCCGTATCTAATGCAAATGGGGAAAATGCAGTTTCTGGTAAGTGTTCCCTAATAAATAACATCAAGTCTTCTTCCCTATCAGCCGGTGACATCCCGCATTTCTCTTCCCTATGCACCAGCCCAAGACATTTAATGATGTGGTGCTCCTTATGGGATGTGAGGTCCATGCTAATATTTCTGCTCGCACAAAATGGTGGGAACGGATTTCAGCTTGGCTCAGTTATTCCGCACCGACAGAAATCATAAAATAAATATATATATATTCCCATATTTCAAGCATAAAGATAGTCCTCTTTCTTTCTTTTTTAAGTTAGAGAAGTCTCGTATGTTTTGTCTTTTTCTTTTCATTATGTAGAAATTCTTCCAGGGCTAGTTTTTTGGTTCCTGGAGGATTTCATTAACGAAATGAAGTAAAAATAATCAATTTCAGATGTTCGTAGTGTTTGTGGTAATGGTTTTTCTAACAATTCTGATTAGCTGTGTGAGATGGAATTTTTCTTTTAAATTACTGCATGCTGACATTAAATACGAGCCAACTTTGTGTGTGCGCGCACCCGCGTGTGCCCGCGTGTCCCTGTGCGCGCCTGGCAGCATTTGCGCCTGTCTGGAGCTGGACCCGGCGCCTGCATTCACACTCGCCCTCTCCTTCCTGAACTGTCCACTGCTTGCGCATCTTCGATTTCCTCTGTCCCTCCATCAGAATGGTTTCGGAAAGGCTATTTGCTGTCCTTTGCTCCCTCTCCATAAGTCTGGGCCATTTCTGGGAACATGTGAGAAAGACTGATTTTTTTTTTTTTAATTGGTAGAGGAGGCTAAATTTGTCTTTAAATCAATAGAAAGCTGCTCCGCTTGGAATCAGGATTCTGTGTGAGGGTGGGTGTGTGATTCAGTGGTGTCTGCTATCCTGGCATCTCTGCCCATATGCCCCACTTTTCCTTTCTTCTGGGACCTCTTTGGTCTTTCAAAAAAGAAATAAATTGAAGAAAGTCTAAGTGGATTCTCCAGTATTCGTTTCTTTTTTATTTTTCATGCATTTCTTACTCTCATTTTCCTTTCTCCTTTCCTCCTTCATTCCCTCCCTGCCCTTCTTCCTTCCTTCTCTTCTCCTCTCTTTTATTCCTACTTTAACAGCATGTATTCAGCCCTGCCCTCCCTCTGCATGAACAGCCACGGGTAGTGATTTCTCTGCAGCATGCCTGTATCTCTACACAGATACCCACGGATGTAAACACACCAAAGAGGGGTGCCACATGCGTGTATTGTTTGTACTTTTTCCCTTTGATAA
This sequence comes from Castor canadensis, assembly GCF_047511655.1. Classification (NCBI taxonomy): domain Eukaryota; kingdom Metazoa; phylum Chordata; class Mammalia; order Rodentia; family Castoridae; genus Castor; species Castor canadensis. The sequence goes on along the minus strand of NC_133396.1, from coordinate 97,075,801 downwards.
GCTGTCATCGGTGGGCACTGCTTAGGGATTTGATTCCCAGTAATCTCTTGACCCCATGGAAGACATTAAACACCCGCCCAGACCCTTTGGTCCGCCTCTGTCTCTGAACCTTTCACTCTCCTTTAATGAGAATTTCTCCTAATTATTTCAGTGGTTGCAGCAGAGGGACTGCAGTGTACTTAGATCTCGATACAGGGACGTGACTGTTATGCTGATAAAGGCAAGAGATCAATAATTTAGGCCCAAGCTTTAATGGCGAAGCTGAGAGCTTTAGTGTCTGCATTCAGGTTGAGTCCTAGAGGTTCTTGGAGTATTAATAATTTCCATAGGATTTCTCCCCTTCTTAAGCTGCTGCCAATCTGTATGTTTTTACTTGTTAAATCGTATTTATAACAAGATATTTTCCTTATCTATGTTGAACCTATTTCTGCACATGCTGTAAATGTGCAGTGGTATGCCTGTGTATCTTATGTGTGCATCTGCTTACTCATACGTGTGCATACACACATTGGCACATAGAGCTTTCTGTATTTGCTCTTATCTGGTGAGTGTCCTTCGTCACATTGTCTGTGGCTTTTGGACTACCCATAATTTGTCCTTTCAAATTCATCTGGTAAATATGCAGCCACTTCAAAAGCAAGGGTGAAATGCTCTCTTTTTCTTCCTGTCTTTTCTTTTTTGTTCTCTAATTTTTCCTTCTGTCTTCATACCTCATTTGTACTCTACCAAAAGGGGCAGCACTGCATCTTGAGCTCACTCAGAGTGGTTGTCACATGCATGCAATAAAACTCTGTTCTTACATAAAGCCCTTCTTTGAAGAATTCCAGCAAACCGATTTGGGTCCCTGTAATTTCATACAATGCATACATGGTACCCAGATAAATAAATGCTGGGAAAATGATCATGATATGTGACATATTTTATATTAAGCTTGAGAAGAAAAACAACAAAAAGCAGGCATAGCACAGTTAAAGGGTTTTCTTGAAAGATTAGTCACCAGAATGTTCACCACCTGCAGCAATGTGAGACTAAAATAAGTAATCAATACTCTCTCCAAGAGTCAGAGTGGGGCTCCCACTCTCGCACCCAGCACCTGGATGTCTCCCAGAGGGAAGGCACATTGTCCTCTGGTGAGTTCAAGCTTCACGGGCCACTACTTCTCTCTACTTTTGTCAGCCTAACTTCTTTGGCATTTTTATTGTTGTTTTTGCAAAGTAATTGATATTTTTAAGTTGTTTTAGGACACTTAACTTCTGTGCATATACTTGTAGTTTGACATTGTAAATTCAATAAAGAAAACATTTTTCCCCACTCACACTTTCCAATTGGGAGAAACTTTTAGAATGATATGGAGTAATTCCACAAGGATCTCAGTGCCTGCCTCACCCAACCACTAGGGGGCAGAACAGTAGGATTGTGGTTCTCATGACTTTTGAAGGAGCCTCATCCTCCACTGCAATAACACAATAAATAGTTGCTACATCATTCATCCTCACAGTAGAGAAATACAGAGGAGCACTGTGAATAGCTGTTGGTGCTTTACATATTGGGAAGATGGGCACAAAGATGAAGTGACTCTAGCTTAAATAAGACACAAGTAGGTCCAGTGCTGACTCAGTTTCCCCATTGAGCTGACCTTTCAACATGGGTCAGGTTTGTTTGCCTTTGAATCATCATTCCCTCATCAGTTTCCTTGTCTCTTCTCCTCAAGTTCATTATGATTGGAGTTTCAAATTTCACAGGTTTGAATTGGTTATCAAGAGACTTAGTTCATGACATCTAGTCTGGTCATGCTGACATCAGAACAGAAGGAAGGAGGTTTTATAATAGACCACATTGCGGTGGCATCTTTGTGTTGTCACTGCAGTTCCCACAGAATTTTTGGCTTAAGTATCCATGGACTTAATTTTCTTCTTTTGTTCTTAACTTCGTGGTCACCATTGCTTTGTTAATTTGGAATGCAAGACCTGTTCTTTGGTAAAGTCCATTTTCCAGTTAGAGAGACAGCCTAGGAACTCAGAGTGAACACTAAGAGGCAAGAGAAAACTACAAAGGAGCCTCGAAAATTTTGTGGCCAAGAAATGATTTCTGAGCCACTAAATATCACTAAGAACTTGGTACCATCTGAATAGGCAGACTGAATAGAGGCCTGGGCCTCTACTTTCAGGTCCTTCCCTGTGTTCAGGTCCTTTCCTGAACAAACACTCCTCAGGATACTGGCTTTTTGTAGCAGAAGCAGGGTAGAACTGGCTCCATACCAACAAAGAACAGAAGGAAGGGTGAACCAAGACATGAAATTAAAATCCTAATTGTCCACAGTGTCAAGCTAAGAGGGCAGGATTGTATATAGATACAGAAACTAAACACCAGGATGAAGAAAGATGATTTCTAAAGCTAAGAAACTGGTAATTCAGTGGCATGGATTAAAGGTATAATGATATTTCAGAGACAAGATCAATGGTTTGGAGCTCAAGATAACTAGGGCTAGCTTAAGAGAAAAGAGGTAGGGATGAGATAAGGATGGGGCTGGGAGGATACATAGAAATATAGCAGTAAGAAGAGACCATAATCAGTGCCCAGGAAACATGGAAGCAGGGACTAATTCAGCAAGGAAAAACAGTGACAATGAAGAGACAGGCCTGCCTATTGGCAGGATTTGGGTTAGAATAGTGAGGGAATGAATAGATAGGGTAAGTAGGATCAATTATGTGAAGGAGGCAAAGGGGGTTTAAAGTGCATAGGTCGTTTTGTCATTTAATTTTCCAAAAACCCTATGCATTTAATATCACTGGCTCCATTTTACAGAAAATGTTCTTGATGGTGCACACACCCAGGTCTGTCTAAAACCAAACACTTTCCAATGCAACATGGCGCCTTGCATTTGAGGTAGGATTATAGGCTTGGTATAGTTGATAGTGGGGAACCATTGTGGGCCCTTGAAAGAGGAGATATAAGTGAAAGTCAGGCACCCGATGAAATTGTTTACTATACATAAGTTCATCTGTATGCAGAGGATATGAGGATCTGCTCTTTGAATATACAGAGCAATCAATGAGCAAAGCTGATTGTCAAACTACAAACTCAGCTCCTGAGACCTGCATTCCTTATTTCACATACTGAGCTGGGGCCACCATCATTTAATCCACACAGTATTTTTCTGTGCATCACAGCCAGCATAAAAGGCATAATCCTTCTGAGGTCTGTGTCTCTATAATTTATGGTGCCTTCAGATTATCAAGCACAATTCATTTGGCAATGAAAAGAAAATAGTTTTGTGCTATTGCCCTCTGTATGTGGAAAATTGCATTTTTGGTGAATAAAACTGTTGCCTTCTTCGTGTGATTGGTTGAGAATATGACTTGGTGGCCAGGGCCTGGAATGAAACATCTTGAGAACCAGTCACTCAAATGCCTTAAGTCATTTATGGGAAAGTCATCCCCTTCCCTGCGACATTCTGAGCTATGTTTTGTAATCTGTTGGTTTTCACCAGCCAATATGTAAACTCATAATTATCTCAGGAAAGTAACTCTTTATTAAAAACACCTTCCTGTGATAGATTTGGTTGTCTGAAAATTTGCTACTACCAACAGTTTTAGGGAAACAAACATTAAATGTTTTTTCTACATAAGCCCCCTGTATGTAGTGGGCCTGCAACACAGGTTTGTGAGTATTTTTTTTTTTTTCCCTTTTGAGGGCATCTATTAATTAGATGCATTCTGAGCTTCAGAAGAGACCTGTCTGGAGGTGGAAGGAGGAGGATATTTTAATTTAGCTTTATCGGGACTCCAAAGAAATCAGTGTGAGGAAACTTCTTATATAGGCAAGGTAGAGAAACACTAAATTCAAATTCTACATGTATCTTCTTGTATCAAGACCAATGTTTTGAGAATGGTTTGCCAGTAAATACAAAACGCATCCATTGGTTCTCCTCCCACTACTCATTCTCCCCCTAAAGGTTACACAGGTTTTCATGCTGTTAATTAGCCACATCAAATAATTTGTTTCCTAAGCTGGGCTAGCAGAGCAATACCTTTTTATTCAGGTGATGAATGATGAATGATGATTCAGCAGGAGATGATGGTGAGGAGATGGGGGCTGCAAAAACTTTGCCAAACTCTGTTTATACCTTTTGTTTGCTTGCACTCTGGAAGGACTAAGTAAGACAATAGTTAATGAGACAGTGAGACAGTCTGCTGCTGTGGACACCGTGGAGATAAACAGCCACTGGAGGGGCTGGGGACCTCAGTAGGAGCTACATATAATAATGACATAGTGGAAAGGCTCCTTTGAGCCTAGGTGATAGGACACAGTGTGTGCCTGCTGGGCTTTTGCTGCAAATAGACAGCTCCCCCTTTAACCTGTTCACAATCTGAGACTGGCAGATTGGCAACAGAAACAACAAATGCAAGGTCCTTGGATTTGAGACCTAATATTGTTTCTCAAGAAAAAGTAAAACCAGATTGTATTCTAAGTCATTAAAAGACACAATTCCATACGACCTTATGTTTTGCAGGGGTTTTTTCTTAATTTGGCCTGGAAAGCAATCACCCTTCTTTGAGTAGGTAGCACCATAGGGTTGCATTCCTGTTTATATCTACACTTGATCCTCACGGTCACCCTGTGAAGTAGGTTCTTAGGCAAATGCTGATCTCCCCTCACCTTAAAGATGGCCAATCCGAGGCTCAGAGAAATAAACTGGTGGGTGGAGTTGACAAATTATTGTGTCTTCTGACTCTACGCTCCTGCTGCCACTGCTGCTGTTGGTTTTAGCCCACAAATCTGATCTTAGTTGTACAAAGGGATGCCATTGGAAATACCAATGAGCATGTGAAGTCAATTAATGGTTCTTCCTTCCTAGTGAGAGTGAGACTACAGAGTACAACACACTGTTCATCCTGGAACTCTGGCCTCTGCCTATGCAATGCTGTAGGGTGAAGGGTGAACCTAGATGGTTTAACAAAAGCAGGAGAGTCTATTTCCAGACAGATAGGTCAATAGATATTTTGTAGGAAATTTGAACCTACTTACTAAAAAATTATATGCCGGAAGATCATAAAGCAAATGTTTATTATATTCACTTCTTTTTTTTTTTAAACCAAAGTCAGAAGATTGTTTGGGGGAACATCTGAAAGGAGAAAATTTGAGAATTACAGATTCATAAGGGATCCAATTTTACTACTTAGTGGTGCTTCCACTACAGTGGCTGGCACAGGACTAGCTGATGGTCTCTGGATATTGTCTAAATACTTCTAGAAATAGGTAAAAAGATCAAAGAATTGGGCTGGGGATGTAGCTCAGTGGTAGACTGCTTGCCTAGCATGTGCAAGGCTCTGAGTTTGATCTCTAGGAACATTCCCCCACTCCCCCCACAAATCAGAGAATCATAAATGTTTCTATCTTAAGGAGACTTTGAGATTATTGTTTAACAAAAAAGTTGTGAAGATATTATATACATCAAAGAGACTGTATTTTCTCATGATGAACTGAATCTGCCTAAGTGAAACTTTTCCCCCATCTGTCTACAGTCTCCCTTTGGACACAGCACAGGGAAAATCCTTGGGACAAAGGCGACTCAAATATTTGAAGACCATTCTTTTCGTGCCTTCATATTCTCTTCCCTAGCTGAATATTCCCAATTCCTTATGTTTCTGTATGTCACTTAAACTTTCTTTATTCTTAATTTATAATTTTATAGACATTTATAGAGCACCCACTATGTGTTAACTTGGCATTTTTTGTTTAAACCATTTCCTTGCAAATATTAATTATAACTTGAGGACAAGGGGAAAGGAAGCAAGAAGCACTGCTTTTCTTTGTGCTCAGGAAATAGAAAATGAAATGTGTGTGTAAAACACACCCCTGTACCATATGCATACATAAACATCTATGTGTATATTTTTAATTCTAAGGAAATGAATACCAGGAAGTACACATTGAGAAAGGAGTTAAACACTAATTATGCAATTTAAGTATATCTTTTGGTTTTTCTTGTGTGACTTAGGTATTAATTTTAGGGTGAGTGATATCTGACCCTTGAGAGAAAGCTGTTCAAAGACATCAGAGCAGATTGCCAGGCCTAGGTTCCTGTGAGGAGAGGAAGGGAACTTTAGCAGCCTGGTGGCTTTTATTCCAGATGAAGAAGATAGAAAGTAAATGAAAACTCAATTGCCCAAAAAACAAAAAACAAAAACTCCACAGTAATTTAAACTCTGCTGTTCTCAGTGTTTTCATCTTTGTTCTGAGGAACTCAAATTTGTTTTTATCTTTACTTTAAAAACATTTACCCAGAAATAAACATTAAATAAATTAATAATGGAAGAAAGACTTCTGAGGGTATGTTCAATAATTTAAGCAAGTAGAGGCCAGGAACAGTGGTACACACCTGTAATCCCAGCTACTGAGGAGATAGAGATAGGGAAGATTGTGGTTTGAGGCCAGCCAGGCAAAAAATTAACAAGATTCCATCTCAACCAATAAACTTGGTGTATTGGTGCCCATCTGTAATCTCAGTTACACAGGAGGATTTCAGTTTGAAGCCAGCCCTGAACAAAAATGTGAGACTCTATCTGAAAAATAACTAAAACAAAAAAGGGTTAGGGTTATATTACAAGTGCTAAAGTACCTGCCTACCAAGCACAAAGCCCTGAGTTCAAACCCCAATGCTGCCCCCCCCAAAAAAAAAGGAAGTGAAATAGCACCTCCAATTATTTTCATAGTATATACTATAAGTAACCAATAAAAATGTATTAGTAAGTCTTATTAAAATATCATTTATATACAATGGTAACATAATTATAGTTAAATAAATTTCATACAGATTTACTAAAACAGATATGACATACCAAGAATGTGGTACTGATGGAAGATTTAGGGTAATCTTAGTTTTAGCATACTTTGTAATCTACCACTATTCAGAAGGCCCTTATTCTGAATTGGCAAGAAAACTGGCACATAAGTGTGGTTTGCATTTATTTATTTGTCAGGGTTTAAACTCAGGGCTTCATGCTTGTAAGGCAGGTTCTGTTCTGCTTGAGCCATGCCTCCAGCCCTTTTTGCTATGGTTAAATTGGAGATACGGTCCCACTTTTTTGCCCAGGCCTGCCTAGACCACTCTTCTATTATTTTAAGCTTCCCTCATAGCTTGAGATGACAGGCAGGCAGATGCTGCTGCATCAAGCTGTTGATTGAGATGGGGTTTCATGAACTTTTTGTCCAAATTGCCATTGAACTGCAATCGTCTGGATCTCAGCCTTCTGAGTAGCTAGGCTTATAGGTGTGAGCCACTGGCAACTGGCTAATTTTATTTTATTTATTTTGTGTTTTTTTGCTTATTTGTTTGTTTTTGGAATAGGGTTCTTTCTATGTTGCCTTGGCTGGCCTCCATTTATTGGGTTCAAACGATCCTCCTGCTTCAGTCTTCCCAGTACCTGGGAATACAGACATATGCCACCATGCCCAGCTAAGTATGATTTCTGTATAGCTTTTACTGACCCCAAAGAAAGGACCCATCCATCCACTTAACCCATCCACATTCATCCATCTGTTGAATAAATGCTTAATGAACATTTACTAAATGCTAGGCATTTAGAAAGCATGAATAAACAAAACAAAACAAAAATCCTGTCTTCAAGGAACTTCTATTTTGGGAATGATGACTTTTAATCATTTACCTTTATTATCTTAACTCACACAACAAATGAGATAAAGTCTCCTACCATAATCTTCCATGTGTTACAAATGACAGAACTGAGGTTCTGAGAGGGTAAAGGCTTCACCTACAATTGCACGGGTCATGGTAGGCTAGGATTCAAATCCAGATCATCTGAATGATAATGAACATCTTTCTGCTGTTCTCCTTGTTAATGTGTTGGGAACCACCACCCCACCTGCCCAAGGCCACAGGCACACTCAGTGTTGGTGTTGGTCCATCACTGGCTAACCTACTTGAGGACTGGTGAACCTGGTGCAGAAACATCCTATGATATGAAATAGTTTTGTTTCTAATATGTACTCGTGTTGTTGTTGTGTACACCATTTTCTTTTAGTTTGATGGAGGATCACTTTAAGATTTATAGTTATACTTGTGATTCTTTCCTGTTGCTCATGTACAGAATATCTGACAGCTGGACTTCCACTTAAAATACCCTTATGACTATCGTTCTTGTGGAATACTATTTGCATTTTGTACACACTATGTACATATCTATGGATGGATCTCACCTATCTCTGGCAGATAGCATCATCATCATGTTTTCCCTATTTCTTGATGCTTTGTGAAAGCACTGCAGAAATAGAAGAACTGTCTTTATTCTTTGATCTCTCCTCTGCTTTATGAATTCTGAAAAATCAAGGGAGAAAAAGGAAATCTATGCTTTACTGTTTTTTTCTAGGTTTTGAGAAGTAGGCTTAACAGATGCTTTAAAAATTTTAAAAGTCATAGTGGACAGGCACTGAAAATACAGATCCCAGGCTGTCAAGGCAGACCTGGGTACTACTTTGACCCGAGTCCTTTGGTTAAGACTGTATTCACATATTCTTCCAAGTGTCCTAGATTCATAGACCTGACTATGAAAAGGACATCCATTTCTCTGGATGTCCTTCCTGCAGAAGATAAATATGGGAAGAGAATCATCACCCCATACTTCCAGAGGTCACTTAGGAAAGGAGGGAGGATGACTTCCCTGTGAGCTTCCTGAAACAGACTCCTTGTGTCACCTTGTGTTGGCAATAGATATCTCTGGCTCTGTGTTTGATAATGATATCTTTGTTCCCATACGGATATGCTTATAGAACACACCCCTCTTTTGTCTTTACTCCTATCAATAATATAGACATTATATAAACTTCATACAGCATTTTATAGTTAAGAGCCACTTAGTCTTGTGTGTTGAACTTCAGTAAGAAGCAAAAGAAAATTCACTTGTAGTTATAGTGTCTTATTTAACCCTACCATAGCTCTAGGAATTAGACATATGTTACTACAACTTATTGATTGGGAAACTGAGTCCCAGAGAGGTTAGTAATTCCCTCAAGGACCAGAGTCTTCCGTGACATGACCAAAACTTGGACCTAGTCCTCTGAATCCAGAGTTCTAGCTCTGTCTGTTAAGAGGCATCCAAATAATGCAAAAGCAGCTGACCAGGCTTCCCATTTTATTCATTCTTTTCTGCAGCCCACTTCTGGAAGACTTCCTGCTGTCACAGGCATGCCTTGGACATGGGAATGGTTTTTCCTATATCACACTGCATTATTATTTCTGTTTTTATTTTTAGTTCTGTTTTCATGAAGAACATACTTTTAGCCCACAAAAATAAAAGAGCAGCAGCTTATCACAGCCTTTCAGATAGGAGGGGCTTATCTCGCTTTCAAACTGAACATCTTCATGCTTCCTGGGGTGGAAGGAGTGCAAAGTCCATTTCCTCCTGGTGGACAGCTGAAGCAGCAGATTTTCATTCTCTCCTGGATTCTGTGTTTCCCTCTTTCGTCCTTCCTACCTTTCAAAGCCATGAAATAGTGTGAGAGCATTTTTGTGTCTCCTGCCAAAAGAAACTGGTTCTGGAGAGAAGAGGGGGATTGATATCCATTGAAAACATATTCTGTACAGCAACAATATTAGAACTTTTATGACATTTTCTCCATTATTATAACAGTTCTGTGAAGGCAGGCATTACTCCCACCTTTTGGATGGGGAAACTGAGCCTTAAGTAACTTTTCCAAAGTTACAAATTTAGTAAGAGATAAAATCTGGACAGGGGCTCAGGACCTTGTGATTCCAAAGGCCACGTGCATTCTATTTATGTAGGATGTCCTCCCTTCCTTTCCAGGGTGAGCTTAGGCTCTGCTGGAGGAGACTTCAGGCCATGGCTTTCTTGTGGCCATCTGTTGGAGAACTTGTTGCCCAGGGTGAGTGTTGGAGGGTGAGTGGCATCACCCCAAAGGGAGAGCCTGGATTTTAAAGTTACTCAAACCTGAATTCAAACCCTGTTTCAGACATTTACCATTCACAGCTTTGGCATGTTGCTTAATCTCCCTGGGACTCCATTTATCACCTATAAAGAGAGAGTTACCCACAGGGCAGAGAACTTGTGGGGATTAGATGAGAGGACATGTGCAAAGCCCTAATACCTCTTAGGTTCTCACCAGATGATGCTCATTATTATGGTGATTGCCAGTATTATACTTTCTTTTTTGAGATGAAAGTGTTAGGTCACCTGGAATCTGTGTGTGTGCTATTTAACACATAGGCTTTTTGATGTGTGACTGAACCATTTGCTAATTTCCCAGTGTTTTGCTGGGACACTCTGCTAGGATATTCTGTTGCTATAACAGACTATCTGAGACTGGGTAACTTCTATAGGAAAAAGGTTTATTGAATCATGATTCTGAAAGCTGGAAAGTCCAAGATTGGACAGGCACATCTGGTAATAGCTTTCAAGTTACATTAAAACATGGTGGAGAAGTGAAAAGGCAGGTGGTACATGCAGAAGAGATGGCAGGCATGAGAGAAAGGGGCATCAAAGTACTGTGATAGCTAACTCACCCTCAGGAGCCTGGCATTAATCCAAGTTCCAACCCATGACACAAACACCTTCCAGTGAGCCCCACCTCCCAAATTGTTGGACTGAAGGGTCCAAGTCATGAACTTTTGGGATACACACTCAACTGTTGCACCCCGTTTTTTGACTCTGTCAGAGATCTAGAGCTTACCAGACTTCTCTTATGTTGCCAAACCTCATTTGTATCCTTATGTTGCCAAACCTCATTTGTATCTGGTGTGCCTTCCCAAGAAGCTTCCCTGACCCATTAGACTGAATCAGGCAGGGTGAGCAAAGGGACAGATGCAGCAGAGGTGACATCAAGAACAACTGGGCCACAAGAATGTGCCTGAGCTGCTCAGAGTGATCAGGAAGAAATGCACATTAAGACATCAGAAGGCAGAAAGGAAGACCGGGACCAGCCGTTATTACCTCCAAGTACATGGCGGGGTGGGGGGATGATTCTTCATTGGGTTCACAGAGATGACCCAGAAGAGATAAGGTTATCATTATTTTCCCTAGTCTCCTAGGCACAGGGCAGGTAGATTCTCAACTTTGGATAAGTTTGCTTCACAAATGAGTGACATGTTAGCCTTTCATAACTGTTGAATACAGAAGTGGTGTTCAAACTATTTAATAAGAATGAGATGGGCACCAGCAAATCAGGGTGGACAATGTCATCAAGATTACCATCTAAGTACAGGGTATTCACACCTTAACTGCTGGATCCATGGGAAGTACACTGGCAAGAGTGGAGCAATGAGGCGGTGGCACTTGGAGATGGACAGGTAGTTTAAGGCACAGCTATTTATCAAATTATACAGAAGGATTTCAGTGTATAAGCCAATGGTCAGTGTGTTGTGTGCCGTGTATCAGCCTGCTTGTGTGCCTACTGGCATTCTTAGTGTATATGTGAATGAAGCCAAAACCATGTGTAAGGTCTTAAGAGTACTTTATTTGTCTTATTTTATATATCTTACCAGCACTATGAAGTGGAACAGCCATGTAGTAACCATAACCAGCATTAGCTTCTGGTACTTAGTTCTGAGTTATTTTTGAGAAACTTATATAGGGAGGAACTGTGGACTTAGCACTCACATAAGAAAGAAGTAACTTTGATAAGTACCAGATGAGGTTCTCTTTTTATTGTTTTCATGTTTTTCACATCTTGCAAACTCTCCCCAGTTGTGCCCTGCTTTGGGGACCTGTTTGAAATCCTGAAGGTTATGATATTCCTAAGATATTGCATGAGTCAGAGACTCTTTCCCTTTGGGGCCCCCAAGATGCTCTCCAGGAACTAATTCTTTGTGATGAGGTCATTGTCTGTGGCATATTTTCTTTCCCTGCTCTCCACCACTCACTTTAAGGCCCACACCTCCCATGCATTTTTTCACCTTCTTTTCTTTAAACTTAGGCAGTGCTGTATCCTTGAACACATACCCATCTACCCTCGGACAGTTTATCATCAGCTAAAAATTACTCTTCCAGTATTTATTCCTCAAAAAGGATTCCTCAGTTGGCTGAAGTATTTAATAGCCAACTCCTATAATACAGAGATTGCCCAGTATACTTGTGTGCATATGGATCAACAATGACTGGAAAGAGAGGTTTGTATGTTGCTAAAAATCTTTTAGATAAAGGCACAGGTACCCTCAAAAGTGAAACTATAAGTGAATAATAATCACCAAAATTTGCCTAGATCTCTAGCTTTGAAAAACTATTCCATACATTTTCTCTTGTGACATTTGGGAGCTCCAAATGTAGAGGGTAGAAAGGCTGTCACCCACATTTCTAATGAGCAGTGGGATGACTGACTGCAAACTGCCCCATTACCCTCCAGTTTTACCAGGGCTTCTTACCCATGTATTTTTTGTTTTTTGTTTTTTAACTTAGTACCCTATTTTTTTTATTATTGAGATATAACTCACATAACAAAATCCACCCTTTTAAGTTGTGCAATTCAGTGGTTGTTGGTATACTCAAAGAGCTGTGCAAATATCACCATTAATTCCAAAGTGTTTTCATCATCCCCAAAAGAAGGTCTGCAACTATTGACAATCTTTCCCCATTCTCTGCTTTCCCTAGGCCCTGGTGACCACTTCCTGTCTCAATAGATTTGCCATTCTGGGCATTCCATATGAATGGAGTTACACATCTGTTTTTAAGATCATCACCAAGCATGGTGGTGCATGCCTGTAATTCCAGCACTCAGGAGGTTGAAGCAGGAGGATTGTGAATTCAAGGCCAGCCTGGGCTACATAGTAGTTCCCAATCTGGAATAACAAAGGAACACACAAAAAGAGATTTTTATCAATGACACATAGTCCTACAGACACATGACCCATCTCCATTCTTCTATTCTGTTATTCCCCCTTTTCCCCCTCCCCCCGTTTCCCTTTTTAGCAAATTCCAGAGCTTTGTTCTTCTCCATTAAATGGTTAGAATTGTTGTAGGCCAAGAAAAAAATTGGATTTAACTTCCCGAACTCTTGTTCATACACAGCTCTTCGTAGAAATTACTATCATGCAAGCCTGAGTATTCTCTGAAATATCCCTTCATATCTCTGTGTGACTGAAGAATGGGAGGGTAACAGTCCCATCTTGCAGGGTTGGAGGGTGGGGCCGAGTCTCCCTTTGATTTGGTGGCAGCACAGAGATCCAGCGACCTTCCTCCAGGGCTCCTGGTATTGAGCTGGGGAATGAATAATTGGAACTCGCCAAAGTGTTTAAACACCAGAATTGAAATTAATGTCCCCTCATTGCTGGGTACGCTGACAATACATTACAGCAAACACCTTCCCAAAGTGAAATGAATGTTTGTTTATCCTCATGAAATATACATCAAAACATGTTGATGGTAGAAGCTCTAATGAGGGAAGAGGCCCAGTTTCCTGTTAATTCCAGGCAGATAGCTAACTGAGGTAGAGGTTTGTTGGGGGATTTTTTTTTTCGGTCCTTTTTTCTTTTTTTTCCTTTCCTTTTTAAAATTTTCTTTCTTTTTTTTCTTCTTCTTCTGATGCGTCTTCTTCTTCTTCTTCTTTTTTTGAATAACCTGTCCACAGCTGTATATCTAGGACATTAATATGAGTTTAATGAAAACTCCAGTTGATCTGTCCAAAGATATTGATGAGCACTGCCCAGTCGTATTAATCATCTCCTTGAGGGGGAAATGAGCAGAATGGGTGAGCAGGTTTCTGTCAGATGCCAATCCAGATGAAGAGATGTGGAAAAAAAAAATCTTTTTTTAACCCATCATACTGCATCCATTTCCTAGGATGTGGGTTGGGCCAAGAGGAGACAAGAAAGAACCCAGACAGCACAGGAAATTCTGGGGCACACTTAGCATTAAATTATTAAGCTTCTGCCAATAAATCCATTACTGTTAATTATATCAAGATGGCCAACGATCCACTGACAATATTCCTTCATTGATTTTCATTCACAGGGAATCAATATGCTGGCTGGAATCGCTTTGGCATTTTCATTCTTTCATTTCTTCCTCCCTCTCCTGGCCTCTCTCTCCCCATGGCCTGCTCCCCACACTTGCCTCCCCTCCCCTTGAGCGCTAGCAGTAATGCGGTTCCCTTCTCTCTGGTGATACAGTTCTCTCCCTAAGTGCCAAATGTTTCTTGATAGGAACAAGCTACATTTCTTTATGGCTTATGGCAAACTGCCTTGATTACTTCTACTGCTGTACCCATTATGTGAATTAAATATGTATTCAGTTGCATGCTGCTTGCAATGTTATTGCAGGGTGACATATGGTACTGACTCAATTAGAATGAAACTAGCATTAGATAACCCTTCTGATTACATGCATCCTGACCGGCTCCTCCTCGGCCTCCCCTCTGTGCACTTGCTCTCCGGTGTCTGCAGGCCGCAGGTTTTCATTATCGGTTATCATCTCTGCTGCGTTGGATGCTGTCTGGGGCCAAAGGGGGAGGGGACTGAGGGTCTGTGGGGGAAAAAAGAAAGCAGATCAGACAGACAGATGGAAAAGAACCAGTGGGAAGGACTATGAAGGACTTTGCTTGCATTTGGAATGCACCTTTAAATTTTTATTTTTTGCAAGCAATTGTCAGTTCAGCTAGAATGAGAGGCTGAAAAAGTCACTCTTGGGGAATGACTGCTTGAATGTGTGATTAGTCAGTCCTTATCTTGAAGATGATTCATTTTAAAAAAGAACACATTATTTTTAGTGGAAAGCTGAGACTTACTCTAATAGTTGCAATACATTTTGTTTTGTGCACCTGAATTGGACATGGGCTCATTCACTTGATTGTCAATAAGCATCTGACTATGAAGGCAGGGTGGGAACCCTTGCCCCATTTTACCGAGGAAGAGATGGGGACACAGGGAGGCTGCATTAGGTTACAGTCCAAGATCACAATGCCTCTTGATGCCCATAGTAAAAGGAATCCTTAAGAACACAAGGGGCAGCCAGATACCCACAGCTCACATCTGTAATCCTTGCTACTCAGGAGGCAGTGATCAGGAGGATCACTGCCAGCCAGGGCAAACAGTTCAAGAAATTCTATCTTGAAAAAGAACCCATCACAAAAAGGTAGGGTGAGGGGTGCTGGTGGAGTGGCTTAAGGTGTAGTTCAAACCCCAGTATCACAAAAAAAAAGAAAAGAAAAAGAACATAGGGTCTCTGAAGGGCAGTGCCAGGATGTGACTGAGAATTGATAGATCTTAAAGAAAAATGCACTGAATAGCCATAGAGTTGCTGAAAAAATCACATCATGTCACAACACAAACCATACTGAATGGCAGGCACATGGTGTCTTCCTCTGAGTAGCAGTTTTTCTCTCCTTGACACTCTCACTGTGTTTTAAGGTATTATAACCCTCTTCCTTTGCTCTTCCTGTTCGATCACCTCCACTTGTGAAGTAAGAACCTGGAGATCCTGTCTTTCTCAGTCCCTCCTAGTTACAACCTGGGCCTGACCAGTCTTCTAGCCAGAGCCTCCCCCAGTGCTTAGGTAGGAAGCAGAGAGCCTGCAGGAATCCTGCTTTTTCTCCAGGGTAGATAGAAAGGCTGTTGGATCTAAGATTGCCTGAGTGGACATTGCATCACCATCCAGCAGGACTTCTTGTCCATGAGCAGCTCAGGTGGCATTCCCAAACCTCTGCTAGATGTATTGTGCACACCAATGCACTGTGGGAAATAGCAAAATCTGTGTTGCCCCCAGCCACCTGCAGCTTATACCTGGGTAGAGGTGAATGTCCAGAAGGTGAGGATAGTGTGAACTCAGAAGTGCCCCAGGTATACCTTAGTGTTCCTTTATGCTGTCACTTAGCCATGACTTGAGTACAGCCGCACTTATCAAATCCTGGCTCAATAACAGGGAGCAGTGTAAGCTGTGGCCATAGTGAGGCAGGTTTTCATGGAGGAAATGGGGCTCCTACTTCCCATTACAACAATGATAATACCCTTTATATTTAAAGCCACCCTTTCAAGAAACCCTGTACAGATAAATAAGAATTGAACAAAAGTGGTTATCTGTACAGGGCAGGTGTAAGAGTGGGAATAAGGTGAGCAGGGTAAGATCAGAGGTGTAAGTAAGCATAATGAGTTTACTGGAAATGTATTTTTAAATTATGAATGTATTGTCTACATAAAAATAATATTAAAATTAAAAAGCTTTCCAGAGCATTTTCACTTACCTAACCTTCACAGCACCGCTATAAAAGGGAGGGGGAAGATTTTTATTAGGTTCTAATTTTACACATGGAAATTAGGGCATGAGAGTTTCAGTAACTTACCTAAGGTCGTAGAGTTAAAGAATAAACCCAGATTCAGTTATTTCTCCCACAGCCCATGGCTTCTGTGAACTTGCCCAATGGTGCTAATCCCAAAGAGGTTTGTGTTGTGTGACTGGGGCCTCTCCTGAGGCTGCTTCCTGCCTACGTGATATGCGGATCAGAGTGGGCTCTGCAGGTGAGAGCACCTGGAGCCAGGCTCACTGATACCACAGCAACATCAGACTTCAGTTACCAGCACCAGCAGAACAGAGCTTGGAGCTGGCTCTGTCCTGGCCCTGCAGTCCCTGCTTGCTGTTGGGGGAAGGGAGGAAATAGGAAACCTGACTTTTGGGATGCACCTGATGTACACTGGGGGACTTCTTAGGAAAAGGCAGCTATTATCTTATTGTAATGCTCAAAGGGCCTGAGGATAAATCTGGCATTGAAAATACCAAAAGTTGTTGGTCTTGTAAATTTAAGACAGCATGGTATATGTCCTCAAGAGCAAAATGTGACATTTCTATGGCCTGCTGCAGATAGGCAACTTCTATTACTCTGTGGGTGTTTGTGTTACCAAGGCTGCCTCAGAGCTCTCCCTTCTTGCCCTTCCCCACACTAACCTCCATTACTCCTTGCCCTCTACCTAGGGCAGCCTCTTTTAGCAGAGCCACTGGTGGTTCTAGTGTGTTCTCACTCAGCATGCAATACTTTCGTGCGTTTTTGCTCTCCAGTCCTAGCTAGTTCTTAGCAAGGTCTTTTTCAGAGAATCATCCAAGCAGTGAGGAACAGACCTGTCCATAGACTTCAGGAGGACAATCTGCTGCTCTGAACACAGTGACATCTGCTTGTTGGCCAAGGGCTGCTGATCAGAGATATCTTATGCCCATATTTACCCCTCAGAAGACTGAGGACAGGTGTCTCCCAGTCTGGTCCTTTAATGGGTCATGTCCTGTTTTGGTTTTATCTGTGTCTTTCCCCTGAATATTTTTGCATCTCCTGACCCAGATTCTACTGCATGCAGCCTTCGAGACTATTTCAGACTTCACAGAGCCCCTCTCTCTTCATTCAGAGATTCCTAGCACCTTTCAACTGATTTCTAGAAAGTAGTTTTATTTCTGCTGAGGTCAGATTTCTGCCTCTCCAGATCATGAAACCTCGCAGTTGACAAATCCAAGCCTTGCTCTACACTCTTGCTGTATTTGACACTGATGACCTTTCTAGAGCTTGGGCCTCTTAATTTCCAGATTCTCATGACTTGGTTCATAGCTGTTCAGATGGGTCTTTTCAGGTAACTTCAGTGATTCCTCCTCCATAATGTGTCATTAAAACAATTCACAGCATTCCTACACTTTCCTTTATTAGTTAAATACCTTTGGCTTACAAGTGTATTCATGTGCAATTTCCCTGAGGACATGGGTTTTATATTTCTTGTCAACCCTGCATCCCCAGCAAATAGCATAATGTCCAGACTAAAGCAAGTGTCCAGCAAATTATTATTAAACAAATGGCCAATTAAAACCTGTATTTTCAGCCCAGATTGATTTTGTGAATTTCATATTTGTCTCTGGCAGGCATCACTACATCCATTGAGCAGACTCAAGGCCAGCTTCACCAATCTCTGTGCCCATAACAGTTCTTTTTCCTGTATTCTTTCTCATTATCCTTATATTTATTTTTTACTGTTTTGGAGACAGTCTCACTACATTGCCCGGGCTTGCCTTGAACTTTTGAGTTCCTGCCTCAGCCTCCTGTATGCTGGCATTTCAGGTGTGTGCCACCATGCCCAGCTTTTGTATCAGCCTATTAATTGTTTTGGACATCCATTCCCCCCATCTCAATCAGTAATTAACCAATTTGTACTGATTCTATAAGCAAGCATTTGTTGAATACTTCATGCCAGGTGAGAGATCACAAGCCAACCACATCCCATGTATTTCTTATTTCATCTTCACATGTGCCACAGTCCTGGGGCAGGCCCTTGCTGTCTCTCACCCACACAGCTATGTTAACCTCTTCACTGGTGCTTCTGCCCTAGATCTCTTTAAGCAGTCCATTCTCTTTGAAGCTCACTATGAGATTCTTAACGTGCAAACCTGCTTCCTAAAGCATTATTCAGAATTCTTCACTGGCAGCCCCAGTGTCAAAAGTTGCAGTCCTGGATCTCAAACCGTAGTGTCATGTTCGGTTATGAAATGTGTCATAAGTAATTTTGATATTAATAATGGTCCAAGACCTGAGGTTTGCAAGTTATTTAAAATTTTAAACTAATTCAAATTATCACCATAAAATGTCACTTTCACTCATTGGAATTCCCATATGCTTTCTTGAGTGGAAGAGGAAGAGTGGCAGTACAGTCTGCTGGAACTTGTGCATCTCTGTAGGAACTCTCTCGGGAGTATGTCTCAAATCCAATCATCATTGAGCATGTCTGTGCCATGGACAACAGTGGAATTTTGCAGCATAAAATCTAAACTCTTCAACATACCCCACATTAATCTTGTGATCTAGCCCTTGCCTACCTAACCAGACCTATTTCCTATAATTTTTATTCTATCTCATTGTATGCTGAAAACATACCAGTTTTTTCTTATACCTTTGAGGATGGTCTCTTCTACAGAAATTCCCTATACCTGTCATCCCCATGGAAAACTAACACTAATCATTCAGAACCCAGTAAAGGCCTTGCCTGCATATCCTGATCTGATATTTGATACTCCTTCACCTTTGCATTCACTTTGCTTTTATTCCTTCATTATAACTGACATTACATGGCATTTTTTTCTTTGCATGTTTATTTTCCCATTGGAATGCAAGCACTTTGGAGTTAATGCCTTTTCATGTTTTCCAATTTTACCTACCTGAACACATGGTAGGTATTCTGTATTCCTATCCTCTGATGCCCAACAATGTCCAGAGCCAGGTTTCTTAGTACCATATAACTTGATTGGCCAGAGAAAGAGCCCTGCCCAGGGAGGCTGGGGAACCGGTCCTAGCTCTTCCATGGCTGGCGGTTATAATACCCTTGACATGTCATATAAAACTTACATACATTGCAGTTTCTATGTGCATAGCCTATTTTGGGGACTGTACCATGAAATGGTGACTTGAATCAAGTTAAAGGATATGTATTGGACAGTATGGTAAAGTACAGTGAGGACCATCTGGCTGCCATTGAATGTCCAGTGGAATTCATTCAGATGGATGGAAGTAAGTGGAGACCAGGTAGTTTTTTGTGCATAGATGACATGTGCTAAAACTGAATTTAAGGACTTTTAGTCTGGTAAAATGTGCAGGATGTACTAAAGTGGAGAGATTGAAGATGAGGATTTCAGCTAGAAACCAAAAGGGCCTGAGTCTGGGCAAGAGAATAGCACCTTGGGAATGAAAAGGATAGGACTGCTTTGAGACAGTTTTTGTAGAGAAAGATTAGCAGAGCCTGCTGACTATCTAGATATGGTTGAAAGGACAGGTATGAGTTGAGAATGGCTGGATCATTTAATTCATTTATTAATTTGGGCTCTATAAAAATTAGAGGTGACTCAGCAGAATGGGAACTGTATAACCATAGCTGTTCCCAAATGGTTGGAGGTTATAGTCCCAAATACCACTTTGTGACACACTGTCCAATCTGGGTTTCGCAAGGGTTGTCACAGAGGAGCCTGCTATGCTGTGTGCAAATTTGAACTAGACTCTGAGATGTCTTCCATCTCTCTGACTCTGTGTTCGTGTTTGTAGGTTCTCTGATCTGGTTACCTGGAAGGCTGGGTTTGATATTAATAGGAACAAGGAAATGAGGGAAGGGAGAGGACTCAGATGCCAGCTAGAGTTTTGCTCATTTCAAGTTGTGGTAGACTTTTGGGTTTCAGTGAATATTGTCATAACAACTGGTTAATTATTAACTTTGATTTTTCTTTTTATTCTTTATTGAGACTGGGGATCAAACTCAGGGCCAGGCACATGCTAGGCAAGTGCTCTACCACTGAGCTACATTCCCAGTCCTAATTGTTACCATTCTTACTGGCTTTGCCTCTTGACATTCATTCAACTTTATTTCTCTAGCATTCTACCTGCTAGAATCCTGCTGTATTTGCAGGCAGTTCTTAGCCTGGGCTCACTGGTTCTAGGGAATCCTCTTTCTGGCAGGAGGCTGGAATTGATGAATAATAGTGGACCAGAATAAAATGATAGTGGGAAACAATGTGGGCTTTGCAAGCACAATTACTCAAATTTGTGTTCTGTAGCCTCCATCAACTTTGTGACATTGAGCAGATTACATAATTTTTCTTATGTCTATTTTCTTATTACTCAAAGTGAGGACTATATTCCCTACTTTATAGGGTTTGGTGATGGATTATAATAATAATAGTAAATATTAACCTAGAAGTTATGTTTAGGCACTGTTACTTTACACTTATCATCTCTTTTAATATTCTCTATGAAGCCTATGAGGTTTATACTATTGTTTCCACATTATATTGACTAGTATTATAATGGTATTTCCCATATGTTGACCAGTAGTCAAGTTAAATAACTTGCCCTAAGTTACCCACCTAGAAATTGGCAGTATAGGGATTTGAATCTAAGTTGAGTGACTATGAAAGTTGAGCCCTTAGTGACTAAAAGCATGGCAGTCCCCCAAATATCAGTCTCTGTGAAATTTCTTTTCAGATCCCCATTCAAGTCAATCATACCTTGTACCATGTTCCTGTAACAAAACACCCAAGGCATTAATTAGCACTAACTATCCTTTTCAGCTATTTATTGAACTCTTAATTTTAGCCATTTGTTCACATGTCCCTCTCTCTTCACTAAATTTCAAACTTTTGAATATAAGAACCTTGCCTACCTATGTATTTTCCTTCTAGTGCCTTCGTTATACGTAGAATTTCTCAATGGTAATTTGCTGGAAAGAAATAACATGAAAAGTTCATTCCACCTTTTGCCATTTGGTGCTATGAGGTCAACCTTGCCTTCTGTCATGAAAATAGAAAAATTGAAGTGCAGAGAGTACTCTGAGCCCCAGTTATGAAATATGATCATTTAAAATAATCAAATAATCACTTTGCCTGATTGTGATTCTCACATTACTTTCCCCACCAAAAGAAAGTCATAAAAGCAGATGTGATCTTTGCCTCAGTAAGTTAGACCATTTGTGATACTTGGAATTGAATTAGACAAGAAATGAACTATCAGGAACAAGTTCTTTGCCTTCCTGTATCAGACTTGCCATATCACATTTGCTCTTAACTTCTCCCATCCACCCCTTTGGTTAGAATGTAGGCATCATTTTGAATTTTTGTGGTAAGTGTCTTGAGTTTGTGGAAGTCCAATTCATCCCTTGATTGGGGAGGGAGAGGAGCAGATCTGGGGAACCCACATTAGTAAATCGCGCACATACCCGTTATCAGTTGGGCTGGGTCTTCAGTATGTTCTTTCTATACGCTGCCTCCCTTGGGATGGAAAGAAGAAATTCTGTGGTTGCTGTGTAGCAGTAGGAGGTGGGAGCAAGCGCCCCACCATTGAATGCATTTAGATTTACATGGACCTTTTAACTACTTTAGAGTATACAGTTGAGTAATAATAATGGTTGTATGGGTAAAAATAATAATTTACACAGTATTTATTACTTATCAAAGCAATTTTATCCATAGCATCTCTCATTATTTTCTGAGAAGCAGCCTTGTGAGGTTGAATAGAAGAAATTAAAGACATGTTTGACAATGTCCACTGAGAGGCCTTTAGTTTATTTTTCTCGTTTTGTTCCTTGTTCCCTATTTCCTTATTCAGTATTGTATACTGAATAGAATACTTCAGTGTTCAGTATACTGAATAGAATATTTATACACTATTCTACTGCTAGTGTGGCTACCCATCTGAAGCAACTGAGTGCCGGGGATTAGTGTAAAGGGCCTCTAACCAAAATACAGGGCCTTACACTCAGCAAGTGTCCAAAGGAACCACTCAAAATCTTTTTGCCTTCGTTTTCTATGTGGTTTTGACTGTGTGGTTATTTGGTTATGTGGCCTCTACCAGCCTGTACACATGGTAATTGCTAACATGTTCTGAGCACTAATTGATGGAGACACTTTCTTAAATACACATATTAACTGAGGGAACCCTCATGGCTACCGTAGGACCATGGAACCATCTTTGTCTTCATTTTACAGGTGAGGACGTAACATAGAAGGTTCAGAAAAGGTTTCTATAGCCAGTGAATAGTCAAGCTTGGCTTCCATACTGTGGAGTAAGAGCCCACATTCTTAACTACCTCAGAACTGAGGGCAGGTGCAGAAGACAGGAAAATTATGAACAGGAGAGCGGAAAATTGAATAAAGCCAGGAGACTGAGCCTCTATGCAATAGGCCTGCACATCCCCACACAGCGGTGGGCCCAAGTGAGGGTTGGCATTCATGTTGATAAATGGTTGGAGTCATGAACAGGAGGCCAACGGAAGCCCAGGATTATACCTATCTATCCTACCTAGATATCTTTAAAAGAAGTTAGATGGAAATATAACACACTTTTAAAAGATTACTATCCAAAATGATGGAAATAAAAAAACATTTTGATAAAGTCCCAGTAACAGGAAGACAAGCCTTCTAGAGTGATTTATTTTTCAGTAGTGAATGTTTCTTTGCTTCCTACATGCTCCTGGGTTCCAGAGTCTCTGTTCCCTGCTGTCTTCCCCAGAACAAAGGTTGTGGACAATGGACAATGTCAAGAAGGACCCCTGCTCCAGAAAAGATGACATTAATTTATCAATCACCCTGTGACCAGCGTACCAAGCACACACTCCACTCAGTGTTGCTTTGCTTCTGCCGTGGCAGGTAGAGCGAGTGCAGTGCAGTAAATATCAGTCCTTTCATAAAGCACCATGAAAAGGAAAGGGGGGAGGTGGACAGGAGATGTGAGGTGGGGGGGCGCCACTTCTTTGTCTGAATGGAAAATAAATGCCTAGACTATCCCTTCAGGTCTGTTAAGTGTCTATAGGGTGAGAAAGAAAATTCCTCTCTTCTTTGCTGCCACTGCCCCTCACCCCCTTTATTTTTTTCTCTCTTTGTAGAATAATATACAATAAAAAAGCCCAGCAGAAAGGGAGCTGTGATGCTGTCGTCCCTGGCGTTGATGTTATTTATTTTCCTCAGTTGCTGCTCTGGAAGCCCGGAGTTGACAGAGCGGTTTTGTAGAATAGAAACATTATAGACTGTTACTGTCAGAGTGTTAAATGTGATGGATAGAGAAATAGAGGCGAAGGAGGGGACTTAATACTGAGAGCCAGGGTGCTCATGGGAAAATAAACCATCCGCATATAAGAAATGAATGAGGTAATGTGGCGGGAGGTAATGGGCTTTCGCAACATGCCGGAACAGAGATGCTTATTACAGGGTGTGCTTAACCCTTGGCATGCTGACTTCCCTTTGTGGGTTCCAGGGCTCTTTGCCGGGTCCCTCTGTGGGAGCATGTGTGTGGCTGTTCTTGAGGCAGGGAAGCCAGCATGCTTGGAGAAGTGGAGACAGACGTGTTCTTAATAATGCTGTATTAGCAGCCTGTACATCAGAGAGGTTGGCAGCTCCTGAGGGGCATGGGATCCCCGTGGCTATGTGAGAGAGAATGAGCCAGGATTGCTGGAGTAGGGAGAAGAGGGGAGGGCACATCGGGGGAGCAGTTGGCTCTGTTGATTTCTCCATTGAGAGGACTACTTTGGTCCTTGGATGAGGGGGTGGGGGAAGGGGGTTGAGAGATTGGTGTTACTTGGTTCCTTTCATGATTCCCAAAAGTTCCCTGTCACTTTATGTAGCAAGTGCTTAGCTGTTCATGCACTGACCAGAATGAGGAGGCATAAGAACAGATGGTAATCATCTTTGTCCCCCTTTCGTCCAGGACAGTGAATGCTGTGGAGGTGACAAAGGTGACCATGTCAGGTGAAGACCCTGTAGCAGATGGGTGATGCAAGGGACCCAGCCAGCCTGGGTGAGGTGGGTGAAGCAAATCGAAAAGTTGCCAGGTTCTTTGGGCAAGGGGCTTTTCGCTTATATTGGATTCCTGTGATATTTCCCACCATCTTTGTGGGCTGGTGGTAGCCAGACCTGTCTTGCACAGTAAATTATGAGGACTCAGTTGATATGGCCCCTGTCTAATTCTGGCAACAACCTACTGTTTGGCCTTGAGCAAGGTGTTTCGCTTCTCTGATGTTATTTTCTTCATCTGTAATATGACGGTAATACCAATGCATACAATTTATTAGCAAGATTAAACATCATGCTTATCAAAATGTGCTAGGCCATAAAACATTACGCAAATAAAAAAGTGTTATTATTATTTTGTGTCACTAGTAACAAAACAGTAAATGCATATGAAGTGACACGGTAAAAAAAGGCACCTCATGTTTTCAAGCCAGCAGCTTCACTTG
Organism: Castor canadensis; assembly: GCF_047511655.1. Taxonomy (NCBI): domain Eukaryota; kingdom Metazoa; phylum Chordata; class Mammalia; order Rodentia; family Castoridae; genus Castor; species Castor canadensis. The sequence continues at coordinate 97,051,110 of NC_133396.1, read as the reverse complement.
CTTTTTTTTTTGCTGTTCTTGTCTGATATTTAAGTGTATCCCTGGTTCCGATGCTGGTCACATCAGCAAGGACACTGCCCTGCTGGATGATTATGTTGATGATAGTTGGTCAGTGGGAGCTTCAGTACTCATGCAGGCAACCATTGCCACTGAAGACTTGTGATACTCCCCATTTTTCCCTTAAGAATTTCATGCAATCACTGAACTTTTGGGTTAGATGGACCCATAGTATTAGAAGGACCCCTAATTTAATTTAGGACTCCATTTACTTTAGACAGTGCTTCCTGCTGAAACATAAACCCCACCTCCAGCAGCTCCTGGATCTTTCCCTGGAGCTCTTCTACTTGAGACATTCATCAGCCCAATTCCATCCACCAAGGTTTAGCTGCTGCCGTGAAACCAGGCCACTGAGGTCCCCATCCTTACTCTGCTAATAGGATAGTCCACCTCCTGAAGACTTGTGATCAACATTTTAGCCTTCAAAGACACTCAGTATTTCCATGGGAGCAAAGGACTTAGGCTGACTGGCCTCTTCAGCTTGGTCCAGAGTATGCTTCACATCTCAGGCTAGTGTGTGGTGGCCACTGGTTAAGGAGACACAGGACTAATCTCTCTGCCTCCTTCTCCTGTTCCTATTCCCTGCTCATGCATCATCTTTTCAAAGAAGTTGGTCTTCTCTTCTCCCTCTGCACATGCTCTGCCTCTGTCCCACTGATGCTTTTTATTTTTGTTTTCTATGTATCTAGTGTCCATCCTGCAAACTTTGTTGCTTCCCACTTTTTCCAACAGTGGCAGCTTGCACTGAATTTCCCCTTGTCTAAATCTCTCAAACTTGTCCTACAGGATGAAACATATAGTATTTGGTGTTTCTGATTGCTTCATATCAGAGTATCTTGTCTCTCCAAAGGTCTCGCAAATGACTTGAGGAAAGGGGATGTCCTGAGTTCTTGACATCACACTGCCTTCTCCAGTCGTCTGCCAGGATTCTTCTGTCTGGCTTTTCTCACTAGTTTAGCAGCTCCTTATAGAAGGAAGCATTATTTTAGGTATATTTTGTTATTCCAACTTGTAAAGTGCATGGACTTTTTTTTTACTACTTCTTAAATTTTTTTCACAATTTTTAACAAAAAAGTTCCCTTTCTGCCCTTGTCTACTCTACATGCTCAGATGTCCTTTCATTCAACCTTGGATTACTGGAATGAGAATAAAAGTTATGTGTAAATCAAAAACAGTACCAACTTTCACAAAGTCTTATGTCTAACTAAACAATATTGTTGGTATTTTCAAGTAAGAGTAGCCATAAGGAGTTAGTGCAATGATGCACCTCAAGAGTCTAGCAGGGTGTCTGACACATGGTAAGCATTGCAAGTAGTAGTAGAACAAGTTGAGTATACCTTATGCAAAGTGCTTAGGACCAGAAATGCTTCAGATTTTGGATTTTTGGGAGGATTTTGGAATATTTGCATATGCATAATGACATATCTTGGACAGGGGACCCAGATCTAAGCACAAAATTCATTTTTGTTTCATTCATGCTTTAGAACCATAGAATGAAGGTAATTGAATACAAAATTTTAAATAATATTATTCATGAGGCCAAGTTTGCTATGGAATTTTCCACTAGCAGCATCATGTTGGTGCTCAAAAGTTTGGAATATTTTAGATTTTGGATTTTCAAATTAGGGACACTGAATTGTAAGAGTAGTAATAGTTGAGAAGTGGCAGTAAGTAGTAGTAGCATTAATGCCTGATGCTCACTGATCTACCTTTTTGTTTCCTCATTCATGTTTTAGTAGAGTTCCCAATATGATTATGTAATGCACAGAATCTACAGGCTGAAGAACACCAGACCCTCAATACTATGAGTCAGCCTTGGTTAGTGGGATTGTTCTGCTTTGTGCTCCTGTATCATGGCATCTTCCTGAACTCCTCAGTATCAGGAGATACTCTTCAAATATGTCATGATAAAAACCAGCTTCATTTTGGTTCATGAGGGAGGTATATTGTAGGATCCAGCCAGGAAATACAGTGGTTGTGATGGTCTAGTTACTGGCTGATAATCCACTGCTCTTTGAGAGCAATTAAAATGCCATGTATGCACTCACTCCAACTGCTCATGGAGCGCACCCACGAATCATGTGCACATTTTTAAAGCAGTTCATACTTTTTCACCGAGCAGTACATTTATTATTTGTACATTTTTCTATATTTGTCCTATGCCAATAAAGTTTTAAAAAATAACATTCATTTTTCTCTTATTAGTGATACTATGACATGATCTAAACCTGAGACTTTTAGATCTGCCTCAAGAGCCTGGTGGAAAGCAAACAATTCATAAACTTCAACCACATAGACAGAGTGTATGAAGAGGACATGGAAGGATTCAAAAATCTCTTATTATGGATCCATGGGTTTCCAGTAGGCAGTGCCATCTAAGAGCTATTAAGATGCATGGGGGTGTACTCCTGTTAAAAGGAATAGCTTGTGTAGCACTTCTGGGGGCTATAGGTTGGGAAGGGAGCCTGGTGCTCCTTGTCCCTCTCACCAGTATGAGGCTAATGCAATGGTTTGTGTGTGTGTGTCTAATATATGTTTGTTTGCTGTCTGAACTGGGCATCATACAGTGACCCTGAACATTGATGGGACAGTGAGTAGAAATGTGAGGATATCCCAAGCTCATATTATAAGCATGAGGCTCAAACCTTTACAGTCACTGAGATGTAATTGGCTTTATTCAATTTTATTTTCTTTGCCTCATTCTGGTAGAGTTGCTATACTTGTAGACATCATTTGGCATTTTCACACCAGAGCCTCCATATATGAGTTGACTCTTCATTTTGAGTTGGCTGAGTTGTGTTTGAATGTGAGCAAGTGTGTGCATACACATGGGTATATATTGTATATGGACAGGCGTGCTTGGCCATATGACTGTTCTCATAGTCTCTTGGAGAGATTTTGTGTATAGAGATAATTAACTAGTCATACCACTTGCATTGATACCTAACGATATAATTTTACAAAACCCTGTGCTTACAAAAACCCATTCTTATTCCTCTCTGACAGAGAAACTTCAGGATTGTGGTGTCCATTTGTAAGAGAGGGGGAAATCTATTTAGTGCGACTGGTTTTGTGCCGTAGATTGCAGGGTACAAGTCTCTGTTACTGAGCTCTGGTGTAGGAGCCAGGGAGAGGGAGACAACTAGGAATGCATTCCCCTCAGCTCTTGCCCACGCGCATACAGAATGACTCTTTGATGATCACCACGGACTTCCGTTCATTCAGCCACGATGGCCAGTTAGCCAAGAGCCCAAGTGTACATCTGACAGCTTGGGTGATTACCCTTGTTGAGGAGACCTTGCTTTCCTAGCTCACTGTTAATCGGAATCCAGAAAGTGTCCCACTGTGCTGGCTGAGCTCAGCTTGCTGCCTGGACCAAGGGCAGAGCTACACACAGACCCGAGAGTTTGGGAGGAAAAGGGATGATATCTCCTCCTACCTTTTCCTCAGCCCTTTTTCCACCCAGACTCAATGGCACCCGTGAGGACCGAACCACCATGTTCAAGGAGCTCTGGCATTCCGAGCAACTTTCCTTTGAATCTCTTTTTACTGGCATTTCCTCCAGTTTAACCAACCCTGAATTGCATTTGAATCAGTTGAGAGAAAGAGGGAAGGAGCAGGGAGGAGGTCCCTCCCCCCTCTCTCTTGGAAAAGCAGCTCAACCAGCTTTATTTGGTAAAATGCTGCAATAGATGCTTGTCAGAAATAATTTATTCCTGTTAGCTGTAATCTGAAAGAAAACAGATACAAGTCCTATAGTTAAAAAAAAAAAAGTAAAGTAGACTTGCTTTCGCTGACAGTACAAAGGTGTCATATACAAGAAGGATTGACACAGACCAAGGGGTCTTGTGGGAAATATGATAATAACTATAAAGAAGACAGATTATTCCCCAGTTGCCAACATTCAAACCTTTTTACAGTCAGTTCAAACATATAAAACTTTATTGCTCTAGCAGAAAGGGGAACAATTTCTGGTTGCACAGCTTTCCCAGGGCTGGGTTTATACTGTCTGTGTTATTGCTCTATAGTGGCATTTTAAAGTTTATTGAACAAGACTTTTACAATTGAAGGAAGTATATAAAACTGTAAATTTATTAGATTTTTCAGGATAAGTGCCCTTTCTAGTTGTGCTCAAGAATTCAGAGCTACGAGAAACTGCTAGTTACAAGACTTATTAATATTAAAGACTGAGAGTATGCACATTTTATACCTTAACTGATCTCAAACATAATGTTATTATATTACGGAATGTCAGAGCTCTGATGCTATAGAATTGGATGGATACACACATATAGGAATCTATGTACCAGATGTGTTTATTCTTCACAGACTAAAAAGTTAACTTTTGTTATATCTTACTTTATTTGATTTAAATACAATTGGTCAGGATACTCCTCTATTCATTGAAGGATGTCTCAGGGTAAATGGTTTTCCCCCAAAGCTTTGCCGACTTGCCAGCATTTCTCAGTGTGTAGGTATCAATGCAATTCCAGTTGGTAAGTTTTAGGAGTGTATTTTATGATGAAGGTATATATTGCAGCTTCCACGAAAAGCATCTATACTTTCCATAAGCAAAATATTACTAAAGGAGTTTCCCCTTCCATCTTATCATTTTTCATTTCTTAAAAGTTTTGAGGGACATGATTTGAGAAAGGCTGTAATGTTGGTGATAATCTTGTCTGGATTTCTCAACCTCAGCACCATTAGTGTTTGGAGATAGATAATTCTTTGTTGTGGGGTTGTCCTGTACACTGCAGGACATTTAACTGCATCCCTGTCCTCTACCCATAGATGCCAGCAACATCCCCACTCCACATTGTGACAACCCTAAAGGTCTTCAGATATTGCCAAATGTCACCTGAGGGTCAAAAATCATCCGTGATTAGAACCACTCATCTGTACAGTATGATAATATTGTGGAAAAATATATTGTAATGTAAATAAATAATATGGGTGGTGTTTGATAATAAAAAAATCCTATTGTTACCAAACAAGATAAAGTATAGAATTACATGCTTTCAGAAATACTTGAATGTGCACTCCTTTTGTAAATGTGCTCTCTAAAGACTGTAACAGAACTTAGTCTTTAAAATTGTACATCTAGTGTTTCAGGGCCACACTACTATATGGCAGGAGATGCCCTGTTGACTTGCTTAAGTCTGAAGGCATGTGGTTATCTGCTCATGAAACTAGATTTCATTTCTTTTTATATTATTTTATAATTAACTACTGAAATGTTTTGCCTTTTTGATTTTCATATGCATATGCAGAAACACATGTATATGTATATATTATGTGACTAACACAATGAAGGATTTGAGAAGTACAGACATGATTTTGATTATAATTTTCTCATGTGACAAGTTTAATTTTGAGATACCATCAACTTGTCTTTAATTTTCAATTTGTATTCTAGGATTTTTCAACCTCTTTAGAAGGCTGTAGTAGCAGATAGATTAAAAGCATCTGAAGACATTGCTTATAGCACCTGTTAAGCTTCATGCTACCTTACTTACAAGGACTATGTGTGATTGGGACTTTGATCTGAGGTTCAGTGCTAATGTGTCTAATGACCATCAATAGCATTTTCAGAAATAATTAAGCTAATATGTTGTCAAAAGATTAAATGACAATAGCTTTTTGATTTTTGACTGCCTGAGTTTTGGAATTCTATTCTTAGATTTTCTTTGAATAGCGGATACTTGTAGCTTACTGAGGGACATCTTACAAGGTTCTCCATGGAGCTGCCATTTGTTTTTATCCCTTTTGCCTCTGATGGCTAGTTGGTATCACTGGGACTTTCTCCTCTTCTTGCCATTAATCTCAGTCATTAGGCCCCTAACATATAGAAGTATCAGAGATTTTCTTTTGTATAGATGTGTGACATCCTTAAAGGTATGGTGTAATACTTTTATTTAGTAATAAATTGTATCTTTCTGATAAGATGGGCATAAATATTATGATTGGAAAGTACACCATTGGAATCTGCTTGTGGGTGTGGTTAGGTCACCTGTGGTGATCCTCTTAGGAAACCATAAGATCTATTCACCATCACTCCTTTAGTTACACCTGGTTCCCTTAAATTATAATGCTACTGATATCTACATTCAGTGCAGTGCCCATCGATGATAGCTGTGCCTTCTCTGGATTTGTAAAGTGACATGCAACTTATCTATCTTTGACCATGGACTATTGGAGAGTATACTTAGTTCCTATTTGGTAAACTTCCATCCTTACAAATGATAGCCTCAATGCTTGCAAGCTTAAATAACACAATTTAATAATAATAATTATATAATAATCTCTAATTTAAATATGAAGATTCAGGCATAGGTAACCCTCCTCTCTAAAGCACCCCCAGCAAAGGAGGAAAATCTTCATGAAGTCTCCTTAACCTTCTGGATTTATAAGTCCCACTTCTAGGTACCACAAAAGAGGCAGCAGGAATGTGATCTTAGAAAGATCCTCAAGCAGACAGAAGAAGCCACTTCAAGAAATGAAAACCCTAACCCCAAACCCAGCTAAATTCCAGGAAAGATTTAAAACCCATAGTTGTCCTGCATTAGTGGACTATCTCTGCATGTTTGTCATCTGCAGATGGAAGCTGAAAGGGACTGTGGACTCTTCAGAGGCAGAAAGAGAACAAGCAGAAACAACATGAAACAGTAAATGTCAGGGAAGTCAGTAAGCTCTGAATCTTTTATGAGACCTTGGATATTCTGATCACAGCTCTGCTGACACCGAGATTGGAATACAGATTACAGGAGGGAGCGTCCCTGACATGAAGCCCAGGCTTAAATCTTCCCAAGGTTTTAATGTGCCTTACCAGAAGAATATTTTGTTATTTTATTTGGCATTATTCCCACAGGAGGCCAGGAAAGAGAACATTGACTAAGCCAGGGTAGGGCACATCTAGAGAAAGGAGAGATGAAAATGATAGTATGCTAATGAGACTAATACCTTTGTGGTGTGTGTGTGTGTGTGTGTGTGTGTGTGTGTGTGTGTGTGTGAGGGAGAGAGAGAGAGTAAGAAAGAGAGGAGATGCCTGAAGTCCATGTAATCTTCTCTCATAGTAGGCACTAGAACTGCTTATGAATTCGCCCCAGCTTTGTAGTGAAAAGAAGGAAAGAGAATGAAAGACTCCCATGCCGAAATAAATGTATGCATAAGAGCTTATCTTGAGAATGTAAATTGGTCTCCAAACCAAGACTTCTTGGGCAAAGTGAAAAAAGGAAAGAACAGTCAGAGACTAGAAGGACAGTAGGAGGATATGAAAATGAGGACCTGCTGTTTGCAGAGGGCGAGCTGTGTGCCCTACTAAAATGGCAGCATAGGCAAAACAGAGGTTTTTAAGTGTTAGCCCTTAAGGTGGTTTAATTTCCACTCAACAGAGGTTGTGGTGAGAACTATGAACCAAGCATACCTTTGGATTATACTACCTTGATTAGAGACAGGGGCACTGGCAGAACCTCAGAAGGCCATAGACAGTTACTTTACAGTGGCTTTGGTATCCAAATTTTGCTTATCTGTATGTGTACACATCTGGTCAGAAGTACTGACTCATACCCTTTATGAGAGCATGACTTACAATGGCTTTGATAGCCAAATTTTGCTTTTCCACATGTGCACTGGTAGAATACACTATCTCATACCATTTCCAAGTTAGTTAGGTGAGGCACAGTAGCCCTCAACCTGATGCAGGCCACAGAAGCAAAGGCTATGAGTGACTAAGTTACCATGGAAGTCCAGCAGGGATCGAACCCAGAGTTCCTTGGCTACAACCACTTCTTGGTCACGGAGGGGACTGTATCTTTGTATGGGGCACACATGTATGAGCAAGGAGTACTCATTCATAAATAAGAAAGATTTATCAGTGACTTTTGTATCAGGAGCTGGCTAAATGCTTATAACATACATAAACATCACAAAAAGTCTATGGCACTAGTTCTATGATTATCACCATTTCAGAGATGGGGAAGCTAAGGCTAGGGCAGTAACCATGGCAGAATTAAAAAATAGGCCAAGGCTAGGTTTTAAACATGGGATCTCTCCAAAGTTTACTTAACTTGAACACTCATCTGGGCAGGCTTGGGCTAAGTCTATTCCTTCACTTCAGCCATTATTTCTTGAGTGCTTACTGTATGCCAAGCTGTAGTGCTGGGTCCTGGGGATAGTGCGAAGGAAGATAGTTCTTCAGGTGCTCAGATTTATGGGTTCCTCCAAGCAAACCATCAATGGCAGTGATAACAAAAATGTTTTGAGAATGCAGAACACCATACTTATGGGGCCCACGGTGTCAGAGATGTAGCACAGAGGATGGCTGCGGCTCACCTGGGTATTTGTGGTCACTTTTGTCACTATCTACTACTATGAAGGCTCCACTTGTCCCCAGTGTTTGGCACTGAGTGAGCCAGCCCAGCCTGATCAGCGGAAGGAGGTTGTGGCGAAAATAGGAAGCAGCACCCCAGAGAAATGGGCCTGGCTGCTTGTTTCAGGAAATCTGGCAGTCTTCTTAGCCTGAAGCAGTGGAAGGATAAAACTGGGTTCATTGAAACTGAAAGAATAAAAAAACAAAAATAGAAAATAGGGTGAAAACTCACTTTAGGTTGAATAAATTACTGCCAAGCCAATCCATAAGTTCCAAGGAGATTCTCATGTTTCCAGGATATTTTGATGGCAATTAAGAAAAGACCGTCATAACCTTGAAACTTTTGTCAGAAGACTGAACTCAAGACCACCAAGACATTGCACACAGACCACCCACTGCAGCATCTTGCATGGATCTGCTGGCCATTCTCTTGATACTATTGCAAAACAACTTAAGCTGTATTTTGTTGGGAGAGTGGCAGAGCAGAGGCTGGTGTTGAAAAGCCATGAAACAAAGAATTAAAACAAAAATGTGCCTCAGGCTCATTTTAGCTGGCAGCAGAATTTCCTTCCATCTTCTTTTCCCTCTTGAATATGGTATTATTGCAGGAACATGACCATAGACTCAATTTTCACTTGACAGGGAAATACCAGAAGTGGTCTCAGGGCCAGGTTCTCCATCCGTCCTGTGAGGTGGGCTCCTGTAAAGGTGCTGGAGGACTGCCTGGAGACAGAGTAGGTGGCCCAGCTGGTCACAGAGCTCCAGAAGTGTGGAACAAAGTGCTGCCTGCATTTGATGCTGCCAGGAGCCCAGGAGAGCCTGTAACTATAGAGATGCATCAGTGAGCAGGCTGCTTGGGTATGAATCACAGAATTGTCTAGAGGATTACATGAGCACATCTCTGAAGAATGCTTAGATGAAGGTGGCACACTTACCAATGCTCAGTTCATGCTGGCTGCTGTGACTTTTTCTTCCTGGGCAGAGTAGTATGATCTTCTCTCTGCAGGATTAAAAACTGGTGACAAGAAAGAGGGATTGGAGGGAGTTCTCTTAAAATCACTATCTTTTTGGTTCCTTTTCCTCCTTTCCATTCTTTCTTGCTGTCCTTACTAGTAAGTCACCAGAATTTGAATTTAAACTGGAAAGAAAAGGGGATTCTCCAGTGCTGTTGAACTTAGAGTAGACGGGCAGGGGAAGGTGCTGACTTTGTGTGAGAAAAGGGAGAAGATGCTTAAGGTCTTAAGCAGGAAAGGAGAAAGGAAAAGAGAGAAGAAGGTCAGCAAAGGAAAACTCAGATGAAGATGTTGAGCAAATTGAAATATCATGAAACTTGAACATAGAGCAGAAGAATGAACAGCCACGGCTAAGTACAAGTTGGGGCACTGATGTTTATGTTTCTGAGAGTCCCACCTGCTCACATTGACCCCATCTGGCCAGCCAGGTGTGAGCCCCAGTGTAACAACAGTGGCAACATGAAATGAGTCTGTTGCTGAATGCAATCAGAGATGCACCTGCTTCCTGCATCGTCTGGCTGTGGACCATTTCTACCTTTTCTTCAGCTCCCTTCCTACCACTCTGTTACTGAGGATTCTTAAGGGGGAATAACACCTACATTATCCTAGGAAAAAACAAGGTGGCTGCTGGCTGCATGCTGACAGCCACTAAAACCTCTGCTGACCTGAAGCACCCAGGTGAACCCTTTCGCCCAAACTTTCAACATTGCAGTTGTCTCTCCCATCTCCCTCCCTCTTCAGGCAGTTGGTTGACCTTCTGTGACAAGCCTAAGGCAAGGTCTGTCACAAAAGGTAATGGGAAAAGCCATATTTTGGCAATTTCTTTCAGAACACAAACCACTCACCTGAAGGATTTGCCCCCCTCCAATTTAAGGTCTTGGTTGATGTATATGTCTATATGAGGTAGGAGAAGGTGGAGATTCCATCCACAAATGTTCACCTGTCATGTGTTGAGAGCCTATTGGCCATTCAAAGACTGAGGGGCTGTGGGAGAGATCAGGTGAGGTGAGAGGACAGGTTACTGAAATTGACTTTGGGAGCTGAGGGAGCAGAGAGCTTTCCCCTCTCTTGATTTCCTTTTTCTCCATAAGAGAATCAAAGGGCCCCACCTGCCTTTGAGGGAAAGGGCCTGCTTAGTGACTGGTGACAAACATCTGGGGTACAGTACAGTTCATTATACCACCCAGAATATCAAAGCAGCTTAGGCATTACAAACGAGGGAACGAAGAAGGGATTCTAAAAAAAAAAAAAAAAAGCCCTGCTGCCAATCGGGCAGCTCTCTGCTGTCTACAGACTGCTGCTACCCACTCGTTACAATTAAAATGAAGTGTCCGTCAGCGGCTATCTTCTCTGTGTGGCCCATATGTTTCTGAGCTGATACTGTCCGGATTATTCTGTTCGGGAAAACGATAACGGCTGTTTATAACCTTGGCAAAGACTGAGGCCTAATCAGGCTGGAGCACATTTTCACCGACTGGCTGATAACAGGCTGTTAGCAGTCTTATCGCTGGGGAGAGATAGGCCAAAATAAGCAGATCTGTGAGCACAGGAGCCCAATCGAGTGGTACACACTCTGGCCCTGGCTTTATTTTTAGATTCCCTTTTCCCGGTTGATATCAGAAGGCACAGAGGAAGGAGGTGGGGAGGAGGATGATTGTGTGCCCCATTGGGGGTCACAGTGAGGTGGAGGGGATTGTTAATCAACGTGAGGGGCAGAGGGTCAGTCCAGCCCGGAGTGCTCAGGGCTCCCTTCAAATGAGGGAAAACATGAGCAGGTCTTAAGAGACAAAGGAAGGGAAGCGGCTGTGTTTCCTGGCCTGTGTTTGGGCTCTCCTGTTCAGCCCAGTGTCTCCTGTGGTTGGTTGTAGTCTCCAGGCAGGCAGGCAGGCAGGCCTAGGTGCTGTGCTTTCCAGAGACTGGTGTCTGCCCACATTCTCTCCTGCTTTAGAGACTGATTTTGATTTCTGTCTTAATTCTTGTTGCCTGGACCTCTTCCTGACATCCCTCCAGAATGACTTTTCCTGACTATTCCTCATGCCCTACTCAAAGAGACCAGAGGACAGATTAGGCTACAAGGAAGGGACATAAACCCAGTCCACTGTCAATGGAGAGTCTTACAGGGAATTTATTTCAATTGTGGCTCAAGAAGCTACACTTAGTCCTTCACTAATGACTGATTCTAGACCCTCGAGGAGGAGTTGTAAGTTTTCAGAAAGGCCCAAATTTCTGCCTCTTGGTAAAGCCTTCCAGGAAAGACCCTTGAAATTTGTCCCTATATAGAGACCAATAAAAGCCAATCTGTAGCTAGCTTTTGTTTCCAGATTAACATACAAGAAAAATAGGAAGTACAATTCAGTGGATGAAACACAGCCAGTGTCATAAAAGAGGAAAGATCAAAAGTATTATTTGCTTTAAACAGTGAAGTCTCTGGTTTTTTATTTCTTTTTTTTTTTTTTTTTTTTACAGTACTGGGGATCAAATCCACGGTCTTGTGCATGCTAGCAAAACTCAACTACTGAGCTATATCTCCAGCCCCAAACAATACAAAGTTTTGTATTTTCTTTGTGCATTCTGCATAAACCTTCCAATCCTTACGTACATTAGGCTTTTTACTTTCTGTACTGGCTGTCTGACTCTCTCCACCCCTCTTCTCCCCCTTCTTTCCATCCTCTCACTCTCTGGGCAGCTGCTTGATTTGGGAGTCACTTTGTCTTTCTGGGACTGAAAGAGTAGAATCAGGCGGTGGGAAAATGGTGAGAGGAGTCCCAGGCCAGGGGGAGGGGAGGCACTTTCAGGGGCACACAGATTGAAGTAGGCCCAGAAGGCAGCAGAGAGCATTTCTACCATTATCATGCTAATCTATTTACAAGGCTCTCTTTATTCATTAATCTTTGAATAGCGAACCATTCTTACAGCCTGAAATAAGAACCACCTGTGCCTCTAGGACCAAAAATTAAAAGTATTGAATCAAATATTTCGAAGCAGGAGGAGAGAAATTAAATATATACAAAAAGATTCAAACCCAATCCTTCTGTCATTTAGAGCTCTGTACTTATGATCTTGCAGCTCAGAGTTACAAAGTGGTCAGTCAGTTGACAATTTAAGGAATATCATCCAATTTCAGGGAGGGCCAAAATGCAATGTGATTATCAAACATGCTGTTTTTAAAAAATTCAAACAGGTTTTCTATTCGAATTTCTATTCGTTTTGGAAGTTACTAGTGATAAATTGATTAGCACTTCAGATTCACTGATTAACTCAATAAAGGAATCTTTTATATCATCCTCACCAATTTTGTAATATAGAAAGCTAAAGCTGGAAAGGGTCTTCCCTGTGTTCTAGTTCAAACCTCGCATTCTCTGTTATACCTTTAATTAAGAGTTCTTTACACATATCACATGTGGACCAGTTATTTTATCTTTGGAGCAGTAATTTGTATAGGGAATAACATTGTTCTTGCAAACACTTATTATCCCATGTATAGATATCAAGCTCAGTAAAAGGAGATGTGGGGGAAGGCACCAACTTTCTTTATCATTACTGTTAAGATAGCAGAAATTAAGTGGTAAAGTCTGCAGAAGAGGAATAGTCCACATTTAGGACTGAGCATCTTCTAAGAAGAAATCTTATCAATGGCCAATGGAATGGAATAGCTTCCATATTTCTTTCCATTGGACCTTAAATTCTCTAATAACAATTTAAATTCTAGTTCATTCCCTTCATCCAGAGCTCAAGTTCTTTAGTTATAACAAGCTAACTTTATTGGTCACAAGTGTTAGAATCATATCACCTTAGAGCTGGAAGGACCCAATCTGTCTACAACTTTGTCATATTATAAATAAGTAAATTGGACCCCCAGAGAGGGGACTTGACTGGACTTGTCCGGTGAGGATGAACTAGGACTGAACCAAGAGATCCTATCTTCTAGCTCAGTTCTTTTTTTTAATCTTTTTGATGACTTGATATTATGATTTAGTGATAGGATGAAGCATTTAAAATAAATCCCTTAACTGTCCATGCCACTGTTTATTCATCTGTAAAATGAGGATTGTAATTTCCCAATTGGTTTTTAAGTTCCTTGAGAGCTGGGACTATGCCAGCCATCTCCCTATATCCCAAGGCACCTAACTCATACAGTGTTTTGCACCCAGAGATGTTCAATAAACATTAGCTATGGAGTGAATGAATATGACTTTTAACTGGGCTTCACAGCAATAACACTTTCATTGAATGATTTTCCTAAGTTATGTGCACATTTGCAGCCATTCATTTTTTAAATGTCTTTCAGGAGAATCAGTGTTAGAGTTGGTGGGAGACCTTTCTGAACTGAAGAGACCCTGTTACAATCATGAAATTGTTACTTGTTTTCTTTTATGTTGGCTTGCTTGTGAAGCCTTGGAAAAGTCTAGTGGTCTTGAGGCTGAGGTTCTTCATATCAGGAATCAGTGCATTCTAAGAACTTCTTCAGTGTTTTGCTATGGAATCTTGTCATTTGTCTTGAAGAGACCTGGGATCATGGGAAGTTTTTTGGTTTTGGTTTTGGTTTTTAACCTAACTTGTTTCCTGTTGTGCTTTAGTCCTAGAGCACCATTTGGATCATAGCAGGTTCTCGTTAAGTATTTGTCAAATGAATGAATAACTACAGAAGATCTTCTTACACTTGACTAGTCCATGCTTTCAAAGTGCAAAACTGGACTGTTAAGTCCCCTTCCAAACATGATTTTGTGAGTTTTCTGAGTCTATTCCTCTGACTAAGAAATCATAGCCAAAACTCAATTTCAAAACTTAACTTCTACCAATCCCTTAAAACTCTGTTCTTTGGACCTATGACTTGCACTGCCAGAACCATTTGTATTCCAAGACTCCCCATGTCTCTATACCATGGGATGACTGTCCACCAAGGCCTAAGCCCACTTAAGCAGTCATTCAATGAGGTCAGAAGCTAGAGCACAGAGATTATTTTGATGGGTAGCGAGGGTAGTTAACAAAATTGCTGTTTTATTGGATCTAACTTGCTTTTTCAGAGGCACGTGACTGGCATATTTGGGTCATTAAATATAAAAACATTCTGCTTATGAATTATGCCAGCAAGATGTTTTCAGATCATACAAAAATGGCATGTGTGGTGACTGCCAAGTAGTGTTTTTATGTGTATGTCTGTGTACATACCACCCACTGCTCTCTGTGAGGCAGTGGTGCTCTGACCTAAATGTAGCATCATTCATTCTAGGATTGCAGACCCTTTCATAAACAATCAGTCACTTAAGATGCTTGTGTGTTAAATAAATAATAAGCTCTTTACCCCCTTGAACAGAATATGAAGCCTAAATATTGAAAAATTAGGCAATTTAGCCCAAGGCAGCATGTGTTGAGAAAGCATGACCTGGTGAGCTAGACTTAAGTGCCAGCAGCAAGAATTCTGATCTGTAAACATTTTAATAATGGCAGGTTGCAGTGTGGCTTGCAGCCAGCCTACAAGCTTTTATTCAGTACCTGGTATGTGCCTGGAACTGAGGTAGAAACTATTCAAGAAAAAAAAAAAAGGCTGAAACACATAATTCCTTTCTTATAAGACCTAAAAAGCAATCATTCAATTTTTTGAGCATATTCTAGGTGCCAGACAGTTCAATATGGACCATAACTAAAATATTAAATACTGTAATACAGACAGCATGTCATCCTGGAAGCAGAGAGTGGTTAAGTTTTGGGGAACTGATAGGAAGGAGAAGAGATGGAGCTATGAACTGAAAAAGAGGTAGTAGAATTGGAGTCAGCAGATGACGAAAGAATGAACATTACATTTGAGAACCAAATAGGTCAAGGCAGAAAGATTGGAAAAAGAACACCGTTTTTGTAATAGTTCTTTCTATATCCCACCTTTCGCACTGATGGAAATAAAGGAAATTATACTAGTTAGTACTGTCACACCACTGGAAAGACAGCCGAGGGTGACTAACATGTCAGTAGCTTCCAGGACCATGTTATGTGTACCATGTGCTGTGGCATGGTATTGGCATTTAGGTTCTTAGGTCTCTTGAGAGTCTCTGTTTGAGACAGACATGACATTGGAGATGTTCATTTGGACACTTTTATTTGCCTGCTTGGTCTTTAATGTGGTCAGAAACAGTCTTTAGGAAGAGGAAGGTCCACCTTGCCATAGGATAGATGTAGGCTAGCAAGTGCAACCATGTGTTCCAGTGGTCCCTCCTCTTCCAGACTGAACTCTGTCTAGGATTGTCAGGCAGGTGTTCAAATAAATAGTGCGGCTAAAAATAATTCCAACAGCAGCTGGAACTTCCTTAGCTCTGGGATGGTGGGAGTATAGCATCTAAGCTACTTGGGCAGGTGTGTGTTGGTTCCAGAAAGTTAGAACAAACACACTCCGAGACACATTCCCTACACAGACAAGGACTTGTTTTCAATGAGAAATAAAACAAAGCATTTATTTCATCCAGCATTGCCTGAAAATAGGTGTACATTGGCTGAAGGTGTCAGGGGTAAAGCTCAAAAGTAGACGATTAACAGTTCTCCAGTAGGAGAAGACTGGTTTCAGAGGGGAAAGGAGAATTCTGTTATCTACCTTCTCAGGTCTTGTCTGCCACAAAGAAATAGTACCCCACAACCTCAAGGAGAAGACTAGCCTCTATTAATAATCACAGTCATAATAACCATTAATATACTACCACTTTTTAAAGCACCTACTATGTGTTACCACAGTTACATATTTGTTTTATGTAATCCCCAGAAGAATACCGGGGTAGGTAATAGTAACCCAATTTACTTGAATTTGGACACTGAGATTCAAAGTAAAGAATCTTGCCTAAGGGCACACCTGCTTTAAGTCATAGTTGGAAGTCAGATCCAAGTCTGATTCCTGAACTGTAAGATTCCTTAGTAAAAATATTACTTGCATTTCCATTAGAAAGTTCTAGTGGAACTTTATCCAGTAATCTTGCATATTTTAACTTTCTTCTTGACTTTGAACTTGCTATTACATTAATAAATAATAACAGCATGTATTGTTGGCTTTGTATTCATCCAAGGTAATTTTGAAGAACCTACATTGTAGCAAAAGGCTCTGTCACTCCTTCACAATCACAGCCATCCGTGAGGTAAAAATCGTCTGCTTTCCATGGAAGCTTCCAATTGAATCACATTTGGGAACTCTGAGGACATGATTCTGGATGGTCAAGATGTAGTGACCTTCATGTTGGGTGCTGCTTCTCTAGGATTAATGGCCCATGTAAATAAAAAAGGAATATTTGATAACCATGAGTATTTAGGATTTAGTGGCAAATAGAATGTTTGAAACAATTCTATGGGCTCACTGTGCTTGTCATTGTCATATGATGAGTATTCAAGTGACACTGACCTAGAAACAAGTGAGCAGCCAAATCTCAAGTTTCCTAGGCTTTGAGGGTGAGCCCAGCTCACCCCTTTGGTTTTGTGGAATCAGAGCTGATGACAGCTTAACAGAGACTCAGCAATGCTTTTGACTTTTTGGCCATCTAGACTTTATATGCAAATGATAGAAATATCAAAAGACTCTTATCTTTGTGGCAGGATCTGGTTTTGAAAATGAAATCTGTTTCAGAATATCAGATTTTAAAATGTAAAACTGTTGTGACTTGCAAGTGAGGCATAGTGTGGGTCTTTTGAAACTGAGATTGTAGCCTTATTTCCCAGTCTTCATTGTAACTCATCCTCCCCCAGGTTGAATCACACTTGGATTTACTGAAAAAGGAGGGACTCACCCTGAGGATCCAGCCAAATGAAAACTTTTGGTTGACAATGAAAGTGTTTCAGAATTCTACTCAGCCTTGCTCACAGGCAGTGACCCCGTCAGATCTGATAAACTGAACAAGCTAGGGAACTACCAAAAGCAGCAAAGAAGAAATGCTGGTCTGTGAGATGGAACAAATGGAAGGGTGGCTGACCATGAGCCATTTTTCTGGCCACTCTCATTGAGGTTGAAATCTGAAGAAGAGTTAGGAGGGATTCTCTTGTCTGCTATTCATCCTATTGGAAGGAATATTGGGAAGCTTAGGTTGTGATGTCTAGAATAGAATATAGAATGTGAATCATCGTTCCAAACGTAATGAAGTTCTCTGGCAGATTAGACAACCTCATCCTGGACATCAGGAAAGGGAAGCCATTTTTTTACTTGGCCTGAGTATGTGAAAGCTATATGCTCTTAGTTGCAGTTATAAATACTCTATTTATAGGCAATGAAGGAGTAGGTGTATGGCATATAGAATTACTTGGGGAACTTTGAAAATTTTGTGCATGTCCTGGATCAGAATTTCTGGGGAGGCCCAGACACATGTATTTTTGAAAATGTCATATGGTTCTATGCCAGGTCTTAAATGAATTGAAATCTATTGTTTTAGATTACTATATAGTAATAATATTTTTTTCCTGTCTAATGTGAATTCTAGCAATAGCATACCATTTCTGTCATCAAATTTGGAGTTGTTTGAGCTCCAGAAATTACATGCAATTTCTGTGTGTCTAAAGTGAGTGTGTGTGTGCCTGTGTGTGTGCGTATTCATTTGTTTTCTGAAGCACACAGTCTGCCCTGTGATGTGATCAAAATGATGTGGACATGGCAAGCCCAGGCAAACTGACTCTCCCCATGTCACCCTGCCTGCAAACAGAGTTAACATCCTCAAGGTAAAGCACTGAAATCCCACGCTGACCTTTTCGTGAAGCATTATAATCAAGTTGAACATTTCCAGTTTTACCACAAATGCTTGCCCCATGGGAAAATACTTCCCTACATTTTGTGACAATTGATTCTGATTTTGAGGAACTAATTTGTGTTGAATGCAAAATGTCCAGCCTTACATGGAAACTGGAAAGTCCCCATGTCCAGACAGGTCCAACCCTGTGTTTTTATTGTAAAAACAGGAAACAATGACAGACTGTGTTTTCTTTTTCAGAAAATCCTTCCTTCATTGCTCTGCATATTTTTATTTATTTATCTATTTATTTATTTTACACTGCTGGGATTCTAAGACCACAGGCAATTTTGCAGATATCTGGGCTCATGGGAAACATCACCCTGTCTGGATTCTACACTCCTAGATGGCACAGCCTGCTGGTCTTTTAAAGCATGTGAATCCTTCACAGTGCCCAAGGATTCTGATGTGAACATGCTCACCCCTTTCAGAGATGCTTGGAATTATGACTGACATTTTATACTCTGTGATCAAAGTTAGCATTTCACCCCCACGCCATAGTTCTACCCAACAAGCAAGCAATGGCTCCTAGAACTATAATGTATCCAGGAGCTCTGGAGGCTTCTAACTTTATTTGCAAGAAGCCACAGAAACAAAAGCTGCTACTTCTCAGGCTGACATCTGCTGACATAAACAGAAGTCCCGCAAGGATGTCTTCTGCCACTGTCCAAACTCGGGCTCACGTGAAGAAATACTATCATTGGGCCTAGAGTGCTCCTGCCTTCAGGCCCAGCTGATGTCTTACTCAATATGAGCAGCAAGTGGTGTTTGGGTAAGGAAGTATTGAGACACCTATTGAGGTAAGAGAGATGTCTGGTGAAAGATTGCTTGAGTGGTCTTATGACCCAGGGTTCAAGGCAGGTGCTTTGTCTGTCCTGGAACTGTGGTTGACTTGGGGTTTCTGTGGTTTCCTTGCTGAGGTATAGTCACAGTGGCTACCTCTTCGTTACAACAGAGAATGAATTAAAAACAAACTCTTGGGCAGTGGAGGGGGCTTCTCTCTCCAAAAGAATGTCAGGATGTCTTTGGTAGCATCATGTTCTATTTACTGGAACCAGCGAGAAGATTGCTGAACAAGCAAGGGCAAGTTCAGGTGTCAATAAATGTTTCTTCTAATCCCAAGAGTCTATGGGTTTCTAGGAGGTGCTGTACTCCCATGGTTGGAGTTGGCCTTTGGGCATCATCACACAGGGGGCTTTTCTGCTGTGCCTTGTGGTGGAAAGATGATTCGAGCATGGAGGAACTCTGGATTCACTGCCATTCTGTCCTAAGGCCCTTGAGTGGGCATGTGACTACTGCATTTGAACATGGGAGCCAGAAAGGCTGATTCTCAATATGGCCAGATTTCTTGTTAGGGCACTGCTCCAAGTCTCAGTGACTCTATCTATAAAATTGGGTGGCAGTGGATCACCTCCCCCCTCAACCCCTAGGACTAGGATAAATAGAAAAAGAAGGATAATGACTTTAAATGCAAAAACAATTGAATTCTTTGAGCCACTGTGCTCTGTCTTCAGAGTGCAGTTATTTTCCACTGTGAAATGCCTTCAAAAACATTTCATCTAGAGTCTTTTACTTTCCCTTTTGCTGTCATTGGTGTAAAAAAATCTAGTTATCAAAGGTTCACCCGTGTTTCACAGGTGTGAGTGCTGAACGCTTTATTTAGTGTCTTATTAACAGTCAGCCCATGGTTCTTCCTTTTTCCCGAGGTCTCTGGCTTGCCCCAGTCACACTTGAGGACTGGCGAGTATATGCATTTATAACCACTCACATACTCATAACTTACTCATTTCACAAAATTTTACTGAGTGTCTTTTTCCCTTAGGTGATATTCTATGTTTTCCACACTGAGGATATAACAATGAACAGAACAGACAAAATCCTTACCCTCATGGAGCTTCCACTTTAGTGAAGGAAACAGACAATAAATATGGTATAACATGGTGTAAGATGACATACCATCCTATAAAATGCTATCATTTTTAAACTCAACTTTATATCCTTCCTTTGACTGACTCTTTAGCTCCAGGCTCCCAGGCAAGTGGTGTCCTGTCTGGCTCTGCCTCTGGCTGTCACCAATTATAGACATCTGCAGGGCTTATTCTCATGCCCTGTAACCATTTTCTGTTACAGAATCTTCTTGCTACTCACTGAAGCCTTAATCTCTTATGCCCCAATCAATGGGTATGTGCCTTTCTCATTCGGATGCTCATTTTTTAATCCCCACTGCCTCCCTCAATGTCATCCTGTTCCATTTTTCTTTATAGACTTTCAGGTCTACTGTACCTGCTGATTACTTAGTAGAGAGTACTGGACATATCCCTTAATTAATTCCATTGATCTGAAGTCCCACAAGGTTCAGGGTCCTTAGGTTTCTGAAGCAGCTAAATGGAATGTCTAAATTCCAACCTTTTCCTTCTACAAATTGTTTTGCCAGATAGCTATTGGGAGGAAGTGCTGTGGTTTTATTTATGTGGAGAAGTGTATTAATCCATAGAGGACTTTGCATTCTTAACTGGGCCTTTGTATATAAGGCAAAAAAAGAAAAAAAAAAAAAGATGCTTATATCTTTCTGCTCCCCTCTCCTCCTCCTTCTCCAGGCCCCACCAGAAATCTGTTCCTCACTCTCTAGTTTCTTTAGGTTATCTTGTTCTTTTGTCACTTATTTACATAATGGTGGCCTAGCTGGATCTGTGTCTTAGCAGCCAGTGGCTTTTGAAATTCTTTGAAGATGGATATGACCATCATCAACAAGAGTGAAGAGGCTCTGCCCAGGACTTCTTTTCAAAGAACAGTGGCCCAAGGTGTTTTCAAGAATCAGGCAGCCATACCCTATGGCAATGTTCGTGTTGAGGCACACATATATGATTTTCTAGTACTCCCTGTTAATAGTAAGAATGGAATTTCTAGGGGTGTCAATCAGATCTGTCTCAGGGTCATAGGGTTTATAAGAGTAGTGAACCTTTCACCCAGAGATTCAGAAATCAATGTGGAAAGGAACTTTGGAACTCAAGTCTCTCATTTCATAAATGAAGATGAAGTATGTGAACTTGTACCAATTGAGCATCTATTGAATACCAGGCTCTAGACTATGTATTATGCATATATGACCATGGAAAGGGAAATCAGTATATTGGCCATGTTGCAAGTTGCTACTAAAACTCCATTCCAAACAACATACTGACTCTTTCTTTTTTCTCTGTATTGGGATTTGAACTTAGGGTTTCACGCATGCTAAGCAGGCACTCCACTGCTTGAGCCATACCTCCAGCCTTTTTGCTCTGGTTATTTTGGAGCTAGACTCTCATGTTTTGCCCAAGCCAGCCTGGACTATGACCCTCCTATTTTAACCTTCTCGCTATCACTAGGATGACAGGCACATGCCACCCTGCCCAGCCTTTTCCATTCAGCTAGGATCTTGTAAAATTTTTTTTTTGCCTCAGCTATCCTGGAACTGCTATCCTCCCAATCTTTCCCTCCTGCATAACTTGGGATCGCAAGTATGCACTACTGAGCCCAGCTATTGGTTGAAATGGGGTATCTCAAACTATTTACCGGGGCTGGACTTGCATCATAGTCCTGATCTCAGCCTCCCAAGTAGCTAGGATTACAGGCAGTGTTGAGCTTATACTACCTTTTCTTAAACCAAATAGAGTCAGAGAGGGAAGAGAGACTTCATGAGAAGAGATTTCTTGTGCTAACACTTTTGAGATGTATATTCTGCCTACTAATCTGGCAACCCTTTTAGACCCTCCCCAGAAGCTGGCAGTCTGGCAGACACTGGCTGAGTGGCTACCTGGTTGTGCTTGAAGCATTGGCAGTCATTTAAGAGTTAATGTTGATGGCTGCAAGTGATGGGTAAATAGGAAAGGTTGGAGGGAGAGATGGACGGATGAATATGCAACTCCCTGCCATCTGACCATCTGAAGTCCTGCACGTGGTGGAAGTCCAATAAACACATTCTGAGAAGGGTGTGGGCTTGTCTAAAAGGACTTTCCTTTCTTCCTGGGCCAGCCCGGCCGCAGAGCCTCACACTGCCTGCGGCTGAGGAAGACTCTGTTGCTATGCGCCGGAAGCTTAATTTTATTATTGCTCTTCCCTATTTAATGTCTGTCTCTCAGGCAGCTGGTGATGTTTTAATGAAGCTGGAATTGTATAGTCTGTAGCGCTGGATAATCATAAGCTGCCGAGTCAGAATCAAATTAATAATTCATGAAATTAAAGTGTATAATTAATTTGAACTGTGCAGATGAGAAGAAGGGCCAGAGCCTACAGCCTGGAAGGAACTGAAGTATCAGGAGTGTTTATTTACTGAACTGAGCTTCTCTTCCCAAATATTAGGAATCTGCATGCAGGTTAGGTGTGGCAGGTCTGGGTCTACCTGGACAGATAGATACGCTTACTTGAAACAAGGTTCTCTCTCTGTCTCTCTCTCTCTCTCTTTCTCTCTCTTTCTCTGTCTCTCTCTCTGTCTGTCTGTCTCTCTCTCTCTCTCATACACACACACACACACACACACACACACACACACACACCACACACACAGGAGAGAGACTATCAATGCTTCCAGTGCTCTCTCTAGACAAGGTGATGATGTGTTTCATTCACATCTAGTATCTTAGTCTTCATCACAGATGCTCTTTGCAATAACTGCAAGGAAAATAAACATATATTTTTAGTGCTGTTCTAGAGGCAACAAGGTGAAGCCAAAGCAGCTCAGGTGCATCATTCAGAGATGGGAACAGGTCTGCAGACTCCCAAAGCACTCTATTTTTTGTGTTCCCCTCTCAGGCAACTGTGCTAAGTTCGCTTTCATTGTCCCTGTAGGTGTACGAGGTAGGAGTTGTGCTTATTACTGGTGTTTTTCGCACAACTTGCTAGGGTTTTTACATGTACTTTGCAGACATTTGCTGGGATCCTTTGTCATGTCTTTAGGAATGCCCATGCAGGTGGGTTGCTTTTGGCATTTGGATGATGAATGTGGTGGTGCTATAGTAAACACAGTGATCTTTGGACTTTCATTTGAAAATCCCTTCTAGAGTTTAAGCCTTCCAATCAAGGCAGCTTCCTCCCCCACCAGAGGCTTGGAGAGAATGAGAAGACAAAACAGGAATCTGCAATTGTCCCTTCCTCCTTCTCAGGCCTTGGAGACTTCTTGTTCTAAAGGGACAAATGACTGGAGGCCATGATGCATAAGTCCCCAAAGGTCTGGGCTCAATTGACTTCACATTGTTAGGTCTTTGGAATGTTTATTGCCTCCCATACAGGCCCTTTCTCTGTCTGCCTCTGTGTTCGCACACTTAATCAGAAACACCAGGAAGAAGCTGTAGCTTGAGGGACCTCCTTAGGATTTGATGACTTCACTTGCAAGTGTTCTACAAGATAAATCTCTTTATTTCTCTCTTGATCTGCATGCTTCCCCCACCTGATTCTGCTGGCCTCACTTTGACTTTTGTAGTTCCTTTCTGCTTCCCACAGGTAAAGTTTCTACTGGTGGTGGTTTGTGAATCTCTGGTTTCCTACCTTCAAAGCACTTTGCTTACATGACTGAGTTTTCATTATAAAATAACTATCCGTCAAATTTGGGTGTGAAAGCCAAGACCAAAATAAAGTATCTTTCCCAAGGCAGCTAGAGTAATTGGCATCATGGTGGGATTTCTTTTTCTTGTGTTCCTTTTCAATTGGTAGATGGAGTTTTTCTTTAGTGATTCTAGGATTTAGAAATAAAATTTAACTACCACAGAGCTTCTGGAATCTCCTTGTCTTGTGTTTAATTGAAAGTTTTTTATAGTCCTGGGTGAATTAAATGTTTTCCCATTACAAAGGTATTAAACTACAATTTCTTTTCTTTCTTTCTTGTTTTTTTTTTAAATTTGGCCATTTTAGCCTTATCAGTTTAATCTGTTTTTAACAAAAGTAAAAGTCATTTGAGATTATTGTAGAATGATCAGCATTTGTGTACAGTGTTTATCTGTGGGCTCCTTTCACATACAAATATTGGTCAAGTCACAATTGCCTTCTCCATGAGCAAGATAGCTGTAATTTGAAGCTGTTGATTAAAATTTATAGTCTCTATGGACCTTTTCTGTCATGGGTTCACTGGAGAGAGGATGGGCCAGAATGGGACTTGTGATTGCTGAGCATACAAATACATTACCTGAATCGCTGGACAATGACCTCACAGGCTGAGTTATTTTATCTGTGCAAACAATGAATAGGTTATATTACCATATGATCAGTTTACTCAACCAAGTGGTATTTTGACCATAACTATGGCTAGAACTAGTGAATTAACAACAATAAGAAAAAAACCTACCCTACTCACATTTGTATATATAATGATGAAGCTGTATCAGGGAATTATGTAAAATTGCTAGCATTGCCACTTATCTCATGGAATTAGCACTATGTTTGATATTATTGGGTATACAATTGAGGCCTATGGAGTATCAAATAGTCCTTAAAAAGTCTTTTGGGGAAAGAATTACTTCCTAAAACCTGTAATGACAACATAATTCCTTGCTAGCGTGAGCAGCCTCACCCCTCACATTGTGAAACAGTTCCACAGTCCTTCCAGAGAAGCTCAGAGATCTAGAGCCTCATTGGGGAAGCAGTGTGGTTAGAAACCCTCCATACAGAGGTAGAGTTGGGCTCAGCATGGGTCTTCATGTTCTCTTTCTCTGAGGTTCTCTCTCATGCTTCCGTATTTCTGGAAGAAGCCTGTACTTTAGTTCTCTGGGTTTCCTCCAGCAACTGCTTTTGATCACTTCATTTTGATCAGATGCTTCAGCGATGCAATATGGTTACGGTTTTCCTGGAGCTCAACACGAAGTGTGGGCTTGATTAAGTTACAGACCCCCAGGGATAAAGATTTTGACCCTTAAGCAGCTCCTGAATGAGTTATTGCACTCACCCCTTGGCATGCACATAATGAACGTCTAATGAAATTCAGTAATTAACTTATTTAATTTATGTATTTGTTTAATATGTGCCCTTAATGTCTGAACTACAATTCTGTGGTTCTTTTATTGTAAGATTCTAGAAGACAGAGGTTATACTATGTAGTTTTATTTACCATTCCCTACAATGTATTAATAAAACTACATTTGGTTACAATTCAGAGGTGTGCAATTCTTATCTATGGCATCTTCGTAAGGCACATTTTGCAAGAATTAACTTAGTTTGGAAAGTAAATAGACAAATAACCTTTGTTTAGTGGTTCTGTGATGTAGAGATTTGAGTTGTAGTTCCTTTGACTGGTCTTCTGTCTCCCAGCATCCAATCACACAACTTTATCCTACAGATTGAGTCATTTAAAGTGTTACACACACACACACACACACCCCTGCACCTGCAGTGGTTAGGAGTCTTGAGTTTAGTAGGAAAAAGTCAGAGGTCTTTTCCCCTGCACCACAGAGGACTCATGGCCTCGTTTCTTTGGCACATGAAGTGTGGATGTGCCACAAGGCTGTTTGCCTTTGTTAGCTTATAGAACTTGGATAGAACTCATGTTACATAAGTTTCTTTTTGTTTGAACACCAGAGGTCTTTGTCCCAACTTCCAGATGAGCAATTGGTACTGCCTTCTACAAACCTATAAGGAGAACTTATGAAAATCAGTCTAATCCTTGATTGAAAGTTTTTCCCTGTCTTAAGTGAATTAGGATAGTTTGAGTGAGAGGCTAATACCTAGTTGTTGTTTTTAGTGTGACTTCTCTGCATTTGTGTCCTTTTTTCAATCTCCTAAGGATATGAGAAAAGAAACAGATGAACAAAAAATGGAGATAACTCACTCCTATTCATCCTGGTGGGAACTAGTGTGGCTGTGGCTAATATAGGTGAACCATTTCAGGTCTCCCTTCTTGGAGAAGTGAACAACTCACTAGGGTTGAAGAGGTTCTACACAAATGCACTCCTCCCATTTTCTGTGCAAACCAGTAATTTACTTGTTTTCCAAAAGAGTAGAAGTAATTCATAATTTTCAGAAATTATTTATTATCATTATAATATTTCACTGTAGGCAGCAGATAGACCATTATTCAGAATTATAATGTATTTTGATTTAGACAAGGGCAGAATAATGAAATTGGAAGAAATGCGGAAAATATGGGTATTAACGTTAACTAAACATATTTCATTCAACACAAGGGGGGACGCTCTCTCAACCAAAGAATTGTTTATTTTCCCCTAAAATATATATATATATATATATTTTGCTCAGGGCCCCTGGCCTGACTTTATAGTGCTGGTTGAGAGTCATTGAGTAATTTTTAACTGCAGGATGCATCTCTTTCCTGATAGTCTCTCCACCCACCACAACATATTTCAGTGTAAATGGCCTGTTATTTTTCTTCATGGAGCCTTGTCTCTGCATGGGTGAAAACTACAAAACCAGTCAGGAGGAATTTGATACGCCAAGTGGGTCAGCTCATTATAACTTTCAGGAAACCACAAGATAATTGTAGGGTGGCTGCTGGTAGGTTCCTCAGCCTTGTGTTAGGCACACGCAACAGAACTTTCTCTTTTTACTAATTTTATAGGACATCTGAATAAAGGTGACTGATATACATCTCCAGTAGAATTTTCAAGTGGTATCCAGAAACACAGGGCAACTAATCTTAGAGGCTTAAAAAAGCAAAAATAAAAGTGTATAGCTGAATCCTTATGGTGAGTAGGAAATTAATCTTACATAATCCTTGTCAAATCATTGGAATACCTTTATTGATTAAAATGTGACTCTTTCCTAAATGATATCCTTATTGATAGATTCACTTACTATGAAAAGGTTGGATTTTATCTACTGAGTTACCTTTTTCTATTTTTCCATGTGCTTATATTCATTCCTTAATTTTTTCCATCTTTTACTCATCTTTGTCATCAAAAATATTTATTATGAATTTATCTATGAAGATAGCAATAGGTTGAGCATACTTTCTAGGGAAACACAAGTTAGTACAGGCTTTTAATATGGATATAAAGATTTCAAAGGTGTTGTGTAAAAACAATCATGTTTCTGTATGTATGGGTGTGGAGATATATATATATATATATATATAGAGAGAGAGAGAGAGAGAGTTTAATAATAATAGCATCTGTTTGGCATTTACCATATGCCCATCACTATTCTTAATACTTTCCAGCAGTTTATTTAATCTTTTAAAAGAAGTAAATGAAATAGTTATAATCTTTTTCAGTTATGAGTTTGAGGCCTAGAGAGGTTAAGTAACTTGCCCAAGGTCACACATATTTGGTTAAGAGGCAGTTTGGTCCAAGAGTCTACTTTTAACCAGCGCACTCTGCTGCCTTCCCAAGATAGGTATAACAGCAAAGTCTAGATAATAGAAATAATAATCACTATTGTAATTATGATAAGTAAACATTACCAAATATTTCATATGCATCAGGTACCATGGCAAGCACTTTATATTCACTGCCTCTTTTAACCTTTCCAATAATTTGATTATATTGCCAATATTATCCCACATCAAATATTTAGAGGTAGTCATAGTTTCTCCGCCTGCCTGTTGTTACACAGGTAAATTATGGAACGCTTTAGGACATCTCAAGGCCACAGTAAATCAGTGAGGGAAGCAGAGGTTCAAGTTGGGGGTTGTGAGAGGCAGGTGGGTCAGATGGTGAGAGCAGGGAGTCAGTGATGCCACTTCTTGTCAGTTGGTTTTGCTCCATTCCAGAAACACAGCCACCAGCTGTTAGTCCCACTGTGGATGGCATTGGTAGGAAAGGGAATGCAATGGGCTGGCAGAGCTCAGTGACCTGAAGCTCATGCCTTCTTGTTTGAATCCTGGTGATGCTAGCAATTACCCAAAAGCCAGTCATGTTGCCATTCTGACCTGGCTGGTACATACCTCAGAATAGAGCAGCAGTCTTGGGACTATTCCATGTATGATGAAGATAATATAGAGAGGGGTCACGTTCTTGTCCTGGGTCATAGGACATAGTTAGGTGTAAGATTTTGCCAGGAGGAAGTCACCCCTTCTTACCTATTTCCCCTGGCCTCTCCATGGCTCTGAAAAGGTCCAGCTACCCCCAATGAAATGCATTAATGAAATGAAGTCACCTGTGGCTTTCCCTTCTCTTTTCTTTAGCCACCACAGCTAAGTTGGGACCTGATCAACTGGGCAGGGCAGGTTCTAAGATGCCTGACCCAAGAAAGTACTGACTACTTGGGGTAAACTTTGTCAAGACCACAGAAGAGACAGGATACCAAGTGAAATAAACTCAACTTGCTCTGTCCCCTTGGAGCTAAACAAGCAACTAATAGAGCCATTTGTTGTAATATTTTGCCATTTTTTTCTCCTTTTTAAGATTCCTCAACACCTTTGTCTGGCTGGTAATATTTTGGATAATTTTTATTTTTATAACCATATTTTACTGCATGTTTAAATTTTTTCTATACCTGTGTTTCTTTGTTTATTGTGCAAAAACAACGCGTGGATGAGTAGGCACTCATCAGAATGAGGTCAGAGAAACAGGGGCTCCAGTATTTATTTATTTATTATTTTTGCCAGTGCATTGTGTGTGAGGAGAGAGAGAGAGAGAGAGAGAGAGAGAGAGCGAGAGAGAAAGAGCAAGCTCGGACACACACATACATGTGCAAACACATATAATATGTCTGTTTGTGACATATAGAGAACCAGACTTCTGAAGGCTGAACTATTCTGTGAAACATAAAGACTCCTCCACAAGAAGGTGACCCATGTGACCTATTTTCACAAGCCTTTTTCCTTTTTCCTACCCTCTGTTTTCCTACCCCATCAGACATGTTAATGGCTCATATCATCTTCCCTATTCATCAGCCAAAAGGAAAAAAAAAAAAACCAATCACTTGGCTTCTCCTCTGATTTCAGCCTGTCACTTGATGAGGTCCCTGCTATTTATATTTTTGTTTGTTAGGAGGAAGGGGGGGAAACATATAAATAAAGCCCAGGCAACCCAACCACCCTGCTGGATATGAAGGGACTCCCTCATCTCATGTTATTTAAGCAGGGACCAAGAGGTCCACACTGTGAATGCCGATGAAAGGGTTACTGGGAAATGCAAACAAAAACAACATGCAAATGAGGCTGCCAGCAACAGGTAGACTTAATCAGATGCTGTCAGATGAATTCAGCATCTCCCCGATTGTCGCCTCTCTTTGCCTCCCATTCGGAAGCCCTCATCTGCTCCAGATGTGGTTTAATTTACTGCGACTTGGCTAATTACTGTAATTAAGGATTAATTACTGTTAATTACTTTCACATAAACTCAACGCCAGTCAAAGAGCGGAGCCTTATGAAGTCTGCCACAGAAGTGAGCTCGACTCGGCGGCCTGTGTGAGCTCTGCAGGTCTCTATGTGTTGCCTGGGCCCCTGCTGCTGTGAAGCTTCCTGACCTCCAGCATCACCAGTGGGACAGGAGGCCGAAGGTGCAGGAAGGGTCGGTGCTTAGGCCCTTATAGTGCATCACCTGGCAGGCACTTCCTACACAGGGGGCAACCCGAAGGCCCGGGCCATGTTGGGGAGAGGCTGTGACAATCTGCATAGGCACCACCTTTTCCAGCAACTGTGGGAGCCAGTCTCATATTCTTTTTCTACTATTACACTATTGGCTTTGTGAGCTGGTAAGAAGCCAAAATGTTGGTTCTGAGGCAAGGAGGATGTTCACCACAGGTAACTGGAGTGAAGGTAAAACACAGGCCAGAAACCAGTAACAGGTCATCCATTTCTTTCTGGCAACTGCCTTTCCTTTATAAAGCATGGTCTTATTTTTGAATGATAAAGTAATTGGTCTGCACACTGCATATACCTAGTAATACAAATATGAAGATTAGTGTTACCTCAAAGACCTGTTCTCCAACTCCACTGAACTCTCAACTCTGCCAGTTAATGCTTTGGATTGGTTCAGAAAAGCCAGGTAACTCCAGTGACATTAGAAATCTTCCCTTCTCCTTAAGTCCTGGATTCATCCTCCTACCAACAGATGGCATTGCCTTTAAGTTCATGAACAAAATAAAGCCCTTTAACCTTCTACTCTCCACCTCCCCCTTACATTAGCTCCCTTTTCTCAGTGAGATACTCTTTATAAAGTTGACTCTCCACTTATGCCCCTTATAAGGTTTCTTCTCTCTCTGACCCTTTGCTTTCTCTGTCATTCTCTTTGACGTTTCCTTCCCTATAACCCTTGGACATTCTCTTCCAACTTCCGAGCTTGCAGAAACCTCCCTTGGACTCCATCATTCTCAGCTATGTAAGATCTCTTTCCTCTTGTCATTTAGAGTCTCAGACAGAAGTCTGCACTTCCTTAGCCCACTTCAACCTACGATTGCCTCCACCTCTGACTGGTGCTTTTCTAGTAATGGCCCCAGGACCCCACAATCACTTAATGCAATTTCAGCCCTCATCTTGCTGAACTCTTTCTTAGATGTATTTGATGCTTTAACTTCATGATTTCTTAAACAAAGAGGCTCAGCAACCTTGGATTCTCTGGATATTTTTGTTCTCCTTCCTGGGCATCTTTCCCATGAAGTCCTGAGATATTGGTGTTTCCTCAGATCGGCTATGCATGGACCCCATTCTATACTTTCACTAGGGGACCCTATCACTGTCTTACCCACTAGACTGAGAACTCCCAGACGTCAGACTATTTGTCACTGGTGGTTGCATTCCACAGTGATAAAATGTCACTCCAATGCAATGGATGCCTCTTGCTTATTGGACCATGGAACCTGGATCATGGGCAACTTTGGATATCCAACAAGGAAAGTTCCAGTGACCTTCCTTTTTGCCTGTGTCACTTTTACCCTTGCACAGGAGGATCTGTCTGTTGGGAATTAGGTGGGATTTTTCTTTTTTTCTTGTCATTTAAGAGAATTCTAGGATTAGACTGCTATAAAGTGAGATCCAAAGAAGGTTTTGCTTTTGTTTTCATTTTTTCGATAGTAAAATTCAAAGCAATACATTTTGGCACAGAAAAGGAGCGTAGACATATATACCATGTAGCATATTTTTGTTTTATAACCAGCCATCTGTTTACAGAAAGGTAACCTGTTTCCACATCAGTAAGATTATCTTCATATTGACCTGATGAAACCACTCAAGTGTAAGGGGAACCTTAATTTGGAAACATTGAAACTAATTTTTTAATAGATTCAATTAAAAATTTTTTTAAAATACCAAACTTAAACATTTTATAAATAAGAGTTCAGTTTTATTAAATACTTTCAAATTTTGCACTAAATTTGTTGACCTACTAAGGAAAATAACATGTAATTAGTGTTTTCTCTTTTTGATAGATCTTTTTGTGTTTGTTTCTTGCTAAGTCCGCAGAAATGTTCTTTTTTTTCCCCTTTGGTTGACTAATTTTCAAATAGATTGTTGGGCTATAGCACACACTTGCTGGAGCTTGCTCTTTTGCTATGTTGTATAAGTATGACTGCATTTTGCATGTGTCCTCATAGTTTTCATTATGTGTTTGCTGACCATGGTTTTAATGGAAATTGAGGTGTATGGGATTTCAGTGGGTGTACACTGTACATGCAATACAAATGCATCAGATTTCGCTACTGTGTACTGTAAACTTACCTGCTTTTTCATTTTCTCCTAGAATTTACTCATGAGGAATCTGTTGCCAAAAGTTCAGATACCCAGTAATGGTTTGAAGGAAACATTTTTTATATACAGTGAACTAGAATCAACTTCAATGGCATGTTTAAAATATAGAAATTATAAAAACTGCCATGTGAAATTACCTCACTGTATCCTATTATTTCTTGTCTGAATAATTAATTCACAATTTGGATTTGTACTTTAAAGCAATTTTTGTTTGGCAAGCCATCACCCTCAGATAGTACTAACTAATGAAGTTAGGGATTGGCTAATTTTTTTCACATTATTTAAAATGGATATAAGTTGTTCACTTAATAAGTATTTATTGAATGTCTCCTGGATGTCACACATAATACTAGGCCCTGAGGATAATATGATATTAAATTATCTGCAGAGATGAATTATAGAATGATAAAATTAATAATACACTATTACCATGAATAACAACTGGAGTTTGACATTAAATAGCTTTCTTTCTTATTTTCTTAGTTTCTTAAGTGCCTGGATAGCATACAAGAGAAGACAAAGCTTAAGATAAAAATTTACATGATGGTACTTGATGAAATGACTATTTCATAAAGTATCTTTCTGCCAATGAAGACAGTTTCTGTAGGAATATCTCTGAAGTAAGGGAATATAGAATAAAGAAATAATATCATGACTTTTTATTTTACAAACTAGATAGCAAGAGCTATAGATATGAAGTGAAAAGTGGAACATATGATATTTCAAATGTTTCTAAAATTCATGAATGAATTACGAAAATACATATCTCAAGCTAAAATGCTTAATTTGATTGTATTATATGTAATTATTTATATTATATATTGCACAAGCTACATCTGCACCACAGTTTAATTGATCTATATTCCAATTACAATATAAATGTATTCCAAATTTTTGTCACCACAATTATTTGAAATAATACTGCTTTTATAAAATGAAGTATTTAGATATGTTTTTATTTAATACTCTTGGCAACATTTAAAATATCACTGCTTAAAGAGACCAAAAATAAGTATGTATAGATATGCGTAGTCTATATTTGAGATGAAGTTATATATACTATACATCACTTTAAAAATATGCTATACTATACTATACATCACATAGAATTCATATGTCTTTGCACCTCACAAATTTATTGTGGAAGTATGTGCCAACATGTGTGTGCTTCTAAGGACGGGAACAGAATCATGGAATTGTATGTAAGGGCCTCACTGATGAGAGTAGGAACAAAACTGAAAAGAGAGCAATTGAGAGAGAGAGAGAGCGCAACTGAGAGAGAGAGTGAGAGAAGGAAAGAGTAGTGATTAAGCTGGCATTGTTCTACACTGATCAGTGGCTGCCTGCTATTGTTTTCTAGCATTTGAAGATGAAACATATTCATTTAGCCTTCAGAACGAATGGCTTTAATAAGGGCAGAGCGGAGAGGTGGGGTGGCACTGATGACTACAGAGACCCATCAAGGCTCCCCCTAAGGCCATTCCGTCAGTGCCCAGGACCACATGACATTAACTCTGCAATCAGGACAAGTTTTCAACATTCCGGGGTATCCTTCAATGGCAGAAAAGAGTCATTTGGAGTCAAGGGAAGATGTATATCAGCCGTAATTGGATTCTGGCCAAGGCTTTTAGGACAGTGTTATCTATGGTGAGGAAATAGGGAGGGGCTGGATCCAGTCAAGGGGGTGATTCAAACCACAGCAGAGAGCAACATCCACTGTGCACCACGGGCTGGGTGAGACTCCTAGCTCACAGATCTGTTGGTTTGCCCAGGAGTCAGTGCGGCCTGTCTGAGGTTGTAAGTGATCCTCCATCTCCAGCAGAAACAGGTTTCTTAATATTCTGTGGGACAAACTGGACTCCCAGATGAGGCTTCCCTGGCTGTACTTGACTAGACAAAGCTATTTAAGGCCTGAAAGTGCCCCATCCAGCCTCTTCCCACTGCTGCCCTTGCCTTCCCTTCACCCTGACTACTTCATTACAATCTGCCTCCAGGCCGGAATTGCCCTGCTTAAGCCTCAAATCATTATAATTACCATTATTAGAAATAGCTGCGGGGGAGGCGTTGGAACACCAAGTGAAAAGCGTGTGAGTGTGTCTGCTGGCCCTGGAATCATTCCTTTCGAGCTCAGGGGACCACAAGGCGTGAGGGTTCCACCAAAGCCAGCTAATGGAATGGTTGTCAGCTCCACTCACCCCACCTGTCAAGAGGGGGATGCAGTGGGGTTCATTTTTTTAATTGACACCTTCCTCTCACATTCCACGCTCTCTCATCTCAACCTAATTCTTCCTTTCATCTTCCTTCTTTTCTCTGAGAAAAATCCATTCCTCTAGTACTTGAATAAAGGACAAGGAAGAGACCACGTAAAAACAATGACATATACATTATCCTCCAGAAAATACATAGATTTTTAACAAAGACATACGTTGGGAAATGCACTAAAAGTCAGAAAAATAATTTTCAACCATTTGGTTGAGGCAGACAAGAAGGACAGATAGAGGAGCAAGACACAGAAAGGCCAGTAGCACAGGATGGAAAGAAAGGGGGAAGGAAAGGAAATGTGCCTAAACATCAGAATGAGGTGGCAAAAAAAATGGTAAAAATTCTGTTTTCCATTGTCTAGTTTATTCCTGGTCCTCTTTAAAGGAAGCCTGGAATTTCATTCTATTGAAAGAAAACAGAGCTGGAATAGATGGAGCCAGAAAATAGATATCATGTGAATATCTTTGATTTTCAGTCCCTGAAACGGACTTTCTATGGTATTCAGAGGGATTATGGTGTGAAATTGGAATGGGTACCACTTGCAAAGATCCAAGGTGACAAGAAAGAAAGGTATGTGCCTAAGTGGATTCCAACCACTCATGGTGGTAGGGTATCCCCCTGCCTTGACCTTTACAGTCTTCAGAAATTCACCCAGACTATTTTTTCAACACTGGAGGGTAGAGCTCCATGAGAAAAATTCCTTCCATGAGCCTTGGACTAGTAAGCTTTTGACTGATCATTTATTTGAAGTTAGAGTGATCTGAATCACATATGACCTTAGAAGTATTTAAAAATGGACTGGATCAATCTCTTAATAGAGAAACAAATTAGAAAAATATGAGTTTTCAGTATTGATACTGTATTTTTTAAAGTTTTTATTTTTGATTGGCTTGCAGTATAATTTACATAAATAAATACACTTATTTTGTGCACAGTTTGATGAGTTTTGTCACATTTGTATTTCCCTCTCCCCAAATGTTACCTCAGTTGCTATACTTTGGATCATAAATTTCCCCAAAGGCCCATCTGTTAGCTTTGTCCCCCAGTTGGTGCTATTCAAAGATGGTGGAATCTTTAAGAGGAGGGACCGAGTAGGAAGTTTTAGGTCATTTAGGTCCTCAAAGTGTGTTGTGGGACATTGGTCTCTTTTTGCTTTCTCGTTGCTTTCCAATGCCACAAGATGAGCAGCTCTGCTTCACCACGCACCCACTTTCATGATATACTGCCTTGCTATAGTCATAACAGCAATGAGGCCAGTGAACATTTGAAACATTTATAGTTTAGGTATTTTCGCTTCTCTTAGATGAATACATAGGCCTGTGTTCCCAAGACATATGGTCACTATACATTTAATTTCATAAGAAATTACCAAACCATTTTCAAACTATATCTAGCTCTTCATGAGTGAGACTATTCCATGTTTCCCACACAAGACACATTAAATGAGATGTTATATATAATTATAAAGCTGTCTTTATGCTCAAGTTCGGATGAGTCCATGATTTAACGTTTTTTAACATGAGAGTGATGCTTTCCTAAAATCTGCAGCTCTCAATCATTAGTTGATCTGATTGAATTGTGTAGGTATTGAAGGAAGTCTGAATCTGCTGTTTATGTTTCAACTCTTTGACATCCTACTTGGGTCTCTGCTTCTCCAAAACACCTTCTCAGTGTAACCACACTTACTTTTCATTCCTTCCATTATTGTTTATGTAAATTTTACTGCAGGGCCATTCAACTTGGACAATGTTTTTGTAACTACTCAGTTGTTTCTACAATGAATTGTTTCTACAAGTAATGGCTGGCATGTTTAGTGATACCAGTTTGGTATAGGTCCCTTCTAAACTGGGAATCTTTCTCATCTTCATAGTGACTATGCCATGCATGCAGAAGGTACTGAGTAACTCTGGAAGAAGTGAACCTAGTCCCTAGAAGCTATAGTTCAAAAAACTCACTACTGCTCTTTCTCTAATGTAGAACACCTTAGATAGCACATAAGGAAATTCCCCTGGTCCTAGACATACACTCCCTCACGATTCAGCCTCTGTGTCCATTATTATGAAGCTCTCCCACCTGCTCGTGTATTCTGAATGGGCTCCACAGTCAGCTCCACACCTTTAGCAAATAATCACATGATAAAGAAATATTTGGTTGTGGGTTTTATTTTTCAGCCTTAGCTGCTGATATGTTACCTAGCAGTCTGGATTCTACACAGTGCTTGGTTCTCTCTCACAGCTTGTGGTAAGCAAAATTATTCCAAGAGTCAATGAATACCTGCTATTGAGCGACTTCCCTAACCACTCAAACTGGTCTTTTGTTAGTGGTTATTGAGAGGATTGTCACAGCCATTGACCTACTCAAATTTACTTCAAAAGAAATGAGCATTTTTCTTCCCCTTTCATTTCTAAAAGCAGATATGGCAATTTGCTTAAATTGCTGTCTTTAAAAGTTTTGATGATTATACTTTCCCCCCCTCTTGCCTTTTTTTTTCTTCCTTTTTCATTTAAGCAGCACAGTGCCGTCCCACTTTCTGGGATTGAATACAGTCCTGGCTGCAGCATGTGTGAAATAGCTGTTTGTGTCTGTGTGCATGTGTGTGCATGTGCACTTCCTTACACATTAGTAAGGATCTTAGAGACAAAAATGAGATTATATTGAACTATTTGCACATTATATATATCAATTCCAGGGTCCATTTTCTCTCAGCCCAAGTAGCAGACATTTGCAGCTAAAAATTAAAGATGAAGAAATAAAATTAAAATGCACCTAATAGAAAGTTTTTATTTTTTTGTGAAAGAAAGCATGCATGGTAACAACTAGCCTCTCAAACTTGGAAGTAGGCAATATAGGTTACACTTTTAAGATCTTATAGCTAAAGAGGAAACAGAATTGGATGAAAATATGGGGAGGGGAAATAAAAGGTGCCAGTGAAGAACTAGGATGGGGATGAAGGGAACAGTAAGAAAATGACAAAAGCCTGTGGCTAGTTAGCAGAGGACATTAGAGCATGATGTTCATAGACCCAACACCATGGGTCCAGTCCCCCTGGGCCATAGTTATCTTTACTGTGATCTGTGACCATGGCAACAAAACACACTGAGCCATTATTTGATGCCATATGCTTTGTATTTGCTAAAACCATATGATGAAAAAAAATACATTTTTAAATTATAGCACAGGAAAGCTAAATACTGTAAGAGCTAAGGCTCTGCCTTTAGGGGTATTACAACCTAGTGGCCATAGACGTACCCCCAATGGTAGATATTACAAATTTGTAATCTTACAAATAGGTGGCCATGTCAGAGAGAGGACCAGCAGACTGAAAAAAACAAAAGCATGATCATATTCTCGGGGAGGGCTCCAAAGCTCAGACTATACTAATAATAGTTTGTGTAATTAGTATATTTACTTCATATTTGATATGTGCCAGGGATTGTGTTAGGTGTTTGGGATACAAAGATGAATTCAATGATTCATAAAATATTGAATGTGTGTCTATTATGTGTCAGGCATGAATACATTACCTTTGCTATCAGGAACTCACAATTAATATAGAAGACAAATGCATAATAAACTCTTCAGTATGTAATAATGTGATTTATCATATAGATATTTGTAAAATTTTTACAGGAAGAACCAAAAGGGAGGACTTACTCTGCCTGTGGGTATTGATACTGATCAACTGTCTGCTAGGTACATGATAAAGATATAGAAACTATCATATTTGGAATACTGTTTAATATGGCAATAAAAATGTGAACTTGAGAATCTTAAAAGAGTTAGTAATTTATGTCTGTGTGAATATTTGTGTTTATAGTAACAAAGGGCCATTTTCCCCTCCTTTTCCTTACCACCAAGTAGGATTAAGAATTTTGTCTGTCCTAATCAGACCATAGGTAATGAGCTACATTGTCTAAGACATGAACAGAAAAGGCCCAGCAACCCTTATAGCTACCTAGGGCTCACAGAATGACAGCAGCAGGGAGACATTATCTTCAGACTCAGTAGGCCAAGAGGACTTTTGGGTAAAATTCTTTTTAGTGACCCAGAATTCCTATGATTTCAATGTATGATTATGATTCAGCATTCTTTACTATTCCAAAGAATATCGGGCAGATTTTCAAGATTATAAATGACAATTTTTGTTAATAAGCAGCCTCCACAGAGTTCCAGAAAGCATCTTATAAGTGAAATGTGTTTCAAATCCAAGAAAATGGTATACTGGGTCATATGGTCTTTTTTGCCTTTATGGATTAAATATAGTATCTGTACAAGTAAGTAGCTATAGAAAGAGCTGTGTGTTGTGCTGGAGGAATGGTAGCCAACACTGTTTTCACTACACCACTGTAATAAATGGTGAGAGTCCCCTGACCATCATCTCAGTTATGATCTCTACATGAAGGCAGCTATGTCAGGCTGGTGTCCCGGGGATATGCTTGTGTGTGTGTGTGTGTGTGTGTGTGTGTGTGTGTGTGTGTATGAATGCTTGCATGAGTTCATACACATCCTTATTCATGAATTTCTGAGGCCATGATGAAATAATGGGGTGAAAATCACACACATTAACGCAAAAAAAAAAAAAGTCACTGTTAATTCCAAGAGGGACTTCTAAACCCATGGCCAACAGTTAATTGTTTAATTCTTTTATGTTAGAAATTCCTTTAACATTTTTAGGTGAAACTATATATATCATCTGGAAATACACAAATTTATGGGCAAGACAAAAAGCTGAGAGTTGTAGTTTTCATCTAAGAACCAAATAAAAAATTTTTAGTTTTGAAAGGCAGTCTTTTGGGGATTCTCAAAGAGAAGGGTTCCTTGCTTATTCATGGTACAATGAGTTCTGGAGAAAATCAAGAGTAGAAAATACCTGCAGATATTTTATTCTGTGTGAAGAAAAGGGAGAAAAGACTTCAGAGCTTTCAACTACAGGGTGTCTACATTACATATGGATTGAGGAACCCGAACCCATCATGCATTCAACAGGAAGAGCCACAAGCTAGATTTCCAGTATAGTAGTAGATTCATTGTAGACAGATAGTTAGATAGAAGACACATTGAGGACAATATCTAAGTTATAGCTCAGGTAACTACTTAAGGAAACTACTACATAAAAATGGTTTACTTTTTTTCTAACCTTGTCCTAGCCTCCAACTTATAAAAAATATAATCAAGGGCTGGAGGAGTGATCCAGGTGGTAAAGTGCCTGCCTAACAAGCATAAGGCCCCAAGTTCAACCCCCACACTAAAGACAAAAAAACAAAACCAAAAACAAAAACAAAAAAAACAAAATAAATAACATTACGCGCGTGCGCACCCGTACAGTCCTTTAGATATCTATCAAATGGGAGTTAACAGTCCCGGCCAGCTTGCTGCTTGAAAATGCTAGAGGCATGGCTTCTGAAAATGACTGAAGAGCAATTGACAGTGATGAATGTGAAATAGTAATTAATAACTTCTCAATAGAGCAGAGATGTCATGGCTTTGCATACTAGTTGCTAGACAAAAGCAATGGCACAAAGCTTTGACTCCAGCATTAAGATCCACCCTCCTGCAAATGGGATCAGTTCCTGGCAAACAGCATAATTCAGTGAAGATGAGTACTATGGGGCCAAAGCCATTTAGC
The DNA here is from genome assembly GCF_047511655.1 of Castor canadensis. Lineage (NCBI taxonomy): Eukaryota > Metazoa > Chordata > Mammalia > Rodentia > Castoridae > Castor > Castor canadensis. The sequence goes on along the minus strand of NC_133396.1, from coordinate 97,011,437 downwards.
CTAAAGTGGCCCTGTGGTGGTATGTTTGCAGGCTTTCCACACAAACAACTATCAATAACAACATAGATGGCAGTGATAACAGCATTATTCGTTGTCACGACAGCAAAACTGTTAACAGTTCTATTGACCTATTTCATTCATTTCCTTTCTTCACTACAGAGGCTTAGAATCCTGGTTGATTTTGACATGCTGAGTTCCTCTTCTCTTCTCATCTTATCTTCTCCTCTTCTCTTTTCTGCCCTCCTACTTCTCCCTTTCCCTCAACCCCATCCTCAGGAATCAAGGATCCTCCACTTCTAGCCCTTGCCACCCACTACTTTGATTTTTTTTTAATGCAATCCATACTTCCTTTTACTGCTATTAGAAATGATGTATGTCCAACCTGCACTGCTGCATAGACACATATGCTATATGCCTCAGAATTTGTTTGGTACTAGTCATGAGACTGTGTGTTATTTTCCTGTTTCCAAAATTGATAGCACGTCTCATGGGATGGAATTCCAAGATGATCAGTGAGCAAATCAGAAGCCTTCTAAAGGCATCGTTGTGCATTTAGAATCCATCTTCAAGACTTCCTCATAGTTTAGCCTTGCTTCTGGTTTTCTAGTCATCACATCAATGTTCCAGACAAGAAGAAGGAGAGGAGAGGGCAAAAGTGGGCATACTTCTTATCCAAGTTAGTTCCTTTTAAAAGATTCTTCATCATTTATTTGGCACACTCTCTAAACAAATTGGATTTCTGTTTTTAAGGAGGAAAAGTAGAGTGGCAATTGGCTAGGAAATTGGAAGTCTGATGGGATCCTATGGATACATATGACTCTTAATTATTTCATTTTTTCATTTGTACTAGAACATCAGAAAATACACCAGGAGGTAGGATCATAGAATGTGAGAGAACAAAGGTAGATTTCAAAAGACGTAGAAGACAGAAGACACAGGCAAACCATGACCATGTGTTTGGTTCTGGGAAAGTGAAGTCAAAAGTTCAAAACCTTATATTTGACTCAATGGCAGATTATGTTTTGTGAATTTATTTCTAACCCAACTTTGTAACTTTGGAAGAATCTCTGTTCCATGGTTGTTTACTGCCTTATGTTTGGATTGAGAAGTCAAAAATTATTCGTAACTATTACTGAAGAATTCCCAACCATAACATCTTGTACATCTGTCCAACAAACAAATTGAACAGAGGTCTTCTTATGTGAAACAACGCTACCATTCAGGGTTGTGCCTACATTTTGCAGAGCCTCCATTGGGTAACTAATGCCATTGCCTCATTAGAGCTTCTTAAAATTCTATAAACCAGATGACATCTCACCTATAGGAGACCATGCCAATCTACCTGGATCCTCTCTGCATCCCTAGTGACCAGAACAGTCCCTGTACATAATAGTGGCCCAGTAGTAGTTCTTCCCCACCAGCCTGTGGACTCTAGATGCCCCAGAGTGTAAGGGTTAATACAAAGAGGTTATGGTCATGGTTGCTACTCTTAGGGAGTTCTTCAGCATTGGTAGTACATGACTAGATAATCTGAGGACATTTTATTCATCAACAGAGCCAAAAATTTTACACAGGTCCCAAACCTTACTTGAGTTATGTGGGCGAGTATCTTATCTAAGAAGATGGAGGGAATGAAAGGAAGGCTCTTATCTTGGCTGATTACCTGTCACCTGCCAGAGTCAATACTATGTGAGGTACCAAACTTACAAGGTGATATTTTTATATACTACATCAAACTTGCAACACAATTCTTCTATTCTCATTTTAAAGATGGGGAAACTGAGTCCGAGATACAGAAAGTTGCTCAATTCATATACCTAATGAGCAGCAAAGCTGATATTAAAATCCATACTTTTTCTACTATGCCATACTGCCCCATCCAAGGAGAAATATCAAAGCAGGAAAGTTAAACTTTACAGTGAAAAATAGAAGGGATGCATGGGCCACAGACTGAGCAATGGCCTGGAAATGAAAATTACTGGATTCTGTCTCTTCCTGACGCTGCCCTGGGCCTTTGCTTTGTCATCTCAGGCTGTGTGTGGAAAGTGCTTCATAAAGGATGGAGCTCTATACAAATGAAATTTCATCTTAATAGTGTTTATCTACATTTTCATTTCTTCCCTTCTAAAATGGGGCTGATAATATTTGTTTCTTCACCAAAGTGCTGTAATAATTGCTATGTTGGAAAGGGCCCAGAGAACTACAAATAAGGTGCCTTTTAAGCATCACTACTTGTCGACACAGTAACTTTGTGAAGTGATTTTGAATAATTGAGCTGCATCATCTAAAGTTAAAGAACCCTGAAGGAGGTAGTAGTAATAGTAACAATTTCAGTTCATTAGTAATTAGTAATAAACCTACTGAACCAGGTTCTAGAGGTTCAGTCAATGCTTCTAAGCATTTCCTGCCAAAGAGAATTTACTTCTAAGGGCTGGGGAAGTACCACAATGGTAGAACACTTGCCAAGTGTGCCTAGGGCTCTGGGTTCCATTCCCAGTACTGCAAAAAAAAAAAAAAAAAACCTGACTGTCTGAAGCATCCAATAAATGTCTCATTAACAGTGAGAGCACATCTGGGGTAGACCTTTTCTAGAGCCTTCAATAAATTCTTGTCTGCATTTTGTTGCTTGCCTTCATATTTTTATACATGACCAGAAGTAAGTAATATCATACCGAGAGTTCTATTCTCCTACTACTTTGACTTCCTAATGCAGCTTGAGTTTACATCATTGACTTGCAAAGTGTCCTCTCCATTGGTCTCTCTCATACATTGTAGATAGCAGAATCAAAGAGTCACTGATTATTGTTCACATTGCTCTTGGCATTACCCAGTGAAACATGGTTATTTTACAAGAGCACACTATCACACATTTGTTTTTATTAAGTACTTATCATAAGAACCTTGAAACAATTGCTAATTTTCTTCTAGTCAAAGAAAAGCTAGCAAGTTAGCTTGTAGGTTTCCAAAAGATGCCAAGATATTGTTTCTGTACATGGCATTTTAGATGTATATGTGAGAGGTTTAGAGCACATTCTGTTGTACTAGGAAGCACCCCACTCCCAAGTCTTAGTTGATTAGGTGAAATTTATAGGTAAACGTGGTAACAAGCACTAAAACTTTGAATGTAACTTGAGAACTGTATGGTGAAGAGTTGTCTCTTACTGTAAGCTGTTCTTGTCTGGATTGTTACCAGCCCTCTTCTGACAAGAGCAGTTTTATGTTGCTCTCATTTGAATTAGTTCAGATGTTTTTCAGAGCATTCTATGGGATCCTCATGGTTCCAAATGAATGCACAGGGTAGGGTGAAGATGAGTGCCAGCAGGTGAGCTGCTGCAAGATCCCTCTTTGAGGAGAGTCATCTTTTAATTATCATGCTTCTAATTTTTTTCCTTTTGATGGTACTGGGGACTGAACTCAGGGCCTCACACCTGCTAGACAAGCACTCTACCACTTAAGCCACGTCTCTAGTCCTTTTGCTTCTAGCTTGATTTTCAGATAGAGTCTCCTGCTTTTGCCCAAGCTGGCTTTGGCTTCAGTCCTTCTAGTTGTGCCTCTCAAGTGGCTAAGATTACAGGCATTTACCACGATGCGCAGCTTCTATGTTATCTTTAGAAAGGATTCTTTGTTTCAAAAAATTCATTTGAATCACTGTGTTTTCTCATTTTATTCTCCCCAGAAATCTCTAAGGCAATGTTTTTGCACCCAAAGCCCACCCAAGCCTTAAGCAAGTTGAATGAGTTTCTCATCCTAGGACTTGAAATTTTGTTTTCTTACCACTAAATTCTGCTAGGTCCTTTTTTCAGATGTTAAAGGTCCCAAATGTTAAATGTTTCAGATGTTAAAGGCTACCAAATGTATTTTGTTTGCAACTCTTCTCCTTGGGTAAATGTAGCATCTATGCATGTATGTGTCATGTATGTGTGTGTGTATGCAATTCACATAGTACGTACTTCAAAGCATGTACTGTACCATGATCAAATCTATTGACCACAAATAAGTCTGGTCATGTTTACATTCTTGGCCTTTTATGGAGTAATAACACAGAACATTTTGCATATTTTATTGTCTCCTAGCTTTGCCTTAGCTTAGAACAGCCATCATTTTCATGTGACTTTAATCAAGTCACTGTTCCTGTCTGAATCCTGAATGGTCATGGACCATTCTGGGAATGAAAGCATTTGCCAGTTTCCACATGAAGAGCAGACAGAGCAGGAATTTGTTTGCCATCTCTTCTTGGACCCAGAATTAGAGCAATCATAAGAAAATGAATAATCATTTGAAAAGAGGAATTTGCAGGATTCTTAAGTACCTAAGAATTTGAACTGAGGTTCAATGACACCAAGATAGTGCTACCAGCATATTCACGGAGGAGTTGGTATGTTTAAACTGGAAACTTTAGAATTTTGTTCAGGTTGGAGGTTGAAAGTTGAAAGATAAGATTTATAAATCAGAATATCAATATTTCTTACTCTACTTCCTAATATATATATGTATATGTATGCACACAAAATGAGTATTAAAATGATGGATACTGAGCAGTCTATGAAAAGAGGTAGAGCTACCATTCAAAGTCCAAAACGAAGAAATTTAGCCTTTATGATAAGTAGCATAGGCACCATTAACTCTCTTTTTAAAATCTTTTGTTACTCCAGAAAATAAAGGTATTGCTAATTATACAAATTAGCAGAATATCAGATATGTGTTAAAAACTAACAACATCAAAGCCTTTTAAAAAATACAAGAGGTAGAGAGACTATATCATACCCATAAAAAAGTAATTGTACAATGCAAAGGAGGTGTGTGTGTGTGTATCTCCAGGGTAAGTGTACAGACAGTTCATTGGGGTTCAACTGACTTTCATTGCTTCACATTTCCTGCTGGCTTCTAGAACCAGTCATGTGGATCAGAGGACAGGCCAAGAGATAATTAAGTTGAAATAAGAACTCTATTCCTGGCCTCTTCAGAAAGACTTGGTGAATCCTCCTAATCAATTCTCATTCCTGCTGGCTTTGTTGCCTGGGGTCAGCTTAAGTCATTAGAAGAGGTTGCATCAAGCTCTGTGATCTCTATCATCTAAGGTTAAATAATATGTCATTACAAGGGTCAATCAGAAAAGAGCAGATTATTTTCCTATGATTCACCTCTTTTGTAGAAGTCTCTGGCTTCTTGGAATTCCCATCACAAATTTCTCATGCCAGAAATGTTTGCATATTGTAAGCTGGCTGAGTTCAGAGGAAGCTTTCCTGATGCTCTGATAAGACAGACATCCGTGATACGCGCTCTTCGCTCCTCCTAACATGAGGGAGAGGCTAACACATTGTCTCAGATCTCCAAGGAAAACTTGAAAACACCTGCCAAACCATATGGGGGCTCCAAAGGGTGCTGTGGGTTTGGGACCATAGTGAATAGTGGAGAAAAGCAGAGGAAATCTTTCTCCACTTCAAGATGGGATCAGAAATGTAAGGCGAAGCCAAAAGAACAAGCTCACACCTTCATCAGAGGCTAGATGGTTGAGTACTCTGCACTGGACATGGCTGGATAGGGTTCACCAGTGGGAAGACTTTCCTAGCCACCCCAAGTTGGAAAATCAACACACATCTACAGACGCACTTCGAATAATCTTGATCATCAAGACACTACTAAAAATTACAAAAAGAAACAAAAGGAAAGAAAACTGACAGTACTGCCCCCAAAGATAGCATTTTAAAATACCCTCTTCAGCTTTTACCCATTTGGATATACAGAGAATATATTTGATAGCTGAAATGGGAAGGTATACAATAAACCCACTCAAACAGTATAGGAATTTTCCATATTACTATATGGCTTTCAGTAATTATTTTAACAACTACTTAATATTCCTTAGAGTTTTAGTTCTCATTACCCTAGGAATAGGAAAAAGTACTGATGAATAATATTTATTATTATAGTCAGTCCTGCAGACTGACTGGGAGAAAATGATATATTTTTGTTTTTCTCCTCCTTTTAAATTCTGCCAAATACCAGTTGCCAGCAAAACAACAGTGAAATGAAATACATGTTCAAGTGTGTGATTTTTAGTTACTACAAATTTTTCGTAGATTTGATTCTTCACATGATTAACTTACTGTTAATACTGACTGCTTCGACCCTTTGACCAAAACTTCGGTAGAAGGACAGTAGCTGGGAAATGAATGTATAGATGTATGTGAAGGAGAGAGAGAATGAATCTGTCACTGATCAAAGCACACATGCATAGTTTAGGAGAACCATGGACCAAGCAAGCCAGTATCTAAGGTCCATCCTGTCTGATAGTGATTGCTGTAATCTCAAGAGTCAAGTGTCCGTGTGTGTGAATGAGGGTTTGAATGAATACAAATACAGCCAAGTCTTTCTTTACATAAAAAGTTAGGATTGAAACAAAATTGAATGAAGAAAAACATATCATCTTAAAAACAAAAAAACATTTCATCACTTTAAAAATACTTCAAATATAGCAAACATTTATGATAGAGTCAGTATAGTATTTGTGCTTCTCTGAGGTTTCATTTAAAAGGGCCTTTCATATTGGGGACTGAGTGTCTCGTTTGTGTGTGTGTGTGTGTGTGTGTGTGTGTGTGTGTGTGTGTCTGTGTGTGTGTGTGTCTGTGTCTGTGTTTCCGGAATGCCCACTCCTAACCAGATGGTATCTTTCTTACTAAAAAGCATGTGTGTGTGTGTGTGTGTGTGTGTGTGTGTGTGTGTGTGGTCTTTGTGCATGCATGAACTATCTAAAAATACAATATTTAGACCCCATTAGTGAGGGTAAAAATGTACAGATAAACTGTATCATTTATGGTTATGATATGGCTACTGTCAAAATAACATGCTATTTTGACAGTTGCTTTATCTTTGCTCTCACTGAGTCTACAATAAGAAACTAGTTTCTTAGCAACTAAAATATATTCTCAAACAGGAGCATTAAACATTTTTTTTTAAAAAGCCCACAAAAGGGAAAAAAAAAAAAGAAAGAAACACACTAATCCTTAGTGTCTGGGCAAGCTATTCCTGTTGCATGGGAATGAAATTGATCTGAAACAGTGAGATGTTCTCTTTCTGGTCTAGCTGCCCTTGGCCAGCACCCTTGGTGGAAGCAGCTTTTTCTCAGAGAGTCTGGATGCTAAAGCAAGACATAGCTTACAGGAGATTTGAGAAAGACTTCATTGTCCTTTTTCATCTTCCTTTCAATGTCTTCCTTTAAAAAAAAAAGTTCCTACCAGCAAAAACACTTGTTCCTTCCTATTATTGCTTATACTCTCTCTTCAACAAAATTAGAGATAAGGGCAAAATAGTTTCTGCTGGGTATTGATGGGGTGGGGGGGAGAGGGAGGGGGCGGAGTGGGTGGTAAGGGAAGGGGTGGGGGCAGGGGGGGAGAAATGACCCAAGCCTTGTATGCACATATGAATAATAAAGCAATAAAAAAAAAGAAAAAAATGTTCCTTATCTTATGTCTTAGATTAGAATGTTCTGTGAGAACTAGTATAAGATCTGGAACAAAAGGCCTGCATTCAGTCAGATTTGTTTCCATTGTGATTTATAGCTGGTGGCTTATGAATCCTTTGATTATTTTATAATGGTAGGTCCAGGGGCTGGGGGAGAAAAGGGAGAACTTGCCTACTTTAAGCTTAATTCTCTACAGTGACAATGCTCAAACTGTCATTGAGTGATCCTAACACCCTTTCTGGGAGACTACAATGTTGAAACAATATTGCTGATGACTCTCCCAGTATTTGCTGCTTTCACTCTCAGTTTTTGAGAACATGTAGTGGAACTTCCTGGGACTAACATGATGCGTGATATTTCTACAGACTGAAAACAGAATCGTAAGTGAGACCCAGTTATCTTTCACTAAGTCAGATAGTGTAAGACTTGTAAAAATGTAAAGCAAGTTCACTCTTCTTCTAATTATTTCTGTTTCAAAATGTTGTTTTTCATAAAAATGTGCTCATTGTGTTAACATATAATGGATTTATTGGTTTTTGTTTTGTTTTGGGTTTTGGGTTTTGGTGGGACTAGGGTTGGAAATCAGGGCTTGACAATTGCAAAGCAGAGGTTCTACCACTTGAGCCACATCTCCAGTCCATTTTGCTCTGGGTATTTTGGAGATGGAGTTTCAGAAACTATTTGCCTGGGCTGGCCTCCAACCACGATTCTCTGGATCTCAGCTTCCCCTGTAGCTAGGATGACAGGTAGGAGCCACAGGTGCCCAGGTTTATTGATTTTTAATGAAATAATAAGTGTTAAAAACTTTTCTTAGTTTCAAGTCTCTAATTTAGTAAATATGAACAGATATCACCTACATAAACAAATGCTCTTTGGACTCCTGAAGTTTTTAAGAACATAAAGTTTTGAGAAACTGTGCTTCTAAAACCTGCCATGTTATTCATGAAATTCAGTTCTGTTTTCTTTCAAATGCTGTGGAAGTTGTCAAAAAATGAGAGGGTTACATGTGATTAGTGAGCCTGCCTGTTTAGGTCCCTTCAAGTCATTTTGTGCTCCCAGTCCTGAGATACTTATATAGCTAGAGATTTGACTATTAAGAGATTCACCTGGCCCCATAATTTCCTTCTGCTGGGGCCAGGACCTATGAGTTTCCAAGAACAATGAATGGCCTCTGGTGGCTAGGTGCCATCCTACTGAAACCTGGAACCACACTGCTGTTTCAGAGCAAGAGCTGAGAAACAAGACATAGGGGAGAAGTGAGAATGTGAATGGAGGAGAGGGGGAATTGCTAATTAAGCTCTATTAAATATTAATTGAAATATAAATTTAAAACCTCACCAACTCTTGACAGTTATATAATCTAATTAAGTGGTAGGCCCCGTTGCCCCACTGTGTCACTCGGTATATTAGGGAATAAAGTGATCTTCTGCTCATAAACACCATGAGGGCTTTATTAATCCAAGGTATTTGCCAATAAAGTAGATGGGAAAGCCGGCAATAATAATAATTTTATGGAACATGGAAGCATTGAAGGGGCAATTTTGATGTTGGGAGGGGTGCAATGAATCACATGAGGTGTACCACCATGGTGTCTGCAAGGTTGGTCTCTGTCAATGAAGCAGGAGAGATGAGGCCTTTGCACACAGATCTACATTTACATATGTATTTTCTGCTCAGAGAAAATATACATTGAATCCCTGGGAGCAGTTTCAGTTTTATCAGCAACCTTTGAGGGAGAAAAAGAAAAACTTGTGTGTGTGTTTTGGCCGTGAAAGTTTCAAAAGAATCTAACTTGAAAGGAGTTTGGAAGATGAATTTGATATCTGACTCGCAGACATGAGTAAGTTTGTGTTTTGAAATTTTCTGCTGATGAGTCTGGTGAGAGAATGGTAAAAATGACCTGGCCCCTGCTGTCTACCTGGAGAGAAAGGAGCCCTTGTGTCGATTCTGCTCTCAAAATGATGTTCAAGGAAAGTTTTTTTTAAGGCACACAATATTGTCTTTACTACCCTGTCTCTCTGCATTGTTTCATAATCTCTTAAAAGTACACAGCATGTAGATCTGATTTTTTTTAAGGTGGTGGAACTCAATTTTGAAAATAATGAACATGAGTAAGTCAGTAACTTTCCCCTCATTGTTGAAAAGCCTTTGGTCTAACGCTTCCTAAAGACAGGGTTGTCAGGTCTGCCTCTTCTTTTATTTGTTTGTGTTGTTTTTAGAGGAGGGTATGTTTTGATTTGGTGACTGTTTCTTGCTGTTTCCTTGTCAGAGTTCTTTATACCTCTTGTTTTTACATTGCTCTTGGTGTATTAGTCCCCAAGTTTGAGATGCCATTTCAGCTTTAGCAAACGAGTGAGTTCCTTGGAACTTAAAAATGAATTTTGCAAGAGCACTTTTTCCCTCCTGCAGTTTGGCCAGGCCCATTTGTGAGTGGCACAGCCCTTTTGGTTGGTCTTGACCTCTTTTGGATCTTGGAAAGGAAACTGGCTCCTCCTCCCTGAGCCATTGTGGCTGGCTGGCTGAGCTTGGGGGAAAAGTATAATAGAATTGTGTCACGGATTGCTCAGTTACTCCCCGTATGTTAGCAATTTTACTGTGGTCTCTTTTATTTCCTTTTCAATTTGGGCCCGGGCAGTTTCCTAAAGGAATGCAGATACCGGCTCCCAGTGTCAGGAGCTGGTGTAATGCACTTGGAAGCAGCGGCCTAACCCTCTGACGGTGGAATAACCCCCTGGAAAGGCCAGTGCCAGGACAGATTTGTTATGAGCTGTGCTTGGGATCAAGTCACTCTTCTTTGTCCCAGTATTTAGGAGATATCCAAAAGGAAAAGCGTGTGCCCTTGGCCTTGGAAGCTGTGCTTGGGAAAATGCGAATCCCAGCACAGGTGGATCACGCAGGTGGGGGCTGTGTGCCCTGATCCCTTGCTGAGGTCCTGCGGCCTGTGTACCTGGCTGGCGCGGGGACAGGTGCACTGGAACAGGAACGCGGTCCACGCAGTGGCGGGAACAAGCAGAGACCCGCACCATTGGAGAAGTTGGCAAAGGCCGAGGTGCGCACTTCGCAGCGTTTCTTTTCCTGCCGCCCGCGCCGGATCTCGGGTCTGTGCTGCTGACGTTTGAGAACAGGAGAAAGAGCTGCAGTAGGAGCCAAGTATCTGCCAGACTGTGTCGGGAGAACCTTTATCATTTCTGTCAGATACATCACAACTCGCTTGTCTTACCATACATCTTCCTAAATGTGACAGAATATTCAGCTGTTATTAATTGAATACTCTCTAATTTAACTGCTTAGCGGGAGAAAGAGTGACTGGTTTGTTTCAACACGTAAAACTGGCATCAACCTGTATGTGCGTTTCAATGCTGTTGCATAGCTGGGCCTGAAAACAGTCACTGTAGAAATTGACATGGCTACCCTACTTTGCAACAGGGTAACTAAACTCAGTTTATTGTTCTAAAACAAGTAGAGGGGTACGTGGGGACCTAGGGGCAAGAGAGAGAGGAATAGTGTTAGGATAATACAAATCCGCTGATGGGTATGTAACACTGTACTATTTTTATGAGCAGTGTGTTATAGATCATACTCTGCCTCTTCTTCAATGCTCCTAGCAGGCTCAGTGACACGATGGATTTTTCTATTTATTTTAAGAAATCTAAAATCTTAAATGAATGGACTTGATTATTCTGCCTTTATCTTTCTAATCGATAAAATAAGGGCCCTACATGTTTTTGTATAATAGGGAATGCGGTGCTAAAATGTAAAAGCCATCCTGATGAGATTATTAATTTAGAGATTAAAATTTAAGGAGCTAAAGATGAATTTTGAGAATCTGAACACAGCCTCTATCCTTGGATCTTTGGGGGAAGAACAAAAAGCTAGCCAAGTGTCAGTTTCTACAGCTACCCTAGGAAAACAACAGAAGATTCCAATTCATTGATCTAGGGAGACTCCCACGTGTGAACTCGACATTCTACTAAATTTGTGTTTAAAAAAATGTATTTATGCATGTGTAATTCTATTGTTTTTAAAAGAAGATATAAAAATGTACTCAGTTCCAAAATGCCTCTAGGTACATGCATCACATCGGTTTTGGTTTTGGTTACATGATAATAAGTAGCAGCCAGACTTGGCTTGAATGTAACATAGTGAGGTAAAGTGAAACAAAGGACAGTGTCCCTAACTGCCATGAAGGTCGCAGAGTGTGATTCGGCACTTTGCAGAGATGGATGAGAGTTCCAAGGCTGGGGACAGGGAAGAGCATACCTTCAGTCCTTTGAATCACCCATCATGGGACTATTAGCTTGAGCGTTCTGGAAAATATTATTACCCCCAGGGCGCCATGTAACTCCCTGGCTCCTGACAAGCTGCCAACATGGCTTTCTCTGGGCTGCAAAGTTGGAGCTCCCCTGGCAGCCTGCCAGGGTTTTAAGAAGGCTCTGGGGGCCCAAGGTAGCCTCCTGGTGCCAGTCAACATTCATTGTAAAACCCAATTCAGAGTTAAAAAAAAGAAAGAAAGAAATCCTCCCTTGCTTTTCCCTCTGTACAGAGCTAGCTGGCATACAAGGATCGCACATGCTGGCACACTGCCCCTGATTTTAGGGGCTGGCTTTTGCTTGGGGATGGCATGGAGAAGGGGATTATTTGCACTGTGGCTTTTGATGTATGCCATCATTGTCATATTATATGAATGACCCCAAATAGGAATGGCCAAGCACAAAGACTAGTCCCGCATTCCTCCCTCACACTGCCCCATGTAAGTCACAAAAGGACTTTCTGAGTTTTTTCCTGTTCATAGTCTTTTGGAAAATAGCAGCCTCGGTTAGAAACTTTAATTTTTTTTTTTATAAAAGCCTACTTTCATTTGAGCATTGCAAAACATGTTACACATTGGAAGGGGTTTTTCTAAAGAGATAATTTACACATTTGTACACAAAAATGCTGTTCACAATCATCCTTCTAATTACTTTTTCTTTGCTGTGATTTTACAAAATGCACCTGGCTATAAGATTTTAAGATACCCAATATTGCATACATGGTCAGAGAGAAAAAACCATTGCATACATGTTGGTAATTCAGGTTAGAAACATATATGGTGAGACGATCCAGACCATAAAATCTACTTACTAGAAGAAAACTGCTTTGAAAATTCCTCATGTGTTTCTTAGCTCACCAGGCTCAGGGTTTATGACAAAACTGGAGGAAGGAAATGTACAAAGTACAGATTTTGAGTGTCTGTATACCTATAAATAAAGGTATGCTTTGAGGTTTATCATGACATTGGAGCATATATACAGACAGGAGTGGAGATCGGAATCCAGAAATTTCCTAATATTTTAATATAGTGAAAATCATATAATTCAAATATATCATATAATTCAAAGAAATGTCAAGTCTGGACGATAATTAAAATTTTCTATTTATGTTGCAACTCATTGAAGAATACAGCAGCTTTTGTCATACTGGCATTGTAAGGCGAGGGAGTTTGGAATCCAGGAAACTCAGATGGTTTTTAGCGATCTGGATTTTTTTGGCCAAGAAAAAATGCAACAAATATTTATAGCACTGCTTTATTGCATCAGGAATGAGACAGAGGGTGTCAATGCCCCCTCAAGCTTAGTTTGTAATAGTGGAGATACATGCAACATATATTGGTTCAAGCACATAACCTGAAGGGTTCCAGTGATATTTTTGATAGGCTGATAATGACTTTGAAAGTTCAAGTTCAAAGACTATAAATAAGTCAGGAAATATTGTAATTTAAAAAAAACCTCACATGACACCAAGAAGGTTCTAAGTGAATGCCATTGCTAATATTTGATCCAATATTAAACTCTTTCTTCTTCACTGAGTATTTTCAATTGACCAAATAAAGAATATAAAGGGGTTGATGAAAGCAATCCCAGAGTAATGTTTTAACTTTGGAAATACTGAGAGGCTTAAGGGCTTGAACAGTGTTATCTCATTCACCCTTTTAATCATATAAATTATAGTACCCATTTAACATGTTTAGCCAATGAAGTCAGTGTGGTGCACCTGTAGTCAATTGAATATTGACAAGGAATGAAAAAAAAATTTCTAAAAGACATTTGCCAAAGCTCGTTTAGGCCTGTTTTTTTAACCTCTAAATCATGCCATTACTATTTTGTAACACAGCATGTTTCCATTAAGGCATCCGCACAAGGTTGGGCTGACCCAGTAAAACTTCCAGGGGTGTATTAACCACCAGGCCAATTCAGACTGCAACCCAAGACCATAGTATGCATCTTTTTTGGCAGGCTGGTCAAAATGAAACTTTGAATCTATTTCAATCTGATAAGAGTGAGAAAGTAGTCCTGTGCTTTTTAGTGTGTTTCTCTAGAACACTTTTATAATTTCGTGGCTTTCAGGGTGATTTGATTTTGGGGGCAGACTGAACTGGGAGGGGAGATAGATCTGATTTTTCATTTGGCTGCAAATATTCTCAAACTATCCAGTTGCCCGCCAACATCCTCGCCCACTATACCTCATGTTTGTGGAGCGCTGCGTGGTTCACAGCAATTGTTCTGTTGGATTCTATAACTTCTCTCCCCTCAGATCTGTGGCATTTTCAGCTGTGAGTGGAGCTTTGTGTTCACAAAACACTGTTGGTTACCACTTCAGTGGATGCCTCAGACAACCACTGTTTTCTTGTTCATTATTGCTTAAATATATCAATGCATGATGTCATGGCTTATGGCTAATAAAACTCCCATCTGAGTGACTGCAGCTTGGCTTGGTGAGAAGTGACATTGCAGGCTGCAGGCAGATTCTAAAGAGGCAGAGTTTAAATGGGTTCTGATGTCACAGATTGATCCTGGCTCTGCAGAGTAGAAGACATGAGAGAGATGATGCATGGTTCTCTGCCTAATGGCCTCTGCCAGGGGCTGGGAAGAAGGTGATTTCTGGTGGCCATGATCAGGTGGCAACCTGCCTGCTTTCTTATTCTGTCACCATCACAGTCCATGCTGCAGCCTTATTTCCCGAACCACTGGCCAACTACAAGACAAGAGCACAAATTCTCCTATAAAATTATGCATAACCTCCTAAGAGTGTGCTAGTTAGAAGGCTTTTTTGTTTTTTCACCCTCTTTCAATACCAACAGCCATGAAGCTTGAAACTAAGATCTGTTTCTTTTTCTTTTCAATTAGTCACTTCCATAGGCATGTCTGGATGTCCGTTGTTCACAACGGGCACAGTGCCTGGCAGATAGTGGGCCCTCCCTGAATACCTGATGAATTACTAAGTCAGTGAGAGGGCCAGGCCCAATGGGAGCCATAGAAATATAAGGGGAAATTAAGTTCAAAAGACTGCGAGACAAACCTGGACTCACCCTTAGCCAAGATACTGGCTACCTGTTGACAGGGACTAAAGGGACCAGCCAGGACTTCTGATAACAGTTTCTGGATCCCTGTTCTGGATAGGGGGCTGTATGTGCTTTGTGAAATTTCACCAAGTTATACAGCTCTCATTTGTGTGCTTTTAAATAATTTTCATAGATAGCATCGTCAAGTGCCTTCCACAGGAGGATGGAAGGTGAGTGTGGAAACCGACAGAACACAAATTATAACAGAATTTGGTTGAACCCAAATTCCAGTAGCATGCTGTGATAGCAGAAAGAATGGTTCATTCCAAGCTCTGTCCTTACATGTGTCACTAACATACATTTCTCGGGGGTGGGTCACCTCCTGAGCTGATGGCCCCCAAGTGTAATGTTGGGTGATACAGAGCCTTGGGTGGCTGGTTGCAAAGCCTTTGTCTGCTGGTTCCCATTTATGATTTTTTTTTTCTTTTTAAAAGAAACATAAGGAAAACATTTGCTTTGACATTGAATCCACCCCCACGTGTAGCAGTAATTGCAGGCCTGGAGGGAAAAAAAAGTATCATTCCAATTTGGGGCCAACCAGCCTTGACAACATTGCGTTAAACCTGAGATGAACACAAGCTGCGGCAAGGTAGCTCGGGCATAGGTGGGCAGTCAGAGGGCACTGCCAGCTGGAGCCAAGAGGAGATTGGCAGAGGCATGAGATGTGGGGGTGACAAATGGCCCCTCCAAACACTCTCAGGAGAGACAGGACCTGCAGGCCTGGCCTTTGGTGTAACTCCTGATACCTTGGGGATTTGGCCGTGAACTGGTCAGATGCCCCGTTTGTAGGACTTGAGCTCTACTTGGACCTAACTAGATCACCCTAAAAACGACAACCATCAAGGCACTGCAGAATCAGGCCTCTGAAAAGTCTCAAAGCACACAGCCACACATGCTTTCTCCTCTAGTCTCCGTGTGTCTGTAAAAGTTCAAATACTGAGTCAAGTTTATTGTTTCTATCTCGTTTATTTTAAGTATAGTTTTACACTTTATTATGTGCAGTGACATCTTAAATGGAGCCTGTCACTCCATCTTGACTGCTGCTAGGGGCTAGAGCCACTTACCATGTCACCCATTTCAGCAGCCCTGATTAACGTTATCAGAATGAGCAGCTCCGACTCCACCCTCCCTAAAACTAGCGCCCTTATTTACATGAAACAAAACATGAGGGCAACAGTGATCAGTATCCAAAGTGGGACAGCTTCCAGATTGATGAAATTGGGAGTGGTGTCTCCCTCCCTCCCTCCTTCCCTCCCTCCCTCCCTCCTTCCCTCCCATCCTTTCTTCCTTCCCCCTCTCTCCCTTCCTCTTTCTTTCTTTCTCTTTTTCTTTCTCTTTCTCTCTTTCTTTCTTTTTTCTTTTTCTTTCTTTCTTTCTTTCCTTTCCTCCTTCCTTAGTTCCTTCCTTCCTTCCTTCTCCTTTCTTTTGTCACTCCTTTCTCTCTCTCTTTCTTTTCTCTCTTCCTTATTTCCTCTTCTCCTTCCTCTCTCCCTCCTTCCCTCCCTCCCTTCCTTCCTTTTGCTTTTCTGAAGATGGTAAATAAATTAGACTGATCTCTTTAACATGTTTTTGTATACAGTCTTCCTCTTTGAGAATAACATTTTGTTCAGTTAACTCTTGCCCTCACAACACTAAAAAACACAAAACAAAAAATCTTTTTCTTTCCTTGCTCTCCCCTCCTTGGTTATAAGTCAGTGTTTGTGGCCCTGTCACCATATGAGGTAGCCTAGAGTAATTTGAATATTTCATTCTCCGGCTGTTAATGCAGCATGCGTTACAGATGGCACTGGCTTCGTCCTTCTGGACCTGGTTCAATTATAAATGAAAGTAGGGAACTGAGATTTGTCTTTTTGTCTCTGCTTAGTTGGAATAACACAATAAAGCTTGATGGGCAGGAATTCCTCAAATTGCTTCTCTTTCACCTCGGACATCGCCCAATTAGATCTGTCCTCTGAGTACTTGGGATGCACTGACATTTGAAGCAGAAATGGGATTATCTTTTGAATATTTTCTTACCTCTCATTTGGACTAAGACTGTTTCCTGAAAGTCTGAGTGCCTCGTTCTCACACCCCCACCTGGCTCTTTCTTTTGTAGTTTCCATTTCTCATTGATTCCTGAGTAACAATGGCATGATTTAGTCAAGAACCTTGAGTAAAACCACTTCCCTAAAAAAAAAAAAAAAAAAGCCAGGGGAGGCAGAGATCAGGAGGATTGCTGTTCGAAGCCAGCCCAGGCAAATAGTTCAAGAGATCTTATCTCCAAAAAGCCTTCACAAAAATAGGGCTGGTGGAGTGGCTCAAGGTGAAGTGGCTCAAGGTGAAGGCCACTGAGTTCAAACCCCAGTACCACAAAAACAAAACAAACAAAAAACTTTCTTCCTCTGTGCCTCTAAAAGTCCTGTCCCCCTTGCTTCATACTGCTTAGGGACACATTGGTGGTCAGGGGAAAGGCTCTTTCCTCAGAGTGAGACGTGTATATTCACCTTGCTAAATCAATATGCAAAAATAGAACACACGTGCATGGTAAATTATGCACGCTTATGAATTTAATCTTGTATGCACATATTTATTAGACACTAGTAGTATTTTAAGTGTGTGTAGTGCACACATGCCCAAAGGCTTTTGGGTTTGGTGTGTTTCAGGATATTCTAAAAAATACACTAAATCTATTCTTATATTGGGGCATTATTTTTATGAATATTTGGCAAATAGTAAAGACACACTTTTATGTCGGGCTATATTTTGGAGGAATCTGAGAGATTGTTTTTTCCCTCAACTCAAATTCATAAACACAAGGTATTGTGTATATGCTACAGATGCTCTTAGCAGAATGGTCAGTTTTTTCCCTATATCTCCCAATAACTTCAAAGAAGTGGCAAGATATGCTGGCCATGTTTTTTGTGATCAATTGGTTGGTTTACATTACATTATGTAGATGTTCCATTAAAAATGTTCATGGAGATTTTTTTCTTTAATTTCACTTTGCTCCTCACCTAAACCAGATTTGCAATATCCCTACTGCAGGCCTGATTTTGCTTCTGCCCTTGTTTGAATTGGTCTCTGTAAAGTTAAATAGAGCTGTAAATTTAGAATATCTTGTAGCCACCTACAGTTCTGTGTTTACGTCACTAAGATGAAGATGAAGTGGCCAGTAGAGAAACCGCAGACATGAAAGAGCATTGGCATGGTACAGCAAGAGCTGCCGTGGCCAGGCCAGCCTGAGCAATGTGGTTACTGGATTCTTCTAGTCTTATGCAAGTTGCAACTATTTTTGGCTCAACATCTCACTCCTTTTTCCTACTCAATGAAATAGGATCTAGCCTAACTTGAGAGGTCACAGTGAAAATGAACTCAGAACTGTGAGTCACATTCTTTAGAAAGATGACATGGTTTCAAAATAAAGTGTCTTCATTTGCACATTGGTTTATGGTAACCCACCTTTTGGAACCACTCTTCTAACTTGAGATTTGTTTCTATAGTGTGCTGCAGGTCCATCCCTCTTGGTTATTCCCATTCATCTGCATTCCCGGCTCAGCTTCTGTTATCCAAAAGATGTCAAGCGAGCAATGGGCAAAATGTGGAACCTGAATGGAGTTAGAAATATCATTGCTCCAAAACCAGGTGTAATCTCAGCTCTTCAGGAGGCAGAGATTGGGAGAATCACGATGTGAGGCCAGCCCCCTTGGCAAAAAGTTAGGATGACCCTTACATCAACAAACAGGCCTGCATGGTGGCAACCTTCTAAATCCCAGATACACATGTAGGGGCTGGTTGGAGGTCAGCCCCAGGTAAAAACTTGAGACCAAAAAATAACTAAAGCAAAAAAAAAAAAAACCCAAAACCAAAAAGGCTAGGGGAATGGCTCAAGTGTTAGAGCATGAGGCTCTGAGTTCAAACCCCAGTACCACCCCACCAAAAAAAAAAAAGGAAGGGAATTTGCTCCATCAATTCTAGATAACTAAAATAACATCTTTGTAGCAGATTTTCTAGGAACACAAGAATTAGAAGTGCTTAATAACCTATGGTCACATTCTTTCAACTAATTATTTTGGACTTATTTTGTGCTAATATAAGATCTTGTCAGAGTAATGAAACTGGAGTTCCTCCATTCAGCTAGTTTTAATTTGTCAAACATTGGCCTACTTTTTTTCTGGAAATTTGGAATAAACTGAAAACTAACAGCAGCATTACTGTTGCCCAAAGATTTTTTAAAATATATCATCTCAATTTTGACTTTTACAATAATTCTGAATCAGGGCTTTTTCTTAAATTACACATTAGAAAATAAATTTGGAGAGGCTAAACAGTTAACCAAAATCACAACTGAAACCCATTGTGAATGTTAGGATTAGGTTCAATGGTGAGTAACTCAAACCCACCCCTTTTCAAGAAATAGAAGGCCACGAATGTGCATTTCTCATCTGGCAAAGTGGCTCTGTAACTGACAAAACATTAGGCATGCCTTCTTGATCCTTACTCCATCTTCCAGGAAGAGTGGGAAATCCTCATCCTCATGATCTAAGATGGCTACCAAAGCTCAAGACATCCCTCTGCTATCCAAGCATCAGAATGGCAGAAGGAGCAGAGAAGAGTGGACTTTTTCCCATTTAGGAAGACTTTTTAGCATACTGCTCATACTCCTACTTAAATCTTATTGGCCACAATGACACGACCACACTTGGTTACAAGACAGCCTTGGAAATTGAATTGAACAGAAATACTCCAGTTCTCTCTTAGAAATAGGGCATGTTTCAGAAATGACCTTGCTCTTGGGTTTAGCCTTTAGCCCCAGATTTCCCCAGAGCAGGTGAGTAGACTAGGCAGTCATTTTTATTATCTGGGTATGATTTGAAATACAGGTATGATGTCACACTAGAGAGTCTAGCTAAAGACCAACAAAATCTCTGTTGCTGAAGAGTCACTGTGTGTACACATGTGATACACGGCAGAAAGAGATGATCCATTTCTCAGAACAATGGCGGCTCTGATGAGGGTCTGACTCTATTCATGCTACCGTGGTCAATCTGTGGAGGCAGGAGTGGCCTTCAAGCTCAGGTGCAAATTCTTAAACATTAATCTCTGTGCACCCTGTGGCATTTTTTTAAATATGTGGCTGCTAAATTTCACATGGCTCCTTGGTGTCAGTTCCAACTTAAGTCATAACAGAATAGTTTATATGATTGTGAAGATTTATAAGATCAATTTCTTGGCCATGCCATTGGTAATGGTCAAGGAACCTAAATGCCCCAGGTGACCTCAGAAGAGAGGTCTCCTCATTATCAACTTTATTTATGGAGGAAAAAAATCCAAGTTTCTAAGTACTTGGGGACAAATTTATGCTGTATAGCCCAGTTCTTCCATGTCCTCCATGAGCCGAGCAAGGAGGGCATCACCAGCTGCCCCCAGTGGCTTTGAGACTTACCCTCTGCACACTCATAGCCTCCCAGAGGTGCTGCTGGCTGCTAGCTGTCTTTTGTTTGTGTTTTTTTAAAGAATAATCTGAAAACAGAGCACCTATCTGTTCAAGACAGGAGGCATTTTGTGTGTATGTTTGTGTACCTGTGAATAATATTTCACATTATGTATTACTTTAGCCTCTTAATGTGATTCTCCTTAGGTGACAAATCCATGTAGAATATTTGACAGTGTGGCCTGCTCTGATATCTTAGCTACAGCACGGTGGAGATGACCACATCACTCATAAGTCAGTTCTGCTCAGCTCTCTAGAATGTCAGGAGGAACTTTATGGTGGTGCAGGCACCACCACATATTTTATTTAGACTACAGATGTTGGGCCTTATCATTTAACTGTCTTATTTTGTTGCATTTGCAGCTGCATTTTTTCTTTTGCTTTTTTGCCTTTATAATTTTACTGGAATTTGTCTAAATAGCTATAGTCTACCTTTGTGAAAAACAGATCATTATCTGTGGCAACTCTGGTCCATAAATCTATACATAATATAATTTGGAATGTGTAACAAACTGTCATTAGATAAGAAAACATTTTCAAAATCCTGTATGAAATGTTTAGGTCAGTAAGTTTCTTTACCCTTATTGAAACTACCATCCAAGTTTATTATAGTCACATTTGCAACACACTCTAAAGACATTGCACTTCTCATTTAAAGCTTTTGTTTAATTTTTGTAAGCCCAATTGTCATTATTATAATTCTTCCCTGAATTGCTGTTCTTCCTTTGGGAAAGAATTTTCCAGCATCATAGGACAGATTTAGATATTAATTACACAGTGAAATATTCTTCCAACACCCTAGCCCTCCCAGCCTAGTTGCTTCTACCAGGACCACATACATGGTTTTCAACTTTGCATGGATACTGTTTTAACCCTTTCGTGTCAGGAGCATACAGAAGTGATTTCTTCACAAGAAGTGGTAAACAATGGAAAGACATACATAACAACCCTACCATTAATTTTTCCATGATTTTTTCCTCTTCAGCAAGATTAAATGTTATCCATTAAAATTTTGCCTCTGGTAGCAGCGAAGGGGGTGAATTCAAGTATGATATATTTGATACCGTGTAAGAACCTTCATAAATGCTACAAGTAATCCCGCCCAGCATAACAATAAAAAAAATTGCCTCTGGTAAATGAGAGCCAGAACCTAAGCAAAGTGAAATACAGATGGCAGCAGACAATCATTTGATGCCTTCTGTGTACCCAGCTCTGCTGTAATGACTGTATTCATGTTAATTCATGATTGTAATCCTAGGAAATGAATGAGATTCTCCCTAGTTTACAATTGAGGAAATAAACTGTGGCTTTGAGAAGTGAACTGATTCACCCAGAGTCAGCTAATAAGAGGCAGAGGAGCCTGAAATTAACTCAGGTCTGTCTGATGATAAAACCAACCAGTTTCCAGGGTATGGTGGAAACTCATAACTCTGCAGGCCAGACACATACACTCCTTCCCTCGGTCAGGGTGTGAAGTGCCCTTGGAAGTGCTAGTATCTGAAATTAGCTGGTGGCTTCTTGCACTATCCTTGCTGACCAGGCTAGCCTCATTTGAATAAATTAAAAAGTACTTAAGAATATATCCCATGCTCCTAGCAAAGTCCCAGAAGTGTGGTAAAACATGGTCCCTGCCCTTGGTTGAGAGCTTTCAGTTGGCAAAGCAAAAGCAGTGTGTAGAACAACAGCAGGCCATGATCATTTTAAATTAATTTGTGATTTGTCAGGTCTCAACCAAAAGTAAAAAGTGCCTGATATCATTCAAATAAGATATCCAGAAGCAAAGAAGGAGGTAAGTCCATGCGAGGCTAAGTGGAGCCTAGAAGGTCAGTTCCAATATGACTGGGCACAGGGCTGAAGGGAAGACTTAGGAGGAGCAGCTGTACTGAGCACTGAATGTAGAACTTAAAAGACCCCCACTTGCAAATTCAGTAAGAATAGCATTTTCCCACACTCCCAAAGCCCTTGTGTTTCCTTATATCTATTTCTTCTCACTTTCTCTGGTATTGGGTGTAGCCATTGTTACTTTTATTCTTTTATTTATTTATTTATTTATTTATTTATTTAGTCAGCCCTGTTTTCCATATGGAGAAAACCATGAAGCACTGTCTGTGGTACATCTGTGCTCCATGAAAGGCTCTTGAGAAAAGAAGTGAAACACAGGGCTAAGAAAGAAGGAGAAGGATACTGTTCAGGTCACATGGTTAATGAGAAACAGGGATGTGACTGTATACTATACCTTCTGATTCCAAGTTTGGACAGCAAATAAGGACTTTAGAAGTTTCTCAAGTTTCATATTCCATTATCAATGGATTCCAGTTTAGGAAGGGGTTGTATTCCAGAAACTTTCTTTCTTCATTTTTTCCTTTCTGACTTTTCTTTTGCAACCTGTATCACATTTTCTGAAAGTATTATAGTGCAGATTCCAAGCCTATTGTAAAGGAGAAGTAACTTAAGTTTGCTGTGCTTGTTCTATGCCGATCACCATTAACAAGAGTTCTTAAAAGCAATACATCCCAAAGCAATACTGACTATCAAATTTGTGGGTCCCAGTACAAAGTGTAAATGTAAATGTCTTCATTCAAAAAATATTTAGCACTTCACAAGGATGACCTCAGAGTATTAAACCTAATGCAAGATCCTTCTGTGTTTGGGCCCATGAGGCTCTATAGGTCTCAAGTCCACAAAACCAGCCCTGGTCAGAGACTTAGTCAAGAATACAAGGAATAGCTTTCATGCCTGAGACTACATCAGGGCCTCTCAAAACAAGAAGTGGGGAAAAGCAGAATAGAGGCTGGATGCAGTTTTTTGCAGGTGTCCTTCTGTGTTAGATGCTCTAAGTACTAGGAATGTGTTAACACTCCATTGCATAAGGAAAGATATCTCTTTATTAGTCATTTCTGAATAATTCCGATTTGGAGTAAAGGGGAGAATGGAGAAGGGGGAGGAAGTAAAAACAACAAAAGGCGGGGAGGTCTTCTGAGCTCCCTTCCAACTCAGCCTCAGTTCATTTTCAAGTTTGTAAGTTTGTTAGATTAGGCCCAGGCTTCAGGAGAAGTCCCGGCACATATATTTCTGGCACAGAAAAACAGATGGGACCGAAACTTACACAAAAATCACATCTGCCACTCTGGACAATTAAGCAAAACATGAAATTGCAGCTAAAAACCACAGGGTATTCAAATAGAACAAGATTTCAAATGAAGGACTCACATTGCTGAACAAGAATGCAGTTTAACCCTGTATCTTCTGAAGGGGGGTGGTAGTTTTTTTGTCTTTGCATGTAGCTTCCCACCCCATATCCATAAATGTGTTACCTGACAAAAATAAGTGTTCTCATTCAAGAAGAGACCAAGTTAGAATGTAGTATTCTTGAATCATACTTGTGAAAGAGCCATGAAAGTGAGGGAAAGCCTAACATTTCTTTTCTGCAATCCATGCACTGCAGGCTTGGTGAAGCTATAAGCAGTCAGCACATCCAACTTTATTTTACAGTGGAGGAATATAAGCTCCGAGATGTCATCCGGACCTCCTAGCCAATATGTGAAAGAGATGGGACTTATTCTAAGTTCAAAGCCATATTCTCTCCACACACAGACTGCCTATCCTCTCTAAATTCCAACACAGGGCAGGTGAAGTGGTATATATCTATAATCCCAGCTACTTGGGTGGCAGAAGTAGAGGATCTCAGTCCGAGGCCAGCCCAGGCCAAAGTGTGAGATGCTATCTGTAAAACAAACTAAAGCAAACAGGGCTGGAACAAGTGTGAGGCCCTAAACTCAAACCTGTAAAAAAATATAAAATAAAATAAATTCAAATATGGGAAATCAAAGGCACAGAGAGGCACAGTGCCCACAAATACTCTAGTCCCCAATGTTGTAGGAACCTTGTCTTTAAGAGGGAGGTCCCACAGCAAAGATTCTCTGAAGGGAAGCCAGTGCTGCTTTATAACTTTGCTTCTTCTGCTCCTTTAAATGTTTCTGAAATGTGACTCAGATTTATAGCTTCCATATCTTTCTTTTGTATAAAACCCAATGGTCTCCAATTCAATGGTCCCAACCAGCAAGAACTGTTGTCTGTGCCATGTGTATGAGGTGAATGACAGAGATGTGTGTCACCTCCTTCACAGAAGAAGCAATCTTCTTGCTGCTCTTTCTTCCCATTCTACTCTGCCTCACATCCCCACCTTACACCTTGAATATCGTCAGTCCATTTGTGTACAATTCAGATACTTTCATTAGGAAATCAATCTAGACATGAGATCGTTTGCCCAAACTCGTACATAAGGTTTGGCTTTCTTACAAATAAATTGAATGTGCTGGCTCTGAGTGGATCGTGAAGGATCTCACAGAAGTTGAAGAGACACTGGCCTCACTTTATGACTCTGTACTCTGGTTTCACTTCATTGCCTGCCTCCTGCAAAGCTGAGAAGACCCATTCCCTTCAATGTCACAAAAGCATTGTCTTTGACTCTGATCCTGAGGGGGGGATGTGTAAGGCAAGGGAAGACTTAAACCCAAAAGACACCATAAATAAAGTGGGGAAGGCACCTTGTCCCTCCTCATAGGGGTTATACTAACTTCTCTGTCACATGATAAAGTCCTACTTTGTCATTTGGATAGAGCTGGTCCTCTCTTACAAGGCTGCCATAGGATCAGATGAGGTACTGTGTGTGCCATACAAATGCAAATGAAGTCATCAGAACTTAGAAGCTCAAGTATGGAAATTTAGGGACCATGTGCCAAATGTGGACCTTGATCCAGTTTCTATTGCTGTGGCACAAGAGGAAATGGTTTATGAATAATTGTCACATGAGTGATAAGTAATACTATACTTGGAAAAGGATTTTAGTCCACTTTCTTCTTTTATGTCTCACCCTCACGGTTTCTCTCTGTGCTTTTCTCTGTGTGCCTGAACTTACTTCCCTGCCTTTTGACTCTTGCTGAAGCTCACATTGTGTTTTCAAGCTGGTTTCAACTTCTGTGGGCCAATTTCCTTAAAAATGGATACCGGGTTCTACTTTTGAAGCCTGATGTGAAAGTTTTCTTAGAAAGCTCTTGGTAAAGTATAAAGCACAGTAGAAGAAAACGAGTTCAAATTGCTGTTAAAAGGCAGTCTGGTAATTCTGACGTTCTACAGAATGCTGGTTTTCTAGATACGTATCTTAAACCAGACCTACAGAAATGACCCACTGAGCCCAGGAGTCCCACCCTTACTTTTTATAGATTAGCAACTTGTCCAATATCAGAGATCATGAGTGACAGACCAAGGACATGATCTCACATTAGAACCAGTGCTCTTGTGGAGTCCTCACCATCATGCAGTCACCTCCTGTGGCTCTGACTGCCTCAGCCTCCCTTTTGGTTGGACCTGTCCTCCATTCTAACAGAGCAAGCAGGGCCATTCCCTTCCTCCTCCTGTCATATTTCACTGCCTGGCTGTCTTCTAGCTTGGTGCACATGTGTATGGGCTGCCATGGCTCCCTTAAGGACCTTCTCCCATAAACTGCAATTACACAATTATGCTGCCTGTTCATTGCTACTTTCTGCTGTAACACTGTTTCTAATTGATATATACAATTGTATGTATTTGTCATATACCATATAATGTTTTGAAGTCTATATGCATTGTCTACTGTAGCCTTT
The DNA here is from genome assembly GCF_047511655.1 of Castor canadensis. NCBI lineage: Eukaryota > Metazoa > Chordata > Mammalia > Rodentia > Castoridae > Castor > Castor canadensis. The sequence continues at coordinate 96,985,485 of NC_133396.1, read as the reverse complement.
GAAGCTCATGACTGTGTTACTATTTCTTAACAATTTGCATTGGTGGCTCAGAGGAATTCCTTCAACAAAATGTATTTCTGAAGTCAAGTCTTAGTGCTGTCATACCTTTTGATGTCCTTGGACTTTTTTTCTTAGATATGTGGTGAAGGTTTTAGTATTGGTTGCATAGATTTGAGAGGTGTGCAGAGAATGTGAGGAGGGCTATAACCTCTGAAGGAGAGGCACAGGTCAGCACAGGCAGCATTCATGCTTTCATTCATTCAGACAACTGCTGTTTGTGCTATGTTTGGCCAATCCTGTCAGCAAGATGAATTAGAAAGTTGGCACCTCCTGATTCTGTCGCCTGAAGATTCCAGTTTTCCTAGAAGGGGCACACTTTACTCTCAGGCCTCCTGGGAGGCCTTCTCCACCCTCTCTCTACCATTTTCATCCTTCTGGCTAAAAACCTTGAGGATTTGGAATACTTCCTGCCCACATCTTCAACTAAGAGGCCACCAAGGGATTTCAGTGTTTATTGCTTTTTTCTATGGGATTGGAACAGCTCCGACCAGCTAATATTTGAAAAACATAGGAGTATTTTTTGCTTATTATCAAAAGGAGAGCAGAGTTTCCTTGCAACTAAATGAGAACTTGATATCTTTACACACCAAGGGAGGGTGTGCGTGTGTGTGTGTGTGTGTGTGTGTGTGTGTGTGTGTGTAAGGATGTTCATGCCTCTATCTCTGTCTGTTGGTACCCAAAGCTGATGTTTTAAACAACACCAAGGGCAGATGCCAGTGCTTAGCTTTCTCCCCTACCTGCCTCTGTCTCCTTTGCCCCAACAGTTCTTTTGCTATCCGTCTGTCTGTTTTCTACACTCTGCGTTTGTTTGTCTGGAACGCAGAACTCCCTGCACTTGACAATTGCTACAGTTTTTCTGCCTTTTTCTCTTAAACAGCTTTTTTTAAAGCCCCCAGAGACCCTTAAAAAAAAAAAGAAGGAATGCAAATGGAAATCACGCTGGAAGCTGAAATGAACATTGTTGCGAATCATGAGATCCTGGCCACACTGGGACAAACTATTTTTTATTTTGGGTAATATTTCTTCTTTGGCATTTATTACACCTCTGTTAAACACAGCTCATGTGACACAGTGTTACTCATAGGCAATCAGAGAAAAAGCTGAAAGTTGAGCCATCAGTAGGGCAGGGCAACTTATTGTTAATAGCAGCCATTAAAGCTGAAAGGAAAAATTACCCATCTGCCCCCGCCAGGCCTGTCTGCCTGGGATGGAGGTTGGCCTCCAGGCCGGAAGGGGGGCTGGGCAAACATGAGGAAAGGAGAATGGAATGCAGAAACCGGAGATCGTTGTGAAGGAAGATAGAGCTGAATTCAAGTTTGGGCCCTACCCCAAGAGTAGAGGGGGAACAAACCCTCCTCCCAAGAATTCAAGCAGCCCTTTGTCTGATCATTCTTGCTCAGAAAATCACCTGATAGCTCTTTTCCAAAGATCTGCTGCAGAATCCATTTCAGCTGCAGAAAGGAGACTCAAGAAAGAAGCGTTCTCTTCTTCAGCAGCAACATCTTGTAATTACACAAGCTTTCCCCACCCTGTCTGTATAGGACCTACAACAGAGTTGCCATGCCAGAATTCTTTGCCACTACACCTTGGAGTTCAGCAACCCAATTTTTTTTTTTAATAACTCAATATTGAAAAGGACATATGGTTTAAAGCGCTTTCAGACACTTGAAATCCTAGCTAAAGGTGCAACATCAGTCACACACTGACAAGCCACTCTAAAAGTGTGCTTGTTCATAGGACAGTATAAGATGTCAGCTAGGAAAATAAATTTGCAGGGACTTTGCAGAGAGCATGTTTATGGACTCAAAACAGTCTGGGAAGAAAGGCAGTGGCCCATTTTACGGATAGTGCTAACTCACTCCACTGTGTAGAACGACTGATGTTACCTGTGACATGAACATATCAATTTGGAAAACTGGTACAGAATCTGGACTCAGAGTTTGGAGCATCACCTTAGCCAGCACTGCCCACCCAAGTGATACCTCAAAAGGGACAGCGTGGTAGGGAGTATTACAGTCCTGTATGCTTTGGAGTAGAGATAACAGAATAAGATTTGAAAGGTCTCCTGGGATGACCTCCTGGCCTGGCAGTGCTTACTTAGCACCTAGGCAACCTCTATTCCATCCCAGTGCACACCTGATTCATAAATGGTCAAGCCTGCCAGAAGGAGGAGGTGCCTGCTGACTCATACCCAGAGAGGTATCGCCTACTCAGTGTCTGATTTCCCAGATATCATCATACTACAGCCCTGACCTGTTCCTGGGCTATCAAAATTATTGTCAGGTCAGATCAACTTAACCCATCACCAAAGCAATTCTTGGTATAGCCTCTCTCTATTTTGTGTTTTGTGGCTTAATCTCATTAAGAGGTGGCACAATTTTCAATAATAGAATTATTTCAGTTGTATTTTGAAAAGAATTTAAAGTTCTCACCAAGGGTTTTCAGTACCATGTCACTCTTTGAATCACCTTTTTCCTTGATTCATTCAGTCAACACACACACACAGAGGCCTTCTTGATGTTGTGTAGTTCTGTCTTCTAATCTTGCCAGATTGTATCCTGATAGAACTGGGTGACCTTCTCTTCTCAACCCTGCCAACTCACTGTGTATCTTCCTATGTGCTAACAAGCAGATTGTATTTCATTTGATTATTTTATTTTATTTGCAATACTGGGGCTTGAACTCAGGGTCTTCACCTTGAGCCACTCCACCAGTCCTTTTTTATGATAGTTGTTTTGAGATAGGGTCTCGTGAACTATTTGCCTGGGCTGGCTTCAAACCACAATCTTCCTGATTTCTGTTTCCTGAGTAGCTAGAATTAGCTAGGATTACAGGCATGAGCCACCAGTGCCCAGCTCATTTGATTATTTTAAAAACTAGTTTATCAGTTCTTTGAGTCTGACAACTTGGGCCTCAAGATTTTCTGTCAGAAACTATGGAGTAAAAAGATCATTGCTATAGCTGGGCAACGTGGCTCATGCGTAAAACCCCAACTACTCTGGAGGTGGAGATTAATAGGTATGGTGGTTTGAGGCTGGCTCTGGCGAAAAGTTAAGTCAGATCCCTAACTCAACCAATCGACAGGCATATCCCAGTTATGCAGGACATATAAATATGAGGATCGTGGTCCAGGCCAGCCTGCCTAGCAAGTGTAAGGCTCTGAGTTCAAACCCAATACTGCTCCCCCCCGCCAAAAAAAAAATCACTGCTGTAGGATTTCTATGCAGAATGGTTCGAGGGAGTCCTGTCTTAAAGGATGAGATAATGAGGAGTGGCTGTAACTTGTAGGACAAGTGGCCCATGGTCATTTCAGAACCCTTCACCTTATAGGTCAGGACTCCTTTCTCTCCAGGGGGACTTAAGGTGTCATCTTGAGCCACCTGCTCTTTCCAAGTGTCCTGGAAAGAATCAGGTGTTGGAAAGCTATTGAGAAGCAGGTATTGGGAAGAATTCTTTGAGGACAGAGCTCACTAAAGAGATGCATGTATGATGTGGCAATTGGAGGCTGGAGTGTTTCCTGTGGCTCTGCCTCTAGACACTGGAGCTTAGGGAAAGCCCTAATGTTCTTTCACTCTTCCCTGTGTTCATGGAGGCAGTTTCCTAATATGTCATTTCCATTTGGGATTGTTTCATCTTTAAGAAACATGAATAGGAGATAAAGTTAGATGGCATGAGAAATGGGGAATTTCAAAGTAGGTTACAATGACCGCTTTAGAAAAAAAAGGCTAATGCCTTTTTTGTGTTTCCTTATAGGAAGGGGTGTTTTACTATGAAGAGGAAAAGCTTCTTCACAAATAAATGACAGAGAAAATAAACTTCAAGTCAAATGTTTTCCTTTTAAAGCATGGTACAAGGTCCTTTAGCATGCTTCAAACATTCAGAAGTTGTGGAATTTACTAAATTAAGAAAGACCTTTTGTAAGCATATATTAAATCCCAAAATCTCAAGTGAGATGGGGCGTTTCCATCTGGGAGATAGAAAAGGCAGCCACCATCTGTTTGGGGTTGGTTTTGGCATCTTCAAGGTAAGGATGGAACTCTTTTAAAATTATTTGCTTATTTCTGAGTCCTGGTACCAACCAACTCCTTTGTGATTTTCATGTGTCAGTGGCATATCACCAAGCCACAGCCATTGCTGTGACTCCCAACTGTGGGCTATGCATTGCAGGCAATACCAAGTGAGGGAGGAATTCAGCCCTTGTTATGATTTAGGGGCTATTCTATTTTTGATGGGCCAGAAATATCTGTTCAGATGTGGTAACTTGACTTTTCAAAGACAAGAAGGGGTAGAGGGCGTGGGCTTCGGCTGTAATCTAATTTTTCTCCCATCATACTTGCTTTCCCTGTGTCTCAATTGCTACCTCCCAGTGTAATTACCATTGCATGCATTTCCTGTTTGTCCCCTGTAGGTACACCACATTGGGCCAACAACTCGGGGCCCAGCAGGAATATACAGTATCCTTTGCCAGTGTCTTATCAGGGCTTGATTACACTTCACGGCTGTAATTCAAGCCTGTTAATCCTCCTGTGCAGTAGGAAAAAGGCCTGTTCTATTAGATAAGCTGATTACTGTCTGGTGTGTGCTTCATGCCTAGCAAGAGTTGTTTCTATGTGGAATTATGGTTGGTTGGGATCTGTGCCTCACTACACCAAGGAAGCTCACTTAGGAGTCCGGACATCAGGCTTTACCTAGGATGGAGAGTGGAGTGAGGGTGAAAAGTGGAGTGTTGATTACAGCTGCTTTCTTTCAACCTTTGTACTGGTTGCTAAATATTTACATTTCTTCTCTTTGACTAGAAGGAGCCAGGTAAGATATTCAGCATCTGAGGCTTATGTCCCCATGGCCCACTGTTAAAGACCACTGCCCCAGACTTGCCACATTCTCATGAGGTTTGAGGGCAATCTTAATGGCATACTGTCTTGAGAGCAAAACTAGTCAGGACCCTGGTGGGACCAAGTTGAGTATGTGGTGAACTTGACAGCCACAGACTCCAGAGTGCCCAACCACAGGGAAAGGATGCCGTCAGAGACCGAGTGATGCTTTCTCACACTCAGGCATGTTTGCCTCAAAGCCACAGAAGCCTAGAAACCACTTTCACCTTGCCCTGCTGGCCTTTCTCTGGTGTGGTGTGCAGCCTGTGGCTTGAGTGCCCTATGCCACCCTTGCTCTTTGGGGAGGAGGAAGTGCATTTGTTACAACTGTCTGTGAACTGAGGTTGGCTTGATTTATGCTGCTGCACTCTTCGGATTCCCACCCCTTGTGTGGAGTACCTTGTCCCTAGGTGTAGAACAGCGATTCTATTCCATAGTGGCTCTTCTGTGCTTAAATCTTACGTACGCCTTCTGGGTTTGCTGGTGGAAGGATGGTGTGTGCTGAGATGATTGCAGGCAGATACCAGCACCTGGCCAACGTCAACCTCCAGTGAGCATAAGTTGGGGTCTGTTTGTGTTTGTGAGTATGTGGTAGTCTACACTGAGTAAGGTAGTATGGATGAATGTCAACATGCTTAATTGTGAAGTTTTTCGGTGAATAAACTTCCTACATACTGCTGTATTCTAATGACCTATGTTCTTGTAATTTATCTGTCCTCTTTTCTCCATTTAAGGTAGGCATTTCTCTTTTTATTTCTGTGTCCTCAGCATCTGTCTGACACATAGTAAGCACTCAAGGAATGATTTTTTTTTATTTAATGGGTAAATAAATTAGTTAAGTAGATTTCAGTAAAGAAAGGGCCTACCCTACCAAAAAGTGAATGAATACAGGGGAACTAATTATTAGACATCTCTCACAGCTGACTGCAGGAGGATTCCTTCTCATTGCCCTCTCTTCTTTTTTTCTGAAGCAGAAAATCCAAGTTGCTAGGGACCTGGGTATTCCTTATGTATAAAGAACATGGTCAGCAAAAGGTAGGACAGAAATCCTGCAGGGCACCATGCATGTGTGATGTATTAGGAAGGGTGCCCTGGTGACCTAGGAGAAGGCCACTTTGCTACACCCTTACTGCAGGTTAGACCAGGTAATGCCTCTTTCCTTCCTTCCTTCCTTCCTTTCTTCCTTCCTTCCTTCCTTCCTTCCTTCCTTCCTTCCTTCCTTCCTTCACTCCTTCCTTCCTTCCTTCAGTCCTTCCTTGCTTCCTTCCAAGACAAGATCTCACTATGTAACCCTAGATGGCCTTGAACTAGTGATCCTCTTTCTCCTCTTCCCCCTCCCAAATGCTGCAATTAGAGGTGTGCACCACCACACCTGGCAATGTAATGTCTTTTGATCCATAGACATCTTTGGAATTATTTTACTTCCTCTTTGCTCCCTTACCCCCAAAGATTTTCAGTCCTCTTTTTTTTTCCTCTTAAACTCTGCTCTTCCCTTTTACCTTTCCTAAAGAAGTCATTATTTCTTGAAAATCAGCATGTTCTTCAAATGTATGAATCGTACCCACAAGGCGATTTCTTTTCCTTGTAAACATAAATTCACTTAAGTCTTAAGAAGAAAACAAAAAGGAATTGCAGAGAGTATTAGTATTGCACACCAAAGCAGAGCTGTGAAAAGTGACTGCAAAGTTTTAAACCTAATTTCAGGAATGAACCATGTCTTTGCTATACAGTCATGAACTTTCCTTTCTTTCATTCTAAGGGATTAGTGAATCTATGAGCTCACTACACATGTCATTATGTGTATGGGCTTGAGTTTCTAAATCTGGTCTATAATTTCAGACTGGATGCCTATACTAGATCCTGTGGGTTTACAATTGTGTATACTCTGCTGTGCTGTGTGTGAGAGACAATCAGAGACAGAGGGGAGAAAGATGCCATTCAACAATGGAAGTACAAGTGATGGAGATTTTTCTTTTCCATATGAACTGACTAATGCTTGACTATCAAAAGAATAACTGGGGAAAGTGCTTCTTGAAGGTGACCTTAGCATCTTTCAAATGATCTTGGGAGTTTTTAGAGTCAGGAGAAGAGCAGCAGTGCTGACCATGGAGCCAAACTCAACATTTTCTCACAGGACATCAGCACCACCAAGGTGTTTCCAGAGACCAGGGTCCTGCCAACCACAGGACTGTAGGAGTAGCTACAGGGAAGGAAGAATTAAGAAAATCACTGCTTCTCTTCCCACTCATAATTTCCTGCCATATTTTTTCCATCCCTGTCTCTTAACAGCTTTAATGTGTTGCTGCTGTCCTGAATTTAAATCTAGCAGCCTTGTTCATTTCCCTAAAGTAGAAATCTCTAGGTCTGTACCAAAGTCCATTCCCTGGAATCTGAAAGAGACCTGCAAACATAATTCACACTAGTTTCCAGAATTTAAAAATGAGCTGGTTCTTTTTCTAATGTAGTCATGGTTCTACCATTGTTTTTGAGATAATTTTTGAGGATGAGCCTAAGAAGATTTCATAACCTTTTTATTTTTGTAGGAAGAAGAAATACATATTTTGTGTTCATGCAGCATTCTCAAACACAGTTCCAGGTGCTCTTTCTTAGAGGACTACATGGTGTCTGTCTTTCACTCTCTGAGCCCATGCACCATCTTGATGGCCTATGAAGATAGAGAGGTAGCACCTTATCATTCTGGTTTGCAAATTGGAAAGAGATCCAGGAACTGGAGGTTTATCTTACTGGGCATTGATGACCCTAAGACCAAGGTCTAGTACCAACTGATCAGTGCCATCTGTTACCAAGCTTAGCAACGTTCATTTCATTTCTATGCCTCCTATCACCAAAAGTGAAGTAAAATTCAGCTTTAAGAAAAGCATTTGTCCAATTGTAATTTGGATAATCGACGGTGTGATATACAAACAATTCTGTGACTTTTTGCTTTATTTTGGGAGATAATAGGTTAGAAGGTGTTGTATCTGGGAAAAGAGCATCAGTCGTTAGTTTTTACTAATTTAGGCTAGTTTAGGAAAGCAGACAGAGAAACAAAATTCTGCATAAAGTGCCATGGCCTCTACCATGTGAAAACTGCCAGCTGCCATTTGAAGTCCTGCCTACTGACCTTTCCTTACTCCTGTCTCTCGGCTGTGAGGCTACAGACGTTGTGGCCATGCCAATTCCTATGTGCCTTGATTCCCACATGTGAATAATGGGACTAGTAATACCCCCAAACATTTATGTGACAATAAAAATAAAAGCAAATAAAATTAAAATAAAGCAAATGGGTAATTTTTGACAAACTGATTTGTAAAGTTTAATTCCCAAAAAAGAAAAATTGATGGCTGTTTCATCTTCCCCATGTCCATGTAACCTTCCCATCAATTTCAGTTTGTATATTAGCTTATTCTCTGATGATTCTACAAACTCATCGTATTTCTCATTGGGTTTCCCCACTGAAATATGAGGCCTGGCAGAGAGTAGAAGCTCAGGAAGTTTGTTGAATGAACAGTTGACCCAGGGACCAACCAGGTCCACATAGGTGAAATTGTTCAAGCCAGTTACATTTTGTGCAGGCTGTGCAAATTTTACTTTAACTGAACTAGTAGGCTGTCACTAAACATAAGTAGATGAAACCAGCCCACAGAGTCAAGAACAGTGCCAGTGGAAAGCAGGTGGCACCAAAAGAGGAAAGCAAATTTTGCTTCTAGGACTACTTTCTGTATGCTGTTTACTCCCGAGAACTAAAGCCTTTGCAAAGGCCTCTGCTGAAGTAGGGTTAGTGACATTTTCTCTCTATTCTGCAGGGAACTTGTGGGCCTCAGTGACCTTGTGGAAATAGGGACAACTTGCTAGGAGCTCGCTCTCTCTCTCTCTCTCTCTCTCTCTCTCTCTCTCTCTCTCTCGTACAGAGTGACCTAGTGAAGTACCATCACAAGGTGCTAATGTCTAGCTGGTAGAACTTTCAGGGCAGATGCTATGTGTGTTGGAGAGATTGTGGCTTACTCAGTGAATGAAAAATCAAGATGCGTATTCAGGAAAATATGGTAGGACCACAGTAAATACGGCCCAGCCACAGGGAGGCAAATCTTTAAAGGAAAATTAAGATCGCTCCTCATTAGTCTCTCTGTCAACCTTTGATGTATTTAGCCAGTGCCTTGTGGTGCTAAATGCCTTTTGATGATGGTGGCCATGGTGACAACTGTACCTCCCCACAGGGGTGGGCGCCTCCAGTGTGAGAGTTCCTAGTGGGGGGACTCTCTCCAGTGTACAGAAAGGAGGAATGGGCCAGAGATTCTTTCCCCGCTTCGAGTTCCCAATTTTACTCGTGTGTAAAAGCAAGTGGAGGCAGCAACAACAACGAGCCCATCTGAAAATCAGAGCCTAATCGCTCCCATCTGCTCCCGTGCTGCTTCCCCTTGCTGCCTGCCAGGATGTTTGCCACGGACGCTAAGTAGCACATTATTTTCGATAAGTTGCAATCATTTACTTGAAATCTACTTCTCCTTTAAAATGTCCCCTTGGAAACTGGAATCGGCATTTGAGAAGGCCTGCTCAGGATGGAATGTGAATGCTTGTGCTCAAATTCAAGAAAAGTGAAACCCATCTGGCCATCAGGCATTTATGTGTTCAAGATTTCAGCCACTTGACTCTGTTGGGAGGAGAGGAAGAGGCACGGGGGATGGGAGGGTTGGGTGGGGATGGAGAGAGTCCAGTCCTTGAGGACAGAGCCACCCATTAATGCTCAGTCCCAAAGTAAAGGCACAGGAAAGGGCCAGGCAGAAGGATAAAAGAGTGGTTCAAGGCCAGCTGGGGCAAAAAACCTGAGACCCTCTCTGAAAGAAAAACTAAAACCAAAAGAATTGGGACATGGCTCAGTGGTAGAATGCTTGCTCAAGGCAAATCAAGCCCAAGCCCCCCCGCCCCCGGGGAGGGGGAGATGGGAAACATTAGCTCCATGGACTCATTCTCAAGCAGAAACATCACACATCCTTTCAGTTCTCAGGTCAACAGCTTTCTTGGTCCCAGTGAGGTGGTCGTCTCCTTTATGCAGACTAGATAGGGAAGGTGAAAGGCATGTTTGGCAAACTGGAGCTCCCAGTCTCACTCACCCTGTCCCACCACCATGACCAGGATTCCTCATCAAATGCTTCATGATCCCGGATGAAAATCTAAACAATATTGGCATTTGGTCCTGACACCTCAGCTTCCCTGTCAGTCTATGGCTTAGGGCTTTTTGGAGGCTACTAGAAGGCTCAAAGAAGCTAGGAAGAGCCTCTGCTTGTTCACCTGCGTGTTCTGTGGTTCTTATTTCTGAGGAGGGCACAAGTGACTCATTAACACCAAGGCATGTGCTTGGTGTATATTTTTTGTAGTTAGTGGCAATGGCTCATCCACAAGGTCTCTCAGAAGGAATGGTCTGACATTGTGTGCATTTGCAAGATGACTGTATAGAGTCACAGATTTTGTCTGTGGTCATGGAAAAAGGAAAGCTAGTTGGTGTGCCCTTTGAAATGGACATGGGGTACCCAGAAATAGACCCAGTATCCTTCAGCAGGGAAATTCTGTTGCCACTGCAGTGAACAGAGGTGAATTCTTCTCTGTATAGGGTTCACTGGGGCCTCTCCACCAGTTCCCCACACCTGGCCACCTCAGCAGGCTGGTTAGTGTTGGACCCTCTTTTTTACTGTAGTGGAAGGAAACATCCCAAGAACAGCCATATATTTGTGAGCAAGTTACAGACACTCAGCCTAAAGTAATTAGCCAGAACTTCATCTTCCATTGCACCGGCTCTTTTATTTGCCCCCAGGTTGACAGTTCAGTTGATCTTAGCCTTCCCTGATCATGACAGAACCTTTTCTTTGGTCCCTTCATTACAGAGGTGGCATAGTGCTCTTGGCTTATTTCCACACGTAGCCACCCCTTACCACCCGCCCCTGCATTCTCGTCCAGGCTAAACTCCTCAAGGTCACTCAATACCCCAGCCAGGGGCAAGGCATCTCCTTTCCCTGTTTCCCTATCCCAACTCTGCCCATGATCTTGGAAGCACCCAGGAGAGTCCTGCCTAAGGACCAAGCCCTTTTCTGACTATTTTGCCTCTAGAAGTTTTCCCTTGTGACTACTCAGGTTTTTCTATGACTTGCCTCTAGTTATTAAATCTGCCTCTTTCTAATTTCCTCTGCAACCCTCTGAACAACATGAGATCATGCTGCCTTCCTGATTTTCCTTCTTTCTTTTTTTTAAAACAGTTTGTATTAACTTGGATTGGCTAAGCTGCCGAAAGCAAAACAAAATGAAAAAAAAAAAAAAACCCTAAAAATCCCCAAATAACATTGTTTAAACAAAGTACAAGTTTATTTTTCTTCTTAGTTCAGAGGTGAACATCCAGGCCTGATATGTGAGAACTTCTGTCTGTTTTTTCTCTTTAGTGTGACTTCCAGTACCCAGCCCATGCCATGCCCCAAGGAGGCTGCTGAGGTACCAGCTATTATTTTGTATTCTAGCCAGCAGAAGGAAAGGAGAACGTGGCAAGATGGGTATTCCCTCTCATAAGGACATTCCTGAAAGTGTTATACCCTACTTCCATTCATCTGTCACTAGCTAGAATTTTTTACGTGGCAGGTAAACTTGGCCACATCTAGCTGCAAGAGAAGGTGAAAAGTGTCTTTCCTCCAAGTGGCCATGGATTTATCTAAAAATTAGGGTTCTGTTTCCCCGGTATGTTGGAAGAAACTAGGAGATCCACGTTTCCCTTTTGTGGCAACATTGTGCCAGACCCTTCCCGAAGTGTCCCTATACCAAGTCCCATGTAGAAGAGGGTCACAAGGTCCATCATATCTCACATCTCAATGTAACCATTAGCAGAAGGTAGTGCACACTAATGTAAGGTGATCTTACTATCAGTGGTGGTGGTTGTAAGTAATGGCAGTGGCAGGACTCAGGGAGTCCTTTCTTTTTACTTTCTTTAAGCAAAGCACCCTGTCCTTTTCTCCCGCACACTTTAGCTTTTCATCCTGTGAATTAACAGGACCCTGGTTCTAATGGAAAGAGGAGTAGAAGGCACAGAGGCAGAGGGATGGAGAGAGCTAGCAAGCTGCTCCTTGGTTCTGGATGCCTTTCCTCTTTTGGTCCTTACATGTCAGACCGCTGTCATGGTCATCACTGGGCAGTTGTGTATTTCAGGTCATTGGAAAGAAAGCTGACCCCAGCAGGTGAAGGTGGTATTAGGTGTCCTGTGATGTGCAGACTTGAAGAATCATGGACTGTGTTAAGTCTAGATTATCAGTGAATTCTATAAGGACCCCTCAAGGTCAATAGCTTATTGTATTAGCAAATTTGCTGGTGAATTAGTCATCAATTTTCAAAAATGCTAAAGAGTCTTGTGAGAATGAAATGATCTTTATTTCGAGCTAGTACTGATGAAATTATTTGGAAAGTTAAGAAAAAAACGAGTTTTGTTGCTATTCCATTTTTATAAATATGAGGAGGAAAATGTCAATTGTCCTTAGGAGCAGGAAAAGCATTTGTTGTCCCAAGACCACAAGTGATATGAACATAGCAATGGCAACTGATTTTACACGTTTCGAGTGTCTCAGCAAGATGATTGTGGGTGCTGAATCCCACCCATAGTTAGCGTTGTAAACATGCTTCCCCAAACCTTGGGATATGACAAGTTTTTACCCTCCTGTGTTATAATTTATTTTAATGGAAATTTGAAAGCATCCATTAAAAGAGTTGCCAGGCTCATGTATCTGATGAAGGTGAGACTGCTCCAGCTGAGTGGCTCCCAGTAGGACCCCAGCCTTCGGGAGGCTGGAGGCTCCCACTGTGGGCTCTGCTAGGCTTGAGGACAGTGATGCTTTCTGGATCAGGGAGACTAGGGTTGGGGGCTCTATGTAAAGAGGAGACACCCCAGACTTTAGAAGCAGTGGGCTCCTAACTATGCTTGGGAGAAGAGCAAAAGAGAGACAGAGAGGAAGAGAGGTGGTGGGGGAGAGTGAGAGAGAGAGAATGAACTTGTGTGCACGTTTATGTGTGTGAATGTGTGTTGTGTGCTTGCATGCATTTGTGTGTGCACACTTGTATATGTGTGTACATTCACTGGTTTATCCTGGTTCCCTCTTTGTTGCTGATTCCTAATGTACAGATGTGGACTGGAGGTATGGCTCAAGTGGTAGAGTGCCTGTTTTGTAAGCATGAAGCCCTGAGTTCAAACCCCAGTCCTGACCAAAAAAAAAGGAAAGCCTAATGTACAGGTGCTAAACTCCCAACTATAAATCTAACCTGCTTTTTCCTTCTTTCTGAAGGGACTTTGAGCCAAGTATGGTGGTATATGCCTATAATCCCAGCACTCTGGAGGTTGAGGCAGGAGGATCATGAGTTGGCATACAGCCTAAACTGCATCATGAGTTGTAGTTGCCTGGGCTTCATGGTGAAACCCTGTCTAAAAATAACCAAATGGCCAGGAGTAATCCCAGCTACACAGGAGGTAGAGGTAGGAAGATCGTGGTTGAAAGCCAGCCCTGGCAACATTAGCACAGGACCCTATCTGAAAACAACCTAAGCACTGGAGTCATAGCTCAAGTGGGTTCAAGGCCCGGAACCACCAAAAAAGCAAAAACGAACAAAAAAACCAAAATGATCATTATCAAGTGATTAATTGACATTTAACCAACAACCAGAAATCCACGAACTGCCAAACTCTGACATGTACTTTTATAACAAAACAAAACTAAAACTAAAAAACTGATTTAATGCTTAAAAGAACTATGGCACAGTTGATGTCACTATCACCTGTTTGGTGACAAGGACACTGAGGCTGAGGAAGGCAAAGTCCCACAGCGACCAGTGCACAGAGACACCCTAGTCCACTTCAGGGCACTGTCTTTGTGCAGTGCCACGGAACCACTAGAAGACAGCCCTGTGGGCATGCTTACACTTTCCTGGGTATGGGAACACGGTCGGACAGGAACTCTATCACGTTCTGACGCAGAGCCAGGCAATGCACTAGATGTCTTATTGAGACTCAGAGCTGCAAGACAGTTTCTCCTTAAGGCAAGAGAGTATTGAGAACTCTGTCCTGCTTTCCATGAATTCTTCATTGAGGAATTACCAGCATAGAGAGACGCTTTCTTGTCCAGAGAGTGCACAGCAAGCCACCAACCAGTGGCTCCCCATTTTTCATGCTTTTTTAATGTTTAACTGAGTAGGACATGGTTCCTTGCCTTCTGGGACTCACTCACCCAACACTGTCCCTCTATGGTGACTGTTTTGCCTCTTCTTAGATCACTGAGCATGTCCTTCTGAGGACAGAGCCTATGAAAAGCTATGCCCCTCCTCCCAACTGCTGCAGCCACTCTTTAGGCAAAGGGGTTTCCCCAGCAGCATTACAGCTCTCACTATTAGGGACCCAAAGCCCCTCGACAAGGCAGCGGTGCCCATCCAGAAACACAGGAGCCTGTTGCCAGTGTATTAGCTTGCTCTCTGCCAGCTGGCCTGGGGAGGCTCGGTGTGCCCAGGCAGGAATGTGTGAATGGGACCTATGCCCATGCATCCCATGAGAAATACATGTGACCAGAACAGCCAAACCTAGCCCAGAGTGACAAGAAATCCTTGGTACATTTCTCTAAAGAAAACCCCAAATACAAACAAACCAACAGAAAACCAAAGCCATCTCAAGAGTGTCATATATTTTGTTTTCATCCTCTGCCTTAAAACCTTGCCCAAATCTCCACACACAGGGGTTAGTTGCCAAATGTGAAAAAATGATGTCCTGTTCCCAGACAGACAACACTCACTTTGAAAGGCAGCACAACCGTGGCACCATGGAAATGTTCAGTAAATATTTATGGAATCAGATGCTCCAGGGCCTCAGAATCTTGCTGTTGTTAGGTGGAAGCCCTGCTATGGTTGTTTGTTGTCTATAAACCTGCTTGTTATTTATATACTCCTTGACAAATGCGGGGGAGGGGTAGAGTGAAAGTGCTAAAGCTGTCATCTTCAAACCAAATGTCCAAGGGGAGAGACACTTGAAGAGACATTTGACTTAGACAAGTCCCACCTCAGTATCCCTGGATTCTAAGGGGCTGAGAGACAGTGCTGTGAGTCAGGGATGGTTTTTAGTATTTGGAGAATTTGTGTATTGGGATCTCTCAACTCAAGAGGCTTCAGCTAGCATCCAGGCCTCCCCTTGGGGCTGGGAGTTCTGAACTCAGGTGGAAACTGGCTCTCCCAGGCACATCAGCAGCTCTGTGTAGCTGCAACCTACAATGCTGATTTGTAAAATTGAGGAGATTCAATGGTTAATCATTTCCATTTGCTTGATAGACAACTCTTTAAAAAAATCATCAAAATGACTTTTTTGTTGTTTATTTTTAAATCCCCCACACACCCCAAAACCCCATCTTTTCCATCAAACAAAGTGGGGCTGATAATTAGGACTGAAGAACATTCAGATGCACTGTGACAAGGTAGTAACTAATGAACGATTTTGGTCACATCTTTGGTTTAGAAGATTCAAGTTGTAGCATAGTTATTTCTGAACTGGAGAAATCTCCAGTTTGTAGTCATAATAGTGCTTATGGTAAATGAGAGAAATTGCAGGAAGAGAGGAGGGTATGTACCCACTGGAATTCTTCACTTGTCAGTCTCCACTTGTGGCAACTCCAGGAGTCCACAGGCTTCAGAGCAGTTGGTAAGGTGTAAAGGACTAGAGGCATCTAATCGTGGGCTTCTCGAGGTCAGAGCCTAGTCTTAATGCATCTTGGGAGTCCCAGGG
Source organism: Castor canadensis (assembly GCF_047511655.1). Classification (NCBI taxonomy): domain Eukaryota; kingdom Metazoa; phylum Chordata; class Mammalia; order Rodentia; family Castoridae; genus Castor; species Castor canadensis. The sequence continues at coordinate 96,969,777 of NC_133396.1, read as the reverse complement.
CACAACTCATTCCTGGCACCTGCTCAGTAATTTATCTCCTTAAACTGAGCATCCCTCAGAGGGCCCTTGGTGGTGTGGCCCGTTCACTGCCAGGCCTGCTGTCAGCCCTCACAGGAATCCCTCCCCAGGTGCCAGTCACATGCCAGGCTATCCCAGCACCCAGAGCCTTTGTCACAGGTGATGTGGACTTCTTGACACAGTGGTTCTACCCATCATGTCATCTGACACAGTGGTGTCATTGGTAGAAAGAAGTAATGGAAGAGGACCAGATTAGAAGAATTTAAAAAAATTAATAGAAAGAACTTGCATCCTTCCCTACTGCATATCTGGGTGTTTCTTTTCAATGCCCAGAGCATTCCTTTTGACTTGGGCATCAAAAGACATGGCGTGTCTGTATATATGCAGGTGAATCTTAGCCGTATCTCATTTGTTTGATTTTAGAGAAGCTATTTTGCCTCTATAATCTTCCGTTTTCTGCTATGTAAATTTGGAACAAGGCTTCATGTTTTATAAGGTGTTGGAATTCAGTGTGTATAAGTACTTTATGAACCAGTAAAACAAGTGGCTGAGCCGCACAGAAACTAGGTACATTGCCCTTTGCTAAAAATGCAAGGGTAGCCTACTTCTGTTCCATACCTATCTAACACAGTTCACCTGACTGGGAGATGGCAGAGTGGCTTTGGGCTCAAGGCCAGGGGAGCTGCACACTCCTTGCCCATTTCCTGGTAGTGAAAAGTCAAGACTTAGTTCCAGCCAGTAGGTACTCTAAGTACTCTGTGTAGAGACCCAAGAGTACTAAGGCCTGCTTTTGTCCATTGCTCCCTGGAAAGCTGACTCCTGCCTCTCCCAAACCACTTTTCTCTCCACTGTTTGTATCTCTTTCTCTCTCTCTTTTTCTCTCTGTCTCTCTTAGCTCAGCGTCGGATCCCTGGCCTGCTGTCCCAATCTGAAAAACTCCCTCTCTGTAGATCTTTTCCTCCTTCTTCCCTCCCTCCCTGCCCACCTGTAGGAGCTTAAATGTGAGCAGGGGGATATCTGAGACTGGAGGCTGTGGGACCCTCCCGGCTGAACTGGGTCCTTAGTGGGGAAAGAGTGCCCTCTAGTGGGCACCAGCTGGTGCTGCTTTGGACTCTTGTCACTCAGCCAAGGACAAAACAACCCTTCTCACAGCCCTCCTGCCAATGCTCTTGAGCTCTTGAATGTGCCTTTGAGTTTGGTTTGTTTTTCTCCTTGTGTAAAAAAAAATAAAGGAAGAACAGCAGGAGTCCAGTTGTGAGAACAGCTCTGACAGTGCTGTGACAGTCCCTTATCTTGGGAGTTTTACCAAAGGATTAACCTCAGGGCAAGCTATGGCTGCAAGGTGGATGTGACATCAGATGCCTTCTAAAGGGCTTGTGACAATTTCTATTTGAATCACTTACCTGTCTCAACTGTTCTCTTCTATGAGGGGGCAGACTCGTGAGAAGGAAACAGTTTAAGAATTATTGCTAAATGGATGAAATATCTTGGTGCTGTGTGCAGGCCAGCCAGGCTGTTAAAACCCTCAAATGCTGGTATAAACAGGGGGCTGGGCCCTTTAAAACCTGTTTCAGGAAAAGCTGTTGGTCTGAGCAGGCAAGAGGGGAGGGGAGGGAGTGCAGGGCGCCCATCAGGGAGGCAGGAACCTGATCGCCTGTGATGGTTGCTGGATTAGGTAACAGCTCTGCTGGTTGAAATTGGATCTTGGAGGATGAGTGTTAACATCTCTGGTGTCCTGGCGAAAGGTTCATTTGACTTCTGCATGGTGCCGCAGAGATAAAAAAGGAGCTTTTAAATAATCATTTTGTCTCCTACTCACCAGAGTGCTGGCTTTAAGCAATAAATAGGCAGCATCAATTCTACTTAGACATATCACCCTTTTCATTTATTTATTTAATGTGGGTGGGATTTTTTTTTAACTCACTAGCTGAACAGTTTCTGTATCAGTGAATCCCAACACCAGTTCTGATAGTGGTATATTCAAATCCCCCTTGTTCTAGATAGAAGTATGTGCGTGCGATATTCCTCATAGGGCCATCCTTGTTTGCTCCAAACATCCATATGCATCAAGTCGCCACAGCCAGATTCTTCAGTGTAGTATGGTAAAAGGCATAGATGAATTTCTGAGGTTCTCTTATTGTACTTGGTTCTTGTACGTATTCTGGCATTGTCTATTCTCATGGTTTGAGCATCATTTAAATGGTGTAATTTACAGAAGACTTCTAGGCTTTTGTTTGCATCTTTTCATGCTTTTGTTTTCTCCGGATCTCTGGTTTGGAACCTATTTATGTATTGCTACATACCAATTTCTTATTGGCCACCTTTAGAAACTAATTCTATTAAATCTTAGCTAATCCAAATTTCTTTCTGTTTTTAAAGAGAGTTATAAAATGTCATAAAAACTAAGCTTAAAGGAGTTATAAAATGTCATAAAAACTAAGCAAAGTTCTAACACTTTTATTGTGTTCCTCCCACCCTCGTCTAAATATATCCATCATTGCTGAAATATCAGGGTCAGTGCATCTTAATGCACTGTGCTCTGTGTCTCTCCCAAAACTTCCATAATGGGGAGGAGCTTGCACCATATTCTCAGTGTCCTCTGCCAGCCATAGCAATTTCCTTTCTTATTTAAAACAGGTTCAATTTCAAGGCCATGCAAAGTATTAATTATGTAGGAGTGGAGAGTTTACATGAAATAGTTTGTTCTTCTGGATGATTGTTTTAAAAACAGCAGAGCCTGGGCATGGGTGAAACTGAGAAAGACTGGAAGGTGAGAACATTCTCAGAGTAAATATTAGGCACATGGGAAATGGTAGTGATGACATGCTCCTGGTCACCTACCTGGTATTGGAACCAGTGCCAGAAGACTGGTCTGTGGGGGCCATCTCTCTGTCTTTCCACCTTCTCTTATAACTGGGTTTTGCTAGAGGAATGAGCTGACAGAGTGCAAAAGTCTGGCTTCAATATCCTGACATCATCTCTGGCAGGCAATGCCTAGCTAGCACTGGGAGGGAAGTCCTGATGAGGTGGTTCTTTCTTTTGGGCTGTGCTTCTGTTGACCTAAGTTCTGTCAGTGTTGGGCCACATGGAAGATTGGCTATGGTCTTTCCAGAGGGACCCCTCCCCTAGGAGACATTACCACTTGGCTCAAGTGTTAGCAATTTCAGCATCCTGAGGAGTTTTCTTAGCTTATGGGAACTTGCTTAAGCCTCTTCTGAAGGATTCAAAAAAGAAGTGGATGTAGAGCTGAAGTGGTATAGGAAGATCACGAGTGTGAGCCCAACCTGAGCTACATAGTGAGACACTGTCTTGGGGTGGTGGGGGGGTTAGAGAGGAGAATTTTGCCCCAGCACAAATTTTTTAATGATCAAGCTAAAGTGAAACAATGATATTTATCAATAGCTCAGAAATCATTCTTTCTTTTTTAAATTGTGAATGGTTTTACAAATATCCCTGTTGATAAAGCATTTAAAAGCCACCAAATAAAGAAAAAAAGTCAATTACCAATACACAAGTGAAAGCCCTTACTGTGGAGAGTTCTCTGGATCACAGAGGTGAGGATGGAGGGCAGAGGAGCTGTGGTCTCTGACAGGAGCAGAAGGTCAGGTTCTTCTCACTGCTCTTGCAGCCGGGAAGCAGGAAATGGTTGCAGCATTTGTTACTGTCTTAAGGACAACTTTGTTAGTGATGACTTTTTCTTAAGAGAACTTTGGAGATAGGAGTAAAAGTTTCAAGAAACAGAAGAACATGGTTTTATTATTCAATGACCATCCAAGGGTCAGTTTCCTGAGCCTACCAAAGAAAGATTTCATTGGAGGGGAAAAAACTCCACAAAATAAATATCTAAGATCTTTTAACTATTTCATCACCACATAGCAATTTTCTTTAACAGTTCCAGTATTCAGGGAAGCATGGTGCCAAGACCTGGAGTGTTGCTTATGTGTATGTGTGGGGTTTCTGTCCTCCTTTCTCCCTCCCCTCTTTCCTATCACACTTTCTTCCTCCATCAAGGAACATGAATTTCTCCCTGAACCTTTTGTTCTCTTTGCTCTTAACTGCCACTATTGGTCCACATAGAGTGACCTTCCACTTGACTGTGTCCCGTGCTTCGCAAGAGCTGTTTTCTTCTGGCACACAAATTGGGTTTTCCTTCAGAACATCTTGCAAGGGTCGGTGCCTGTCGTGCCTGTTAGAAGGGAGGACAGTGTAGGCACAGCCTGCAGTGAAGCTTGTATTATCTCTGATGCAGTGCTCTGAACCTCTCAGTGTCCCCTTGCATCGAGCTCATATCCACCTTCCCTGTCACAGCCGGGAGTAGGGAGGGCTGCTTGGCTCTGCTCCGGAGACAGCTGGCCCAGGCTGGGCCCCTTGAGGCTCACCAGATGCACCCTGCCCTGAAATAGCTCTTGACTGGTTGCTCTAGTGCTTATCTCTCCACTGGGGACTTAGAGCTGCCACCCCCACCCTAAAATGTGAATGAACATCCGTAGTTTTCCTACCATTAAGAGCTTCTTTCCTTTCCTATCCTACCCCAAATTGTCTTCAAAAATTTTTTTTACTTGAAAACGCTCTTCATGTTCCCTTTCAACAAAGTCTTCACTGCTGCTGACTAAACTAGATTTAGATGAGTGATTTGTCTTATGGCAAGTTGTATGCAGGAAGTAAAAATGCTGTCTAGCTCTTCTGTGATTTGCTAATTCACTCTATCTCCTTCAGCCCATGTTACCCCCCTCTCTCAAACATGGTGGTATTCTAACAAAAAGTAGCCATGTCTTATTGTAAGACTACATTCTAGCAGAACATCGGCTTCTCTGAGTCTCTTGGAACATCTTGTTTAAAGGCCCGCTTCTTCTATTCCAACAGGGCAGAGACCTTATCACCTGGAATAGGTCATTCTCAATTTTGGGGGCTAGATGTCGCTACTTGAGAAACAATTTGTCTTCCTGCTATTCTAGACTTCTGCAGTCTCAGCTAGTCTGGGGAAAGGTGTTAAGATCCCATTCCACTAACTGGATTTACCTAGCTTAAACTATTTTGGAAATGAAAATTTAGATTAATCTAATGTTACAAAGAAAGTCAATGAGAGTAAAATCACAAACTCAGAGAGACCTAAAATAAGAAATGAAGAAAGAATGCTTTCCCTTGAATTGAAATTTGGCAGCTTGAAAATAAAAATAAAAAAATACAGTGTTATAATTTTTATAGTTTTAAATCTTTTATTGTAGTAAAACATGCCTAAAAAATTTGCCATTTTGGCTGTTTTTAAGGGTACAGCTCAGTGGTATTACACTTATGTAACTGTGCAGCCAGCATGACCATCCAACTCAAGAACTCATTCATATTCCCAAAATGAAACTGTACCCATAAAACAGTAACTCCCACCCCCACCCCCACCCCCGGTACGCACTATTCTAGGTACCCCATGTGAGTTGGGTGTAATTAATCACTGGAACAAAATGAGTCTCTCCTTCCACATTCTCACCCTCTTAGTTCCTCTTTTTCCAGCCCTGTTCCATTTCTCAGATGCCAGGTGGCAGATAATTGGGATCCTTGTGAAGCCATGTGACACAGTTGTTTTTGGTATTCCTCCCTTGGTTACTGTTAACTCTTGCCTTTCTGTTTGTCTTTTCCTATAGTGTTGAGTATCCGGGGAGCCCAGGAAGAGGAGCCGACAGACCCCCAGTTGATGCGACTGGACAACATGCTGTTAGCAGAGGGGGTGGCAGGACCTGAGAAGGGCGGAGGATCAGCTGCAGCAGCTGCAGCGGCAGCAGCCTCTGGAGGGGCAGGTTCAGACAACTCAGTGGAGCATTCCGACTACAGAGCCAAACTCTCACAGATCAGACAAATCTACCACACAGAGCTGGAGAAGTACGAGCAGGTAACCACCACCCTGGGGTATCAGGCCCCAAGGCGGCCTTTGGAAAGGGTGGAGCGAGCCTTAAACCCAGGGCTTGCAAAGACACATCGTCAGCCTTTCCCAGACGTTGGCATTCTTGTGTCCAGAGCTGCCTGCCTAATCATGGAGCCCCTGGCCAAGCTTGAATCTACCAGGTCCCTGGTTTCAACTATTGAAAAACCAGGCATTTTAAATGGAGATAAAGGCATTAAAATATACAAAGTCGTAAATTTAGGATCTATAAACAATCAACATAAGGAACATCCAGTCCAGAACTCTAGAACATTTGCCTGCAATATTGGGTACAAGGTCTTGGGAGTGCAGGGTGTTATCAGAGGTACCACCTGACCTGCAGGGAAGCTGCAGCTTTCTTTTGGCCCTTGTTTTTTTTTTTTTGCTTAGAAGGATTATTCTCTGGATGCTCATAGAATCCTATGGGAAAAGTTGTTAAAACTTGACCATAAAGCCCCTCACTCTACCCAAACTCAGTTCAATCGAGATCTAGCCATTTCTCCTTTTTATTTCACATAGGATAGAAAACACAGTATACACATCCTCTATAGGAAGAGCAGAGCATCCCAGGAGACCCCTGGAGTCAGACCAACGTGAATTCCAATCCCAGCACTCCAGTGAAAGTCTGTCCATAGGACCCAAGTGTTTTAAACAATCTACCCCAAGTGCTAAAGGTGCATGACAAAGAGCTATGATTGACCATAAAAATATAAAAGAAAAATAAGAAAGCCTTTAAGCTACAAAGCATAGTGCAGATATAAGGTATCCTGATGGCAACAGAACTTCTCTCTATCAGAGAACTCATGTCTTCCAGCCTTCCCCACGTACACAGATTTATACGTCAATATTATTTCTCATCACAATGAGCAATACTACTTTACTGGGAATCCTTTAACATCAGCCTTTCCTCCCATCCCTTAGGTGACGTATACATTTGTTGTCACCTCTTTGGTGCTACTGAAGTGCTACATGAACTTCCTTTTATCAAATTATTAGGTTTTCTTTTATTTTTATGAGTTAAAAAAAAAAGATTAAAAAAAAAAAGCAAAAGCAAAGTATAGAAAACTGCCTGCAGTCCACTTATGACTAGCTAGGTAGAAGGCAAATGCAAACTTAATAGAACATTTAAATTTTAAAGTTGAAAGACGCATTTTAAATATTAAAGTGAAGAAAGTTTCATTATTGCCCTCTTATCTACCACTGACTGAAATAATTTCTAGAAATTTTCCTCTTTCATGTAAGGAAAGGAAATTGAAGTCAAGCATGGTGAAATTCAACCATAAGGCAAAGTGTAGGGAGGGCTGAAGGTGGGGGAAAATAAAAGCAGGGATGGAAGGAACCATGAGTCATTGTCCTTCACCTTGGGAAAGAACAAATGTTTTTGACACAGTGTTGGTTCATGTAGACAGGTCCCCAATTCTCCAACTTCAGAAGAGTCTAAGTTTGGCGGGCTGAACCATGACAGTTTTCCCCACCTGGGCCATCACATTAGAATTTGGAGTGTGCCCTGCTTAATGGGATAACTTTAGAAGACATATGGGCACGGTTCCTATGAAGGAAGGTCCCTTGCTAGCCTCTTGGGTTCTTCCCTGCAGTGTTTTGCTACTTCACCTTCACCAGGAAGCTTGCCTCTGGCCCAGCAAGTGTCCAGAGTTGCTCTTGTCCAGGTTAACTCATGCCAGACAAGAAGGATACAAGCAGAATCCAGAATGTAGCTTTCTCCTACTGACTCTGACTGGACTGCATGTTAGGTTTGGAGGTGTCAGAAACTGGTTTTGTTCTTAGCCCAGTATGCTGGCATCACCAAAGAACTGGTTTTTCTTGATTTAAATCCCTTTGTCACTTTTCCTTCCTGAAATGAATGAAAACTCTAACAGCAATAGTATATTTCAATGGTACATTCCTGATTACGAAACACAGTGACCAACATAATTACACTTGGTCTTCAAGGCAATTTTGTGGTTGGGTGCCTGAACACGTGCTGTCATCATCTTCATTTTGTACAGGTGAGATAGTAAAGATCAAAGAGGTTAGGATAAGGCCACATGTCCTCAGATTCTAGGGCACAGAGTTTGCCCTAGAATCCAGTTTTTGACTCTTAGCCCAAGGGCTCTTATTAGAACAAGGCCTGCCTGACTACTTCATAAGAACAGAAGGTAGACATCTGTAGATACTAGAGTAACCAGCTTGTCCTCTCTGTTCCCACCCTGAGCAAGATAGTGCTATACCTAAGACAGGCTAGCGATAGAAATACTCTCTTCAGAAACTTCTCATGGATACTGACCTATTCTAAAGAATAAAGATGTTGGAATTTGGAACTTTAGGAAAGCCCCATTGGTACAGAACAGATGATGGAAGCATGTAGTGGCACTCACCTGTATTTATTAATTTTAGAAAGTACTAAAGCATCGTTTCCTTATTTTATGGGATGTTTCTGGTTTAGAAGTGAATACTGCTAACACATTCTGGATGCTTAATAATTTATTAAAATTAGTTAAGTTGCTAATTATAATTAATAGTAGAGTGTAGGAAGATGGTCCTATTAACCTTTTAGCGAGTGTGTTTGAGAAATACATCTTCTTTGTTTTTCTGCAACAATTCCTCATGGGGTCTTTTTTAAAAGCAGGAATCTCGGTCAAGAAAAATGCCACTTTCTATTTTAGTAGCACCTATATGAAATCACCAAACAAACTGTCCAGTTGATCATGCTAGTTTTGTTTGTTTTGTTATGGGTATGGTGGTAACATGACCTCACGACAATTACCTGTCATAGCTCCCTTCACTCTTAGACCTCCACAAAAAATCCTACCTGATTCAGCCACTGTTTCACCCCCAGGTTATTAAATAAAGAAGCTTCTAGAGACTTTCATTAGAAAGAAAGGAAGAGAATTGTTGTCTTATTCATTAAGAGGGATTGGTAAAACACCTTTTCAGCAGATTACGTTGATTGCTAAGGTATTTAAAAGCAGGCATATTCTAATAGAAAAAACCATGGTTTCAGAAACCTGAGTTTTATTCCATGCTATTTATAAAAGTGACTCTCTTATAGTTTTGCAGGGTCCTTTACTTTTGTCAATAATGGTGTTAGAGTATTGACAGACCAAAACTCTAATGCTAAACTGAGTTGGATCCATTCAGTTCACAGCTAAGAGATTTCTAAGATCCTTCTTACTCTTATGGAAGAAGTGGTCTAGTTGGAAGAAATAAAGGAGGAAGACGGGTTGTATAGCATATAGGATATATGCCTAAAATCTGGGACCTGGTAAGGGCTTCTTTTTGGTTTGGTGTTCCCCCAAACACCCTTGGGCCAGAACATGGGAAGTCTCCTTTTAGAAATCCTTCTGTCCTGTGGGGGAAACTTGAGCTCTGGGACATTCTCCCAATAATCTTCTATTTAATTAATTACTGCCACACTCAGAAGACCTGGCCTCACACAATCAGCCCAACTTCTGATGTTGCCAAGACAGGGTAGCTGAGGAGGAGCTGTGAGTAGTTCAAGTACAGAAGAATCTGGATCGTTATGTCCTGTCCATGGAACATGGACTTGGAACTCCTGGTTCTCTGCTGTGTGTTCCTGAGCAGCTGTTTAGCAGCTGCTTTGCTCCACCTCAGCAGTGGGTGAAAGGACTCCTCTGTCTGTTTATTGGAGAGCAGAAAGAGCCCTGGGATAAAATGCCCTGATTAAACATCAGATATTGTGAGTTTTTTATTCACCGTAATGAAGCACATTATTATTAGCCGGCCACTGTGGCTTCCCAGCTGAGAGCTGGTGCATTTGACAGTGTCTCCTCATCTCTAGTCCCTCCTCCCTTTGAGTCCCATGGAGCGGGGGAGGCAGTAGCCTGCAGAGAGATTGTATTTCCCCAGAAAGATGGTCCAGATGCTTGCTTTGTGCCTAACCCTCCTCTCACTATCCTGTGTCCTTGGAATTTCAGCTAACTCCCTGCAGGCTTTACTTTCCTCTGTTTGTTCTACACTTCCAGGGCCTGGTCTTGGGTAGGGAATGAGCTTACAGTGGGATCTTGTGTTTGTATAGCACTTTTCTGAGTGGAGAGCAAAACATGGAGCTGATGTATGAATTTCTCTTCAGTATATGCCTGTAGAGAAGAAAGTTGGTATTTATTACCACCTTTATTTTTATTTATTTATTTATTTATTTACCAAGAGGGACATTGAAGCCTAGAGAAGTTTATTCAATTAGATTTCTCAGTTATCTGTATCTTTGGAGCCATAATTATGGCATGGATTTATAGAGCCAGGCACATATGGCATACATAAGTAACTCATTGAGTCTTTACTGCACCCTATGAAATGGGTGTTGTCACTCCATTTCACAAATAAGGAAGCAGAGGCATAAATGTGTTGAGGAACCTAAGATCCCACCACTGAGTACCAGGAACAGGGGACCCAGGCAGCCTGTGCTGTCACTCCACCCCTTTGCAGTGCTTGTGTGAGTGATCCATTCTATCTGCAGGTCATTGCACACAAGAATAAAATATCCTTTGGTATGCTAGGAATTTAATCATTCCTAATGAAATCCACTCTTGGATAAATAAAATGAGGTACTGGGTAGTAAGAGGATTTGCCCAAATGTTCACAGAGGCAGGGTCCACACAGGCCTCCCACTCTCCAGTTTAAATCCAGCCCAATGGTATGGCTGTGCCTATCCACCTTTGGTCAGCCAATCTCAAAGGAGTCTTAGATAAATAATCAGCAAATGTGTATGACTGTTATTGCTACTGCATCATTGACACATCCAAAAGGCTTTATGCTGTAGAACAACAGTAATGCAATGTTGTCAATAACAAGCATGTTTCTGCTATTAATATTAAGTTGCAACCCTTTGAGTCCTTTGCTCTTCAGTTCTCAAAGCATCATTTTGCCTTTTTCATTACAAATCTAATACAGTTTTACAGCATTGCTGTGAGTTAATCAGTGAATAGATATTTTATTGAAGGTCCTGCTAAAGAAACCAGAGTATGGATGCTATAAACTGAAAGACAGTGGTTTTCAGAGGCATGAGTTCAGACCTGGAAACTGTTTATGAAGCATTCAGGCCCTGTTTCTGCCTCTTCTTGCTTGCTGTGTACCTTTGAAGACATCCCTTCAGCTCTCTGGGCCACAGTAAGGAAGTGGAGAAATTTGATTTCCAACTTGCAGAGCTGATAGTATGATGGTCTCTAACCTGAGAGTTTTCATTACTGCAAGGATACTTTCTGGATCCTCTAAATCATGCTTTGATGCTATTTTTATAAAAGTTCCTGGGGTAAGCGGGGAGATGACAGAGTCCCTTTGTGTTATAAACATAGTGGATCTTCAGAAGGCCAGCATAGGAAGGCTTCTTAAAATAAAACTAGAACTAGATTGATGAGAAATCTCCCAGAAGAGCTATCAAAGCTTTAAATTCCATAATTCCACCTAAACTCTTGACTATTTCTGCATCCCAAAATTGAATGTTTGGAAGTTCTACCATGTCAGAGACAATGAGCAAGGCAGAGTGCTCATGATGTATTTGACCCCAGCTCTCTTTGCTGCTAACATTAGGGCAAAGTGTATTTTGCACTGGATTTATGTTCTCGCCTTTCACTGTAGTGAAATCATGTTTAAAATTATTAAAAATTTTCTCTTCTCTTAAAAAAAATTGAAATCAGGGCCAAACCTTGGAGTCCTTGGGGATAAAAGGAATGTCTATGGTAGTCATTTATTCTATCCATCTGATTTGACAAAATGCCAGAAATTGAGATGTAAAAGATAAGTAAAACATATTCCCTTGGGCACAGAAGGGCTAGGAGGTGGCCTGATGTGGCCTTACTGTTTTGATGTTTTCTATCTGGCATTATTATTATTGCTCACGATCTTACTTGTGAGTTCAAAACATTCAGTTGAAGAAAACAAGGATAGAAAGAAAGGTCCTCTGTGCATCTCCCATGCCCCATGATCTTTCCTCATTTGCCAAGTCCTTAGAAAAGCCCACCCAGCTTCCCATCACAGACCCTCACCCCATGTTTACTGTCCTGCCATTACAGGCATGCAATGAGTTCACCACCCACGTGATGAACCTCCTGCGAGAGCAAAGCCGGACCAGACCCATCTCCCCGAAGGAGATCGAGCGGATGGTCAGCATCATCCACCGCAAGTTTAGCTCCATCCAGATGCAGCTGAAGCAGAGCACGTGCGAGGCCGTCATGATCCTGCGTTCCCGGTTTCTGGATGCGCGGTAAGTCACCGGCGGGTCAGCTTGGCCTTGTAAACTCTCTTTTCTGGGGTGGGCATCCCTGAGCTGGCCCTCTCCACAGGCTGCAGTTTACCTACTGACTGCTGAGCCAAGCTGTAGCTAGATGATGCTTGTAGGGTCTGAAAGGCAGGCTGCAAGACAGAGTAGACTGTTGGTTTCCTATGGTTCCTGGAAAAATCTGTGATTGGAGAGGATAATTTGAATTTTCATCACTACTCACCCGGGTAAGCAGCAAGGAAACCGCCACAGTGATAGGATGGCAGGACTTTTTCTTTTCGTAGCTCAGAGTACCTCTCTTATAGTACATCTCATAGCCGTGGGCTCATAGACCTCTTGTTAGTGTGCTGCCATGACACTCTCTCTCCAGGAGAGTCAATTCCATTTGTTTGAAAGCTGGGAACTTTTCTACTCTACATGCAGGCAGAGAGTCTGCTCAGTTCAATTCAACAAATTTGTATTAGTAGATTACCATGTGCCAAACTCTGGGCTAAATTTTAGAAGTACAAAGATGAGTAAAGATTGAGTGCAGTGGCTCACACCTCTCCTCTTACCTACATGGGAAACAGAGATTGGGAGGATCACAGTTCAAGGCCAACCTGGGCAAAAGGTTAACAAAACCCTAATCTCAAACACACAAGCCCAGCCTGGCGATGTGCACCTCTAATCCCTTATGCAAGAAGCATAAGTAGGAGGGTTACAGTCCGAGGCTGACCCTAGCAAGTGTGAGGCCCTGAGTTCAAACCACAGGACCATCAAAAACAAACAAAACAAACACAAAAAATCCCATGAGACCTAAGAACAAAGAACAAGTAATCAATTCTTGGTTTTTCCATTCTATAGACCATGGGTTTATGCAAATCCCTTTGATTCATTTTGCTTCTGTCCTCTAGCCTGTAAGAGCGTGATGATGATATTTTCACCTACAATAGGTGAAAAGAATATTTTGATAATTGGCCCAGCAAATATGTCTTAGCATGTGGGTATACTTTGTAATGTGCAGTTCATGTTAAATTAGTCACCTTTTATGAATACAGATGTCATCGTTCATTACCTCTGTCCCTGAAAATCATCCCAATCTATGACTTTTATTATAGAACATTAGTTATATCAGGGTCAATATACCATGATCAATAGTTTTGTCCCTTTTCAGTCAGACAGAAAAATTCATGACTCCTCTTGGATTTTCTTTCATCCCTGAAATCACGTATTATTCAGCTCTCCTACCTGTATTTTTTTTTCTCTTCACAAGTGTAGACTATGTAGTTCGTGGGCCTTTTTAAAACTCCCTGACACCTTCTCCTAACTCCCTTCTGTTCACTGTGTTTGGGGACTGCATGAATACAAAATGAGAATGCCAGCTAATAGAATGTATCTATGGGTCAATAGAATCCCACAAACAAAGTCAAGAGAAAGTAAGAATGAAGACAGTCAAGAATGAAGGTAAGAATGTCACCCAACTGGGTGTAGTAAGGGAGTAGAAGCAGCCAAACTCCCCCTATAGTGTTACACTCCATCTTCCTTGCCCCACGGTCTGCTGCCAGCCTGACCTCCATGATACAGCCTGTTCTGCACAGTCCAGAGTGAGAGTGACTGGTGGCCTCTGTCTGGGTCCTTCTCTGTGCTACAGCCTCCACCACTCTGCATGTGTTTTCTATATCCCCATGGCAACCCTCTTAGTTAAAAATGCCAGAATTGGTATTTATGTTGGCAGATACTGAAACAAAAAGAAAGTTTGGTCCAGACTGGGTTCTTTTCAAGAAAGAAATTGGAGAGAAGGGTGGAGCAGAATCATTGTCTCATTGGATTTCGTTTTGCTGCAATTATGCTGTGCCCAGCCGAAGGTCAAACTTTAAAAGACACAAAACTAGGGGAGCTTTGTACACAGTTCCTTTCACATCCACCAGTCTCTTCTTAGATTGTTCCAGTTGGCATCAGGAAGACAATTGCTCTAAGACAGGGCCTCTTTCTTGCTTTGGTTACAACCTTTGAATCATTGCATCTGAGCCAAGCTTCAAATCTGAAACAACCAACCCCTTGCTATTGTTATTATGATTTTATTTTGTAGACATATTTATTATCAGTGAAACAATATTACACCAAATGCCAGCCCAAAGCTGAGCAAATGGCTTTCCCAGCTCAAAAATAAATGTTTGCCTAGACTTCCTGATTGGATAGTTCTTGTGATTTCTCCCAATGTCACTAAACAATAATTGAGTGAGAGAACTAAGCAAAGCTTGGTAAGAAAGACATATGATTCTCACTGCCAACGTTCATGTGCTGCTCCTAACCAGGAGGCTGATTGGCAGGGCCTCATCAAAAACAGATTTCATGCAAGATAAAGAAAATACAAAGAGGACTTGCTTTAGTAATAGGATTAGTCTTTGTAGTCTAATAAGTATGTAGAATGGACTGTTACTACTTTGTTGTAGAACACGCCGTGTATTAGCTTTTTATTGCTGGGTAACAGATTACCACCAATTTAGCAGCTTGAAACAACGTGGGTTGATTGAATACTGTTTCTGTGGGTCAGGGGTTTGGGAACAGCTTTGCTGGGTCCTCTGCTAAGTCTTGAAGAAGCTGTGATCAAGGTATGTACTGAGACTGAGATTTCACCTGAAGTCTAGGGTCCTCTTCCAAACTTTTTCTGGTTGTTGACAGTATTTAGTTCCTTTTGATTGTGGAATTGACTGGGAGCCTTAGCTTATAGAGGTTACCCCTCTCCATAGGCTGTTCACAACTTGACTACTTGCTTTCTTCCTGAAGGCCAGAAGAAGAAACTCTGCCTATTAAGGCTTTCACCAGGTCTCCTTTTTTATTTAACTCAGACATTGACTAGTAACCTAATTGTAGGGTGACATCCCATCATGTTCATCAGCCATTCACAGAGGAAGCTATGCACAGCAGGATTGGGGGGCCTTAGAATTCTGTCCACCATAGTTCTCAGTGGAGCACTTAATCCAGATTTGTCCTATTCAGACCACATCATTTCTTTTTTCTTCTTAATATTGACTTAACTGTGCCAGGAAAGTTTAAATTAAAAGTTCCACTCATTCATTCACCATTTATCATCTCATGCTATGTACCAAGGATGGTGTCCTACAACTTGGCAAATTTATTCAGTAGTATGAGTAAGATTTTTCTTAAAAAGAATGAGAGAATTTATCAACCCTCTAAATGATTTTTACACAAAAGTTTTAATGATGGTTCTATAGCATATTGTTAAAGATAATAATGATGACATAAGCAAGTGATTAGAAACACATCTGTCCTTTACTCTGACAGAGGGGATTACATAAACAGATGATTAAAGAAGAAGCAAGGGAAGGGACATCCATTAAGGTCTAGCCAAATTCACACTATATTTGTACTTATATTTGTATCTAATTGGACTCCTGGTATTGGCTAGATGGTGAATTAGCCATTAAAATAGCAAAGATGATAAAAAAATATATAAATGTGGATCCTACCTTAACATAGCTCATAAGCACATGGGACAAACAGCCTTATAAATAAACACAAAACTGCAGGTTACATTTTAACTACCTTCATCTAACAACGCCACTTAAAAGGGAGAGAATCCAGGGAGAGAGCAGACAATACTGAATCTCAGAAGAGCAGGGCATTTGGCAAATAGAAGGAACAACAGGAACACAATAGAACATAATTCAACTTCAACAAGCATTAACTGAGTGCTTGCTGTATGTCAGATACACGGGTTTCAAATATGAGTGAGATGTGGCTCCTACCCTTGAGGAATGAGCTTTTTAGTTGGGGAGACAGATGTAAACTTGTGGCAAATGCTGTGGAAGAGAAATATACAGGGCAGTATGAAGACATAGGGGACCATGAAAGCCAGCAGCGTCTTTGGTGCATGCAGAAGCATATGATATGGTTGGACAAAATTGTGCTGCCCATGTGAAGGACTGGGGAAAAGGAGGCCTGAAGGACAGTATAGAGCCACTGACAACCTGAGCTGTACCAGTGAAGATTTTGAATCTGTCCTATTAAGCAGCAGAAACCCTCAGAGCCGTTTAGGGAACAAATACGGGAAAATACTACAAAAGTCCTATAATTGCACTCGTTTCAAATTCTGGGTACATTCGTGATGCTCTTTGTGACTCTAGAAAAGTGGCTTATTCTCCCAAAGACTCAGTTTTTGTATACATACAATGGGGATAATTATGTAAGCAGGAATAAATAAGGTAATATGAAAAACAAGCTTAGTATAGTGTCCAGGATATAGTATTCTCACCATAATTTCAGTATAATAAAGATAATATGATTGCTGTACTATCTATTATTGTGTGCTTCGTTATTCTGTTTTGAAATTATTAGTGGCATGAATAGATTTGTCATTAGGAAGATTACTCCAGGGATTCTGTCCAAGATGAGCTGAATTGGAGAATAGGTTGTAGGGAACCATTGTTGAAGACTGAGGTCTTCAAACTAGGGCAACACAGCAAAAGTATGAAATGCCCTCTACATGTATGCAGATGTTCAGAGGAAGCTGTTCTTATTTGAAGATAAGCATTGGTATCACAGGAGGAGGTTTCATAGACATTCTGTGCTTTTTCTGTTATCCTGAGCTGGGCTTTTCCCAGGAATGCTGCTTGGCCACAATTTCTGAAAAGCAACAGTCTAGAATTGCACTGTCTTTATACGGCTATTTGACTTTGAACTTAAATTAATTAAAATGTCAAATTACAATAACAATATTTTAAAATTTGTTCTCCACTTGCCCTAGCCATGTTTCAACTGCACAGTAGCCACAGGTCATCATGTCTACTGAATTGAACAACACAGATATAGAACATTCTGTCATCACAGACACCACTACTGGATGCCATAGTCAGTGGTCATGTGATATTCACCTTCTCTTCCAAACCTGTTTCAAAAATAGTGGTGACAACAAGAGTGGAACAAAAGGGATAGATTCAAAAGGACAGAACTGGCAGGACTTACTTTGGGGCCCATCATCTGAGGAGTGTAAGGAAGCAAGGGGATTGGGAGTCACTCCTATGCTCTGGTACATGCTGGCCACTTAAATAGTTCAGTAAACGAATGAACAAGTTAACAACTACAATGAGCAGTTTATATGGTGGTATCATTAAATACCATGGGTAATAAGGAAGGCAGAGGTGATTTGGGTGAAAGGTGATAGTTGTTTGGGGAATCTTTTTGGAAGCTGCTTGTAATATGCAGTAGTCAACAGGGCATTGGCCTTAGGGGAGGTATTATTGGGGCAGGAGGCAGCACATTTGGTAGTAAGTAATATATGTGTGTGGTGAGTCTTTTAGAAAAAATATTCTCCCTTGGGCCATGACTCCATCTCTAAAGCACCATATTTATCCATAGTATTTAATCAACATCCACATTTCCTCTGTTAAATACCAAGATACTCAACTCTCAAAGCATCTGATTGACTTGAAATCACAAATGTTAACTTGCCTAGTTGGTAGCACTTCCAGCCAAAGCAAAGAAACCAGGTGTGTCAGTTAGTTGGAGCAACCTTACAGTCAGACATGGGTTATTTTCACTACATTTTCTGAAACAGAAAAAACCCTGATCCTAGGGTTTCAAAGGCCCTAGATTCAGAAAGCAATTGAAAGGTGATGAGCGAGTCGGCCTGAGCAGATGAGGCCACCTAGGGAAGGCTGCCCATCATGACACAGAGAGAGCTGGCAACAGCTGTCTGCACCATCCCCATCCCACCAGCTCAGTCCAGAGAGGCTTCCTTTGAGCTCAATTGGAAGAGTCCCAAAAAATACAGTGTAATGCTAATGCAAACCACTGAATGAATGATCAGAGGCTCTCCCAATTAGGGGGAGCCTTCGGGGTCCAGGTCCCCAGGCCTAAAACAACTGTCTTTAGCATGGAAGCAGCAGCCAAAGGTTATCTAAAGACAAGCCTGGAGAGCTCATTCACCACTTGGCCTTCTTCCTCAAATTCCCATTGTGAGAGAGTTTTTAACACACGCCTACTTTTTACCTGGGGTTTAAAATCCAATCTGCCCAATTTCTGATGCCGGATGACCCAGAAACTGCATGATTTGAGAAAGTGTCTTGGGCTTGGCATAATTTGGACAGATGTGGTTAATACCTGTGGACAGATGGTGTTCATCCGGTAAAATCAGGTACTTTATTGTGTTAATTAATCCAAGTGGGACCCTGAAAATACAATATTAGCTGATTTTCCTGTCTAGCAAGGCTATCCATGCTTTCCGTTGGCTAAATTGGGAAATTCTCTATCCTGGTGTAACCAGAGATGTGCTGGGAATCTTTTCCAGAAGGGAAAGCTTTTGATAAGAGCAAGAAAGGCAAAAGTGCTAATAGAGGTAATTTAAAGATGAAGGCCCCTCAACTTCAAGGAGGGCCAGCCAGGTCTGCAAGGAACCTGGAAACAACGCAACCCCGCCCTTCTCCCCGCCCCTCCCCCCAAGCCACTCCCCCAGCTGTCCACACAGCCTTAGCTGTGAGGAAGCAATAATGTGATTCTCACTTGAAATGAGTTCAATTAGCACTTGTTTTAAAAGGCAGGAAAATGCTTTTATTCAAAAAGTGGTCCTCTTCCTCTTGGCAACTTGTATATTAAAAAGATTTCTGTGGGCTTTTGTTTTACCATTTAGCAGCTGTTCTTGCTAAAGAAATGTCACTTCTCTCCTTTTGAGGCAGGTCAAGCAGTCAGGGGGTTAATTTCAGTCAGTTCCCTGCCCTCTTCCCCAGATGTCTTTTAGAAATGTTGCATGCATTTGCATGGAGATGGAATAGAGAGAAAAACGATAACTTATTTTTAACTATGGCACAGAGTCTCTGTGTAACTGCCAGGAGTCAATTTGTGTAGGAGCAAGAGGCTGGGTTGGTAGTTAGACAGACCTGAGCTAATACCTTGGTTCTACAGAGTACCAGCTGAGTCACCTTTGGACACAGCTCTTCATCTGCACGTAGGAATAACCATGTCTTTCTCACTGGTTGTAAAAAGTCAATGTCTTAAATTGATTACTACAAAAGAAAGACCTGGGATGTAAAAGGAAGAACTTCTTATCACCGAGTCCTTGTTTTTGCCATGTGTTGGGCACCATGCTGAGGGCTTTTTATGTATGACTTCATTTCTCCCTTACACTTCCCCTGAGAGCTCAGTACAACTGTCTTCACTTTCAGTTGAAGAAGCTGAGGCTTAGGGAGAAAACACAAGTCACCCAGCTGCTATTTAATTGACACAGGACTCAAAACTAAGATGGCCTAAATTTTGAAGCTTCATGGTTCTTTTGTTTTATTTTGTTTGGTTTTGGTGGGACTGGGGTTTGAACTCAGGACTTCATACTCGCAAAGCAGGTGCTCTAGCACTTGCTTCACACTTCTAGTCTATTTTGTTCTGGTTATATTAAGTGAGGGTCTCATGAACTATTGAGCTGGGAGGCCTCAAACTGCAGTCCTCCTGATCTCAGCCTCCCAAGTAGTTAGGATTACAGGCAGGAGCCACAGGTGCCCAGTAACTGCATGCTTCTTATCACACTGTACAAGTATGCTTACCATTCTTCTTTCTAGTACACAGTGAAATACTAAACAAATGCTTTTAGTGGTTTTGGCATCCAGCCCTCTTTGGAAAATGTCTACTTTACCTTTTGCTCAAAAATGTGTCTTCTCCCAGAAGTAGGTCCTATTCTCTCCTTTTGTGTTTACTTAGTGTAAACTTCTGTGTTCTTGTCTCCCTTTCCTTTCTCTTTATGAAGGCGGAAGAGACGGAATTTCAACAAGCAAGCAACAGAAATCCTGAATGAATATTTCTATTCCCATCTCAGCAACCCTTACCCCAGTGAGGAAGCCAAAGAGGAGTTAGCCAAGAAGTGTGGCATCACAGTCTCCCAGGTAAGGAGCCCTCAAAAGGCTCAGTAGCCTGGCCATGGTGGAGCCCCATGGTATGGTCTTGGAGGTCTTGCTTTACTGAACATTCATGCCTTGTAAGTTCCATCAGCTAAAACTTTAAAATGGCAGGGTAAGCACACGATGTGTATAAAAGTTTCCAGAACCTGACAAAATGTGAAAGGAACCAGCAGAAGGAAGAGAAGACTAGAAGGATTACAGTGTGAAAATACTCCCTTGCTTCATAAAGGTGAAATTTCTTCCACATATTTGGAAAGCTATCTATACCTCTCACACTGTTTTCTAAAACTCAGCCAATTTCATAGCTTTATTATTATTTTTTTTTACCCAACCCAGGAACTCACACTAGTCATTTTATAACCTTTAAATGAAAGGAACTTTAATTTTCAAAAGGCTTTTCTTGCTGTGCTGATAGTATTACTGATACCTGATGGAAGGAAAGATTTTTAACATGATTCCACGATTACATCAGAATGGTTGTACAGATGTCTCTGAGTACCCTCTTCTTCCCAAATTTAGTAACAGTAACAAGAGCCTGCTGACTTGGAAAGATACATGATGTAAAAATTCTATAGACTTGGAGTCTTCAACATTAATATGAAGTGTACAGTAGGTGACATTTATATGTATCTAGGGTTTTTTTTCTACTCAAAGGTTCCATCCAAACTTCTTATTCAGTCTGAATCTCAAATACCAACCCTGTCTATAGCTGCAACCAGTAGTGGTAATTCTGATATCTGTCAGAGAACATTTTCCTCAGAATTCTCAGAATTATGCCACTTGTTAAAAACAAAAATGTGCTGGTGTTACCATGAAAAGCAGGAAGGGGAGAGAGTAGTGAGAAGAAGCCCTCTCTGAGGAGAGTCTTCACTTAACATTTTTCAAACTAAGTAGATACAGTTTTATATAAATTGAGCATCTGTACTCTCTTGGATTGAATCCCAGCTTCTATTACTCCCCACATGGGGCTGACCCCATCAACCTGTGTTTAGCCAAGCCAAATTAGGTCCAGTCAGAATATAGAACTCCATCAAAGGTATTTCAACAAGAGGATTATCAGGACCTCCCCAACAAGCTTTGGGTGACTTTGTAGCTATAAACATGGTTGGAAATGTCCTTTTAGATAAGGAAGAGTGAGTATACTCCTTTATAGCCTAGTTGAAGTTCTGTTTTCTAGTCTTGACAATTCAGGGAAAGCCAAACATGAGTGCTCAAACTCAAGTAACCTAGTTTTTTTCTTAGGTTGTAACTATTTTTATCTCAATATAGACCTCTTATTCACACACACACACACATGCACACACACACACAAGAATGCAAGAATGATGTTTTTGGTATTTGTTGCACGTTGAGGAATGGTTGCATGCAAGGACCACATCACTAACTCACAAATCAGTGAATTTCAGATATGGAATCTTTTGCTTCTAAGGTAGAATTAAATCACTCTAATGTCTGAATTCCATGTCTGGGGTCCAGAATTTCCCTGTAGACGTGAGAATGAAACCTTCTGGAGCTATATAGCTTGATAAACGGCAGAATCCTGGCCTGTTCCAGCAACCTATACTTCCTTCATTATAGAAATTCAAGGTGCAGATATTTTATTCATTAAAATGATTATTTATATGCTGTGTCACCTTTCTCTTTCCTCCACCCAACCCAAGGCCATGCCATTCTTTCTTCTAAAGCAATCAAGCTGTTCCACCATTACCAAACAAGTCCTGATGGTAAACAATACAGTATAATTCATAAAAAGAACACTGGGCTAAATGCATGTTTTTGACAAAGGTCAACTATGGGATTCTGTGGGGATTTACTCTGACTTTTTGGGGTCTTAGTTGTTCTATACACCAGTTATGGTTAGTTGGATCATATTATATATTAAATCTTCCTCTGTAGTTCTTGGGAGAAGGGGGTTTACTATCTTTCTTAGTTATAATAACCATCCTTCCTTTCTTGAAATTCTCCTACCTTGGTTTCCTCAACACTCTTTTGTCTGGTTTTTCCTCTCTTCTCTTGAGTTACCCCTGCTCAGTCTTTTTAGAGCTTCTACTCTCTCCAACTACTAGAAAACTACCTTTGTTCTTTCTGTGTTCATTCCCACATGCCCTAGGCAATGGCCTTTAAATATATTACTCACAGATTCTTTTGAAATCTACCATGACCAAAATAAAAATATTACCATACTCCCAAATCTGTCTAATGATTGTCCTCTCCCTACATCCTGAAAGAGTCCTTCTATACCAGTGCTACTCAAAGTGTGGTCCTCAAAAGGCAACATCAGCATCACCTGGGAGTTTGTAAATTCTAGGTTCTCACATCAGTCCAGGATCAGAACATTGAGGGTGGGGCCTAGGAATCTGTTTTCATACTCCTCCATGAATACTTAACTCTGAAAGGTGCTGTTCTATACACTGATCACTATGAATACACCTCTACTTGAATGAACATTTGGGGCTTCTCTCCCAGAGCACCAAACTCACATACCTTGTCACTGGATTTGGCCAGGGCTCTGCACATAGGCTCTTTGAACTTATATGTTCAAGACATGATCGAACTCTCCATAAAAATCTTTTATTCCATCTGTATTGCCTGACTCATACTGTGTCATCAACATATCTCTGGTGCTGACACATATTAGCCCCTTAGTCTATGACAACTGAATAATTAATTAATGAGAACATTGACTCTACCTGTTGTTCAGGACATAATGTATCACCCAGTAGACACTATAAGGAATGCTTTAACTGATCCACCATCTTTCAACTAAGTCTCTTCTCATTTAAAAGGGAATCACTCCCATAACACAGCCATTCTCCGCCTTCTCAGGTTTTCATTGCTTTTGTTTGTTTTTCACATACAGCTGGTATAATTGGACCTCAGGTATTTCCTTTCTTCCCTGAGAATCCTTATCTTTATCTTTATCTTTTCCTTCTTTCTTCCAGTTACCTCAGAAAAATCTCCCTATCTTTTCTCCTCTCTCATTATTCCACCTATAAATCAAAAGACAGTGACAATTATGATTGATTCATATGAATAGTGAAAGTTATATCAAGAAAAATATGAATTTCAAAGTAAGGTTAGATGTACAGTGTTCCTGAAATGCCCACAAGTACCCTTCCTCCTCCAGTTTAACTCTGTTTTTCTGCATTTATAGTAAATAAAGCACTCGGTCATTGAATTTTTCCTCTCTTGTTTGATAATATCACAGTGGCATAGTCTGATTTTTTTTAACAAAGGCTTGGCATTTCTGCTGTAGTATAAGCCACATAGGCCTTTGAGGGCTAGCTCCTAAGACATTTTCACTTTGTGAATACATTTTTTAAAATACCTGTAGTTTTGCAAGAATTTTATTTTCTGCCATTGTTGGGGGTAGAAATAAATTATATATAAACTATGGTATATGTGTGACCAATTTGCCCTTCTCTCACCAAATTCAGAGTTAGTTTTGTAATTATATCAAAGCCACAACATTGTAGTTCAAAATCACATCTGGAATTTGGGGTATTAGACTTTTCCCCACAAGGCGAGAATTATGGGGGTAAACTTGAATTTGACTCAGTCTCTCCTCCTGTCAAGCAGAGATCTTTGTATAAAGGGAGCAGAGATACAGAATCAAGCCAGGACAGCTGCCATGAGCCACATGAAGGAAATAAATTAACAAATGAAAGTAAATTAGGTTTATTGTGTTTATTGGCTTTAACATTTAAAGCCTGGAATTCAAAGGAATAATTAGTTGTGTGCTTCAGTTTTTCCTTGTGTAGACAACACTAAGCTTTGCCTGAAAGACTCAGTGAAATCTATTGCATTGAATTATATTGATCCTAAGGTCTACAGCACAATGCAGCTAGGAATCTACATCCATATTAAAGTTACTTTACTTCTAAAAATTGAAATTAATCTATGCATGAAAGCACCCATATGTTGATATTGATTTATATAGATATTAAAGGCCTGTGTATTTTGATTATGCAAAGTCAACATTAGCATTGATAAGAAACAGGAATTTCTCCTGATATGTTTATTTTAGTGCCATAAATTAAGATGTAAGCAAATTTAAGATGCTGGCTCTAAGAATCCTAGCTTAAGTAAGCAGATCCTGTATGGGAAAACTTTTATCACTGTGCTTTTACTAAATAGTTCTATTAAGGAAATCTCGTTTTATGTAGTTGCTGCTTTTTGAAGCTCTTGCTTCAGATCTTTTCATTGATGTTGCACAACTTATAAAAAGGATTAGACCACTTAGCTTACTCTTCTCCTGCAATGTTTCTGAAAGATGAAATGTTAACTTTCTCACCTTCTCTTAAACTGCTCTAGGTATCAAACTGGTTTGGAAATAAGCGAATCCGGTACAAGAAGAACATAGGTAAATTTCAAGAGGAAGCCAATATTTATGCTGCCAAAACGGCTGTCACTGCCACCAATGTGTCAGCCCATGGAAGCCAAGCTAACTCACCCTCCACTCCCAACTCAGCGGGTTAGTTTCTTCTTTGATCTGGGGGATTGTCCTCCATTTTTGTACTTCCTTTTCCTACACTGAAGTTTTCTTTGAATTCTTAGGTTTTTGATTGGTTGATTTATGTGTCTAATTATCTTCTTTGTTGTCGATGTCACTTTGGGGTTTTCCTTTCATATCCAAAAAGCAATGTGTTATACTCTTCACAAGATGGGGTCGTCTGGAGGTTTACATTGAGGCTTTTTTTTAAGTTGAGATAAAGATACATTGTTTAGTTTGATGAAATTGCTAAATTCAGAGAGTCCAATAAATTGTTAGATTTAATATTTAGAAATAGTTCCTTGGAGTTCTTTTATTTGAACTTTTTAATGTCAAGTTTTTATCCTCATCTATTTTGGTGTTCCCACCACACAATCTATTCTGTATAGTAATGTTTACTCTTCTAGCACATATCTCATTAGCAAACTTTGGTCTGCATAGTCAAGCTACAATTTTTCTGATTATTGTTTATAGTTACTATTCTTTATCATTTTATTTGTTGGTTTTCTTTATGTAAACTGCAAAGAAAATTGCCGGGTTTTAATTCAAATTTTTTATATTCTAGTTTTTATGTTATAGTAGCCATGTGCTATGTTCTAGGTTTATTTTAGTGAGTATGTACTGTGTCACTCATTTCAGAATTTAGGCTAACATAGTATGTTTTTTGGGTGTGCCCTGGACTTTGGGTTCTGAATTTCCCGTGTTAAAAAAGTCAGTAATGCATAAAAAATAACCTTAGCATTTGTATGCTATGGAAGACATGTTAATAATTGGGTGAGGAGTTTAAGAATAAAACAGATTATTTCTTTATTAAGAAACTTTGGTATCATATTATGGTACTTCTCCGTAATGAGCAAGATGCATTGATTTTGGATATAGACTACACATCTTTGAAAATTGATGACACCAACAAAATAGTAACACTTTGTAGAGTGTGTGGTATCTTTGGCCCTTTTCAAAGCTTGTTCCTTCACTAAAATATGTTACCTTTCTAGTTTATGGTAGCTTGGTATTGGAGTCACTTAGGGCTCCATTCACTGATATCTTCTCTGAACTTCTCATTTGTTAGCATAAGGTTCTCCAAATCACTAGTCTGTATTCTCTTGACCTTCTTTTGTTTAAATGGAATCATGTGTGAAGAGTGGCCCAGGTTTTGTAAACATGGATATGGTAAGACAATACAGAATTTGATTGATCTGGTTTTAGTTTTCCTAGTCCCACATATTGGGTTACTATGAGGAACAGATTTACTCTGTACAATTTTTGTTTGTTTGTTTGTTTGTTTGTTTGTTTTCTTCCTCCCATCATCATGATGGGATTGACAAAAAATCAAGGCTAACAGGTTCAATAACCAGAGAGTTCCCTCCTTCCCCATCTGGTCAATTATTAAGCATTTCAGACCCAGCAACACAATTTGAACTGCACTGCTAGGCAGACATTTTCACTTGTCTCTTTGGAAGAAGTACAATTCTGTCAACATTAGCAAAAATGCACTCAACACTCCTGCAAAGGTTATCATAATGCAAAACAGATATCAAAATGACTTTTTCCCTGTCCCTGATATATCTGCATCACAGATGGCTTAGCATGATTTATGACTCGTTCTTAGAATGGCCCTGTGGACTCCCTTCATTACTAAATCCGTAACCATTTATTCTTTCCTAAAGCCCTTAAAAAGAGAAAAGTAAGCATTTTAACCCCCTACTTTGTGTTTAAGAATTATGTTGGCTCTTATGGAACGTCAGTCCATGATTACAGTTTTCTAATGAATTTTTCTGGTTGCTTAATCTTCATGTGACTACACTCAGCACAAAGTAAGTTATTATGGAAAATTTGAGCTAAGCCTTCGAGTTGTGCCTAAGTTGTTGAGAATAATATGCAAAGGAACTCCTTCATAGTGCTTTTTTCCAAAGTAGAGACCAAAGAAAATACTACTGTACATGTGCAATAGTATAGAATTTTAAAAAATAAATGTTAACAACAAAGGTTATAAATGATCTATTCTATATTTTCTTTACCCAAATCATTGCATAGATGGAGTGATAGATGTTCAGACTTTTACAGAGAGTGTTTATTACATTGTACACTGGCTCTTCAAAATTTTCAAAGGAAATAATAACTGAAATAAGTTTTAAATGACAGGTTAACATATGAGAATATATTTTGGTAGAGTTTGAAGTGCAAAGTTCTAGGACCCAGGAACTTTTTATTTCCTTAACACTGAAGCAGAAATTCTTTCTAGAAGCTTTACTAAGTATAGACACTCATTTCTACTGCAAGGAAAATGCTTTGCAAATAAACTCTTCCCTGAAGTTGCTTCTGTGTGGGATCAGCACCTCAGTATCTTTACTTAGAACACTTCTACATATTCCCATTTGTTGAATATATACTTTATCTCTTTTTCCTTAACTAGAATTCATAAAAATAACTTAGGGCTGGGACCTTTGAGGCATTAGTAAGCATTTAGAGATATATAGCATGCTACAGTGTTTACCCCACCAAAATTGGGCAAAGTGGATAGAGCAAAGGGGAAGAATAGAAGGAAGGAGAAAAAATTAAGTTGTGAAAGCAGGGCAAAAATGGGGACCAGTTGAATCAATTGTAGAAAAAAAACAAGGTGGTACAGGAGGAATAGGGAAAGGTAAGAAACCCAAAACTTGAAAGTATTTGACATGCCCAGTGTAGAGGAGTGAATAAATTAATCTTAAACTGACAGAGGCCACTATGGGAAGATGACAGGCAAGTAGTGAAGAGATCAGGTAGAGATGAACCAATTCGGGTTGTAATACACATGTGCATGGAAGCAATGCTAGGAATCTCTCTGTATAGCTATCTTTATCTCAACTAGCAAAAACACCATGTCCTTCTTATTATCGCTTATGTCTTCTCTTCAACAAAATTGGAGAGGGCAGAACAGGTTCTGTCCAGAAGCAAGGGGGTTGGGGGTATAGATGGCCCAAAAAATGTATGCACATATGAATAAATGAGCAAACAATAAAAAACAAGGCAACAATTCATTGGAGAGACCTGGAATTATAACCTCTCAATTTCCTGTTTTTAGTGAGATTATGAAAGCAAGAATTAGGGCTTTAGAAAAAAAACAGGACTCTTTTTTGGAAGAGTGAGAGACATAATTAAGTTTATATCTACTAAAGAGAGTCTGTCCTTTGTGCCTCCCAGTGGTATGGGAATCCAATGTAATCAGGCTGACTGCTTTATCTACCTGAAACCTTGATTTCTAAACTACAGAAATTGAGGCAATATTTGCCATGCAGCTATTTCATAAAACTTACACATACTTCTCATCAAGAAAAATTTAGCTAGTACTTGGAAACACCTGAGTTTCTTAAGAGAAAGAGGTAAAATCTATTCTTGTTCTAGGATATTAGTTCTCAAAAATCTCAACAAGGGGTGAATTTGTACCCCAGAAGATATGGTGATATATGGAGATGTTTTCAGTTGTCACAATTTTGGAGGGAGGGTATTACCGGCATTAGTGGGTAGAGATAGGATCTGGCTACGATGCATAAGATGTTCCCCCACTGGCTTTAGTGGCAAGGTTGAGAAACCCTGTTGTAGGTTTAAATTTTATCTTTATTTCATTTTTTGAATTACAGTGTTAATTGTGTGTGTGTTGCTTTTTGTTTGTTTGAATTTTTTTTTTTCCTAAACAAATTTAAGTCTCCAAAGACTTTTTAGAGTAGAAATACAATCTTCAGGAAATCATCTTATGAAAATGGATGTTAATACATGTCCACATAGTAACATTTGTCTGAGCAAATGCATTAAAATCACAGATGATCCATGGTTTCTTTTCTATCTAGTTGAGTGCAGATATAACTCTGTACATGCCCCCAGATAACTGTGTGGCAGTTTAAATGAGCCACTTGCCTCCATTCCTAAGTTAAGTTCAGAACCTTTCAACTAACAAGCACATCTTGAAATGTGCTTCTAGCCATGGCTGAAAACTCTGTAACAGCATGCAGGCAAGTTTCCTGAATGATCTCAGCACACCGGGCAACTCTGCATCAGCTCTTTGGGAATTCCACAGCACCTCTAAGAGAGCCATTCACTTCCTGATGAGGAACTTGGTACTTCATAGGAGGCTATCCATCCCATGATAAGTTCTTTCCACTTCCAGAGCTGTATGAAGAACATGGTCTCCTCTCCTTCGTTAGATTTTTGTGCAGATTTCTGTCTGCTTTATGGTGGTATTAGTGGCACCTGGTCTCTTCCTTCAGCGCAATCACTGCCTCTAGATACTTGTCAGAGAGTCAGAAGCCATAACAGTGTTGTACATGGGTGTAGAAACAATGAAATGCTGAAACAGCACAGCCAAGAGCACAAGGGAGTATTTCTGCAATTACTGCCCTGATACAAATGCATTTGTACATGAAGTACATTTATATGCGCATATTTATCTCTGTGTACATTAGGCAACCAGACATATTTACAATTTATCTATGCACATATATTTTTTAAATCATCTATGTCAATTGCAGTGTGTATCTTGAAAATGGCACATTCCATGCCTTTATGGTTCCACAGACGCCATGTTACTTGGCATCTGTGTAACCCATTGGGGGTTTCTCCCATGGCACCGTTTGTGTGCTGATTTCCAATAAATCACCAGCCAAGCACACAGCATGTGTGTCTATTACATGGTATTTGAGTGAGAGAGAGAGAGAAATAATATACCAGAGTCTCAAACTCAACCCTCTTGGGAATGGGGCACGTGGGAAGACTGATGACATAAAAATGGTTATAATTTGGGTTCTTGGTTCTGATGACATCTGAATGTGAGCATTTATGTGACACTTACTGCACTGGCTTTTATAATTTAGGTTATATCTCTGTGATTACCAACCAGATTTGAAGGAGATATAATTCATATAAAGACCCAGGTGTTATCTATGCAACACAAGAGTGGAATCCATGCTTCACGCAGCTTCATTCATAGGTTGAGGGGGATGAGCTCAAAGATAATGTACTATATTAATGGATGGACATTACAGGTCAAAGCCTGTCACTGACTAAGTGCAAGCCACACCTGGTCAGATTGTATTCCTGTTTTGCTAAGAACTTTTCTAATTCTAAACAGAGAAGTGTGTGCCAGATGAGACATAGTCCTTTGGTTATGCTAGATCATTCCCCACCTCCTGAACAAAGCATATTCTTTGCCCTGGCAATGCAGGAGTGAAACAAGAGATAGATGGAGGATCAGTTGATGTAGTAATATAACCAGCTTGCTTCTTGCATGTGGATGCAAATCCCACAGAATGGAGATATTTCTTAATGAGGATTATCCTCAAGTTTGTAAATCATCTGATTCCTCTACATGACTTTTGCCTTTGAGGTATGATGACACTATGGCTAGTCAAGCAAAGAGCATAATGACTGAGTTTAGAATGCATCGTTAAGTGCTTCTTCTATGAAGGAAAGAAATGGCCATCTCTGCTTAGCTGCAGCTCTTCATGTAGACAGGACAACTTCCTAGGAGAGCTAAAATCCCTGTCATGGGAGAAGAGAAAAAAGGCATCAGAGCTAAGACATGAGTGAATCATTGTTGGGCAATTCCACACTGGTGATGGCTGTCTTAGAATATGAGGGCAAGAGCGCCGTTGAAGCAATCTAGTGTTAGAAGTCACAGAGTGCAACTGACCTGGGTCCCTAAGGTCTCTCCTTTTCCAGGCTAACGTCATATTTTAACCAAACTTTGCACGTTGAGCTTTCTTTCCTAATGCGCTGAGCTGCACGATGACTTCAGAGCACTATTAGCTTTTGCAAGTCCTTGTGTTCAGGCTGAGCTTGGGCGAGGCTTATTACAGTGGAGCCCATGGAACCTGGGTGGTGCCAGGATGGATCTAAAGGCTAAATATGAATAGAGTCTCCATCTCTGGGAGGTGAAAACCAATGGCTAACTACACATCTAGAGACCCACTTTTTAAATTGTTGCTATTATTAATACCAGCATTTCATATTTCATGCATGCTTGAGAGTTCCTGACCCATTGTTCTGCTTTATCCTCCTCCATCCTGGCAAGTAGCAGGGAAGTATAGATCAGTCTCATATTTTCTTTCAGTCTTCATGGTTTCCTGGGCCATTTGCCACCCAGAATGAACTTTCTCTTCTTTCTAGAAATCAGAAGTGCCAGTAGACTCACTCACCAGGGCCAGCCCTAGTGTGTGACGCTGCCTCTATGCACTTCTTTCCCAGGTACTGCTCCCTGTATGAGTAGAGGGGTTCAGTAATGGCATCATTAGAATCCAGTTGAATAGTTCAGGTGCTTCATTATGGTGGCAGAACTATCATTGATCTCCATCAATATATTCTCCATCATGTGCCCTGGCCAACCCTAGAATTTTAGAGGCATGAAGGAGGTACCCTACATAAACTAAGTTGAGAGAATAAAAGTTCTCTTTCTCCACTTAAAGTTGCTAAGAGAAAGCAATCCTATTGACAACCTACCCTAAGGTGTGGCTTCACATAACACCCACAAGATGCACCTTTTGTTGCTTGCTCTGTTCTTCATGCTACTAACCAGACTCTGTGGATGTTGTTTTTATTTTGGTTTTGATTTGGGGGGTTGCTTTGCATGTCATTCCTCCTCTTGGCTGTTAGATGCGGGGTTGAGCCTTTTCCTTTCTGTGATTCAGGTGCCTCACTCTTTCCTTTCCAGGTTCTTCCAGTTCTTTTAACATGTCAAACTCTGGAGATTTGTTCATGAGCGTGCAGTCACTCAATGGGGATTCTTACCAAGGGGCCCAGGTTGGAGCCAACGTGCAATCACAGGTAGGGACCCAGCCAATATGCTGCCAGGTGAATGCATTAGCATCCAAGAGCCCTCAGTCGTATTGGCTTTCTGCTCCTGTACAGAGAGAGAGAGAGAGAGAACAACCAAACTAAGCGAAAATAAAACAAAGACAACCATTGCCATGGGGAAACTTGTCCACACTTTGTGAATGCATTTGGCTCTGGCTTGTCAGTCACACTAGGAGGGCAGGAGAAGAGCAGCAAGTACAGGGCAAGGTGACCAAGGCATATCCAGCATGTGGAGCCAGCATGTTCTCTAGTTACTAAAGGGAAAGAAGGAGGACTCAGGCCATTGTCTCCATTTTCAGATCTCCCCTCATTTGTTGGTTTTCCATGCTCAAAATTTGCAAAGTAAGAAAGTAATTTATTAGTAGGCTAATGTGTTAGTATCAGTATCTCATGTTTTATTCTAAGCCTTAAAAACATCACACTTCTTAGTCATAGTTGAGGTCAACAGACTTGTTTCTGGTGATAACTATAAGTCCACATTGGGAAGCAAAAATCAAGTCATGTGTAAAGTTCCAGTGTTCCTTAGTAAACGGTCGCCTCCATGACACCTCAGGAAGCCATCCTACTGTCTCAGCATGAAGTGTGATGTGAGAAGGTAAAGTCATATGTGTGGGTCAGAATCATAACCATTTCAATCCGGTATCCAACTCTGTGTATGGATCAGAAAGCATTCCATGTCTGGAATAGACAACCAGTGATTCAGCACCTTGCTCAGGAAACATTGCCTGAAAACAAATTTGAGGCAATATGGTCAGATTTTGGTCACGTAACTAGCAATGGGCGATCATTTAAGTCCTCAAACAAAGCCAGATTTTAGTCACATTCTATTTTCTCTGCAAGATGGCTGTCCAAGTATCCCCTAAACACAACCTTCACTTTTGTAGGATAGCCAGCAGAGGACAAGCTGTATGGGATGATCTATAGGGAAGAAAAGTGGGGAGAAGGGAACGTTTCTTCATCCTCTTTCAAAGCTCCAGCCCCTTTGGTGACCCTAGCCCCTCCCTTCTCATGTAGTGTTGTGAAATAACAAGTCACAATTTCAATGTTGGGAATCCAGTTTTCTTTCCCCATTTTATTGTCTTGCTTACTGAACTCAGATCTGATCTTGGGTTTGGTATTTAGGGAAAGTCCCAGCCTCCTCGTAATGGATTCTTCCCCAAGAAGACTCCAAAATGATTGTATTTATTCGGCATGGCCCAATGGTAGCCTGTAAGACAGTGATGAGCTGCTTCCCCTTCCCTGTGTCTCTCTGACTAATTCCGTCTCTGTTGTTGTTCCTCTGTTTAGGTGGATACCCTTCGCCATGTTATCAGCCAGACAGGAGGATACAGTGACGGACTCGCAGCCAGTCAGATGTACAGTCCGCAGGGCATCAGTGTAAGAAAACAAGGCTCCCCCCACCCTTTGTTTTTATTCTTTCACTACCAATTATTTCAAAGCCATAGGGCCCAGAATGCCGCTTAGTAGGACTTGTCTTAGCTTTCCGGTCACCTAGTTTCTTGTTTCTGTATCAGTCATGCCATCGGCAGCATCCTATCCACAAAAAAAGTGGTGATTGGGCAGGCTTCATGCAGGCAGCTGGCGTCTAGGGCTGTCAGAGACAATCAGTGTTTGCATGGCACCTGCGGCCACATGTGTTCAGCTGAGAGGAGCTGCTAAACAGGTGACACCTAGTACAACAGTGGTAGGAAATGTCACCACAAGCTGAGGCCGAGGAACTTGGGGAGGAAAACCCATGGTCAAAATCCATTGCATCCAGGTCTGTGGGCTAATAAAAAGAAAAAGAAAAACACACCTTTTTCCAATCTGTCAATAGATGATTCAAAAAAATTGACACAGACGCTGAGAATGTTGAGGGATAGGGAGGGGAGCAGACCATCTTCTCCTTGTTCTTGGGTGCGCTGGCGGCTCCTGGCTAGCATGAAAATTCATAACGACAAGCTATGTCGCACAGAGTGAAATCGATCAGACAGACACAAGGAGAACCGAGTGTAGATTTGGGACAGCAATCCAACTTGATTTCTCAGATCAATCGTCTGCTATCTCAGCAGTGGTGACAGCAAGCTGAGACAAGAGGGCAGCCTGGAAAAGGAGGCTGTTCTTTAGATCAGGGGTGATTTTCTGGGCTTTTAGAGGCCACACCAGGCTCTCATAGAACTATTGACTCCTGATCGTTGAGAGCGATGGTTGGTTGGTGGGGATCATTTTTATTATGTGTTATGATTAAAGTAAATTAAGTATAGAAGGAGGCAAGGTAGGCTTGATTTATTAATGTGATCCTAGTCTATTCTAATTGAGGCATGATATTTATAAGGAAGGAGGCAATGGCCCCTCAACTCAGTATGAGTAAAATCAAACCCGATTATCGCCAGTCTGAGAGGAATCAAGAGAATACCAACTAGTTCATCAGTTAAGTACTAGGGTTTTTTTGGTTTTTTTGTTGTTGTTGTTGTTTTAATTAAGAGTTCTTACCCCATATAAGAGAAGATGTGGGTGGTTCCTAGCAGTTTTAACATGCTGCCCTCCAAGAAAGGAATTAAGTTTGTAGGGTATGATCTTCACTGAACAGAAGTTTCAGAGAAACAAATTCACTTCAATAATAGAGGGCCCTTTCTCATAGCCAAAATTCGACAAAAAAGGCAGCCTTGGCTGCCTTTGGAAGTTAAGAATTCCCCATGATTAGAGAACTCAAGCACAGTCTGGCTAACAACTTGGTAAGACTATTGTAGGAGTCATTTACCAGATTGTGATTGTCTTGGTGACTTTGAAGGCCACTTACATGAGGAAGTCTTTATATTCTACCTTCATCAGGCAGAATCCCTTCTGAGTTTTTATGATATCCCTCCCTCTTTGGGAGGGAAGGAAAGTGTCAGAACCAGCCCTATTAAACATGCCCTGGACAATCATGTCCCTTTCTAGAAAGATCTCCAGAACAAGGTGATTCTTCCCATCCTGTGCTTATGCTAACAATACTAGCTGCTATTACTGTATTAATGGCTCACTTGCTGAGAAGTCTGCTTAGAGGAATACAAGATACCATGGTGGGAAAGTATATTCTCAGCTTGCATTCCAATGGATGAAGTAGCGCTGTGTTTGTGGCTTTAACTATGCATGCATTTATGCATTTTCTGAATCTTTTTGAGGCATAAGGTAGAGTTTTCCAAAGGAAGCTTTGCTCTGTAAGTGGAAGAAAGGAACGTGAGGAAAGTATAAGTGTGTGGGAATACAGGAAAACTGAAAAATAAAAGTGAAGAAAGTCCATGTGACTGGCAGGAAGTGGGTCTGGCAGTCTTGCTATTTGGCATCCTTTTTTCCTATCTGGGAAGCACGGAAAAGAATAGCACTCAGACTCGGGGGGTCAACATTGACCCTTCTGATGTCATCTGATGGGCTGGGAATCATTTCTGAAATAGTGTAACCAAACATGTGCAGACAATTAAGTCTGATTGCCTAATTCCACCACAAAAATGGGCTTGAAAATGCCACTTGAAAGAGTCTCTCATTTTACATTATTTTTTCCTGTTAATTGTGGTTATTTTATATCTGGGTCTTTAATATATAGACTAATCAAAGACTGGACATGATAGGATATGTCCCATTGGTATCTATTTTAAATTGTGCCACCTGCAGGAGACTGAGCTGATCTAGTGAAATGTATTTTTAGGTTGGTGGTACTCAATGCTGAGGCATGTGTATGCACAGACTAGGAATATGGCTGCCAGGAGAAAGAGAGAAATGGGTGGGGTGGGGTGGGGGGACGACAACAAGAAGAGACAAGGATAGGAATGAAAGGTTTGAGCCAAGAAATAAAAATAAACAGTCCCTAAACCCAAAGCAGCAATGGAATTCCCAGCTGGGCCTGGGTTGTGTTTCATCTGGTGGAGGACATTTTCTGGGCAGCCTTTATCCACTCCCCTGGCTGGGTTTCCACAGTACCCATATCTTATCCAACGAGTGTCTATTTTAATTCCTATAAAGTACAGACCACTTGCCTTACTGAGCACACAGCAGTAGGGATGCAAGGTTGTAGTTGTAAGAGTCCTATAGGGAGATGCCAGTCCTAATAACTTGTGTACCCATAGGCAAGCATCAATCTCTTCTCTAGAAAATAGGGCCAGCAATCCTCACCCTTAATACCTCAAGGGTTGCTTTAGGGAAAATGAGAAAATAAGTAGAAGAGGGCTTGGCAAGGCATAATTTGTTCCACATGAATGTAGTGTGAAACAGTATAAATGATAACTTTCAAATTTGACCTTTTTCTCCTCTTGGGTAAGCAGTTTTCACAGTAAGTAGTTCCTGGTGAGGCTAGGTTAGGATACCTGTGTCACTTTTTTTTTTTTTCTCTCTTGTGATGGAAAGACATGCTCTTGAGATGGATATAGAGTTATATAAAGCCTAAAGACCCCCTTCCTTTGCCACCATGAGAGTTAAATTATATCTCCTTAAGTAATTTCTGTTCTCGTGACAATAGACAATACTTGCTGGGTTTAGAGTGGCTCTAAGTAATGCAGAGAGATTTTTCTACTTCTCTGTCAATCAGAAATACTTAAAGATTGCTTACCTATCACAGTCTTTCTTTCCATTGCCCCTGCCACTATCCTACTTCTAGAAATAGTCCATTAATTAGACTTTTGCAATAACTTCTTAACACTTCTGCTGTCTAGGTCCCTCTCCCCTGCACACATCCCTGGATTTTGGCATTCCTTTTTCAGAAATCACCAGTGAGCCATACTGTTGCCTAAGCAAGCTTAAACCTTGCACCAACATTCAGGATTTTGCATAGTCTGGTTCCCACTTACCTGTCCTTCCTTCATCCACCAACCATCAAAATAAGCTCTGAAAGCCATTCAGTGTTGTTAGCTCACCTTTAGCTACACACTTTCCCTTTCTCCCTACGTTCACTTATATACACCATCCACACCAATGTCTTTTAATTATTAAACCACCTTCTCCAACCTATTCCACTACCAAAATCATCCTTATTCTCTCAAGCCCAGTTCCTCCTTGGAATTTTTCCTCTTCTTAACCCTTCTTTCCACTTTCTTCCTGCTTTATCACACACCCACTTCCCTTGTGTTATACATGATGTAACTAAATTGTCATTGTATCTTTCACTCCTGCAAATGTGTATGGTCCTAAAATGTTTACAACATGATCGTTGAGTGAATACATCAAGTAGGAGAAGAAAGGATGTCTTTGATTTAAAAATGTGTCTTAATAACTGCTAGCCACATCTAGTGTATCAGCTATCAAGTATCTAGTAGTAATTTTAATTTTAAATATATCACTTTTAAAATCCAGAAATGTTCTAAAATCTTCCTTTTTGAAAAAAAGTTTTCTAGGTCAGGCATGTTAGCACATTTTTGTAACTCCAGCATTCAGGAAGCTGAGGTAGGAGGATGACAAGTTCAAGACCAGCCTGGGCTACATAGAGAGACCCTGTCTCAAAAAAAGACAACAAAACAAAAGATACCTTCTAAGCTTTTTGACTAATGCATATTCTCTAAGAATAAGATTCAAATTAACATTAAATATCTGAAGTTATGGTGATGATGTTACTGAATTATCTCTTTGTTTCCTTTAACTCCTTCTATTCTAAAAGAGTCCCTATTTTCCTTTCCTAAGAGAATTTCTGCAAAAGAATACATTTTTGCGGAGAAGTCATTGTTTCTGTTGGGAGTCTCATTGCCCTTTCTACCAGTATGAGAGTGTAGCCTCCCAGGACAACCAAAGGGGAGGTAGAAGCAATTTGGAATGAGTAAACTTGGATCCTTCTGTGACCTTTCTTTTGAGGAGTCATTGTACCTCTCTGTGTTGTAGCTTCATCTGTAAAACTTACAAGATAAGCAAACTTGAAAGTCCCCTTCAGGCAGGAATTCTACAATATGATAGTTGATTTTCACTGTTAGCTCAAGGGAAAGCTGAGTAGCTTTCTAGCCCACCCCACCATCTCCTCTCAAATAGCATCTTGAAGACCTAAATGGGAAGGAGGAGGTGCTCATGCACAGGAACTCCTCTCTTTGTATTCCCAGATATTATAAAAGCCAAAAAGCAGCATCCTTTAGGGTGAGATGACTTATTTGAAATTGTTTTAAATGTGAGTTAAGTGAATGAATTTGCTGTATCAAGTCTTAAATGTAGATACCCCTATAGATTTTGCTTATTCAAACATTTTGGTGAAAAAGAAAATAATGTAAAATCTCATTAATTTTGGCTTTGTGATAACTATAGTAGCAGAATAATAGAGATGAAACTTTTATCTTTGTAAATCTTTATACGGTGTTTTTGTTTGGATTTTCTTCTGTGTTAGGTAAAGGGGAAAAAAAGAACATTTACTAAGTAAATAAATAGAATATAAATCATTAGGACAAAAATATCTTCCTGTTTAAGTGAACGCATTTCAGGCATTTGAATATCACACGGTTTACTTAGAAATACTTGACCACATGCCATAATTTTAATTTTTTTAACTAATTCTGAGAGACCTCCTTCCACTTAAAATATGTATTAAGAAAATGTTGCCACATGTGAAATTGTTGAACAGGGAAGTGAGGGTAATAACTTAAATTCATATGCAAAGTTTTAATTCTATTTTATCAAACTAAATTTGAATTTCAAAGGGATTAAATTGTGCCCCAGTGTGTTCCTCATCTGGTTGCCTTTGAATACCTTTAGATCCTGTGACAAGGGACTAGTAAAGAGCACCAGGCTAGAGAGGAAAAGAGGACTGAGGGGAGTGGAGGGGTCTGAACATGTTGGGCCAGGCTCTAACAGGTTTGGAGGCAGCAAGAATAGAGGACTCCAGTTTTCAGGAAGTACCTGGCTTTCATTCATGCTTTTTCTTCTTACCTTGGAAGACCTTTAAAACTTAATACCATATCTACTGTGTCTGAGATCAAAAAGGCATTTTTGTAGCCATGACAGTTGAAGAAGCTAAAAAATATCCAGATCACTCATAGCTTATTCATGCATGCATTCATTCACTCATCTAGTCATTCAATAAGCATAAGCACTTTTGATCTCAGGAATGGGATTCTACCATGTACCATCCAGGTCAAGTTGCAGAAACCATATACCTGAGATAATGTGAAACCCTAATGCCAGTCAAGACCTAATTACCTTTTTAGTCTCATTTAACACTTTGTGTCAGATTGGATTTCCTGTTCTTGGAAGGTTAAGGCAAGGAAGCCAATAAACTATGTAGTCTAGGAGGGAATTTGAAGTTAAATAATAAAGCAGAAGAGAAGAATTCAGGACTAACCAACAATATTTTGAGAAGGGTACCACCCCCAGCCATATAGACATACCATGGATTTAATGCAAGAATAAGCATCCTTTTCTGGAAACCTCTCTCTCTCTCTCTCTCTTCATGTGTATATATTTCATTTCTGCCTGTATGACTATGGACAGCTCAGTGGGACTCAGTTTCCTAACCTCCAAAAAGGACAATTGAGCTGGATGTTGTTTAAAATCTCTTCCAATGTCATTCTATTTATAAAAAATGGTTGTTTTTCCATTTCTAAGAAAATGCAGCAGGAGGGGAAACACTTCAAAGCCATAAATAAAAAATTGTATTGTTGTAAAGTGTCCTGTCCTGAGTTAACACTGTCTACCATGTTCTTTGCATTACAATCGGTGTTTTACGGCACCCCACACAGCTAGGTCCACACTTGACCTCATCACGGTACTGTTCTTAAACTAAGACCTGAGAAATTGTTCCAGACTCAAGTTTCTGCTTCCTTATGCTCCATGAAGAAAAATCACAACCTCAAAAAGGGAGTTTGTTTTAGTAATTGCTCCTGAAAGTGACATGGCCCCCTAGACTTAAGTAAATTGTCCACCAATTAAATAAGCAAAGTTTAATTCTGTTTCGGAAACATAGGCATAGATTTCTGAAAGTGGTCCTCATCTTGCTGAATCTAGCCTTGCCCCTTCTTGCCTTCTGGAAATGAAGTCCACATTCTTAGGCAAGTTTGTTTTTTAGGTAGACTATTAGGCTTCTTTCTTAGAAAATCACATTGTTGTTATAAATTGGGTAAATTTTTAAAACCTCTACTTAATCTCTGGCTATATTTCAGACTAGGGAAATTCTTTTCCACATCTCTAAATATTAAATATTTAGATCTCTAAGTACCTAAATATGCTCCAGTTTGACAGAATGGGTAAATAAATGAATAAATGCTTTATTCAAAATATTTATTGAGGACCTTCAAATATCCCATGCCAGTAACACAAACATAAATAGGTCACAGTTCTTAAACTCCATGAAGTCACAGAGAGCTAACAGGGCTAACCAAAAGCTATTCTTTCCTTCTAGAGCTATTCTTTTAAACTCTTTGTACTAATGAGACGTTCCATTTCATATGGTCCAGTAGGCTAATCATTAGCAAATGTGGCTGTTGAGCACTTGAAATGTGGCCAGTGTAACTAAGAAAATGAATTTTTAATTTTATCTCATTTTAATTAGTTTAAACTTAAATAGCCACTTATGGCTAGTAGGTGCCATGTTGGATAGTAGAACTCTAGATGCTCTGCCAGTTGTTTGGCACCCGCCCAAAGTGGCATGGTAGTATTAGAGGTGTATCCATTGCTGTGAAAACAGAGTAGACATCCTAACATCAAACGGAGAAAAGCATGCTTTCTGTTTAAGTACATCTTTCTGAAATAAATAGAAGCCTTTATTAAGAATTAGCCATATAGGCTGAGTGTGATGGCATGTGCCTGTCATCCCAGCTGCATAGGAGGCGTAAATAAGATGATCACAATCCAGGCCTGCCTGGGCAAAATAAAAAAGAGACCCTATTCAAAAAAAAAAAAAAACACAAAAAGCAGGGGGGGTGGGAGGTGGGCTGAAGGCATGGCTCAAGTGTAGAGTGCCTGCTTAGCGAGCAGAGCCCTGAGTTCAAACCCCAGTACCACCAAAATTTTTTTAAAAAAAGAAAAGAATTAACTGTGTGTAGGAAGTTAACTCAGTATGCTATAAGGAGGCAGTAAAAAGGAGGAAGATCTAAAATGTACATGTGGAATTACATATATTTATTATGGTTTCTAGTTACAGTAATTTTCAACTAATTCAGACAGACATAAATTTTCAGGCTTAACCAGGACATGTCTTTGAGTTCATCTCAAACCCTTTCTTTAAGTCTAAGTCCTTTGGTGCTTATATGAAGTACAGTTTCTATATCAGGCACAGACCTGATATAGAACCTGTATCTGGCAGGCTCTGCCTGGCTGTCCTTCCACCTTGCCCTGCTAGTCTATGCAAATTGTGGCCTGCTTCCTCTATAGTGTCACCTGGGAACTTGTGAGCAATGTAGAATCTCAGTCCCACCCAGACCTATTAAATTCTACAATGTTTCCAGATCCCCTGGTAATTCCTAAGCACATTAAGTTTGAGAAGCTGTGCTCTAGTGAGTAGTCTTTAAATGCTGTTTAGGGCTTACCTAAGAGAAGGAATTAGTGTTGTTTTCTTTGCATTAGGATACTACCTTTCTCAAACTTTCCAATATTTTATTTTGAAATTTTGCAAACATAAACAAGTTGAAAGAATCTTACATTGCAACCGGTGTACTTGGCACCCAAATTCTATCATTAATATTTAACTCTGCACCCTTCTATCCTTCATCCATCCAATCTGGTTTATTTTCCATGCATTTCAAAGTATATTGCAGATAATTGTACATTTTCCCTTAAATAAATACTACTGTATGTTCATCATTAACTAGTCTAACATTTAGTTGTAGGTTTTTTCACTTCTGAGTCAAAATTTTATATAATTAAATGTGCAAATTATAAGAACACATTTTCTGAATTTTGACAAATGTAATACATTTGTGTTTAGTTATCCTCTATTTTCTTATGTCTACATAATTTACAAAAACCAACCAAAAAAAGGAAGAAGAACAGAGCATATAGCTGTCCACAGAGTATCCTGGTCTTTTTCAAGTAATCTTGAGGTCCTCTCCACCTCCTTTCACTGAGCTTGGTTCTCACTCTCTTATCTTAGAGCCAGCACTGCTAGAAAGGCCACATAAGTCAAATAAGATAGTTTATTCTACATTTGCCCTAGGTTTGATCTGCCGTGCTTACTTTTAAACAGACTTATAACATTTTTCATAAGAAAATCTTTTTAAATATGCATTGAACTATGATACTGAAAATTACAGAATTTGTTCACTTTTAAGATACATTTCTCCTCTTTTGCCATTTCTCTCCTTTCTTCTCTAGTGCCCTTCAGCTGCAAGTTCAGTTCATTTTCCCTTGCCCTCTCAAACTTACACTAACTTTTTATATCTTCAACATCACATGCTTGCCTGAAATTGTTCTTAGGTCTCCTTAGGGAAGTGATAGATTATGGGCATGTGAAACCCATGTCCAGCCTTCAACTAAGAGGCCACTCTGCAAGGGCACAAAGCTCTGAAGCAGGTTCTTCTCTCAGCAGAGCCCAGAGCTTCCAGAGAGATCTAACACAAGTGCTGTGTGCTCTGGGCCCTCTTCTGGAGGGGCAAAGAATCAGAAGCACCACTCACTACCTGCTTGTTGAAGAGCTTATTGGACCTACCACAAAATCTTACACCAAGAATCCTAACTCATAACATGTATTGAGATCCCTACTATTCTGTCTTTTTAAGGATAAGGAAACCAAGGCTTAGAAAAGTTAAATACTTTACCCAAGATCAAATAGCCAGTAAGTGACAGAGTCATTGTGTAGACTCAAGACAGTCAAATTCCAAAGCCTCCATTCCTTCCCTTTGCCCACATGGACCTTTAAGCACCTAGTCCTTACACTAAGTGGAGAGAATTGCAAGAACCTTACTGTGTGAGAATCTGTTATGTTGCCTGGTGATAAATAATTTGGAACCTGGATGATAAGGGGGGAAAACAGTCACTATGCTGAGGTATATCCTCTCAAGATAGCATGTAATGTGCTTAAGTCTAGTCATTTCTTTCATTAGAGTTAAATCTAGAAAATTATGAAGGCAGTTCTTCCCCATATATGCCTACTCTACATCTCTATTGTGTGATATTTGGCTAACCACCTTAGCCAGTGATCCTGTGACATACAGTTGAGACAAGAGAGATTGCAGATCAAACATTTCTTCTTAGAGTGATTTAGTGGTTTATTATATTAGAAAGCAAGACTGATGCAGATAGGAAATTATCAATGGAGGTAGTTTCAGTTTTTTTTTTTTTAAATCTGGAGGACAGTAAAATGGAAGAAAGGAAAATTTTTACCTGTGCTAACCACTTTAGAAGGTGGAAGATTTGCATTGAAGGAACGGGAATAATAGCTGCATAAGTAACAATCTCTGTCAGACCAACAGAAAGGGTAAGGAAGAACCACCTTGGCTTTACTAGGCCAGGATTTTTATCAAGGCAGTCCCTCGTCTTTGTGGCACATAACACCATTTTTGTTTGTTTGTTTTACTTTGCTTTTTTTTTTTTTTATGGTATTGGTACTCAGTGCTTTGCACTTGCTAGGCAGTCACTCTACCACTTGAGCAACACTTCCAGTACACTTGTCATTTTTAATAAATTAAAAGAATAAGTGCATGGGGGCATTAGGATAATATAACATGAATAAAAAATAGAAGAATTAAAAATTTTTAAAAGAAACATGGAAAGGTTGAAAGATAAAGAATACTAATCAATTACCAAGTAATGGAAGGCTAAAATTGGCAAGATTGTGATAAAATTGCATGTGAATGACAAAATGGATGTTAAGAGCAATTAAGATACACAAGTACTAAACAGAACCATAAAAACATAAAACAAGCTAGGATGAGTAGTTAAATAACAACAGCCAAGAAGATACTTACAAAGATTTTTTAAAAGAACAGATCAAATAGTAATAAAGTAAGGAAGTCCTATAAAACAGTAAATTAAAGAACAACTAAAAAACAACAAGGATAGAAAATTAGCAGGCTAAAATGACACTTAATAATTATATTAATAGCTA
Organism: Castor canadensis; assembly: GCF_047511655.1. Classification (NCBI taxonomy): domain Eukaryota; kingdom Metazoa; phylum Chordata; class Mammalia; order Rodentia; family Castoridae; genus Castor; species Castor canadensis. The sequence continues at coordinate 96,926,460 of NC_133396.1, read as the reverse complement.
ACACTTACTGACTACCTTCTGTTGGAATTGATAACCCTCTGGTGCCGAAAACAGACACACAAAAGACAGAAAATCTTGACAAGGCAATTTTCTCTTGATCAAGAGGGTGCAAGCATGTGCTCACTCCAGCTGAGCAAACACACAAACACAAAATGGCTTGACAGTGGCTCCTCCTTATACCCCTGATACAGTCATACCTTCCCCTCACCTGGGGTTTGTCCAGGTCAAAGGTTCACAGTCTCCTTTGATTGGCTAAAAGGCTTGGGGGATGGGTTAGGGCATGCAGTTTGGTGGGCAATGGAGTTGTTCAGGAATCCAGAAGAAGAAGCAAGGACCCTTTAAACATGCAAGTCACCTAAGATGGCGACCTGAGGAATTTTTAAGTAATCTAAGAGGGTAACAAATACTTTGATAGAAAAGATTATTTTTCATACACTTCTATGTACTAGGTACTTTACATGCATTAACTTAATCCAAGTTTATTAAAATAACTAGAACACTTTCAAACTGTAAGCAACATAGTTCGGGTTATGGGAGGGAAGCAGGAATTAGAATAATTACCCAAAAGATGTGAAGGCTAGCAATATGGACCTGCAGATGTCACTTTTCTTTCCTTGTCTAATGTAATAATTTTTACTGTTGAAAACTACTTGGTACCTAGACTGATGCTTCCTTTCACTTCTTGTGAAACCAATGTGAACCAATGGTTCCTGAAGTGCCTGGTACTAGAAATGTCCGTTCCCTTCCTCCCTTGACCTAGTAAGATTGTCCTTTCCTAGAGGCAGTCCTCAGTGTTGAAATGTTAGAGCAGCAGGACCCCCTCAGCCCAGAACCTATGGCAATTGATACACATATGCTCCCACTCATCTTTTATAACTTAGCTCAGGCCTGTCTTCTGGAAGTCCTTCCTAATTCCTCCAGAATATGCTCCACAATATACTGGAGTTAAAATGGGAGTCCTTTTTGCATACTTACTTGTACTTGCTCTCTATACCAGAGATTTCTGAAAAGAATCATAGTTTTGTGTTCCCGCCCTCAGCTCAAGCCTGGTATACAGTAGATGTTTAATTAATACATTTTGAAATGAGCTTAGATAAGTTTGTTATCAATGGTGTTTTTTGTTTATTTTGGTTTGTTTTTTACTTTGGTGGATTTTTTTGTTGTTGTTGTTATTATACCAGATTGTTATGGCTGGATTTTCTGTCTGCTTGGAACCTCCAGAAGCAATGTGTTTTTATATTTTTGTTGTACAGAGCATCTTCCCTACAAAAGAATGGCTTTTTGTTGTTATTGTTCTTTTTCTTTTTCATTTACTGTAGATTGGTATTTATACCTTATAACCTATAGTCACCAGTGCCTCATGCCAAAAATCTCTTAGGAATGCATAGTCAGAAACCAGATACCTGTCACTGTTCTTTCTCTTCCCCATTCTTTTTCTGTGGGGCAGATGTCTTTCTGGCCTTGGGCTTGGTCTGCAATCCATCCCTTCAACTCATTCCTGTATTTATTCAGTAGACATTTCATTGTGATCTATTGGTAACCAGTTTTGTGCTGGGTCAGAAGACAAAGAAGATGAAAGGAGACTGAGTGCCTATCCTCCAGCAACTTGCCATCTTGTCTGTGTTTGGCCTTGTGCCATCGGCCCCCTACTTTTCATAGAAAGAGAAAAGCAGCTAACAGTTTTCATAGGCAGTTGCTTTATTTTTAAGAGAGTTTTAAAATCACTTGCTAACTTTTTCTCTTGAGAACAGAGCTCCACTTTGCTCAACCTTTCTTCCTAAAACCCATGTTTGGCCACAAACTCTGCTGGCTTCCCCTCTCTAACAAGCTCTGGAGGTTGACCACACCTGTTGAGATCCCAGTGAGAGGTAGACTTTCCTTCATTTGCTTTGTTTAAACTCTGTAGTTACTTTTTTTCTGATTACAAACAAATGTAGAAAAATTGCAGAATGCAGGAAAATCACACAAATTAAAATGACTTCTCACTGTTTGCCCTGTGGCCCTCTAGCATTTTGTATGAAAGTGTGTTATTTACGTGGGTATAAAAAAGTTACATATTGTTTTGTAACCTACTCATTTTACTAAAAATACATTATGAATATTTTCAATATTATTAAACATACTTTTCAAACAAAACTTTAAATAACTGCATTGGAACCTGTAATAGGTCGAATCCATAGTTTCTTACTATTATTAATAACACCATGGTAAACTTCATAGTATAGAAAATGCAGTGCATATTTCTGATTTCCTTGGATAAATTCCGAGACCTAGAATTGCTAGAGCAAAGGATATGAGCAAGTCTAAGGTCTTTGTGTTGTATTGTAAACTTTTCTTCTGGAAGTTTCTATTAACTTATGGTTCCTGCTAGAAGTTTATGATAGTTCTCATTTCCCCACACCCTCAATAACAATGTCTTAACAGCTTTTTCATCTTAGTAAATTATTTTATTTTAATTTGTATCTTTGATTACTCGTGGGGTTGGACATTTTTCATATGTTTATGGGCCTTTTATGTGTATTCTTGAAATGTTCATTTTTTCATATTGATTTCTGAGAAGTCTTGCACAATACATTAATCGTTCTGCACTTAGCCAACATTTAGAAACATAGAAAATTCTGTTTCCAAATGGAGAAAGAGAACTCAGAATAAGACCCTAACTCTTATTCTGTTTGTATGGAAAGTTCTTCAGGTTGAAAGCTTGATTGGTAGTGATAATGGTGTTGATCTTTAAAAAGAAAAATTAGCCCTGCAGTCTAAATTAGCTTGACATTTTCTACATTTCTGGTCTATAAAAACAAACCTCAAGTATGTAAAATAGAACCTAGAAATTTCTAAAAGAATCTAGAGATATGTTGGTCATTTAAAAATATTTTTGAAGATTCACCCTATGCTTAGTCGTACCCTAAACCAAATAAATAAATCCTTGCACAGTTTATAGCCAGGTTGAAGAAATAAAAGCTACATATATTTTTTTTAAAAAACCTTTCTTATGGACCAGATACACTGGCTCTTGCTTGTAATCCCAACCATTTGAGAGGCAGAGATTTGGCAGATCACAGCTCAAGGCCAGCCCCAAAATGTGACACCCCTACCTTTAAAAAAGAAAAAGTTTCTTATAACTTAGCTACACTTGGGTCAAGGAAGTGTTCCTTTAAGCAAGTAAGGGTTTTCTCTTATTTTGGATGCTGTATTGGTCTCCTGTGTCTCCTTTCACCATCTGTCAGCAGTATATTCTGCAGGGTTCTTGAACTCAGACATTTCACCATCTTCTGCTTTCCCATCATTCTACAGCAGCACAGCACATCTACAGAAAAGCCAAGACAGACTTCAGACAGCCCTAGTATAGCTGGAAGATTTCCATTGCAGAGGTTTCTGAAACTAATTATTTACAAAGAAAAAAAAAACATTAAAATTGAACAACTCACCCTTCCTTACACTTAGGTGAGAATCCTAGAGTAACAGAGGGCAGTCCCTTAGCACCCCTGACTGTATCAAGGGTCATAGCCAATGAATTTGGAGTTCTTCAGTAGACTGTTTTCGATTCTTGCTCTCATTTCATCAGTAAGTAGAATTTTTTGAACAACAATGTACTCCCATAAGTAAATTAGATACAATAGAGGCTAGCACGCCATCCAAGCACATTCCCCTCAATATTTTCTGTCTGCCTCCTGTCCCTCTAGCTTCCCACCATATTCCCCACCACCACCCTACCCTTCTGTTAGCTGTAATGACCCTGCAAACACTAAATGGCATTTGAGTGCATTAAGCAGCAAACTCTCCAGTGACATAGCAATTATGGCTCTGAAATAGATTTGGTGCGTCACAGAAGATAAGGGTTTTGAAAGTTTCTGTTGTGATTATAGCCTGTGACTCCCACAAATAATAGGCTTCAAAATAAGAGGCTGCCAACGAAGCCTTTGTGGCTTTGTCTCAGTGATGGCACGTAAATTGCTATTAATGTCCTAAGTGTACTTGAATATGCCAGTCTTTGGGATGTAGAGTTGGCTCAGTGTCTCTCTTTACGCGGCATGTCATTGTTGGTCTGATAATCTGGGGTAATTGCTGTCTCTTGGATGGTCAGAAAAGAGTAAGAGCTTTGCTTCCTGTGTGATGGCAAATAGCCTCAAGATTTACACCATGTTCACAGACACTAACTGTGTATGCTTCATGTGCAGCCACCGTTCATCAACTGCAATGTGTGTACAATCTCTCTGTGTACCCTTAGTAAATAATAGTCTTGGCAACAAAGCCAAAGCAAAACCAAAGGTTATAAAAATGAAATAAAGAATTCAGTTCGGTATAGGATCAGCCAATAGGATAATTTATACTGAAAGTTAAAACACAAAATACCCTTTGCTTGAGGTATCTAGATTTGGCTATTTGAGTAATCCTAATGATCTGCTGTGTTATATACCTACTCTTTTCCCATATCAGCAGTGTGTGTGTATGCATCCACTCTGTAGGATCTAGAAGTACTTTCTGAACACACATTAGTTGCACCTGTATATAAAGAGCTATGTGGAAATTCGTGTGGTTTTTGAGCACTATGTTGATGTGTAAAAGTGTTGTGTATATTTTGAGTTTTATAGTTCTGTGAATAGAAGATGTTTATTCAGATATAAATAGAGTTTTCTGTACCAAGACACCTCTATTTAGCTGAATCAAGCTGAGCTTATTTTTCTTTGCCAGGATAACCTTTGAAAAGCTAAATAAAAACAAACTTTAAATTTTAACCTACTGTTTGTAAATTTAGGCTGAGGACCCCATACATCTACAGGACATGCAACATTTTGTATAACTGTCCTGTTTGTGCTCTTAACAGAAATAAGAAAGCAATCCTCTGTAAACCTGAAAATTTACACTATCTAACAGTCCATGTGAACTACAGAGATCCTCTGTGTCTCTCATGCCTTATATAGCAGTATTAATTCTGGGCCTTCACAACAGATTAATTTACAAAAGGATAAAACTAAGGAGGAGCCAAAGCAGACCATGACCTGGGAGTTGACCTACAAGTGCACTCAGTCATGCCATGTGAGGGTGCTGGCAGGATGGCATACTATGATAGAGCTTAAACTGGTGGAGTCTTGCACTTGGATTTTGACTCAGCATCCCATGGACAGCAAATAGAATATGAGGTAGTGACTTGTAATATGAGAGTACGTATTCAGACCAAATGAAGATGGATGAGATTCACTCTCTTACTATACAGATCTTAGAGCATGACTTTGCATTGCCAGTAAGGTAAGTCATACTAACTGGTGACAGACATAGTGGTACCTTGAAAGTATAACCCTGAAGAGATGGAGTATGTCTTGTTCAAAGCCTACATTGATGAGTTGGGCTGTGGCTTGCTAGCAGAAGGTGTTAGAATCCCCTGACTTTTCTAAGGGCATTCTTGTGGTCCATATGTTGTTGCATCAACAACACAAAGGTTCCCTGAAGGTGAGTGTCAAAGCATGAGTCACCTGCCTTCAGTCCTGAGTGTCAGTAGTGGTCATGCTGTGTTTGTGATGACCACATACTGTCACCCAGCCCCAGCCCTTGAAACCTGAAACTTCTAAAAGATTCTAGTACATAATGGGGACTAACCTTGACAAATCCTAGTTTTTGAGTTTTAGTTTCCTTCCTGAGTAGTAGGAATGAGTTCACACTAGACTATATACAGTTATATATTGTTATATATTTGTGACTCAGAGTAAGCAAATTACTTATTCCTGCATAGCTTTGCAGTTGTGATGGGTTCCATTAGCCAGGTGAGCCAGTTTTCACAGGGGCAGAACACAAGGGAAGCCTTCAAAATATATATTCATCTGTTCAACTCAAGTGCTTTATTGAGCTACAGCTATGTTAGACATGGTTCTTTTCTTCTGATGGTTTGTTATTGAGTGATTTACCAACTCACTGAGGATAAAAACCAAAGCAAGCCCTCCTTACGGCCTTTGAGTCCAAACATGATTGGTCCTCCTCCTCCTCAAAACCATCTTCCCTTTCTCACCACTGTGTTCCCACACTCCCATTCATTCGTGCCCTCTTTGGTTTCCTCAGAAACTGTAGACAGGCTTCTCTTTCTGTCTCTGGTGCTCTCTGCCCACTCTTATCCATTTTCTGTTCACCATCAGATAGATATTCCAGAAGATCCTTGCTTCACATTCTCTCTGAGAGCTTATGACCAACTAAACACTATATATGTTCTTTTAATGATTTTTACCAAATGTGTGTTTCCTATAAAACAGTGAACTTGATAGTAGAAAACAGATTTTTTTTAAAAAATTGTTTCATCTATCACTATATATCCAATATACAAGGTAGACACTGAACATGTATTTGCAGAACTAAAAACTAAGTGATTATAATGGAAAGAATATGGTGGTCACATGGGATTTTAAAAGATTAATAAAAGGTATACATGGTTAAATTTCAAAATGAGGGCTCAGAAAGTCAATTGTACTAGAACCTAGAGAAGTGGGTGATAGTGTGCCTTAAAGAAACCTGTAAGGAGTAGGTGACTGTCAAGCCAGACCTTAAAAGATGACATGGGTTCCAGGAGACCAGAGGAGATAGACAGGCAAAGGCAAAAGAAGCTTCCACCTGATTTCTCTGTAGAGTAATAAGGGATCTAACTTTGGCAATGATAGACTTATTGTGTTTTTGCAGCAGCTTAAACTACAAAAGTCTTTGTAGGAAGGGTATCTATTCTTTCCCAGGAATGGCTGATTGCATTTCTGATCTCTCTGGACATTATAGACCTGTACAGCAAGATTGTGGAGCTCAAGGGACTGTGGTGGGAGCCTGCTGGGAGAGGTATGTGGTATGATACTGATGTAAAGTCAGCAGGGTCTGACCTAGTAATTGGTGACAATAAGAGGGATCATGGAAGCAGGAATCCTAGAGCCAGCAGCAGGATTTGATCTAGGCAGATGACTAAACTCCGAGAGAGTGGAAGACAGGTAGTAGTATTTGCTGAGTGAGATTCCAGAGGAACATTCAGATTCCAAGTCACTGCCTTAGTCTTAAAGGAACTGCAATAAATTGCAGGAAATTAAGCAGAAACTAGGCAAAGTCTTGGTAGAGATGGGGTCAGCCATAAAGAAGCTCCAGTATAAGGATAAGAAGGTCAAAGTCAGACAAGTAGCAGAATTGATTCTGAGTTACCTATGTTGCCAAACTAGGCCAGAATAAAATTTCTTCTGAGAGTACATGTTATTCCCAGATGAGGCTGACAGATTTAGCAAGTAAAAATATTACATGTGGCATACGTACACTAAAAAAAAAAATTTGTTGTTTATCTAGAATCCAAATTTAGTGGGGTGTCATATCTTTATGCCAACTTTGTTCCCACATCCAAAGATAGAAACTAGATCCACTTGTGGGTCTCAGCCTTGGAAAGTGAAAAGATAGGGAGTCAGTCTTTCTGTTCATTTTTGCAATTCTTGCCATGCCCAAGACAGGAACTGGGAGACTGTTCAGATTCCAGGTGGGACACTTTCCTTCTCCTGGGTCCTTGTGGACAATGCGTCTTCATGAGCTAATGTTGGAAGCTGTGACTACAACAGCCAGGATCCAATATCTTTCTTAACTGTTTTCCCTAAAAACACAGCATTGTAAATATTAATCATAATTTCTTGTTTATAATTAACTATGAAGTACCAGTCCTCTGAGAGCAATTTAGTAAGAGAAGTTTACTGCCTAGATGCAAAAGTTACCCAGAAACTTGGCCCTGCTTCTGCTCTGTCTTTTGAATGTTTTCTAGATACATAAAGCTTTTTTTAACATGTAATCAAACTGAACTGTGGAGTGCAGGGACCAGGTACCATCTATCCCTTCTCAATGAAGGATGGATGTTATAGTTCCACTAAATTTTTATTTACTTCTTCCCATGTCCCTCCAAGAGGTGTTTTTCAAAATCTTTGATGTGTCCTATGCTAGCCACGTTTGAATCAAGGATAAATTCCACAACTCTGCTTTCATTGCCTGGGAAGTGAGACAGTCATGTTAAAGGACAATATGGTGGCACAGGTGTTGTGATCAGGTACATACAGAGAACTGGAGAACCTGTAAGAGAAAAGCATGGCCAGGAAACAGATAGTGCTGCAAGAATACCTAAGTTCCATCTTGAAGAGGGGCCACAATGTTAGTGGATGTAATTGGATGAGAGCAGTGTATTCAAGGAAAACGAAGCAGGACTGCTCTGTTATGGAAATTCCTAAGTAGCCTGATATGGTTAAGGTATTAAATGAGAGTGTTGGCTTGGGAAATTGTAAAATCAAGGACATTGTAGACTTAAGGAGGACACTGAACCTCATTTTGAGGTCAATGGGAAGCCACTGAAGATTTAAACCAGGAGGTAACATGATCACAATTACATTTTTGAGAGACCACTCTGGTGGCAGCTAGAAATAGGTCTGGAGACATGCCAGACTGGACACAGACCATTTACCATTGTGAAAATTTCCTGGGAAATCTTGAATTGGAGGATGACTCTTAGGGGCTTTCCTATTGCATCTTTTCATCCTCAACATATGTGTCTCTTGGTATGTTCTCACTTTATAATTTTGAGAAAGTGTTAAGCATATCAGGAAAACATAGTTCTTCTAACTTGATAGAAAAATGATAGATGAGACCAAGCTTTGTGGGGTATGCCTGTAAACTCAGCAGTTGGAAGGCTGATGCAGGAGGATCTTGAATTTGAAGGCAGTCTGAGTGACATAAAGAGACTCTGACTTAAAAAAAAAAAAAAAGGAAGGAAAAGAAAATGATGGATACAGGGCATGACCTCTACTGAGTTATATAGTGGTGGCTAGTGGCTGTGTGTGTGTGTGTGTGTACTTGTGCACACAGAGAGAGAGAGAGAGAGAGAGAGAAAGGGAGAAAGAATGCATCCTTACTCCTTTGTTTTGCTACCTGGCCAGTCCCACTGGTCTGGGTAATTGAGGGCCTGGAGCACGTACACCTCCTCACCCAGGCTGAAGGCATCTCTGGTAATGGCATCTGGCCCATATGCAGATCTAGCTCAACTCCGTGCTGACATCAGCCGATTTGTGGCACCTCAGCGTATTTCTGGGTTGCAAATGAGAGTTTCTTAGTGCCAGACTCACTTGGGCTGTCACATCAGGTGATGAATTCTCTGCATCAATGGTGAGCTGCTAAGGTAAGCGCAGGGGAAGAGCGGGAAGGAGGAGGAGATGGGACAGGCCCTGTCAGCCCAGCACCACTGCTTTGGGCTAAAAGCTCCATGGGATCCACAACTGCCAGGGAGAGACAACTGCATACGGCCCCTGTTCTGGTTCAAGGAGGGTGGCAGAGAAAAGACAAGCTGAATTTGGTTCCTTGTGTTTTGTCAGGAAAAACCACGGAGGTTTTCCTACCCACCATTGTCCCAGCCTTGGCTACTAGCTAGCTGGCTCTCCCTCCTCAGTCAGGCATGACTTACCTTTGGATGGATAGGCTTCTAGAAAAATTTGTATGTTGCCAAACTCATCAGAACATAAATAGCCATTTTTGTTTGAAACATATCCTTCCCAAATATCTTCACTTTGTATTTTTCTTAAAATATGGGGTTTTGGGTCTTGGACACCTACTGCTTTTTGTTATAATTTTATCTTCTCTCGGCTTTTCCCTCCAGGAGGTTCTAGGCTAGCCTGCTCCACAGACTTTAGGCTTTGGATTGAGTCTTTCTTCCCAACCACAGAATTACCTGTAAGACCTCAGTGCAAATGTAGACTCTCTTTCATCGGAGATGTATTCAGAAATAAAATGGACAAATTTGATTTTGTAGATTTTTTTACCTCCAACCTGTGTGAGGTAAAAATGTCAGTGTGGTTCCTGACATTAGCAATTTGAAGAGCTAATTTGAGGATAGTTTGCATCAGAGAGAGAAAGAGGAAGTTGGGGTGCAAAAGAAAAAGTCTTATTTCCTGTCATCCCCACCCAATTGTTTAAAGAGAGCATCCTTTTTTCTCATTGTGCCCAGAGATAAATAAACACATCAGGGCGGAGCTTCCTACTTAATATTCACCCTCAGTCAGGAAGAGGGAAGGAATTGCTCTCCAGGGTTAACTGCAGTAAGCGAGGTCAGCTGTTTCCCAAGACGATGCAGCCTCTGAATGTCTTACATTAAAGTTGGAATGATACAGCTGAAGCAGCCAGCGTGATTTACGAGAAACCCAGTTAAGTCAGCTTTGCACTTAGTTTCTGATCTTAAGGTTTTCAGCAGCCAGGGCAGCAGACAATCACCTCCAGAGAAACAAATCCTCCCACATCTGCCAGCATCACACTTGTTTACTCTACGAAGTCCTTGTGTTTGTCTAGCTTGAATCCCATAGGATACAGTGTCCTACATATGGCAAGAAGTAGGGTATCATAGTTAGGGTATCTTGAGGTGGGGGTGACCATCAGTCCCAAGTGGCTCAGGCCACAGAACTCTACTGGAGCCTAGGACTCTGTGTGCTACTGTGAGAGAGTCTTGAGTACACTGAGTTGGGTTAGTTTACGTGTTTTATATATTCTTCTTCACTGGGCCAAATAGCATAATTAACATGTTAATTTTGATATCAGGTTGAACTAATTCCTGTCTCTGCCACCTGTGAGTTCTCCATAGCCTCATCTCGCACACTGGCCTGAGAAAACAGAACTTTTAAGAGAAGAATTCAAGTGTTTTCTCTATGAGTTATTTCAGCCCAGAGATAAAGTCTACCAGAACTTCTGGGCAATATAGAATGCCCTGCCAATCCCTTCCTAGTGAAACATCACAGAGCTAATCTTCTTTATTAAGGGCTTCACTGGGGGCAGCCTATCCTGTTATCTTAATGGAATTATAACATGGCTAAATAATGGTAATTACGAGGATTTATAACCATTGCAGTAACACTCCTTTTCGCCATGACATGGCTGCTTTTTTCTAATGCTTTCGTCTCATATCAGGTTGATCCTGAGATACGTGACATTTTTCTTTTTTACCAGTACTTTACTTCATGGCATTGGACTTAAAGTACCTTTGCCAAGTTTTCTTGAAATCCCACACCACTCCACCAACACACACACCCCAACCCCCACTCGAATACCCCATGCACACCCTTCACACTGCTCCCTGTCTATCTAAATATCTGGCAAACATACACATATAAAAGAGTTTTAGACTAGATAGATATCAAAATGCTAGCAGTAATTATCTCTGAGTAGTAGAATTATGGGTGTTGAATATTTTGTTTTTTAAGTTTTCTATTTTCCTGATACTCTGTAACAGGCATATCTTATTTTTTCAAGAAAAAGGATAAACAACATTAAAATATTTTCTTTGGGGGAAAAAAATAAGTAAATCACTATTCTCAGTCAGCCTAAAATGGAACCAGAATATATATGGTCTTACTCATCGCCTCCCTGTGACAAATCTTCATTAAGAATTTGAATTAATTCTGTTCATAATTTGGATTATACTACAGAGTCTTGACTCCCAAAAGGTAGAAAATCCTTCTGTTATAAAAGGGAGAATTCTCATTTTGACCACACTGATCTCTGTCAAATCTCCCTAACACAAACAAAAGAGAGACACCCTCTAACAGAGAAAGGAGTAGGCAGTTGGAGCTCAGAGCAGTTATTCGTTAGACTAGGATGGAGCAAATGTGTTCTTGGCAATGCTTAGGATGAGCATTTACCCTTGGTATCCAGATCTGCTCCTTAGTCAAGGGAGGAAAAAACCTACGCTCATGCTAAGTTACTGGTAGGAGCTGCTTTGATTTAAAATTCTGGCTTTCCTGAGCATCATTTGGATGAGCCAATGAAAAAGAAAGCCAAGATGATGAAAAGGACAGAGAAAAAAGGAGCCAGACTCAAAGGTTAGGAGGGCTGTGTTCTGTCTCAGCCCTGGTCCAGGAAGCCTGCTTTTCTCTTGTACCTCTGCTCTCCTATAAGTGAGATGTGAACACACGTTTGTCAGCATCTATAAAAATACCAGACACTCACTTACATACTGTGAATTATATAAGAGTAGAAAAGGTGGTCCCTCCCAAATTGGAATAGTAATATTTGTCCCTTCTATTCCAAATTTTTCAAAGAATAAAATGAGAGAAAAGTACAATAGAAAGTATTTTATCAGAGATACCTAAGACCTGGTCTGCTCGACACTAACATTTCCACAGTCGAGGTATGTTAACTGCAAAGAACACAGTAATTGGGAGTGGGGGACTCATTTTTTAGTATAATTATTTAAGTGCTATAAAACATAAACAATTTTGAATTGTGTACCATGAATTAACTACTGCACAAATTATTCTTCAATTATTTTAGCTCTGGGATGTTTTTTTGAAAGGGTGATCACTAAACAAATCCTTTCAGAACAATTCCATTGTTTGATTGCTTGTGGATCTAGAGCCTCAGAAAAATGACTTTCAAACATCAGTCAAGCTTGTAGTTTCCTATCTGGCTACCTCTCCAATGCATTCATAGAAATTCCTCCTATGGTCTTGGCTACCCTGTCTTACTTGAATCATCCTCCCAAAGCTCACCTCAAAGAGCATTTCCTCCATGAAGTACAGTAGCTCCTGATACTCCAGCAAAATGTGGTACGATGTTCACTGAACCTTCAAAACAATGCACTCTGCCATTTATTAGGTTCTGCCTTGGCTTATAGTTCATTCATGGTCTTGTCTTACCCCCTTCCTTGAGGACACGAACCACTTCTCACTCATCATTATATGCTCAAGAGCTTCTAGTGCAGAATCTTGCATAGAAGAAAAACCTGGAATCACATAAAATAGGCAGGGCTTCTAGGTCTTCTAAGACCTCAGAAAGCCTTTGGCCAACCTTCTTATTTTCCAAAAGGGGAGACCAAGGCCAAAGATATGAAGTTCCTTCAGCATTGTCAATGGCTAGCTGTTACCAGTGTCAGAAACAAACAAAAATCCCTCAGGTCTCTGGACCTGCAGGAAAGCCATTGTTCCACTGGTGGCTAGGACTGAATTACAAAGTCTTTGAGAAATGCAAACACATTACACAAGTGGAAGGTGTTAACCTGGGGTCCAAACTCTCACTGGGAGGATCTGAACACAAGGGAGGAGGGGAACATTATCAGCCACAATGACAGCTGACCATCTGGTGAGTGTCCCCGTGTGCCAGCCACTATGCTGGGCCCTTTACACAAGTTGCCTCGTTGTCATTGTCTGCTCAGAACGGCCGCCCGATGGCAGAGGACTGACTTCTCTCCCTTTTTCCCTTCTAGGCTAATGGAGGTTGGCAGGATGCTACTACCCCTTCATCAGTGACCTCCCCTACAGAAGGCCCCGGCAGTGTTCACTCTGATACCTCCAACTGATCTCCCAGCAATCGCATCCCGGCTGACCCTGGGCCCCAGTTGGGGCAGGGGCAGGAGGGAGGGTTTCTCTCCCAACGCTGAAGCGGTCAGACTGGAGGTCGAAGCAATCAGCAAACACAATAAGAGTCTCCTTCTCTTCTCTTCTTTGGGATGCTATTTCAGCCAATCTGGACACTTCTTTATACTCTCTTCCCTTTGTTTTCTGGGTAGAAGCCACCCTTCCCTGCCTCCAGCTGGCAGCCTGGTTTCCGTCATCTTCCCCCTCCCTCTGTTCTAGACTCCCGGGGCCCCACCCTCTATTACATCACTGAAGGATATTTTCAATGATTAGAGGAATTTAAAGAGGAAAAGAAACACAAAGAAAATAATAAAAGTGTTTGTACGTTCTCATGCTGGTGGTTTGAGGAGCCAAATTTACCTCACTCGGATCCCTCATCCCTACATTTACAGGCAATCCTTCTGATTCTCTTGTTACTCTCACTACCTCTTAGCAGGAGTATGCCACATTGCCCTATGCATTCCCCACCACCCTGCCTCTTACTCCTCCTCCCTGGGGGCAGTACTGATTGGAACACTTCCTTCCTCTTCCGTCTGGCCCAGATGTTCATTGGGGACTGCCATAGCTGGGCTTCTAGAGGAGCCACATTTTCCAGTTTCAGCTCTAGTAGGTTGGTTCCGGACAGGATCAGGCAGCAGGGGAGGGAAAAAGGAATAGCAAGGATAGGATTCCTACTGGCTCTTGGTTTCAGAGGCACAGTCTTTGGAGACCATTCAACATATAGGTAACAGCTTCAGAACCTACTGTAAATCAGGCCTGAGTTACGTATAGTGACGAATGCACTAGTAAGGAGAAGCTTGTGACCCTGAAGGGCTTCAGCCGTCCCTCACACACATGCATGTGCACATACACAAACACACACACACAAAGACCCACATGTAGACACATTCATAGTCTCACACCTTCACTTTCCCAAGATGCCGTGTGCAAATATGTACATTAGTAATGATAGCAACTGTACATGGTGAGCCTGAGAGAGGTAATCAGCAACTCTGAGTGAAGGTTGCTGACACAGAGAAACAATATGTGCCTGAGGCTTCCAAGACCTGTAGAGCCATCAGCATAAATTTACAGAATGGCACACACACAACTTTATTGTGATAAAGGTCAAGTTTCCAGCTGAACCATTCCTGTTTATACCACCTCTAGAGCTCTTAGGGAGCCCCACACAGAACTTACAATGTCTATAATGGATTTGGTTGCTTTATTTTTATTTTTATATTAGGCACGTTGTATTATCTATCCAAAATGTTGTACTGAAACACACATTCTTGATCCTGACCTCTTCCTCTGGAAAAGAAAGTGGTATAAGAACATGCTTCAGATGAACTTTTTGCTAACTTAATTTGAAGACATGAGGATCATAAGAAAGGGGCACCTATGTTTTCATTTAAATCACCTCAGTGATTAAATTCCCTAGGAATGTCCAACAAAATAGCATGTACTAGAAAACTATTCTCAAATATCACCTGAGCTTATATTCTTCATAGACAACTCTGCCAGTAATAAAGATAGAAGCTCTGACAGTTGACTCAGTGGGAGGTGGTCAAATCTCTTAGTGCCTGATTTTCTTCATCTGTGAAATGGACTTACTGTGCTTGGCTTGCCAAGAGGCTTGTGAAAGACTGAAGAAACTGATTTTGTTCATAACCAATGTATAAATATGGAATCAATGGAAGTAATGTCCCTAAGATAAATAGGTTCATGCTATGTTAGAACAATCAGTATTTTTCTTATTCTAACTTCTGGTTTCCATCACTGCCCTAATGTCACTACCATGATGATCAAGAAAAGACTTGTTTTTTTAGGTTTTTTTGTTTGTTTTTGTTTGATTTGGTTTGGATTTTGATTTTGCCTGTTTGATTTCTTAGGCTAGAGAAGAGCTTCCAAACTAGAAAAATAGGACCTCATTCTATTAGTTTGTACTTGAATCCCATATGGGGCCTTGCAAGTACTTGTCTCCTATCACATCTAGTCTGCTTGGCAGGCTTCCTGGGAGAGGTACAAGACTCTGAGGTCTGGAGATTACCAACCAACAAGGTTATACAATTCTCCATTATACTACAGTAATGAATAGGAAACGCTCCTCTACGTGTGTTGGGGGTAGTTCAGGATGCTATCTAAGAAACTTGAGGATATCTGTATTTGAAGGAAATGCAAAGAGATAATATTTGGCAAAGCAAAAGTATGCCTAGATGACCAACAGCACTAGAAAAAGTGTGTCTGTTCAACTATGCCATAATCAGACCAGGGCTAGATCAAACAGGTGCCTAGAAGGAGCATCTTTGTGACAATTCTGTAGTGGTGAGAACTTTGTCTTAGTGGGGACAAGACTATATTGAAGCTATTCCCACAGGAACATGACTGGATCACATCACTTTACTTGGGGCAGAATACAAAAGAGACACATGGAGGTTCTCTTAGAAACAAGAAGAATGACTCCAGATCTGGATTGAATTTCACATTAAGTTAATGAAAAATACCAGAGCGGTGCTACACTTGCACAGAGTTTCTCTCTCAGCAGTAGTTTGCACTGACCACATGACACAGCATCTTCCCCACCCAGCACTTCACTGGGTCCCCTTTATATCCAACCTCTTTCCTACAGTCCCCCCTCCAAACCCACTATCACTTCCAACATGGTGGCCAAGAGATCTGTCTGCGATAAGCAAGGCTGGAAAACACTGGCAGCCTAAGGGTGGAGAAAAAGAGTATGACTCTGGAAATAGCTCCCTGGGAATTCATAGCCAGTCAACTCCAGACACCAAAATGTGTCTGGATTCCTTCATTTTCTAATCGAAGTGGGAGTGCTCCGTTTTTCCTGACAGCAAATTTCCCTCAAGAAATGATACCTAGACCTTGGGATTGCCCACCTTGTAACTCTTCATTACATCCTTCCTTCCATCCCAAACCCCTGCCCTCTAGAGTGGAATCAACTCCTGCGCAGTACTTTAGCCACTGCCACCTTCTTTCAATTTATTTTTTATTTTGCTGTCTTTGTTCTTTATTTGCTGGTTACCTTTTCTCCCAACTTTCCTTCTGCCCTTTATTTTTCTGCCCAGAAAAACCTGACTTCGATACCAAAAAAGATGAAACTACAGAAACTCAAATTTAAAAAAAACTTAAAAAAACAAAAAAAAACTCAATGATTCTTTCAGCTTTATTAACATTTTCCATTGTTTCTTGCGACTTGTGTCTCGTTCTTTGTAGTATTGATGATGAACATTTGATAATGAATGTTCTTGTATATTCAGATAAAGAAAAAAACCAAAAAAGCGGTCTGAATTTAATAGTGTTTATAATAAAAAAAATTTTAAAATGACCCTCATAGCACGCAAAACAGGATGGGGAATTTCCCCTTCTTTCTGTGACAATGAGCATCATTCCTGCATTAGTTTTTAACACCGAACTACCTACATTCATCATTTCCCCCATTTTTCTTTTATTTTCTTGCATTTGTGAATTAGTTCAAGAATGCTAGAAAAGTGTCGAGTTGTGCACATCCATTTCTTGTTTCACAATGTTTAAAAGTGACAGTAATTCATTTTGTAAACTAAAAAAAAAAAAAAGGTTGGAATAGTGAGCATAATAGATACAACCTAACACGTTATTATGTTTATTAACTTTGAGACCCAGAAATAAATTTTCTTTCCTTTATTCCTGCTCTTAAAAATACAAAAAAAAAAAGTTTTGTTTTGTGTTATTTTTGGTTTGTTTATTTGAGGGGGGTGCTTTTTTTAATTGTCAAAATTATGATCTTAACTGTTTTTATTCCTGAAAAATGTATACAAGGTGATGTGAAAAGATGACATGGTAGAATAGGCTGTTTCTTTGTTCTACTTCACTTCAAAATTGAGTTAAGGTCAAAAACAAAGATAAAGCCCATCGAGGATGTCTCTTTGCTTACCTGCATTTCCAGAGTGTGTGGCACTCCTGCAGTCTGAGAAAACTAGTCAGGAACTTGCTTTTCCTTTTCACTTTTCAAACATTCAAGGATTCAGTCCAGAGGATCTTCTTGTACTTTAGGAAAAGGTTTTTGCCTTTGTTGATTCTGAATGTTGCAATCAAGTGCTTTCTTTCTCCCTAATTAATAATAACATTCCAGTTAAAAGTCCTCTTTAACTAGAGAGGATTTTTCTTCCATAAGAATCCACAGAAGGTACTAGTGTGATGAACACCATTGGCCCAATAAAGCAGATCCAGGAAGCAGATGTGGGGCCAGTCAGCCCGCTGAGCTCTGATTTGTATGAACAGTTGCTGAGATACTGAATCAGACCCAATGCTGTAACTTTCATGCTCAGAAGCTAAGTTTGATTTGCTGAGAGTGCACATCTTATTAACCTCCGATTTAGATGGCTGCTTAAAGCAAATCATAAAGTGGCTTGTTTCAGAATGTTTTTATTAATTATAGGAAAAAGAAAGCAATATTATCTAGAAGACATAATTTTAGACACTTCTCATTCAACAAATGAAGTTTTAAGAAAGCTAGAATTTAAGCAAGAAACATGAAGAGAGAATGTAGACTTGTGGAGCAATGCTGTAAGAGGCAGTTCCACCCAAACACTTGTGCTCTTATTTTTAAGTCATAACAAAATAATGACGAGCTTTTCACATCACCTTGGTGGTTTCAATTCCTAGCTCAAAGCTTTCTGGAAACTTATTTTTTGTAAACTTTTTTTGCTTTTGTTAAAATAAATAAAACATTGAATGTTTCCCCCTTTTTCTCTCTTATTACTTCTTTTCTTGCCTTTGGCGTTTCATTTGGAAGTGCTTTCCTTCGGTTGTTGGTTTTATCTTCCTCTCCTCCTCCCCCTCCTTTTTTCTTATTATTCAGAGTATAAACCTGCAAAGCTCTGCTCTGTTTCGGTTTTGAAAACTTAAGCTTTTCTGCTTCTGTGAGAGCACAGGCTTCTGACCCTTTGGATTCCAACTGAACTTTTGTGTTCTTTAATGATACTAACACGGTGTAGGTTTTACAGTCTCCTAATTTGTACTGGTAATGCATATTCCAAATAAATAGTTTCTTTTGTTGCAAAATATATATATATACTTGTATTTTGTACAAATTTCCTCTCTTACATGCTAGCAACTTCTCTTCCCAAAATATACGTGGGTTAGTGTGGAATATGGTTTAAACTATTGCCCTTATCAACAGTTGTAAGGTTTGCATACTATGGGAGTGGGGCAAAGAACTCATGGACCACCTGCCTATCCAGGAAGGAAGGAAGGAAAGGGAAGGAGGGAGGGAAGGAATGAAAGAAAGAAGGGAGGAAAGAAGGAAAGAAGGAGGGAGGAAAGAAAGGAAGGATCTTTTCTGGACAAACTAGCTGTGCTACGGGAGGTTAAGAGCACCCCATCTTGTCTGCTTATCCATAACAACAAATTCTAAGTGCCTAAGTCATGATTGTTTTCCCAATGACTCTTCTTTACTTTTGTTTGCCTGCTGTGATCTGATCATAAGGAAAACTGTGCTTCCAAGAAATGTTTCAAGTGAAGAAATCTAGGTTTCAAATAGTATTAGATGTCACTACAATAAGTCTGCACAGCTGTCTTCTCTGTTATGGCTGCCATTCCATTTAAGTATCTCTCCCAGTGGTTTGTCTGCATTCCCACTGGCCCCCTGATCTCTGAGGTTACAGTATGTTACAGTTATAGTCTCAAGTGTTGCAGCCTCCATGCCATAAGTCTTTGCCCCAGCCTTCAACACCATCTTCCCATGGAGTAGGATGGAACTTCTTGTCTAGGTATTGCAGGTTATTCTTCTAAATAACTGTTGCTTTCTCATTTTCATGTTGTAATTCTCCTAGGAGGAGAGGGAGCCCTAGGAATGAAAGTTGAGGTACCAACCACTTACCGCTTTTCCCCATCATGATTCTAACCAATAGAATCTAGATCAAAGATGGAGAGACAATGGGATCCAAGTTATCATTTTTAATAATAGACAAGTTACCAATGACTTTGAAAGTATAAACCTATTTGGCAAGCATTGCCAGGGACCAAAGCAGAGGCCTCATGTTCTCTCTTCAGATTTAAACATAGGGACGTATTCATGTATGCAAGGCAGACTCCGACGACTTCCTTTCCCAATTGCATGGAGAACTGTGGATCTGACTCACCCACCTAGTGCATTATTGAGAGTGGTACTAAGCTGTTCCCAGTAGGACTCCTCCCACCTAATAGCCTAAGGCAAATGTTTTATGGAGGGTGGCACAAGAGTCAGTCTCATGAGATTGTCCAGTAGGTGAGCAAGGAGCAAGAGCTCACCTGGCTCTGAATAGAAGACCAGAGCAAAGTATGTGGCTGGGCTGTGGGGGCTTCCTTCTCATAAAAACTAGTGCCATGCACACAGAAAGAAAAGCAGCCTAAGGACCACGAAGGCCAATGAAATGCAGGCCAGGGCTTCTAGCCTCAGCAGACTTCCATGGCCTCCTTGTGCAGTGTGGGGTCGGGGGAGAGGAACCATAAAGTTGTGGCAGTGGCAGTGCTCAAGATGGCATGCTTTGGAGAGCCACTAGCTTTGTATATCTTCCTGGGACCCAGGCAAGCACGATTCAGCTCTTGCTCTTGGATGGCTCCAGATAGATCAGCAGGGTCCATTCATTCATGTTTAGGTTTCACTGCATCCTAAGCTGAAAGTCACTCTCCTCCTCCCTTCCTGCCCAGCCAAACTTTTTCATGTAGCTTGGATAAATTATCAATATGCACTTGTAGATAAAATAAAGGCCTTAAGTGCTATCATACATTTGAATATGAATCTCCCATTAATAAGTACCCAGAGAGAAATTAAAGTGCAAAATAAAATCCTCCTCTCTCTTATCAACTAAAATTCAAAGAGATGTTAATCTACTGCTCTCTGATTTCCTACTGTGCTCATTCTCCAACAGTACCATTGCCACAAGTAGAGTATGGGGCCTTCCTTGTACAGTGGCAGCAGAGGCTTCTTCAACTGGGGGGTTGGGGGGTGGGTGGCTACTCTGGTCCCTCCAAAGTTCCATTAATACAACCTTGATCTTTCAAGTATTTCACTTTTCCTGGAAAGTCATTTAAAAGGCTTCAGTTCTTATCCACAGAATTGAGAAAACAAGCAAATTCCTGGTCCCTACAGCAAAATAAAGGTGCCAGGATTTAGATCATAGTACCATGTGGCTATTACTAATGAGTGACCTTAGCAGAGATTTAATGATTTGATGAGAAAACAAGAGAGCACACGAAAAAGTGAAGCTTTATTTCAGTCTTTAGGTACCAGTCTCATGTTGTGAAAAGGCTATCAACAAGAGGTTAATTTTATACTCTGCTTCCTCCATCCTGGGGGAAACAATCCTGTCTATGCACCCTGCCTCCTGTTTCTGAGAAGGACCTTTGAAATATTCATGCTTCGTGAAAAATTCAGAAATGTAAAATGGGTCCCCTCTAGTCCACACACTTACTTGAAGACTCTTTTCTTCCCCTTGGTTTTCATATACACATTTAAAATATATCTCAATTTCCATTTTCCTTTAACCCCTGCATTCTTAATCTCAGCTATGTTTATCTTGTACCACTGGGACTTCTGTTACTTCCTTCTGCACAATGCATCCAGTTTATGATCCCCTCCACACTTCCCCTTGTCTCCACTGGAGTCAACCTTCAATTCATGAACACAACCAGTCTTGTTGATACTGCAGAAAGCTGGGCTTCTTCCCCTGCACCTCTCCCCACAGAGCCTCGCCTTCCTTCAGTCCTGGGGTCCTAGGCTGTGAGTCACTAGCTGGAGAAACTTTCCTCTCTGCTATCCCTGTGAAGTTTGCCCCAATGTTCCTCTCCTGTTATTCCCCAGCTCTTCTTATGCAGAACCAGCAAAGTTTAACTTTTTCTGACTTTCTCCTCTCCCTGGTTACATCTCTTCTCTGTCTTGTGTAAAGGTTACTCTCTTTGTTCTTGAACCCAGACATTTGTTTTCCTAACAAACTTTTCTAAGTTCTATTATTTTGGGAGGGATTGTTGTTTTATTTTGTTTAATTGAGACAAGGTCCAGGTCAATCCTGAATTAGTGATCCCACCTCTTCTTCCAGAATGCTGGAATTACAGGCTTACAGCACCATGCCTAGCTACTCTAAATTCTATTTTGAAAATGTTTTCAAAAATTCTGCATCTGTCCAAAGCTTCCATTGTTTCAGATTAATCCTACTCACCTTTAATTCCTGGAATTCAGCCATGTTCCACAGTCAGTATCTGTCTTCCCATGATCTCCATATCCAGGATGAGTCACTGATGCCCCAACAGCCCCTCTGCAGAGATTTCCATGCCCCCAGGACCTCCGTGAGAGCCCTAGGTTATACCTTCACAACACAGAGACTGCCTGTTTCCCTGTACACAGTAACTGCTATGTTAAAATTCACTAATAATCTCGAAGTATTTTACTCTGGTCTTCCTGATTTTCTCTCTCAAATGTGTCCACATTTTTTGTTATCAACTAATGAACCTTTTTCAGTCAGGAACGATGACATCTCCACTTGCCTTCACCACTGGCTTCTATCTGCTGCCTTGGGTGCTTCCTGCAGACATTCTCATGGGGAATGTGTGTAGCTTGCTCATTGAGTTCCTAATAGCCAGATTACACCAACTTGAATCCCAGCTCTCCCACAGTCAGCGAGCTTCTTCCAGACACCACTTCCAACACCAAATGAGGATGTGACCAAAGGAGAGTTTTTCCACACCAACCATTTCTCCAGTTCTGCAACACAAATTAAATGTACTGTAAGCCAAGTCAGTTCTGACACTAACTACTTCAAGTAGGTTTAAAGGCTCGATCCCACAAAACTACTCTTACTTCAGATGCCAAGTCATCCATAAGTCTGACAAACAACTGTAAATTGGGGGTTGTTGCAATCTCCTCTTCAAATTTAATAATTTGTTAGACAGCTCATGAGACTCAGGAACCCATTCCACTTGCATTTACTTATTTGTTATAAAGTATACAAATGAACAGCCAAGTGGAGGTATACAGAGTGAGGTCTGGGAGGACCCTGACAGCAGATTTTTGTCTCTGTGGGTTCCCCACATTGGGATGTGTTCAGCAGCTCAGAGGCTCCCCAGACCCATTATTTAGGGATTTTTTCTTGATGTTACATTTAGTAGACATGATTGATTCATTGACACAGAGATTGAGGGACAGGGTGAAAAGTTCCAGACTCCTAGTGAAGCTATGGTATTTCAGGCAACCAGCCCCCACTGTGAAGCTACCTAGTGGGCTGCCAACAGTCACCTCTTTTGAACAAAGCACTGTTCTATCACTCTTATCACTCAGGAAACTCCAAGGGACATAGTTGCTCTGTATCAGGAACCAGGGAAAAGGCCAAATACAGGTTGAGCATCTATAATCTGAAATGCTCCAAAATCTGAAAAATTTTCTGCACAAAGCTGATGCCACAAGTGCGAAATTCCATACCTAACCTCAGGTGATCTGTCACAGTCAAAAGGCAAACGCACTAAAAATAATTGTATAAAATTTTATAGAGGCTATGAATATAAGGCATGTATGAGATACAGTGAATTACATGTTTGGACTCAGATCCCCTCCCCAAGATATCTCATTCCATCTATGCAAATATTCCAAAATAAAAAAAAAATACAAAATACTTCTGGTCCCAAGCAATTTGGATAAGTAATACTCAATCTGTTTATATTTCCCATTTTAGATCTGCTTATTGGCTATATGACTCAGATAAATTGCTTAATCCCTCTGTGTCTTTGTTTCCTCATCAATAAAATGGAGTTAATACTAGTATCTATCCCATAGGGCTGTTGGAAGAATTAAATAAGCTAATATATAAAATACTTGGAACAATGCTTGATACACAATAAACAGTAAAAATGTGTTTATTATTATCTCTGCATGCATTGCCACCCCTGAATTAGTAGCAGTAAGACTACTCCCCTCTTTCCTAGCTCCATTATATATATATGGAACATTTTATATATATGGAGCTATAATTATGGTTATAATCTCTTTTTCTTTCTTTTTTAAAAATCCATTCACCTTGGCTACCAGGATCTCCCCATTTCTGAAGAAATTCCCATTATTTCCTGCTTAGTGTGTCTTCCACCATTGCTCATTCACTTTTCCACTGCTTCTATTTCAATCATAAAATTGCAGTTTAAAAAAAAAGCTCATTGATCCCATTTCTCTTTGACTATCAGCGTAAACCTGACTCCTAGGCACAAAGTAGTACAGGTATGTGCCTTCAAGATGTCTTTTAAAACCTTTGGTTTGTAAAAATGCCATTAAAATATTTCCTTACATTAACCTAAGAGTAGATGAACACCTGGGCCCCATTCCTTTGCATCAGGAAATGCCCTTCCACCACTATGAGAGCCACACATGCACACACACACATACATGTGTGCACATATGCACACACACAAACATACATGTGCACACATGCAAACACATACAGGTACGCATACACAACATACATGCATGCACATAATGCACAAAACACACTCATGCACAGACACATATACATGCACACCTACAGACAGACAAAACGTAACTGAGCACAAATCTAAGTTTCTGAAACCCACAAGAGCGAAGTTGCATTCCTGTTGTAGGGGTCTGAAGTCTCACTAATGTTTCCTTCATAAATCCCGTATTTCCATAAAAGAAAAAGAAAAGAATTTGGGGTGTGTGATGGCAGTGTGACCCTTACTGTGCTTAGTACAGTCTAAAGGCCCACACGAATGAATGAATGAATGAATGAATGAAGCGGTGCAAAGAAACCGTTATGGTCTAATTAAATGTGGGCAGACATATCCAAGCCTGCTAGATACCCCAAGCTTTTAAGAAAATTTATGATTCTTCATACAAATAACAAACTTGATGCCTAGGAATGAAATAGGCAGAGCTGGTTTGGGGCAAAACTGTAAGGTAATTAAAGTGTGTTTTGCATACTTTCGTTAAATCCTTGTTTTTTCCCGTTGCTCATTTTCTGAGCTTCTTACTCTCAAAGTAGTGGAGATTTCACCTTAGAGAGAAAGGATGCATAAAATATTTCAATATTTCCATATGTAAAATCTCCCCTCAAGCTCTCCAAATGCTAGTCTTTGGGTGTATTTGCAAGTCTTCCAAGCCAATCTAACTTCAGTTGAAGGTTAGGGATTTCCAGCTTTACACCAGTCAATATAAGGAACAGTAGCTGAGTGGAAAACTGCTCTCCAAATGCAGGGCTGTGAACTGACTTAAAGAATGCAGGACACACATGGAGGAAGCACAGAAAGTCTTTGGCCCATACCAGCCTCTAGGCATATCAAAGAGGGCACATCTGGAGAACCTTGATTTCCTGCATGTCTGCATTGCCTGGGTACCCAAGCAGGGCTCTCTGTATCTAGCTCCAGAAAGCAAGAGTGACAATCACATTAACCTTTCATCCTGTGCACCCAAATTTCTTTCAGTCAAGCCACTGTATCTTGACCCTCAGGGACATGAAACCAGCTCTTCTGTTCCTAGGACAATAGTCCTGCCTTTTCACATAGTATTGCTTTATTCAGATTATCTGCACCCCACCTTGGGATCTACCTTGCATTGCCAATACCCCCTCTGCTGATAGTGAAATCTCAGCTAAGGATTCTGAGTCCCCTGGGCTGCTCTCTTGGGGGTGGGTGGGTATTGCTAAGGGCATCATAGTCACCAGAAGGGCAGCTAACTTGCATTTTTGCAATAAACAAGCACAGGCTGAATACATTCTATGTGCTTTGAGCTCAAGAGATAGAAGACTAGCTAAAAAAAAAATTAAAGATTAAACAAAAACCAACTGATACTTCTGGGTCTTTGGGATTGATTATAATTCTATCCTTCAGTTTACTAGTTGGGGCAAGAATTTAAAATACTGATGATATTCATGAATAAAGCCATAAACCAGGGGAAGTCGAATTAGACTGGGTTTATGGCAACAGATGTGAGTTACAATTAGAAAGTTTTTACTATTGGTGACTTGAAGGAATTAATGTCATCAAGATGTAGAACAATAGGAAACCCAAGAGAGTCACTGCAGACATGTCATGCCATAATTATTTTAACTCTTGTACCATCAAGGAGAAGTAGAAGGATGCTATACAAGAATTCCTAACACCCAGAGGTGATGACAGTACTGATGTGAAACCTTCCTAGACCTGGAATACGGTTATTCTACCTTCTCCCATCATGCAAGAATTCAATTCCACACATTTCAAACAATACTTATTAAGGCAGCCTATTGCCAGGAATTCACCAGCGACCAAGATCATTAAGATCCCTCAGCAATTACGTTCTCTAAAAATATGTATGTAGATTTAAGTTGCTCTGTATAAAAAATGTTAAGAAGAGAGAAAAATATTTAGAATTCTGAGGGGCCTTCATTAATATTTCTTCTTTTTTTATGTACTCAGGTAGAAGCTGTTGGCCCCAACTAGATTTTTCTTCTCTTAGCACTTCTAAATTCCATGCTTCTTCCTTTCTTTTTTGCCTTTTTGCCTTTGCTTGTGATGCCATGGTGTCAGCCACATAGAATAGTTCCCATACTCACAAACCTACTTCTATGCTCATTCTTCAAGTAGGTATCCATCTATCCTATGAAACCTTTCTCCTTTCTGGAACCATCTCTCCTTCCTCTGATTTCCTCCAGTATGTCTTTGGCCCTGTCTTGAATTGCTCTGAAATATCTTATCTCCTCACAAAAATTGACAGAACTCAAGGGACCAGATCTCTCTCACACACAGGAGAAAGCACATGCTATATGCTTAATAGGTGCTCAGCTAGCAGAGAAAAGAAGAGAGGAAGAGAGGAAGGAAAAGAAAGATGGAGGAGAGAGGGAGAGACTAATAGAGGAAAAGAGGGAGGAAAGGGAGAGAAACAAAGGACAATGAGAAGGAGGAAGAGGAGGTAGAAAGTGCAAAGGAGGAGAAGAAATATAGACAGTTGCAAGAGGTTAAAGGGAAAATGTTACGGGATGAGGGAAGAAGAAGAGGGAGAAATTGAAGCCATTCAGTAAGGCAGTAGAGACATGTCCCAGTCCAAAAGTAGGATCTAGCCACCATGGTCATAAGAAACCAAAAAACAGGGTACTTAGAGAGAAAGAAAGCAAGAAGCAGGTTAAAGACAAATTTCCACAGCTTAACCCCCTAGTTTTGTTTAGAGCAGCTGTGCCTACTCACATCTAAACATTCAGACTGAGATTTGTTTCAGGAATTCCAGTTATTATAAGATGAGATCCTGAATTGTTCAATGGGCTTCTGTATCCCTTCATGTTTGGTTTGAGTGCATAGTATTTTCAACTATCTATTCATTTATTCCTTCACTCAACAAATATCAAACAAAGACCCCACACACACATGTACCAGACACTAGACTTGCTGTTAGGGATACAACCTTCATCAAATTCCCTATTTTGAGGGAGCTTAGATTCCAGTGGGAGAAGAAATAGATGGCAAACAAAATAAATAAGCAAATCAAATGGTGGAAAAGGTAAGAAATCATTATGGAAGTGCTGGCAGGGATCAAGGAAGGATGGTCCAAAGGACTGGCAGACAAGGTAATTTTGATCTAACTGCTGAAACAGGTGAAGGAACAATCCATTAGGATGCCTGAGAAGATTATTCCAAGCACAGACAATAGCCTGTGCAAAGGGCCTGAGGCAAGAGTACATCTAGTACTTTGAAGAATTGCAAGGAGCCCGAGATTGCTGAATTAGAAAGAGTGAGGGAAAGGCTATTAGGAGTTACAGTCAGAAAAATGGTAGATGAAAGGACAAACATGATGAGGACTTTGGCTGTTCCTGGAGGAATGATTCCAGAGTCCCTTGAGAGTAGGGACAGAGGAGTGATACGATGCAACTTAAATTTTCAGAGCATGACTCTGGCAGCAGTATTGTGACTAGACTACAGGCAAGCAAGTTTGGTAATGGGGAGAGCAGTGAAGAGGTGATTGCTGTGTTTGGGGTAGATGGGGGTTGTGTGGACCCAGAGAAGATTCCAGTGGAATAAAGTCTATTGCCTTCCTGAAAAACTGCCTTTGCACACACAGTGCCTTATGTTTGGAATGCCTTGCTTCCTGCAAGAATCATTTCCTGGATTTCAGGGCTCAGTGCCTATGGCCCCCATTTCCCACAAGTCCCCAAAGAAGATTATTGCCCAAACAGCACTGTTTATTCACCATATTATGTTGCAATTACCCATTTACTCTCTGCCTCCCTTGTAAACTGAGAACACCCTGATTTCAGCTCAGTTTGCAAACATTTATATTCTGTGGGAATAAAGAGGTGAAGAAGACATTATTCCAATTATAATCTAGTATGGGAGAAGACTGAACAACTCCCTCACTTACCACAAAGTTGGATTCACAGTTGTCACATAAATAAGTGAACAAAGAAATGTACCAGAAGCCAAACTACCATGGGCTGGAGCTGCGGTATCCTGATTAGCAATGCTGTTGAAAGTGTCATAGTGCAAGGCTTTATCTGCTGCTCACTTGGTCCCCCAGCTATTTCCCCAGGACTTGGTCCAGCCAGGACAATTGCCCATGGATAATACAGCATGGAGAGTTAGGGATCATGTCAAAGTGAGAGAAGGAGAGTCCATGGAAGATTCCAGGGAGCAGGGGAGTACAAAGTGATTACAAGTAGTCGTGGGTGTATTTCTTTTTTTCTGTGAAAGTGGTTGCTGATGCAAAACTATCTCCCTAGAGTCTCTGGGTGACATTTGTTACTCAGTCCTTAAACAGAAATTCTGTCCTTTTCACTGAATTGCTCCTCCTCTGCTAATGTCCTATCTCCCCCAAGTCCCAGGCAAAGCATTTGACATTTGTTACTGGTACAAGAGCATCATTTGCTGAGTGTGGGTGAAAAAAAAGTTTCCCCAAAGGAAGGAAATGAGTGATGATCTCAGATCTCACCTTTCTTCTTTTGCCTTGAACACAGCAGCAATCCACAGCCACACTGGGCCCTGGTGGGGAGTTGCCCTGAACAGTCTTACATCCTAGATTTGTGGACATCTCTTGCTGTAATGGCCACACACATTTCCGTGGATGGCAAAGGTAATAGGTCACGGAGTGACTGGATAGGATGGGATGGGGGCTTCAGGGATGTCCATTTCATAGGAAATGGAGACCCCTAGGGAGAGGTTCCATTCCTCTGATCACCAAATGTTCCCTGAGAGCCTGCTGTGAACTGTGTGTTGTTCCAAGTGCTGGGGATAAGAAATAACAATAAATATACCTAGTCTCTGCTCTCAGGTGTCCACTGAATAGTGGGCATGCCTAATTTCAATTAATTATTCACACAGATAGATATAAACCTGCAACTCTGATTTCTAATATGAATTAAAGTGACACGGACCACTGAGAATCTACAGCAAAGAGAACTGAATTGGTCAACAGGGTCAGCAATGTCTTTTTGAGCAGTGGACTCTCAAGTTCAAACTGACAAATTAGTAAAATATGTAATGATGGATGAAAAGAGAGTTCAAAACAAAGGGACGAGTAGGTACAAGGGTTATATTGCAGGAGACAAACTGCAGGTACCAGGACCTGCAGGCTAGCCAGGGAAAACAAGGGAAAGTCCCCAGTGAAAATGAAGAGGTTAGAGAGGTAGAGAAGGGATAACCTTATGGGGCCTTGATGCCATTTCCACTCCATCTTTATTCCCCCCAGCAAGTGCCTGCACAAAGTGCAGTTAGCTAGGCATCTCTCAGGTACTGCAGCCATAAATTCAACCAATCAACAATGAATGATCAAGATATGAGAAAAACATATTTAGAACATATTCAGAATTTTTGGTCATCATTTGTAAGTAATGTAGCATGATAATTATTTACCTAACACTCACAATGCATTAGGTATCATAAGTAATCCAGAGATAATTTAAAACATACAGAATTATACATGCAGGTTATATGAGAACACTATGTGATTTCATATGAGAAACTTGTATATCCTCAGATTTTGGTACCCACTGGGATCCTGAATCTGATCCCCCTTTGATACTGAGGGATGACTATGGTTCTCAACGAGGAGTGCAAACTCGTAGAGATTAGTACATCCATTCATCCTTCCAGCATTCAATTTTTAGATAGCAAAGTTGTGCCTAAAATTAGGACAATAAGAAGAGAAGTCTACATTCTCTTCCCTCAAAAGAGAGACTAGTCTGGTAAGATGTAGAAATAGAAAAATGACCCTATCTTATGGGAAGTGGCATTGTCATGTTCGGTTGCCATGGGATGGAGTGACTCAATCAAGAACTGTGGAGGGGCCAGGGAGGACTTGGAAGAGAAGGGAAATATGTTCTTGGTTCTGGGCGTTGATCATTTAGAAGCCATTCTTTTCCTTTATTAGCACTAGGTACCTGTTAGTTTCCACACCCCTCCCCTCTCAGCCCCTAGCTCTTCAACCTCCAGTGCCATTCAGTGTAAATCTTTCTTGGAGTGTTGTTTCTCCTTGTGGTCATAGAGTAACAGGCTACTAAACCTGCCTGTGGTGTGAATTACGAGCTGCTCCCTGGAGCCCCAGCCTCTGTTGCCCACAGAATGAATTGTGATGCTCCAGGCTACTGGGCTTTTTATTTATTTATTTGTTTGCTTTAGCATATTTTAATCTGATCATTAAATTGCAATCTGCCACCCATCCCCCTGACTGTCTTCAGATGGAACAGATTTTTCATAGGTAATGGTTCCTGTAAACTTTGGGGATGGCAGCCACCGGAGCAAAACTGGGAGAGGTTGAGTGAGAGATTCAGAAACACAGCCCACCTGGCTGGACCTTGGCCATCCTTTGCCCTGGGCTCAGCCCAGCCTATCCCAGTGCAGCTAGCATGGTCAGCTTCTCCTGGCAGCACCTATGGCTTTTTGCAGCCTGAGAAACTTGGGCTAAGAAAGCAGAGGTGAGTGCCTGCATCTTGTCCCTGCATGCATAAGATAATTCAGGCTCCACGGTAGTAAAGGTGTCACACAACCTGCCTTTATGGTATCACATGGGGAGAAATCTGCACTGATAAATCGAAGGCAAAAAAGGATGCCAGATGGTACCATGGAGAATGTGTTCTCGAGGTCATCCTTCTCATCTAGTGCCACTCTGCATGGAGCAGGGGAGGGGAGGGGTTAGATTGCCATCTGACAAGAGGACTATGACCTTACACAGGTGACAGGCTGGCTACAAGATTGGTACCACCAATTTGCCTAGCATTTTTTAAAGTGTGCTGTCACATTCCTTTGGAGCTTTACAAAAGTCCTGTAAGCCAGACACAGGAGGTGTCATGATTCCCATTCTACTGGTAATGAAACTGAGACCCAGGACTATGGAATAAGTTTCTTAAGGAAGTACCTGGCTCATAGCAGGTGCTCAATAAGTGCACGTTGAGCTCATGCTGCCCTAAAGAAACCTCAAAGGCACATTTCAAGATTTACTTCCAGAATCATATTCCAAGAAGGTCCAGGATTGAGATCCTGGGAGCCTGAAACTCCCCTTAAACAAACTGGGTAAGCAATCCCCACCAATGGCCCATATTTAATTTGTGTACATACCACAGCCCTCAATAGTGAAAAGGTACTTTGAAGATGTGGTTGCATAAGGAAGGAAAAGATATATCTATATATGATAGTGTTTATCATAGACTGTGCATAGTTTTAAGGGTTTTGCACATATCCACTTATTCAATTTTCTCAACATCCCTAAGAAGGTGCTATCATTATATCCCTTACAAATAAACAAACAAAGCTTGAACAACTTTCCAAAAGTTGCACAGATACAAAGCAGAGGAGCTTTGGAATCTAGCTTGATCATCTGAGTCACTGACTGCTACCATACCACTTCTTTCTTTATTCTCGTCCAGCACATGTATCTATTATCCTAGCATCTCAAGTACAAGTGAACTGATGGAAGCAATTCTAACCAGGGAATGGGACTGAGAGCTTAGGAAAAGAAGGAGAAAAGTGATAGCAGACATTCTTTGCCATACTAAAGAACTCAGGGCTTTCAAAGAAATAAACCATCAAAGCCTGACAAGTCCTTACACACTCTGTAGCTTCTAGAAATGGACCCAGAGCATAGAGCTACCTCAGTTCTTTCAGGAGAAAGGAGAATCCAATCTGTAATTAAAACTCAGGATGTCAAGGTTCTAGTCCTCAAACTAGTCACCAGAACATGACCTTTAAAATCTTGTGCTATGTTTTTTAAACTCTTAAAAACAAAATAGATATTTCTATTCATTATCTCGTAACTGGTTTAGCAGTGGTGGTGACATTGCATGTCTGTGAAGGAGCTGAATTTATATAAACCAAGGTAAAGCTAATGACTCTGTAATCCAATCACACACTGGGCAACCTGGAGAGGAGGCTGCTGTCCTGACTTCTTCCTGTCACCCAGCCTGTTATCCCTGATTCCTACATATTATCCAACCATGAAGTCACAGAAAGCACATGAAGTGTCACCAGATGCCAGAACGCTCTGTAATGACACAGGACAGTACTACAGAAGCTGTGGCCCAAAGCCACCAGGCCAAGAAATCATCCTGAACTGACATTCCTTGAAGATAATCTTACCAAGATGATGAGCTTTCCCCCAAAATATTCTGATCCTGAGTTTATAACCCTTGACCTTTCCTTATTCTAACCAGAACCATGGACACTAACCCTTACCTGGCACTAGTCATGACCCTCAGAATTATTTGACCATAATCTAGATGCTAACTTGAGGTTGATGACTGGTGGTCAATTTGTTTATTTTATCATTTGTGCTCTTAATTGTCCCAAATTAAACAAGATGAGCTCTATGTTTAAAGAATCATACCACAATCAAACTTATAATAAATAAATCTAATTTTAAAATAAATAATTTGACATCTGAGATTCAGAAGGGGCCTCAGCAGTCCTCTAGCCCATCCCTTCTTTTTCCAAGCTATATTATCCAGTTTGTGGGATCTGACTCTCATAGGGTGGCCAATGATGGTTTTCAGCAAGAGAAAAACTCTTTTATTGAAAACAGATTTCCAAGAAACCAAAGAAAGAATCCAGAACGGAGATTGAGAAATCTATGAGAAGGGTCATGAGCTTGGTACCCTTGTCTAGATTTCAAATCTTTGTTCTGCTGCTTAGGAGCTGAGAGTTCTTGCACAAGTTATCCAACCTCCCGGGGCCTTCTGAGGCACTTTCCCCATCTGTAAACCATGGATTTCAGGGTCACCAGGATTAATGAGATTCACAGCAGGTGCTCCATCCACATAATTTTCCTTTGTGCTTTCCCAACATCCTATATAGGGCTTCACATTTAGGACAGGCTAGAAAATTGTGCTACACAGACAATAGTTTGGAGACCATGCAGGAAAACAAAATTCCCTGTTGGGGACAAAGCATTTCAAGGTATTGAGGAAAAATAAAAACACATTTGCAAAATTCATGCACAGATGCCCAAAGCCAAAGGCCTCGCAGTAGGTACATCCGGGTCTGTAAGATCGAGTGTACCAATTTGAATGGTGGCCTGTGTCTCAACACACCTTTCTCATCAGCTCTGAGGGTTCAGGAAACACAGAAAGAAAACAAACCCCAGAATCAGCCATATACCCAAGAAGGCAGGGAAGGGGGGAGGAGTCAGCCGGGGTTTCAGTCACTGCTCACCAACTGCTTCCAATGCCCTGTGGATTTCTTGTCAATGATTATTCAATCTCAGTCCTGACCTTTCTATTCTAAATAACAGTGCAATATCAGCACAGCACAGCCCGCAGCTTTTGCAGGAAATTAACTGTATCTGGTTCTCACAGGAGACCCAAGAAATCCCGTCAGTTGCTAAGCCCAGACTGGTTTACAAAAAAAAAAAAGACCCAGCATTATCTTCTTTTCATACATTCCTTCTAATACCCGTCTAAATATCACAGCACTCCCAGCTGTTTAATTCTAATAAATACTCATCTATTCTCAAAACAGACAAATGTTAGGTCTCAGGTGGGCCCCAAGCATTTTGTGTGCTAAGGAAGAAGAGAAAATGGAGAAAGAGAAAGAATAGAGCAGCTCAACCAGCTGTAGATTTCCATACATGCACAGAGTGAGCCTGAAAAAAATGGCTAATGGTTTCCAATTGAGCCAGAGCCTGCAGTGACTTCAAGGGGGCCATTTTTAATAACCAGTGCTGCCCTGAGATCAGTGTTGCCTTGAGGTCTCTCTGTAGCTCCATGTGGCAGAAGTGTTATGAGGGTCTTATGACAGAGTTGATGTCTCTGTGTATCCGGAGTACTGGAGGGCAGGAGGAATGGTTCAAAATTCACAATTAGGAGCCCAGGTTACTTCCCAGCTGTGAGTTGGGAATTAGACCTGAGTTCAGATGAGTACACCACACATAAGAACCCTACGTGAAGTATAAGAAAGGTAGACAGATAGACAAAGGCCATCTGTGACTTCTAGAACCTGGTTTATTTGCAAATAATATGCTCCAAGGGATGGGAGGGGAAAAAAATGGAAGAGCCAGCTGACATTTGGGCTTGGGAAGTGGGATTTTTGTGAATGAATGTGAAAAAATTCTTTGTTCTTGGACTCCTTGATCCTTGAAGAATCCTGACTTTAAGTAGACACAGTGGCTAGCAGTCATGAGAGATTCTCATGGATGATCTGGCTCATACCCAGATATCCCCCCCCCACACATATCCATAGTCTGTAAGCCTGGCACCCCATCCCCCAGGCAGTATTCAGCTGTAGGGAGCCAAGCATGGATGAGGTTTTGACCCGGATCCTGTGGGTCCTTCTAAGAGCCAGTTACAACTATTGTGATTCAGGTGGCCCAAGGATGACAAGATATTTCCCAGTTGGAGCAGCTATGGATTTTAATTATCTCCAACTTGTACTGCATTTTCTTATCTAAGTCAGTAGTTCTCTAAGTGTGTTTGGAAGAACCCAAATGGCAGGTGAGGAGGATTCTCCTGGCCATAGGCAGGTGGGCCTCTGACAGTTTGAAAGTTGGTTCTTGTGTCTCAGGCATAAGTTAATAATAAGATGTTATTTTAATGAAATTGAAATACCACCCCAATGATGCCACACCACAGTCAGCCAGAGACTTTCCATTCAGTCAAGAGGTTTATTTAGAACTCTGTGTGACCATTGACAGTGATGCTCCATGGAGCCTTTAGTCCACCGAAAAACCTAAAGCCACAATTCCAAGTCCATAGTTAAAAACCCATGAGGCCCATCTGTCTTCCTTTGCTGATAACTCTCAGGGGCCAGGACAGATTTTGTTTCACCTGGCTCTTGCAGATTTCTAAAAAACTCAAGAACCAGAAAATGACTACCTATTTGGCCCTGAATCTCATATGCCCCTGAATCTTACAGTCAGGTTTGGCCTTTAGCTTTGTACCAGTCAGCAGGAGTTAATGATCTTGTCAGGCAAGATCTTATCAAGTCCAAAACTTGACAAAATGTACTCACACAATGCAGTTAAATAACAGCACAAAATGCTAAACAGTGGGGTCTGATGAGATGCACAGGGAAGTTAAGAGAATAGAGTTCTCTCAGTGGACAGAGTGTTTTCCATGGGCAGAGTGCCTGGGGAGGCCTATGAAGAATGTAGGGTGAGAGGCAGGCCCAGGAAGCCAGGTAGGATTTTGATGGGCGGATATTACTGCCTCCAGTTTATTGGTCCAATAAACAGGCAGTACATGGTGGGTAAATAAATGTAAAGCAGGCTGGCAGTTTAATGTGGGTGCGTACAGGCACAAGCAGCTATGATTTGGGTTTTCATGAACTGATCAAAAGTGTTTTCCTACAGATTTTGGGGCACCTTACTTTAAGGCATCTTAGTGACCCTGTTCCATCCTGGAACAGGAAGGGAAAATCAGATCTGCAGATTAGCCCCTTTCTGGGGGCTCTCGGGATGTCTGCTGTTTTGCCAGATCTTAATCTCTAGAAATCCTTGGTGAACCTGTGAGTATAATGCCTCAAAAGACTGGTGAAGGTGGCCAAAGTACTTTTATTGCTATCTGTCGTAGAGTTCCCAAACTCCAAGTTGGAAGGGACCTCCTCCCAGAAAGAATGGACTATTCTCCCCTTTTACTCTATTGTATACCATTCTCTAACATATCACAGATAAAAAACATTTTTAAAACATTTGTTTGTTTAATAGAAGGTACCAAATTTGAAGTTTCCCTTTACAAAGACAGAGATAACATCTTGTTCATCTCTGTGTCCCCAGCCCCTGATCTAGTAGCAAACAATAAATGTTTAATACATGTTGAAACTTGGTTCATCTTAATCTTTATGTGGTGGAAGTTCAGGTCCTACAAAGAAAGGATCTGAAGAAGGCTATGAACTTTCCCCCAATGAAAAAAAATACCTATGCACATACTTTAAAAGTTTTGTAATGTCAGGAATGGGAGCACATGCCTGTCATCTCAAGAGGCAGAGATAGGAAGATCACAGTTGGAGGCAAAAAGAACTAGGGGCATGGCTCAGTGGCTCAAGTGGTAGAGAATCTGTCTAGCAAGCAAGAGGGCCTGAGTTCAACCCCTAGTACTGATGGAAAAATATTTTGTAAATGATTCCTGTGGGCTGCAGACTGCTCTAGGAGACATCATAATCACTATATAACATTCTTCACCAACAATCCTGCAGCTTCTGCCTGGGCCCTTCTAGTGACGGAGACTTCACTCTCTTCCCATTTGGGGACAGTGTTAATGGTTAGAGGCAGCTTCTTTATATATTGTGTAGCAGCCTTCCTTTCTGTAACTCCCACTCACCATCCTTGTTCCCTCTTGAGCAACATTAAGCAAAGGAGGGCTAGAAATTTGCTATCACAGAGGATCTAATCCATCATGCATGTAACTGCTTTCCAAATGTCATGGACACATGTCTGAAGCCTCCTTGGGTTTCTCTTGCCTCTGCTGGGTTTTGCTTTGATGGGATTTATGTCTCCTCACTCTCTTGATTCTGTGGCTTCCGAAAAAGCCCGGCTGATCCTCATCCTTGTTAAGGTGCTTCACCCAGAGTAAAACAGAAGATATGGGCATTATTTCCTCCTTTGTTCCACACAAGGCACTTGCCTTTATGCTGCCTAAGAAGTATTTGCTTTTGGCAAGCCCCTCACACCAATGACCCTTAATGAGCCAAGTGTCAGGAATGCTCCCAAGCCTTTTTTTCAGGTGTGCTGTTGATAAGCCCCCTCTGCCCACCAGGCATCTGTGCAGCTTGCTGTTCAGATCTAATTGCAGTACGTTTACATTTATCCTTGTTAAATATTTGGTCTTTGAGTCCAGCCTGGTGAGACCTTTTTGGATCCTGATTTTGTCATCCAACATATTAGCTCATTACTCATAGACAGCGTGTTTAATGTGAGACAAAGAGCTGCCATTTTTGGAGTATTTCTCTGACCAGACACTGTGCTTTACACAGCTATTATTTCATTCAGCTCTCATTCCAACACTTTGAAGTGTGTGTGTTATGACCCCCATTTCATGTAAAAGAAAATTGTGAAAAACTCAGAAAGGTTAAGGAACTTATCTATGGGCACACAACCAGTGTGTAATCAAGTCAGGATTTAGCCCTGACTCTGTCTGACTCTGAAGGTCATGTGTGTAGCCACCACACTATGGTTGCCTTCACAATAATCTTTCGAACAAGACAAATCAGGACTGGTACCTTGTGGCAAAACACTAAAGAGTGCTTCAGAATGAGGGTTGAGTCACTTAACATGATTCCTTCCCCTTTATTGGCACGTTACTTTCAACATTACCCACCATTATCCCAAGGAATAGCAAGAAAGATTTGCTCACTCTTTTGGAGAAATAGTTCTAGTAATTCTGTGCTGCTCCAAGAGGTTTCTTACCAAATAGTAAATGATGCAGATTTGATGTTTTTGGTCAATTCATGCAGGTCTCTGTAAGTGCCAGGGACCTTTTCCTGCACGTTCTGAAGCCACTGTTTACAGAACTGAGCCTTGGTTCTTGCCCAAGACTGTTGTTGCTGGACCCTGGTAGTTGGTAGTTGAGGGGTGAGGAATGGTTACATCTTTTAACAAGCCTTTAAGGCAGCAACAGAGGAAAGCCTGAGACTATCCTTCTAATATTCTCTTTAAAATGCCACATACCCTTCCTAATTATTTATAGATAAATCTTCTATGAATTTACACAAAAGATCATTGAACATGTTTTAAAGTTTTAGTCAGTACGAATGTGAATTTCAGAGCCAGTGCCCACTGACAACTTTATACATGGGCCTTACAATGACCACTTTTTATGCTTGTTGGCTTTTAATTTCAAAAACTCTAATGAAATTTCATAATAGTTTGTTTGTGACAGATGCCTTTGTCCTGAGCACACTGAGAAGTTCAGTGGGGGTGGAAAAGGAAAGACTAGATTTCTTTCAAAGATTGTTTAGAAAACAACAATTAAGAAAAAAAAAACAAAAAAACAAGAAACAGGGACACAAAGGGAGCTGGCACACACCTTTTGTTCTGATTCTTGACCTGAAAACCAAGATCTCCATAGGGGACAAGTCTGAGCAGCTAATAAGGAGTTGGCATTCCCCAGAATTCTGAGGTGTGCAATATCTGAGAAGCTGTTCCCTGCTGGAGTGATTGCTTTGCTTGAGCTTTTCCCTTCCTCTACTGAGTTTAGTTTTATATGAGAACTTTGGGGGCCATCAGACCCAGGAACTAGAACCCTCAGAATACAGTCCTGTTTTCTCCATTTCCCTATTCTGTGATATCCCCGGTCTTGACTGATGTTTTATGTGTGCAGATGTGTTAGATAAATTAGGTTGCATCATTTATTTAATTATAAGTATTGTATCTATAGCATATATGCATTATATTTATTATATAATGTTATACACACAAATAAATTATTACTGAATAATTTTAACACACCTCAACCCACACTCATAATCCTTTTCCTACTCTACTTTCAACAGGAGTGGAAACATTGGAGATCATTGTAGGTAGGAAAGTGGGGGTCTCTGAAGCAGTGAGCTTTTCCCTCAAAACTTTCCTTTACTACAAAATCCCATTTTGCAAGGAGGCTAAGACACAAAATTATATTGAATCCCATTCCATATAGATTCACAGATATCGTAGAATAGAAGAAGTACGAAGACCCTTGAAAGCATCAAAACCACCTTTCATGAGGGAACTGGTAAAAATCTGCAGTGCAGTGACACTTGCCTAACGCCGCATGGCTTAGCTTTGGTGTGTGTGCCTGCTGGGTGCTCTGGGAAATGGCTGAGTTCTGAGGTGAAGTCTGGACTGAAAAAGAGTTATGAAGTTACATCTGTAAAGGAAAAAGGTAAAAGGTAGAGTGACTGAGCAGGGAAGCCATCAAATACTGACACAAACCTGGGAAAGACTCAGCCAACCCAATAAGGACTTCCAGAACAAAATCACCCTTTAGATGAATCCCTCACTGGGCAGAAATCCTTGTACCAATGCCACTGTCTGAGGTAGGCATAATGAAGCTGATAGAGAGACCATCAACCAACCATATCACTCTGATCTGGGCTATGACTCCTTCTTGAAGGGAGATATGATGGCATACATATGTGGTTTTCATGTCAGCCACACAAATGGAATCGAATCCTGTATTGGCTCTATCTAAGTTCTAGCAAGATATTGTTTTAGTGGCTTTATAATAGTAATGGTTTTTTATTCATTATAAAGTATAAGAGTATTGTTTCGATACAAGTGCCCAAAAGGAAATAGATTGGTAGATAGATAGATACATGCCAAATGATTTTTCATTAAAACATTTTATAGCAGGCATTTTGGGCAGCAATTGAAAATGGCCTGAGGTGTCTCTACAGCAGAGGTCAATGAACTCAGGACAACCCCTTGAATTTTCCATTAGTGAGGAGTTAGATGAAGTAATAAATAAATTATTATTAAGCACTTTGCAAATAGAGTGTTATGTAAATGCTAAATAATCATAATAATACAGTAGTATGCTGATCTTGATAAACGGGTCGGCTTCCATGTCATTTAAAATGGATGGCGCAGCAAAGGCTGTGAAGATGAATGAGGTCCATGTTCGCAAAGCTCAATAACAGCACAGTCTCTTCTGCTAGGAGGCTTGGGTCTCCTCCAGAGTTGCTGCATTCTCTTCCCCTGGTCTCCGTGGGACAATTAGCAGAAGAGAGAGATTCTGGCCAGCTTTAAGGGGGTAGTAAAAAGTCTCCTATGCAGGGCTTTTGAAAGTAGACTTAGGTGAATGCACAGG
The DNA here is from genome assembly GCF_047511655.1 of Castor canadensis. Classification (NCBI taxonomy): domain Eukaryota; kingdom Metazoa; phylum Chordata; class Mammalia; order Rodentia; family Castoridae; genus Castor; species Castor canadensis. Next base: position 96,886,910 of record NC_133396.1, on the reverse strand, counting down.
GATTTGCATTTCTGAGAAGTCAGGGCTAATCTATAAAGGGCTGGGGGCAGGGAATTAACATTTATTGAGCGCCTCCTGTGACCCAGACACTGTGCTCACGCAGTGCTCTCTGTTTATTATCTCATTTATCCTCCAGGCCAGCACATTAAGGTAATAGAGGAGTGGAAGAAAGCGGAATGCATTACTATTTTTTGTAGAAAAGCAGAAAGACCGGCTCCAGTGCTGGAAACACTGTTTTCCTTTTGCAATTCTGGATTGAGATCGAAATAAGGAGAGAATTCCCAGGAATCAGAGAAAGAAAGCCTAATCCAATCATTATCACAGCCTCCAAGTGCTGAGGCATCTTAGGATGTACATTTGTGTGACAAGTGCTATCTTCCTTTGTGGCTACACCCCAAAACTGCTCCTCCTTCCTGACCCTTATGCATCCTCGACACCAAAGCTTGCTGGAACCTGACCCAGATCTTTCATGCACCTAAGGATAGAAGGACAGCCATGGGCCCAGTACTGCTCTAGTGGACACATGTACATTATCTCATTTAATTCTCAGACACCACATGATTCAAGTTTTATTGCTTCTTAGATGAGAACACTTAAGATTTTAAGTAACTTGCCACAAGCCACACAACTAGTTCAAGGAGGAGGAGGTGAGAACCAGGTTGGTTCGCAAAGCCTGGGCTTTTAATGGTTTGGTATTCTCATTCCATCACCTGTGAATTAAGAGGTCCTGATATTTGGGGATTTGTTTTCTCTTTATCATTACTGGCTAAGTTCCTAATAATGGTTATTTACCCTTCTATTTAATATGCCAAATTTTAAAGGTATAAAAGTAGTTTAAGTATTTGTTTGCTAACAGCTTTATTGAGCAAAATTGACATACAACAAACTGCACCTTAGAAGTGTGCAATTTGGTAAGATTTGACATGCATATACACCGGTATCACCACAACCAAGATAATAAACATATTCATGACCTTGAAACTTTACTTTTAATATGAAAGGACGTGACTCTAACTAATATATATCATAAGCACTTTTGTAATATCACAATGTATCTGGGGTACAACTATAATATGCTAATAAGTAAATAAAATAAATTTTTAAAAACTTTACTTTTTTGGCAATCCATCCTTCCCACATCTCCTCACCTCTTTCCCTCCCTAGCAACTAATTTCTCTTTTGTCATTATATTTAGCTTGCAATTTCTAGTGTTTTATACCAATGGAATCAGGCAGTATACTCTTAGTTTTTGTTTGGCTTCTTTCACTCTGCGTAATTACTTTGAGAATCATCCAAGTGTTTTCTTTGTCATTGTTTTATTTACAGAGATAAGGATTTTCAATAATTAGTTACACCTTATTTAATTTTAGCTTTGGATTCAATCCAGAGCTCAAATTCCAGTTCTGTTATTTATTATCTATGTACCAAGTTTTCTTAACTTGCCTGAGGCTAGTCCCTTACCTAGGTAGGGGCAGTGTTAGAATAACTTGAGGTAGGGAGTGCTGATCAGAGGGGCCAGAGGGATAAAAGAAATATTTTGATGTATTAAAAACTAATCTGATAAAACAGTAGTGTTTTTTCTGTTATCCTTTTCTTTTGCTGAGTACAGAGAGGGTGAAGATACTGACCTAAAAGGGAGGGTTATATTTTGTGATGTTCAGTTAGGTGGGTATTGATCTCCCCAGACCTTGTACAACCCCTACATATCTCCTCATATCCCTTCTTCTCTATCATCCCATCATCAAACATGTGTTGAGCACCTTCTATGTATACACCACATGTTGTATGCTAGGGAATGGCTGTTGGTCTTTTCCCATGAGAAACAGAGAACTCATTTGGGGTATTCTGCCCATCACAGAAGAATTCCCCACTGGCTCAGCTCTTTGTGTGTCAAAGCACTATAATCTACAGTATACTGTTGTGCAGCAGCACAGCTGGGAAGGATGTGGAGCAATAATTATTATGATGCATCAGGTGACTGAGACAGAGGTGAAATGTCTTGGGGAAGGTCAGTCCATGGCTAATGTCCAGATCTTCTGGTCAAGGGTTCTTTCTGCTAAGGGGAATTTTTTTTTCTAGCACCCTCTTCCTGGGCACTTTGCCTTTGTAGTTTCCTGATTGTCTATTTTATCTCTTTCAGCTGACATATTTGACAAGCCCTCAGGAAATACTGACTTTAGAATAACTTGCCTTTGGTCAAATGCTAAATTCCACAGGTGTAAGATGGACTTGGGAAGAAGCCACTGTCACTTGTACTACCCCTCCACAACCCCACTGTTTGTCTGGAGGGAAGTATGTTTATCAGTTCTGTATGTAACAGGGAACACTAGCAAAACCAAATTAGCTCAAACTGGCTGCCATTCAGGTCAGCTAATTAAATTAGCTATTGTTGCATTACTGATAAGGACAGTTTGGAAAAGGAAAAAAGCCACTCATTCCAGCAGCCATAAAACTAAAGCCAAGAAAATGTGTTAATGGGAACCCCTCTGACTAGCAGCAGTACCTAGGGGTCTTTGGTGGACTGTTCTTTTAGCCATCTGCTCCAAACTCAGTGCTCACAGCCCTCTCTGGCTCTGCTCCTTATGAATACTGCTGCTTTCTGGCTTTCTGGTACCCAGCTGCAGCCAGAGCAACCTTCTCTTTCTCTTCCCACCATGAGCCTAATCCTTCTGGGAGTCTGGAGAAGAATGGGAATTTTTCTGGAAGAGCTATCCACACTTATGTATTAAAATGTAATTTCCCCATGGTATGCAAGACAGTTGATATTTGGAAGAGCTCCTAAAGAAAAAAGAAGAGAGGGAAGGAGGGAGGGAAGGAGACAGGCAGATAGGCAGGGAAGGAAGGAAGGAAGAAGAGCTAGAAAGGTCCAAAGAGAAGACATTTTTTGACTGCTCAGTATCTGCTCCTTTACTCGATAGCAGCCTCCCCACTATTGAGTACAGTCTTGGTGGGGCCATAAATTAAGTTGTCTGCTGTATTCTAGTTACCATCTGGACACATAAACTTACCCTAGACCAACTAACTAGAATTCTAGAACTCTGTACTTAAGCAGAGAGATGAAAAGACAATGACTATTATAGGAATGCAGCTAACCCCAATGAGACCTGCCACCTAGACCATGCCCTTTCTAAAATTAACCCCACCTCCTCTCAAACCCACCCACCAATTTGCTCTGGTTCTGTTTTCTAAGACTGGTTATCCAGGCTTCCTAAAATTCTGACAACTACCTGATACCTTTCTCATTCAGGCTTTTTCTGCTTAAATCAGCCAGTATCGGTTTTAGGACATTCAAGAAACTTAAAGATGGTCTTAGTCCAATTCTCTTCTTTGAGAGATGAGGCAGTGGACCAGAAATATTAAGTGACTTTTCTGAAAATCACACAGATGATCATTGGCAGGTCCAGAATTTTAACTCTACATGAGTCTCCAGCTCTGTTCTTTTGTGCTGCCTAACCATGGTGCTCACAATACATCAGAGAAAGTAAAGGCAACAAACTCTAGGGAATGTGTCTGTGAGTCCACAGGAGAGTGTGGAAAATTCTCATCTGGGGACGTAATATTCATGGCCCCCTTTTCCACTGATTTTATAGATTCTGTTTCTGCAAAAATATTCTACTGTGAGAAGACAAGTGAGATATAAACCTATTATTAAAACTGTCCACATGGGTACCTATACACAATGGAATTTTATGCAGCCATGAGGAAGAACGAAATGTTATCATTCGCTGGTAAATGGATGGAATTGGAGAACATCATTCTGAGTGAGGTTAGCCTGGCCCAAAAGACCAAAAATCGTTTATTCTCCCTCATATGCGGACATTAGATCAAGGGCAAACACAACAAGGGGATTGGACTTTGATCACAAGATAAAAGCGAGAGCACACAAGGGAGGGGTGAGGATAGGTAAGACACCTAAAAAACTAGATAACATTTGTTGCCCTCAACGCAGAGAAGCTAAAGCAGATACCTTAAAAGCAACTGAGGCCAATAGGAAAAGGGGACCAGGAACTAGAGAAAAGGTTAGACAAGAAGAATTAACCTAGAAGGTAACACACATACACAGGAAATCAATGTGAGTCAACTCCCTGTATAGCTATCCTTATCTCAACCAGCAAAAACCCTTGTTCCTTCCTATTATTGCTTATACTCTCTCTTCAACAAAATTAGAGATAAGGGCAAAATAGTTTCTGCCAGTTATTGAGGGGGTGGAGGGGAGAGGGAGGGGGCAGAGTGGGTGGTAAGGGAAGGGGTGGGGGCAGGGGGGAGAAATGACCCAAGCATTGTATGCACATATGAATAAAAAAAAAAGAAATGACAAAAAATAAATAAATAAAATTGTCCACATGGAACTTCATATATGTGCAGTGCCATTCTTTCACTACTAAAGATGAAGACTCTGCTTCAAGTTTATTCTGAAGCCCTCAATAACACAGGTTAGAAGCTCCCTACTGAGCAAATGTACTTATAGCACAATCAAGGGCACCAGTAACATTAAGGAGAGGGGTGAGTATACTTATTTTATAAGGTAGCCTGTAATGATAATTAGGAAAAAGTGATGGATGCTATACAATGCTATGTAATTACTTTAAATTTGGAAGTATATTCTCTAAGCCTCCCTCTCTTCATCTACACACATAAAAGCTGACTTTCTGTCCCTCAAGCTCAGCATTCTATGCTAAAATGTTACCTTATCCAGAATTTCTAAAAGCTAATGGATTGGGGATATTTACCGAGGTAATTTTTTTCAAAAATCTTCCCCAAGCTTGTAAGATAAAAGTAAAGGGAGAAACTTCGCTGGAGAAGCTGTGTTAAGAGAGTTTAGCCAAAAAAAAAAAAAATCTAGTGCCGCTTCAATGTTCTTTATGAGGAATATTGGAGAAATTTGAGGCCATCAGTCTTTGGGTACAAGGTGCTAATTTCACAAGACCCAATTCTACCTCCCCATATGTCACTGTGAGGGTATTATTAGTACTTTCAACCCAAAAGAAATCTGCCTTTCTACAGCGTCAATTCAATCAACTGTCAAATTGTGAAATTGATGAGGAAAAGTAGCCTTGCTGTAGGGAGTAAAGTGAACATAATTATTGCTTTATATCCTCCTAATGTAAAATAATATGAAATCAGGGGAAAATATTGTTATAATTCTATCACTTTCCAACAGTACTCATTTTTCTGCAATTTCCTTCTGATATTTGCCCATATATGTTTATTTCAATAATTAATATTTTGGAAATGTATTGATAGCTTAGTTTCTTTTTTAAGGCTTATCAAGCTGAACTTGGCCAATATTCGAATTTGGAAGTTAGAAATACTGCTTCTGTTCCTGACTTTGCTATACATTCTCTTTCTTCTTGATCAGCAACCAAAATTTGGGAAGACTGACACCCTCCCCTTCTGTAGTATCTAAGGGTAAACGTTCATGTCTGTGAGTTCTTCTCACCTATTCAGACTCTATCAGCTAATCTTAGATGCATTACTAACTTTTGAAAAAAGTACTTTTTTCTTTGACTTTGCTTTTGTACTGACTGAATTTCATGTATGGTTCATTTAAAACGAAAGAGAAGACAATAGTATAATTCTCCCTGTCAACCTTTGTTGACCTCTGATAGGGCCAGAAAAGATTGTTCTTCATCCATCTTTTTTAGGAGGAGGGAGAAAACAAAGTACAAGGGGAACGTTTTGGACTCAAATTAAGATGTGTAGATTTGAGATCTGGGTTTGTAATTTCCTAGCTATGTAACCCTGAGCTAGATACTAATGTTATTTGGAACAATTGCTTCATCTATAAAACACAGGCAATAAATAACAATCTCACAGAGTTATCATGAGGATTAAACAACCTAATGTAGGAAGAATGCTACAAAAATGAATTGCTTTTATTTCTTAAAAAGAAATTATAAATAAATTACACCATTGAGTTATTTCTAATACTTACAATGGAGACTCTTTTCTACATTACATGAATGAAAAAGTAACTTCAATTTTTGGTGGCTGATGAGCCATTTCTGGAGTCATCTAGGTCCAGGCCTTTTCCTTCTCCTCCTATTTTCAGCTGGTTAGCTGCTCATTGAGATCTTGCCAGAGGGTGGACAAAAGAAATAAAAAGTGAAATCAGTCAATTTGACTCTTTGATAGCATCCCTGATGAAACATTTGTAGATAGAGAGTGTTAAGGTTGTGAGTTAAACTGGAATTTTTGCCTTTTTACCAGGAAATTGCAAGAACCTACTGATTACTGGGATGATCTGGTGGTGACAGCTACTCCTCTTCTCTTGACTGAAGAAATGTCTTCCCTACCTGAACAATGGTCTCTCTTCCAGAATGACACATACTGACTTTGAAGAAGTGAGCAAATGCCTACTGGCTACTCATATCAACCAAAAGAACCCTGGTGAGCGGTGAGCTGGCAGATCCTGCAATTGGATGCTGGTTGCACCAGCAGAGTCCCAAAGCAATAATCATTCTTCTTTCTCTTCCCCACTAATCCAGGAATCAAATAATCACGCTTAAGCATTTACTTTGTACCAAATGTGGTGAGTAGCTATATATATATATATAAATATATATATATATATAATAACCTCTCAACTCACAAAAATTATAGTAAATTTAAAAAACGAGAGCTGTGCATGTGAAAAGACAGCTAATTACATAAGAGAGAGGACAATGAACATGATTACAGCATCTCCTATATGCCATCACTGAGTGAGGTGCTATACATGTGCTATTTTATCTAATCCCTACCACATCTCTGAGAGGCATTCATATCCTCCTTCTATGATGATGATACTAGGAGTCAGAGATGTTTAATAACTTGCCCAAGGTCACATAGCTAGGAAAGCATAGAGCCTATTTTCAAGTTTAGATGTACTTAATACCATAGTCTATGCTTTGTTTCTAATCCATACCTACCAATGACAGAAATAGGATCTCAGATACATCATTTAGTGCAGACTCTAAAATGCCTGTCAGCAAGATATAATGATAAAGTTTTACCAAATCAATCAATTGCTTTGGGAAATATTTCTAGACAGATGATAAATGTCTGGGTTCTTGAAGCAGAGATGATTGAACAAAGGTGACTTCACTCTGGTTCCAGGTTAGCCATTATCCACATGTGTTCATCTGAGCCAGTTGCTTCCCTTGTCTAGGCTTTCATGTAACATAGAACATTTCTAGATTGTCTAATGTCACTCACACCCCATCATCTGGCAGGTGTGTGGCAAACTAGCTCTATAGCCAAGCAGACCTGAGTTTGAATCTTGACTCTATCCTTAAGCAATAGGCTGTTGGGCAATCACTTAACCATCTGTACAATGGAGACAATAATACCTACCTCAGAGTCTTTGCCCTTATGCTCCTTATCCTTGGACTGTCTTCCCAGTTATCCACAGAGGTCACTCTTTTACCTCCTTCAGGTCTTTACTCAACTTAGCCTTCAGTGAGACCTCCCCCAGTACCTAATTTGCAAACCATCTGTCATTTCCTATTTTCTTTCCTTGTGTTATCATTTTCCTTAACACTCAACACCTTACATACTATATAGAACATTCAATTGTCTTATTTATTGCCTGTTTCCCACCTTTAGAATGTAAGCTCTACATGGGCAAGGTTTTTTGTATTCTTTACTGCTGTATCGCTAGTTTCTAGAATAATTTAGGTGCTTAATAAATATTTCTTGCATAAATGAAAGCTTGTGGTGAGAATAATGCAAGTAAAGTGCTCTTCATAGGACATGTCACATATATCCCATACATGTTAGCTGCTTGGGTTTTTATTGTTACTGTCTTATTATTATTATTATTATTACTCTGCCTCATCTTAATGGGGTACATGTATTTTCTTTCCCCTCCAGATAACCTGGGACTGGCATTCTGAACTCCTTAGTAAATGTGAAGGCTTGTCTCTGTTGCGATTAATGTAGAAGCAAGAGAAAGTAGTCACTGTGAGGGGAAGTAAGGGAGAAAATTTGCATGGTAGCTAGCTTCAAAGACCTGGAGATGAGTCACATGGATAGAAATTCCAGGAAGCATATTTCTGGTGCATAAGAAAGGATTTCCACAAAACTGGATGTCTAATGATGGAATAAGCTATCTCAGGAGACAGTGCACTGCTCGTGCCTGGAGGTCTCTTACAAGCTGGATAACTACATCTCACAGACCCTGAGTATAATTATTGTAATAAGTGACAAGGTTGGAGTGCAGCCAGAGGGGACCACACTCTTAGAGATCTATGGAGATGGTTAATAAAACATGGCATCCTTGGGGACAAGAAAAATGGATGATGGCCAGTCAAAGTATTGTTTACTGTATACAATCAAAGAAATCAACGATAGATGGTCAAGGGGCTAAGACAACCACCCCAATTAAAAGTCAAATACATTATCAAGCTTCCAGACCCTAGTCAGTTTTCAGATTTAGAACCACTGACAGAAGCAAAGGCTGATTCCCCAGATGGAAAGATGCTTCAAATGTTAGAGAATGTATAAATGATAATGATCATCTTATTATTTCCTAAAAAGACTCTTGGCTATTTATTCAGGTAACCATATACTGTGGAAAGAGAGCAACCCAAATATTTTGAGGACTGTTAGACACAGGTCCCAAGTCCACACTGATATCTGGGACCTAGATAGTCATCATGGTCCTGTTGCTAGGGTAGGTAGGGCTCCTAGTGCATCTATTAGGTGCAATTATTTATAGTGCAGCCACTAGGTTAAGAGACACACACCTGATCATTTCATCAGTCCTTAATTCAATAATGGAAATTCGTATGCTTTCAGGTTGATAGAAATCTCAGCATTCCTTGGACTGTGAGGTAAGAGCTATTGAAATAAAGAGAACCAAGTGTATGTTTCTGAAACTTCTCTTCCTCCAACCTCTAATTCCCCACCAAAAATAGTAAATCAAAAGGAATATGGCATTCTAGAGCAAATAGAAGAGACTAATGCAATAATTAAAAACCTACAGTGATTGGGATGGTTGCTCCCATTTATGTCATCAGTTTGGGGAGATATACCTATTTATCTCACCAGTTTGGTCCTAACAAAACCTAGAAGATGACATTGTGTTAAGATAAAGGTACAATACATGAATAGTTACTTACTCATCCAAATAAAACTCCAATTGCAGTTTCTGTGCCAAGTATGGTATCTTGGCAAGGCATATTCACATAGCCTCAGGTATATGATAAACAGCTTTTGGTATTCCAAATACTTTATATTCTAAACATAGAATGTCTATGCAAGAAGCACTCTGCATTTACATGGGGTGTACAAAATTACATTTGCTATCTTTCCCCAGCTCTGTGTTAATTCTTCTACCCCATATTATCGAGTCTGAAGGAACTAAACTGTTAGGTCATTCCAAAGAATGTCATATTCATCCACAATATTGACGAGATTGTGTTAAGAAGTAGCAAGAAGTAACAAATATGCTGGAAGCTCTAAGTAAGATGCATGTGTATTACCAAGGTGGGTAATAAAACCTATAAATATCCAGAATACTACCATCAGAATTTTTTTTATTTGGTGGGACTGGGGTTTGAACCCAGGGCTTCACACTTGCAAAGCAGATACTTACAAAGCAGGCACTCTACCACTTGAGCCACACTGCTAGTCCATTTAGTTCTGATTATTTTGGAGATGAGGTCTCACAAACTATTTCCCCATTTTGAACTCAAACTGTAGTCCTCCCGATCTTAACATCCCAAGTAGCTAGGATTACAAGTGTAAGCCACCAGCACCCAGCATATCAGAGAATTTTTAAAGAAGTTCTGTGGTGTGGCGCATTGGGACTGCCCTTCCAAAGATTATGGTAGATTATTTTAATTCATAACTCCTACCCTTTGGGTCCTGAAAATAGCAGATTCCATACTGGGGAATACTGCTCTGACCATTTTCCAAGTAACACGGAAATTTTCCAGCTTTGAGTAGAGCCTGAGTTGGAAAGCGCTCTGTAGAAGTTCCAGTGCAATTAGCCTTGCAAGATATACAATATGACACAGCAATCCTGTGATATTGCAGGCATTTATGGTGGGAAAAGATGCTCTGTGGAGCTGAATACCCACCTCAGGTGGTCACAATACGGCACTTTTCCTCAAGGACAAACATCAACCACTTGTAGCAACAACATGGGATCTCTTCTACTCTAGAAGGAGAAAAAATTCATCTTGATTGGGATCAATAGCAATTCCACATCTGGGTTGCTTTTCTTGCCTTTCAGATCTAGTACCACTCCTGGAAGCCTTCTAAAGCATGTGACCTGCTGACACAGGTTTGTACATAATATCACATTGGCCCAAGAAGCACACTTTATAGCAAATGAAGGGTGGCAGTGAGCAAATGACCGTGGAGTCCACTTTTCTTATCATATTCAGCACCATCCATTTACTGAATAGTGCTAGAATGTCTTTTTTGAAGGTAACATCAGTTTAGAAATGATTCCTGGCAATAATATGGCACTACCTTCAAGGACATAATATATGTTCAAAATCAAAGACCATTATATGGTGCTGTGTCCCAGATATGCACATATTTGGAACTATGGAATAAAAGTCAGAAGTGACCCTATTTTCATCACTTCCAATGACTTCACTTCACAATTTGTGCATCCTGTTCCCATAACTCTAGTCCCTGTAGGCCTGGAAGTCTATTTACAAAGAAGGAATGATTTTCCCCAGAGACACAGCACACCCTCTTGAACTATTAGCTATGCCATGCAATTTGGGCTCTTTGTTACAAGAGATCAGGAAGCAAGGAAAGGAGTAACTGACTAGAAACTGGTGCTACTGTTACCAATTAGGGGAGGACAGAATACATTTGACATCCAGGTGATTCTGGTGACCATGTTCTCAAATACAGTCAGCAGGAGACTACCAAGAATCACCTCAGTGAATGACATTTCTTTTGTGGTGAAGAGGGATAGCAATAACTACTGTACACCAGGGCGGCGGGGAGTGGGGGAGACATACCAGAGCACACTTTGATGGGTATATAAGATTTTACATTCAGATTCCTCTTAACTGGTACTGTTTTTCAGGGTTCTTAAAGCTCTTTCATCAACGGCGCTTGTGATAGTTAATTTTATGTGTCAACTGAACTGGATCACAGGGTGCCCAGATATTTAGTTAACCATTATTTCTGGATGTATCTATGAGACTGTTTTCAGAAGTGATTAACATTTGAAGCAGCAGAATGAGCAAAGCGGATTGCCCAATGCCACGGTGGGCCTCATCCAGTCTGTGGGAGGCCTGAATGAAACAAGACAGATAGAGCAGCATATGCCTGACTGCTGGTGCTGAGAAATTGGTCTTCTCCAGACCTCGGACTGGGATTTATACCACCATCTCACCTAGTTGTTAAGATTTAGACTTGGACTGAATCCCTGCATCACCAACCCTCTGGATTTCAGGCTATTGGACTTGAACTGGAACTACACCTCTGACTTTCTTGCATCTGCACCTTGCAAAAAGAAGACTGTAGGGCCTCCAACTTCCATAGTTAAATGAGCCGATTCCTTATAATAAATATGTCTGTACCTATATAGGTTCTGTTTCTCTGGAGAAGCTTCACTAATGTCTAGTGCTCTAGGTCATGGCTACAGGATGAGTCCCAGCTCAGTGTATGTATAATTCACATTTTGTCTGAGTTGAGGACTTATGGAAAACCTACACAGAGACTTCTTTTGTGGTAAGTTGGTGGTGTAAGCTATGCTCTGGCAGTCTTCCTTTCCTAGTAAACAGTGTCTGTTTGCCCATGTGCACCCCAGCAGAAGTGGGGTTTTCTGCTGCAGTCCAGTCCTGGCAGGTCTTGGCAGAGCCCTCCCTGCTCCACAAGGTTTCTCACCAAAGTGCTCACCCTGCTGGCTCTTCCTCTCTCTTTTACATGATCTGTCATTCTTTCCAACAGTAGGTGTCCCCACTGGCAGCTAGGTGATCAAGTACAGAGCAGACCCTATTAAACTTCACTCTAGCCTCTTCAGTAGATTTCCTGTTGAAATCTGCAGTATTTTAAAAGTCAGACTTTCTGGGGGAAAAAAGGTGAGAGTGTGAGGTAAGGGAGAGGATAAATAGCTTGTATGACACTAAACTATTTCATCATTTTGGGTGCCATTTTCATTGTGATAGCTTTTACAGAAATTGTCTTAATTGTTTAGAGAAAGGTAATAAAAACTGTAGGATTTCATTTGAAAGCTTCTGGTTTACATGTGCAAACAATTAAAAAAAAAAAAAAGGAGAGATCCTGCATAAAGCAATAGCTAAGAAACCTGCCTCCTGGCCTCCTTGGATGTGTCTCAGGTTTACTTTAAAAGGACAGATGGGAAACCTGATATTGGCAGCTAAAACATTCTCCAGGTCTGCTGTTTCAAATCTCCACCTCTGCCCTCTCCCAGCTCCCACATATTCCTCAGCTGCTGAACTCAGTCTCTAAACAGTGGCGTCTGTGGGGTTGGATGTGGTTTCCTCTGCTGGTTAGAGATTTGGGGTGAGGCTAACTTGTGCTTGGCTCAATCTTCCTTCCTAGTGAAAAATGCTAAAATCACTTCCCTTAGGCATGTTGACCTTGACCTTCGAAATATGACCTTCAGTACATTATCTGACAACATACTGGCTCTTAGGGTCCTTTAGCAAACTGCATTTGGATTGCTCTCACTCTTCCCTGATGTGTAATACGAACACAAAAGTTCACTCACTCATGGCCTTCTTCACACAGTTATCAGCTTTCAGGAGCCTTTTGGGACCAATAGGTCTATCCATAAAACTGTTCTTCATGAAAGAAGCTGGACTTGGACCAGGTTTTGTGACAATGGGTTCTAGAGGTGGTGCACAGCCCAAGTGTCAGGCAAAGACAGGTGCCATCAGTGCACCTGCAACTATCCTGGTGCTCAATGTATTGAGCCTGTAGTGCTTGTAAATCATTCTTTGAGCTTTGCAAAATGTTTCTCCTGCCTAAGCTGTCTCTGGCCTCATATGCCTAACGTATAAATCAATCTGCATGTAGGAAGAGCAAGTGAGCATAAGTCAATGACGACTGCCCTGGGGATAAACTTAAGGAATGTGGGCCTCTCACTTCTAGCAGATCTCCACTGAGTGAGGTTCTGGGAAGCAGAGGTAGAAGAATGGTGGAGGAAGAGCTACAGGTGGACGAAGGGCTGAGAATTTGCCTGGGCTTACCTCAAATCTGATTTGATCCAGGTCTTAATGGTATACCTTCTTTTTAAGCCTCACTCTCTCCAAGAAAGCATTTTCTCCCTGAAGCACGTATCTTATGACCACATAAGGGTGTTTTGGATGGCTTTCCTGAAAATACAACAGTTGAGAGGATTCTCAAAGCTCCCTTATTTAAAGGATAAGGAAATTGATGTTTTCTCACTTGTGTTTTTCACTCAGTACTTCATTTAATCCTTAGGATGCCCTGTTCAGGTAAGTACTATCCTCCTTCCCATGGGGGAGGAGATTAAGGGCCATAGAGAATGTATATAGATGGTTAGTAGTGGGATCAGGAATTGACCACAGGGAGTTCCTTCACATTAGCCTAAGGACCCCTGCAGGTGGTTGATGATACTTTTACACATTCATGCAACATATAAAGCCTATATATATATATATACATATAACCTTGCCAAATTTTGTTGTTTAGAAAGCCTTTCATTTATAATGGAATGGTGCCTTCCCTACATTTTTTGTGTTTAAAGTTCTCCTTTATGACATAGTAATAAATGGAGGTGGCTTATAAATCTGATTGGTGAAACAAAACATTGGCAACGACATGACAGTCCTAAATATTCCTTAAAATTAAAAATCCTGAAGTCTGGAAGCTTTGTGGTTTATGGTGTTATTTACACTGCAGCCAGCAGTGTCAGCAAAGATGAGCCAGAGATTCCTATAAGCATACAACGCATTATTTTGTCAGCAGTCATCATCCACTGGCCCCTGCACCTTTGGGGTAAGACCCTGCCCTTGTGAGCTCGAAGCTCCTGTCTGGTTCAGTCAGGAACTTGCACAATCTCAGAAGTGCGATCCGATGCATTGGAGGAAAGTGAGCATTTCAGTTAGCATAGGAGTCTGTGGGCTTAGGAAGTAGCTGGATTGATTTGCCTCTGAATTTGATCATTCTTTCCCATCTCTGTGGTAACAGAGAGTAGAGATTAATGCAAAAGGCTGAAAACTTACCTGGTGTGCCTGGCACTACTCTCCTTGCTCCAAATGAAGACATGTCATCGAAAGAAAGGTTCCTTTTTAATGCAACAATAGAGTCATATACCATAGGTCCCCTTATCTATGGGTTTGCTTTCCATGGTTTCAGTTCCTGTGATCAAGCACAGTTTGAAAATATTTAATACAAAATTCCAAAAATAAAAAACATTTTAAATTGTGCATCATTCTGAGTAGCATGATGAAATCTGCTACGTGACTGTGACCCACCCAGGACACAAATCATCCTTTTGTTCAGCAAATTCACTCTGTATACACTATCTGCCCATTAGTCACTTAGCTATCTCAGTTATCAGTCATAACACTGCAGAACTTATGTTCAAGTAACCCTTATTTTACTTGATAATGGCCCCAATGTACGAAAGCAATGACGTTGGCCATTTGGATATGCCAAAAAGAAGCCATAAAACAAAGGTGAAAATTCTCAAATAACAAAGGAAGAAAAAAAAGTTCTTGATCAGATTGCAAAGCCTCCAGTAAGTCATTGATGTTAATTTCTTAGGCACATATTTAGGAAAAATAGTATATGTAGGATTTGTTACTATCTGCTGGTTCAGGCACCCACTGGGAATCTTGAACATAATCCCCAGGGATAAGGAGGAACTGCACAAAGCACTTAATACAGAGCCAGTACCTAGCAAATTCTGGGTGTTCATTTCTTTTTTTTTTATTGTTTTAGTATTCGTATGTTCATACAAGGCTTGGGTCATTTCTCCCCCCTGCCCCCACCCCCTCCCTTACCACCCACTTGGCCCCCTTCCTCTCCCCCCCACCCCCTCAATACCTGGCAGAAACTACTTTGCCCTTATTTCTAATTTTGTTGCAGAGAGAGTATAAGCAATAATAGGAAGGAACAAGTGTTCCTGGTTGAGATAACGATAGCTATACAAGGAGTTGACTCACATTAATTTCCTGTGCGTGTGTGTTACCTTCTAGGTTAATTCTTTTTGATCTAACCTTTTCTCTAGTTCCTGGTCCCCTTCTCCTATTGGCCTCAGTTGCTTTTAAAGTATCTGCTTTAGTTTCTCTGTGTTGAGGGCAACAAATGCTAGCTAGTTTTTTAGGTGTCTTACCTATCCTCATACCTCTCGCTTTTATCTTGTGATCAAAGTCCAATCCCCTTGTTGTGTTTGCCCTTGATCTAATGTCCGCATATGAGGGAGAATATACGACTTTTGGTCTTTTGGGGCCAGGCTAACCTCACTCAGAATGATGTTCTCCAATTCCATCCATTTTACCAGCAAATGATAACATTTCGTTCTTCCTCATGGCTGCATAAAATTCCATTGTGTATAGATACCACATTTTCTTAATCCATTCGTCAGTGGTGAGGCATCTTGGCTGTTTCCATAACTTGGCTATTGTGAATAGTGCCGCAATAAACATGGGTGTGCAGGTGCCTCTGGAGTAACCTGTGTCACAGTCTTTTGGGTATATCCCCAAGAGTGGTATTGCTGGATCAAATGGTAGATCAAAGTTTAGCGTTTTAAGTAGCCTCCAAATTTTTTTCCAGAGTGGTTGTACTAGTTTACATTCCCACCAACAGTGTATGAGGGTTCCTTTTGCCCCGCATCCTCGCCAACACCTGTTGGTGGTGGTGTTGCTAATGATGGCTATTCTAACAGGGGTAAGGTGGAATCTTAGTGTGGTTTTAATTTGCATTTCCTTTATTGCTAGAGATGGTGAGAATTTTTTCATGTGTTTTTTGGCCATTTGAATTTCTTCTTTTGAGAAAGTTCTGTTTAGTTCACTTGCCCATTTCCTTATTGGTTCATTAGTTTTGGGAGAATTCAGTTTTTTAAGTTCCCTATATATTCTGGTTATCAGTCCTTTGTCTGATGTGTAGCTGGCAAATATTTTCTCCCACTCTGTGGGTGTTCTCTTCAGTTTAGAGACCACTTCTTTTGATGAGCAAACTAAGAGATAGCATTTATCTATGCTAAGAGATAATGCTAACTAAGAGATAGCATTTATCTATGCTATCTCTTAGTTGCTGTGCTAGTGGGGTTTCATTGAGAAAGTTCTTGCCTATGCCTGCTAACTCCAGAGTATTTCCTACTCTTTCCTGTATCAACTTTAGAGTTTGTGGTCTGATATTAAGATCCTTGATCCATTTTGAGTTAATCTTGGTATAGGGTGATATACATGGATCTAGTTTCAGTTTTTTGCAGACTGCTAACCAGTTTTCCCAGCAGTTTTTGTTGAAGAGGCTGCTATTTCTCCATCGTATATTTTTAGCTCTTTTGTCAAAGACAATTTGGTCATAGTTGTGTGGCTTCATATCTGGGTCCTCTATTCTGTTCCACTGGTCTTCATGTCTGTTTTTATGCCAGTACCATGCTGTTTTTATCGTTATTGCTTTGCAATATAGTTTGAAGTCAGGTATTGTGATACCTCCTGCATTGTTCTTTTGACTGAGTATTGCCTTGGCTATTCGTGGCCTCTTGTGTTTCCATATAAATTTAACAGTAGATTTTTCAATCTCTTTAATGAATGTCATTGGAATTTTTATGGGAATTGCATTAAACATGTAGATTACTTTTGGGAGTATCGACATTTTTACTATGTTGATTCTACCAATCCATGAACATGGGAGATCTCTCCACTTTCTATAGTATTCCTCAATCTCTTTCTTCAGAAGTTTATAGCTTTGCTTGCAGAGATCATTCACATCTTTTGTTAGGTTTACACCTAGGTATTTGATTTTTTTTGAGGCTATTGTAAATGGAATTGTTTTCATACATTCTTTTTCAGTTTGCTCATTGTTAGTGTATAGAAATGATAATGATTTTTCTATGTTGATTTTATATCCTGCTACTTTGCTATAGCTATTGATGATGTCTAGAAGCTTCTGAGTAGAGTTTTTTGGGTCTTTAAGGTATAGGATCATGTCGTCTGCAAATAGGGATATTTTGACAGTTTCTTTACCTATTTGTATTCCTTTTATTCCTTCTTCTTGCCTAATTGCTCTGGCTAGGAACTCCAGTACTATGTTGAATAGGAGTGGAAATAGTGAGCATCCTTGTCTGCTTCCTGATTTTAGAGGGAATGGTTTCAGTTTTTCTCTGTTAAGTATAATGCTGGCTGTAGGTTTGTCATATATAGCTTTTATAATGTTGAGGCACTTTCCTTCTATTCCTAGTTTTCTTAGAGCTTTTATCATGAAACGGTGTTGGATCTTATCAAAGGCTTTTTCTGCATCTATTGAGATGATCAAGTGGTTTTTGTCTTTACTTCTGTTAATGTGGTGTATTACATTTATTGATTTTCGTATGTTGAACCACCCCTGCATCCCTGGATGAAGCCTACTTGGTCGTGGTGAATAATCTTTTCGATGTGTTGTTGAATTCGGTTTGCCATTATTTTGTTGAGGATTTTTGCGTCAATGTTCATTAAGGAGATTGGCCTATAGTTCTCCTTTTTGGACATGTCTTTTCCTGGTTTTGGGATAAGTGTATTACTGGCTTCATAAAATGAGTTTGGCAGTTTTCCTTCCCTTTCTATTTCATGGAACAGTTTAAGGAGGGTTGGTATCAGTTCTTCTTTAAATTTCTGATAGAATTCAGCAGAAAATCCTTCAGGTCCTGGACTTTTGTTTTTGGGGAGACTCTTGATTGCTGCTTCAATTTCATTTTGTGTTATAGATCTATTCAGGTGATTAATTTCCTGGTTCAGTTTTGGATGCTCATATGTATCTAGAAATCTGTCCATTTCTTTAAGACTTTCAAATTTATTTGAATATAGGTTCTCGTAGTAGTCTTAGATGATTTCCTGGACTTCCATGGTGTTTGTTATTATCTCCCCTTTTGCATTTCTGATTCTACTAATTTGGGTTTTTCTCTCCTCATTTTAGTCAGGTTTGCCAGGGGTCTGTCGATCTTGTTTATTTTTTCAAAGAACCAACTTTTTGTTTCATTAATTCTTTGTATGGTTTTTTTTGGTTTCTATTTCATTGATTTCAGCTCTTATTTTTATTATTTCTCTCCTTCTATTTGTTTTGGGATTTGCTTGTTCTTGTTTTTCTAGGAGTTTGAGATGTATCATTAGGTCATTGATTTGGGATCTTTCAGTCTTTTTAATATATACACTCATGGCTATAAACTTTCCTCTCAGGACTCTCTTTGCTGTGTCCCATAGGTTCCAGTAGGTTGTGTTTTCATTTTCATTGACTTCCAGGAACTGTTTAATTTCCTCTTTTATTCATCGATGGTCCATTGTTCATTAAGTAATGAGTTATTTAGTTTCCAGCTGTTTGCGTGTTTTTTGTCTTTACTTTTGTTGTTGAGTTCTACTTTTACTGCATTGTGATCAGATAGTATGCACGGTATAATTTCTATTTTCTTATATTTGCTGAAGCTTGCTTTGTGCCCTAGGATATGATCTATTTTGGAGAAGGTTCCATGGGCTGCTGAGAAGAATGTATATTGTGTAGAAGTTGGATGAAATGTTCTGTAGACATCAAGTAGGTCCATTTGATGTATTGTATATTTTAGATCTTGGATTTCTTTATTGATTTTTTGTTTGGATGACCTATCTGTTGATGATAATGGGGTGTTAAAGTCTCCCACAACCACTGTGTTGGAGTTAATATATGCTTTTAGGTCTTTCAGGGTATGTTTGATGAAATTGGGTGCATTGACATTGGGTGCATACAGATTGATGATTATTATTTCCTTTTGGTCTATTTCCCCTTTTATTAGTATGGAATGTCCTTCTTTATCTTATTTGATCAATGTAAGTTTGAAGTCTACTTTGTCAGAGATAAGTATTGCTACTCCTGCCTGTTTTCAGGGGCCATTGGCTTGGTAAATCTTCCAACCTTTCATCCTAAGCCTATGCTTATTTCTATCGGTGAGATGGGTCTCCTGTAAGCAACAAATTGTTGGATCTTCCTTTTTAATCCATTTCATCAAAAGATGCCTTTTGATGGGGGAATTAAGTCCATTAACATTAAGTGTTAGGAGTGATAGGTATGTGGTGACTTCTGTCATTTAGTCGTCTTAGTTGTTTGAAGGTTTGATTGTGTGTACCTAAGTTGAGGTTACTCTCTACTTTCTTGCTTTTTCTTTTCTTGTGGTTTGGTGCTGCCTGTCTTTTCATGGTTAAGTTGGGTTTCTCTTTCTGTGTGCAGAATCCCTTGAAGAATCTTTTGTAGTGGTGTCTTTGTGGTCACATATTGTTTTAGTTTCTGCTTATCATGGAAGACTTTTATGTGCTCCATCTATTTTGAATGATAGTTTTGCTGGGTAGAGTATCCTGGGGTTGAAGTTATTTTCATTCAGTGCCCGGAAGATCTCACCCCATGCTCTTCTTGCTTTTAATGTTTCTGTTGAAAAGTCTGCTGTGATTTTTATGGGTTTACCTTTGTATGTTATTTGTTTTTTCTCTCTTACAGCCCTCAATATTCCTTCCCTAGTTTCTGAGCTTGTTGTTTTAATGATAATATGCCATGGGGTGGTTCTATTTTGATCTAGTCTGTTTGGTGTCCTGGAGGCCTCTTGCATCTGTATGGGAATATCTTTCTCTAGATTTGGGAAATTTTCCATTATTATTTTGTTGAATATATTACGCATTCCCTTCGCTTGCACCTCTTCTCCTTCTTCGATGCCCATGATTCTCAAGTTTGGTCTTTTGATGGAGTCAGTGAGTTCTTGCATTTTCTTTTCACAGGTCTTGAGTTGTTTAATTAATAGTTCTTTAGTTTTTCCTTTAATTACCATTTCATCTTCAAATTCTGAGATTCTGTCTTCTGTTTGTTCTATTCTGCTGGATTGGCCTTCTGTTTTGTTTTGCAGTTCTGTTTCGTTCTTTTTTCTGAGGTTATCCATATCCTGGGTGGTTTCCTCTTTAATATTGTCTATTTTTGTCCTGAGTTCATTTATCTGTTTATTAATTGTGTTCTCTGTTTCACTTTGGTTTATGCAGTGCTTCTATGGTTTCCTTTATTTCTTCTTTTGCTTTTTCTAATTCTGTATTTTTGTTGACTTGGAATTTCTTGAGTGTCTCCTGTACATTTTGGTTGACCATATCCAGTATTATCTCTATAAAATTCTCATTGAGTACCTCTAGTATGTCTTCTTTTAAATTATTCTTATGGGTTTCACTGGGTTTTTTGGCATAGTTTATCTTCATTTTGTTGGAGTCTAGATCTGAGTATCTGTTTTCTTCATTTCCCTCTGGTTCCTGTACTAATTTTTTGCTGTGGGAAAACTGGTTTCCCTGTTTTTTCTGTCTTCCCGTCATTGTCCTTGGTGTTGTTACTGTCCCTGTATTGTGTGCAATTAAGTATTTTCTAGCTTGTAATAATAACAATGGTAAGATTTAGAATGGAAGGGTGAAAGGAAATGGAAAGCAAGAAGTTAAAACAAAGGGAAAAACAAATAAACAGACAAGAAGGAGAAAACAAAACAGGGAATCAATCAAGGAAGTTACAAAGGTATAAACAGGGAGCGTTAGTGTACTAATCAACAGTAAGCTTGTGCACATCTTCCCAAGTTGTCTGGGCATGGGCGTCTGGTGGCCTGAGGGCCCTCCTGGTTTCTCCATTAACGTGAATTGGAGATGCTCTGCGCCCGCTGGAGGTGTGGAGGGGTCAAAGTTTTGCGTCTTCTCTGTGGTTTTGCCTGCAAGTTGTGTCTCCAGTGTCTCTCCAAGATTTCACTATAGAAGGCACGCTTTCTGCTTCCTCCCTGTAGCTGCCATCTTGGAAATTCCCTGGGTGTTCATTTCTGACTCCTTTTCACACATGTTCCCTCCCAGCTTTGCTTCTAGGCAATTCCTACACCAACCTGATTTGTCACATCTTTTGTGACTTCATTTTTTTATTATCATATTGTTGTTGTATTGGGGGGGTATAGTGTGACATTTATAAAAGTTCTTACAATATGTTTTAAACTCACCCCCTCCATCATTCTCCTTGTTCCCCCTCCCCCATTCCTGGAATAGTTTCAACAGATCTCTTTTTTCCATTTACATACATGAGTACACAGTATTTCTACCACACTTGCTCCATGACTTCATGTCTACACTTGCACCCCTAGATCCTTCTGGCCAGAGAAAATGCTGTTTGGTACCCAAAATCATGCTGAATGACAAGGAGTCTGGAAAGCCAGACTCCATGGCATCCATGAGGGGTGTCGCCAGTCCCAGGCTTCCTGACACACAACTGGGCCATCCCAGCTTCCTCCTCCTAGGCAAGAGGCAAGTCCTGGTACCAGGCATGGGCCAGGCACCAGAGCCTCTGCTGTCATTGCCCATCTCTAACCTGCTCTGTGTACTTAGTGTTACAGCTGACACCTGGGATACCACATTCTGATAGATGAGGCTATGGGGGTCAAGCAGGACAGGGGTAGGGACAAAAACTTAGCTATCAGAGCCAGGTTCATGCTAAACCAAATTCTACTCATGATTGGGTGTCAAGCACGGACCTGGAACTGATCTGGATTACAGCGATGGGCTTAAGTCAAATGACATTTGTCTGGCTGGGGATTATCAGACAGGCTGTGCTCCCTGGCAACTCCCAGGGTCCAGGATGCAGGCTGCACAGACAAGGGTGGGTGGGAGGTGAGTGAGGTGCTTTCTCCTTCTTAGCCTTGTCTTCGCATTTGTTGCTAGCATGTGCTTGCTGACATTTGAGCAGCTTCTCTTTATGCAAATAAGCTATTTTGCTTTATTTTGAGTTTCCTACATGCACATAGACCACTAACTGTCACAGAGGTTTCTTTCCACAGTGGTGACTAACAGCACAGTCACTCACCCAGCAACAAGGGAGAGGCCTGGCGGGTGGTGTACAATGTTTAATATTGATGTGAGTGCTGAATAAATGAGGATTTGTGAGGCAGTGTTCAATGGTGTTCAACAGCAAGAGCTGTGAATTCAGACAGAAGTCAGTCCTGAATTTCTGTCTTAACAACTATTGGCTTCAGGACCCTGGGCAACTTTCCTTAACCTCTCTTGTCCTCAGTCTATACACCTGCAAAGTCCTGATATAGTATTTTGATGATTAAATGAAAATGTGTGCAAAGTAGCTTGCAGAAGTCCTGAAAATATGTGATCTCAGGATTTTTAAAGGAAGAGAGTTCTAATCTATTGCCACTTAACTTTCATCACTTTGTGATGATTTTTGTTTTGCCTAAAGGAAAAAGTAAGAGGAGACCCAGTAGCTGGGGAACCCAATAGCTTGGAGCAGCAACCCATTCCGGTAGGGACACAGCTAGCAGACAGTATGCCCTAGTAACTTTCTTGGTAAATTCCACAGACCTTATAGGAGTGAAATTTTGCCTTAGGTAAAACTGAAAGAGCAAGAAGGATGGAAACATATAATAACAAGAACTTTTATTATTATTATTATTATTATTATTATTATTATGATTTACAGAAAGTCAGTTGCTTGCTTTCTCCAAATAAATGCAGAAATATAATCAATGCTATTTGATTGAAAGGATAACTATGTTTTTGTCTGCAATGGTTGAATAATTAAGGAAAAGTGACCAATCAGGGGCCTCTGGGAGTCTCCCCTTCCTTCTCTCAAAAGGACACCCTACAGGGCCTCAGCTAACATTGGCCAATCTGCTTCCAGTACTACTGATGAATGGAAGGCAGCACCAGCAGTTTACCACAATGCAAAAGTATGGAAGATCCCCAGGTACCAACTAGAGGATCCCCAGGAACCAAGGCAGAAAAAAAAGGTCAAGTCCAGATGTGAGGTTCTGATACAGATTGAAGTAAAAGAACTGATCTCCAATTACTAGTGAGTCCAAAATGGTTTCTAGATGGTGTCTGCATAATCATTTTTATAATAAATATTACCAATCAGGCACCACAAACATAGAGTATGATGATCCATCACTCAGCTTTAAAAGCTATCAACTTCTGTCCACATTTGCTTCTTAACCTCATTTAAGTTTGCTAAACCTTAATTTTTTTGCAATCAGAATGCCACTTTCAACATCTACCTAATTTAGTAGCTATTCATTAATAAAGGCCAGTCCTGCACCACCACTAGAAAAAGCTACAAAGAAAGTCCAAAAACAGACACACATACATGTGTGTCATGACAAATACATATGTGACTAAGGTAACAGCTGCTCCTGAAAGAACAGTGGCACCTCGACCCCTTCATCTTCCTCTCTTTTGTGTCCTGACACAAGATAAGAGGTTTTGCTTGATCGTGTGTTTCTGTCATGATATGTACCCTTGCTACAAGTCCTCAACCTCAAAAACTGTGAGCCAAAATAAACCTTTTCTCTTTCTAAGTTGATTATCTCAGTTATTTGTTATAGTGATGGGAAGCAGACTAACAGAAAAGAAAGGAAGGAAAGAAAGAAAGAATGAAAGAAAGAAAAAGAATGAAAAAGAGAAAAGAATAATACTAAAACAAAATAAATTATATGTATTATTTTCATGCAAACTAAGAATTCAGAAAGAAAATATTCAACCTGAATAACAGGCAAAGAGTTGAGACATTTAGCATAAGAGTGCTTCTAAGTTCCTAAAAACTTAGCCCTCCAAAAGCTAACGGGAGGAATTCTCTGCTTTAAATCACACGTGTTCCATGTTGCACTCTATCCATTTTCTGCTTTCTCTCCTTTATCCAAAGTCCACAGGAAGACTTCCTTGACAAGAAGTATTGGATACATGCAAATTATATTCATTCCAAGTAATGTGTTCAGTTTTTCTGTGGTCCATTCTCCTAGCCCACACTTAATACTATTGTGTGGATATGTTTTACAGGTTGTAGTTTGAATTAATAGACTTTTCTTTTTTATTACAGAGGAAGTAATTTGTTACACCTAAATTCTTTCATTTAAAAAGTTAATCTCAATGGTTTAGTGATGTTCAAGGGAGGGAAATGAAATAAAAAATACCATTACTCTACTATCTTTAAATCTATATCCTCAGATAGGTCTTACAGCATTTTTTAATTCTGTGGGAGTGTATATAAACGCAATGCTTTCTTGTATGTTTTAAAGGGAACACACTCAAAGAGTGAGAAATACCTATATTAACTCCTTTTTAAATAAGACATGGTTGTAACTTTGCCATACAAATAAAGATCTGCCAGGAAGGAAGAACAGACCATGCAGCTTGAGTCTGAAACAATTTCTTAAGCATGAGCTATGTTGGCAGAGACAGGAATTGGCATAACCTCCCCAAGCTGTGTATCTATATAAAACCACTTTGCTCTCCATGTTTATTCCTTTGGTGAAGGTTAGAAATTCACCAAGTTTGGCTGGGCATTGTGGTACATGTCTGTAATCCCAGCTGCACCACAGGCAGAGGTAAGAGGATCACAATCTGAGGTCAGCCCAGACAAAAACATAAGAACCTGTTTGGGGGAAAAAAAAGAAAGAAACAGCTAAAGCTAGAAAAGGCCTGGGGCATTAGTCAAATGGAAGAGCACTTGCTTAGCAAGCACAAGTTTAATGCCCAGTAGAAAACAAAAGAAAAAACAAAAATTGACCAAGTCAAAAGATAGCTTCCTTTGAAAAAAGTCTGGTTGGGAAGAGAAAAAAAGCAGTAACAACTGTTACCGAGGGTGAATGATATCTTTGACATCCTACCTTTTACCACGTCATTAGGTTGATTTGGATATCTGAATAATGCTGATATTTGTGCCCTTCAGCAAATTCTATATTTGATTTTCTCATCCCAAGGGCTTTTGCGAATCAGGGAGTATTGCATCAGGACCAGAATTGTAGTCAGCCTCCTTGTCATTATGGTGGAATGAATGGAAAAACGCATAGTGCACAGCAATGAGAAGGCTAGTGGGTGGAGGGGAAGGCTGGGAGGGGGCTCAATTAGATTTTTGTTTTGTTTTGCTTATTTTACAATATATCTGTTTTCTTTTAGTGTATCCACTTGCTGAACTTTTATTTACTTATTCCTTAGAAAATCTTAGAAATTAACCCTCTACTTCAGGTATCAAACATACCATGAGAAAGGAACCTTAGCATTTTGTACTTCTTGTTTTTCCTAGGAGCTCAAAGACAAAATAATGAGAGAGAGATGAGGTGGGGGGTGGAGAGAAAGAGAGAGAGAGAGAGAGAGAGAGAGAGAGAGAGAGACATATTTGGCTTATTAAGCAGTGTATCATTGTGTCTCTATTTCCAACTCAGTACATCTACAAAACAATGTTCATTGCTGTGTTTATGATGGAAGAGATACTAAGACCCAATCTAGAGGATGTTTAAGGATACTAACAGTTTTAAGGCCAATTCCAGAAGAATCACTTTACCACTACAGTTTGCCAGTGATGGGATAGGACTCACTCTGCTTCATCCTACCTTCTACTTCACATGGGAAGGTGCCCAAGTGCCAGAAGCCTGGGAATTTTCCTCTATTTCTCCCATCCATACCGCACCCACATTGTCATCAAACCACCAAGTAAGAATGGCATCTGCTTCAGTCTGCCCTCACTCATGGCTCCCTCTTTGTCAGGCCCTGCACTAGCTTCCTCCTGGTCTCCCAGATTCCAGCTCATTCAAAATGCAAATTTGATCCTGTCAATCCCCTCAAACCCTTCAGTGACTGCCTTTGTCTTCAGGATAAAATTCAAACTCCTCAGCATGAGATACACATTTCCAATCTGAGCCTTGGTTTATCTGTCAACCTTCCTCCATTCCCGCCTGTGCTCCAGCTACATGGAGACACCTGTCACATGAACCACATGCTTGCCAAAGATATGGTATTCTTCCTGGCTTCTGAATGATCTCCATTCGCTCTCCTGCTATTCCCTTATCTGCCAGACTTGCTTCTTTCCTTCAGGAGCCAACACAATGTCATTTTCTCTTGGAAACCTGTTTTGATACCCTCTTCCTCCAACTTGGACACTTCTCCCACACTTCCATACTAACTTGTACATAGCACTTTTATAGCATTATGCAAATTTTATTATAATTGTCTATTTACATATCTGTTTGCTGGTCTCTGTCATGTTGACTTGAGATCTCCATTGCTCTTTGGTTCCAAGCAGATAATCTGTGACACATTTTAGGGAGGTGGAATGGAGAATTAAGAATCAGGTAAAAAAAAAAGTAGAAAAGACCTCTTAAGTTTCTTCTACTTTTGAGTGTCGAATTTCTCTGCTCCCCAAATCCCAAACATTACTGGAATTCCTTAAAGAAATCAGAGAAATAATATTGCCACAAATTTAGCATGTAGAATATTTTATCCTCTTCAAAATAGATTACCCAACAGCAGACTACATGATAAACATTGACTATACTACCGTCCTTGTGAACACTTTTGCCTAACCATGTGCACAAAGGAAACTTCTCATTTCACCTGTGGCCTAGATAATTGGGAAGCCCAGCATCTTACTCTGCCTATGTTAGCTCTCTATTTAGGACTTTTGTTGTCTTCCACTGTAACACAGTGGCTAAATGAGAACATGAGCTTCAGAGGAAGACGGTTTCAGCTTCAAATTCAACTATGCTACTGAGTTGTGATGCATTCTAAAAGCTGCCTAATAATCTTGATCATGGTTTTCTTTATTCAAAAATGGTTGTTGTAAAAATGAAATAAGATGATATGAAAAAAAATGTTTCACATAGAACATGGTGCATAGGACTCATTCACAAAATTGTCACTGTTGTTATTCTGAAAGAAGAAAACCAAGAACAAATCACTTCATAGGTATTAGGTCCTTATGTTGGTGGAAAGTCAAAGGGAGTAACTGTTTTTGATTACTTTGATTACCTTTGATCCTTTGAATATGACACTTCAAGTTCCATGGCTAAGTCTACTTATACCCAAATCAGATATAGATATAGTTTTTTTTTCCCCTTGCTTCTGGTGAGACTGATGTCATTAGTATTAGAATCCTGGTTTCTAACTGGTTTTGCTGAGATAGACAATTCTGAGACTCACTGAGGAACACCTTCTAAAAGGCAATGGCAAAGTTGGAGGGACTTAGAGAAGGAAGGGGAGAGAGAGGAATGGAAGCTCCCTATACTGCCAGTTCCCTAGAAGATAAAGATGGAATCTCAGCCAGCACACTTAAGTAATAAGGAGTGATGGAACAGAAAGGCTGACAGTCTCTGACGTGTGACATGTGACTCACTACTGACCCAGAGCCTGAGTTTGTTCTAACAGGAAGAGCCTGCAAGGTGACATCATGAGCTGTTTCCAATCCAGCAAGGAGCTCACATCCCTCTCACAAAGGCAAATGCCTGGAGGGAAAGAAATTATTCAGAGGACCAGAGCCCTGCCTTGGGAACTGAATTGACAATACATTATTGAACTCCCCTTGAGCGCTCACCACACCCATGCTGGCATGGAAAGTTGCCTCAATCTAAGAAAAAGAAATTTTCAGAGTAATGGGTAAAAGATGTTTGCATGAGTGAAGAGAAAATATAAAGAATGCCATCCACCAACACTGTCACCCAAACTGTTAATATTTGGCATCTTAGGAGGAGGGGATTGGTGGCAGTAAAGTACTCAAATATTTCATTACGTCCCTCTTCAACTTGTAGCAAACATTACAGATTATATTTATAATTATTTAAAAAAACAGTTATATAAGTGTGTATTTTTACATAAGTATTTTAAATTATAATAAATAAATATTAGGCAAACTTGTGTTAAAAAAAAGACTAGTGAGAGGAAGAAAAGGAACTTAAATTTATTGCCTGTTCTTTGAGCCACTCCATCATGCATGCAATTTCATTCAATCTTCACACATTACCCTCTCATATGAGTATCAGGTGTCCAATTTTACAGATGAGAAAACTGAAGTTCAGAGGCCCCAAATGATTTGTCCTATATCACAAAGATATTAAGTGGTACAGCCAGAAATTTAAAACCTGGGTCTGTCTTCAAAAGCCAAAACTTTCCACAAATCAAGTTTTATAAAGTCATTTCCTTTGAAAGTGTAGATTTCTTTCTACATAGCTTACATAATTATAACTAAATAAAGAATGTTCATTTCTTGTTGGTTAAATTCCTTGTATATCCGAATAAGGAATTCACTGAAAGTAACAATTCTATGGTTAAAATATGACATTGATTTATAATGGATAGATTCTTCTCATTACCTTGTCGTAAATGTCCTGTATGTATGTAGTCATCCCTTGGAATCTGCAGGGGATTGGTTCCAAGATGCCCTGAGGATACAAAAATCTGTAGATGCTCAAATTCCTTATTCAAAATGGAATAGCATTTGCATATAATATACACGCATCCTCCTGTACACTTTAAACCATCTCTAAAAAAGATTTCTTTTAATACCTAATACTATGAAAATGCTGTATAAATAGTTGTTATACTCTATTATTTAGAGAATAAAGAAAAAGATAAAAGTCTGTACATATTTAGAACAGATAGAACTTTTTCCAAATATTTTTGATCCATGATTTGTTGAGTCCTCAGATAAAGAGCCCACAGATAAGGAGGACCAACTTTGTAACTAATGAAGAAATGACATTTACTAATTTTCATTGTTACTATGGAATTAGTATTTTAGTGTGATTTTGTTGTCAAAGTGAAAAAGCCGGCAGAAAAAAGTACACAGAAAAATGTGTTGGTGGAGGTAGGAGGAGAATCATATGCAATTAGGATATGTGATAGATGAAGCAGATACTTGGTTAAAGGATAATAGTTCACGCCTCTGATTTTTCAGCTATAAGGCACACACACAAAAAAAAATGTCTAAATGTAGACATGTTGAAGTTATTTTCATTTTAACTTGGGTGAAGTCCATCACTCATGAGATTTGCTTACTTATACCCTGCTTTCTCACATGGTCATGGAATCCCAGGAAGATCTTGAAGTACTTGTTCATTTCCTGCTGTACAAAGGGTCATTTAGTATTAGAAGGTCCAATCCAGTCTGACATTACAACTTTAATCTCCAGTGTAATCTATAACTGCCTTCCCTTCTTTCATTCATGCATTATTCATAGATCAAGCACCTATAATGAGGAAGGGAGCATGACGTGGTCTTTCATTCTGCTACCTTTCCACTTTGGCTTCTGGATATTCTGGGGTCCAAGATGAAGAAGAGAATATTTTCAAGTCATTGGTGGCACTATCTCCTCTCATGGCTCCTCCTGGTTGTCTGGGTTTTTAACCCCATATCTCTTACTCCTGATGTACTGTTACCATGACAGGCTTCCTTCTAGTTTATTGATGATTCAAGTCCAGGACCCATTTGACCACAGGAAATGTACTCAACCTTGGCAGATCAAAGTGTTGTAGTGGAGGTGGCTGTCTACTGTTATTCTATTTCTTCACCCTACTATTGGGCATGGTCGTGGCTGGTGTTCAGACCCAATGCTAGGGGGAAAGCAGGTATCATTGCCAGTTTTACAAATTTAACATGAAATCTCAAAGAAATCTTCCAAGGACTCTTTTACCCCATCTCCCTTCCTCAAGCCCAGAGCCCACAACTTCACACTCTGCAGATACTAAAGGGATGATAAGAGGCCATTCTTCATTTCTCTCAGTACCCTCAACTTCAATGAGTCTTTCTCTTGAGTCCCCATCATTGATTTGGAGAAGGGCAACCCTGGAAAGGAAACTGAAGGGACATATCACAGTCCTTTCTACTTATCTGAAAACCTTCATGTAACTCTTAAGTCACCAATGTGACTCTCTAGACTTGTGTTATACTACTGCTGGACACTGATGGGTTGATGGCTGCTGGGCAGTGGCTATTTTCTTTGAGTATCTTCAGTCAGATGTTTTAACTGCTTTCTTGTAAAGGAGACAATACTTCTCATCCATTGCTTTCAGCCTTAGTCAACATCCCAGGACACAAGGAAAAGTCCCGACACTCAACATCATGTTACCACAGAGAAACAGTTTTCTTTAGCTCAAGAATTTTTCAAAGGCCAGGCACTTGGAGGTGGAGATAGCAGGATCACAGTTAGAGACCAACCTGGGCAAAGAAATTAGATACTATCTCAAAAAACAAGCCAGGCGCAGTGGCACAGACCTATAACCCCAACTGTGGGAGAGACATAGTAGGAGGATCACAGTCCAAGGTGGACCCAGGCAAAATGCCAAGACCCTATCTGAAAAAAAACTAAAACAAAAAAGCAGGGATAGAGGTATGACTCAAGTGGAAGATTGTTGGCCTAGCAAGGACAAGGCCCTGAGTTCAAAACTCTAGTACTACCAAACCAAAAAAAAAAAAAGAAAGAAAAAGAATTTTCTAAGAACACAGGAGAACAGAATTTCAAAAGAAGTGAGATAAGCTGTAAAGTCAGAAACTTTTGAGCTTGAGGGGATCTTAGAAATCCCTACATTTTCATCATCTATGAAGGAAGCATGTTTCACAAAGGATGGTTGATTTTCCCAAGGCTATAGCTACAAGAGCCACTGTAGGCAATACAGAGCCAACTTTTACATTCCTCACTCTCCGAAAATAGGGATAGCAGAAGGTACTTTCTCCTTCACTGCGATGCTTCCTTATTATCATCCTCATTTTATTAGTGGCGCACACTGGGAAATTTTATGACTGAACAATGTTTTGAGACACTAAAATTATAGTAAAACACATTCATCTGGAACACCAACAAAAGCTGAAGCAGGGATTTTAACATATCCTTTATTTTACTTTTATGAGGAAGAGGTTAAATGACATGTAAACAGGTTGCTATCAGAATATTACCCAAAAAAGCAGCTTTCAAGATATGTCATTTCTTGGTGGATTTGGTCAATACAGTTTCTTCCCATTTATTATGTCTCTGAAATAATAAACCTTTATATTTCCATAATTCTTGCCACTTACAAAGAGCTTTCCACATATCATGGGAAACTCTTCATTGAGAAGTCAGGTTACAATAATGACCTTGCAGTGCCATGAGTACCTCTCAAATTATCAAAGGAAGATGGAATTCTGTTCTGTATAATTTCATGTTAAGTGTTCAGAAATAATCCTTCAACATGTGATATTGGCAGATGGAAATTCTCAGCTAAATGGAATATTCCAATAACTGAAAAACTTTACTTTCCCAACAATTTTAAATATTGGATCACTATCTAATATTCTTCCAGTGGGAAGACACTGTTACTTAAGAGAAATTCCTTAAACATTTGAATTAGTTGAGGTTCCCCCACAGATACAGAATCAATGGGAGATACAGAAATAGATATAAAGAAGCTTATTATAAGGCATTGGCTCACATGATTGTGGAGGATGAGAGGTTCTATGCTTTGCCATCGGCCAGTTGGAGACCCAAGAAAGTTGGTACATAGTTTGAACATTAGAGAGCCAAAAGTACAGATTCCAGTCCAGGTCTGTGGGCCTGAGAACCAGGCAGGAAAAGATGGATATCTCAGCTCAATCAGGCAAACAGAGCAAATTCATCCTCAAGATACACATATGATTTGTATGATGTTGGCTCAAGAAGAAAAAAACATTTTGAGGCTGGAGATACCCAAAGAGATGGAGGGAAAAGAGATGGAGATGATTTCTGCAACAACGAATTTGTTTCCAGAGAGTCCCAATGAGAGAGAAGTTAAGGAGAGAAGGTGAAAGTTGTTTTTTGGTTTTTTTTAATCAACATAGTCTCTGTGGTTAGGACCATCCATGCCACTTCAGGAGCTACATAAGCAGGCGCATCAGACTGGGGAGAAAGTCCCTGGTCCAGGCTCTGCCCACCATCCATCTCTGCTCAGGGTGGCAAACAGATAGCTGTGTCCACCAAAGGAACTTCTCCCAGAGATCCCAGCAGCACCAGTGGGGGTGGAAGCCAAATCAGAAGAGAGTTGTTTTCAAGTACTTGTGAGACACGCTGTCCTCTAGAACCACTTGACGCGCCCTGAGAGAGAACTAACGTACAGGGTGAGCAACTGGGTGGGCTCTGTCTCTATTTCCTTATTAATCTAATGCAGGGGCTCTCAACCTCAGCTTGTTGGTGTTTTGACTGTTTTGTCATTGAGAGCTACAGTACTCGATATCCATGATTATTAGTAGCATTACTGGCCCTTACCCTCTAGGTGCAAGGATGTGACAACCAAAAAGATCTCCAAACAATATCAAACAACCCCTGGGCTCAGAATCTCCCTAGGCAGAGAAGCAGGAATGTAATGGAGTTGCGATTGTCATCACAGGGAGGTGAAAATTGGTGCATGACAACAGCTGTTTATTGAGTCTTTGCAGTGTGCTGGGCTTCACATTTTGACTTATTTGATGTTCACAATCACTCCAGAAGGTAGGTGCTATACTTATCTCCTTTTTTAAAAATTAGACAATGAAGGCACAGAGAGGTAAAGTAACTCTCCCAAGTTCATACAACTGAGATCTAAAATCACAGATCTAGAACAGCAACTCAGGCACGGTAGCCACAGAGACCTTGTGCCTAAAAGGAGCAATAATATGTTTTAATTGTGAGCTTGGTGTGTGATTGTAATTTTTCTTTGTAGATTTTTATTTTTGTACTTTTCAAATTTTTTTTATTATTTCCCAATAATAGAAAAACCTTAATAACTTTTCAAAAATTACTTAGCAAGTAATTTACTAAGGCCTCATCTGCAGGAGTCCTGCATGGGTCAAGGTGTATGGGGGACAAATCTTAAAAAGCCTCACTGGGGCTATTCTTGTGAACAGTCCCAAGAAAAGATCCACGACAGCCAACATGATTTCATCCTCAGATGGGAAACCAACAGGATAAAAGAGAGACTTGACAGGCTACGTATTCTCTATGGTTTGCTGAGTGCAATCGTTACATCGTCCCTCCTAACTACACAGTGAGTGAATTCAGAGTCCACGATCCACAGCTTACCACCCGCAGGCATCTACCTGAAAGCACAGGACAGCCTCTCACATATTCAGCAGGCCATGGTCTCCCTTCTGTGGTCACTGATTCTCCTCCTGGACTGAGGGGCTCACAGAGTGTGGGTAGATGCTCATGGAGGCTCTGGAAGATAAAGGACTGAGGCCCATAGGTTTGGATTGAATCCTGTCCATTTGTCAAGTGCTGGCTAGGGAAGGCTTTCGGGTTAGTGATTCCTGCCAGGGCTGGGGCTGGCAGCTGAGCAGTTTTGCAGAGCAGGCCTGTCAGTCACTGCTTACACTTAGCCCTTAATGGCTCTTCCCTTGTCATTTGCCTGGTGTCGCTTTTATCTTAAGTGAATTTAACAATGGTGAAAGGTGCCAGCCAGTCTGAGGTCCCCAGAGAGGAATTTTGCCGGAAGAGCAGTTGGAATGAAAGACCCCCCCCATCAAATTGCCTCTGCTGCCCTACCTCCAGAATAAGTCACCCCAAGGCTGCAGGGGCACCCTTGAGGCCTGAATGAGCCAACCGAGCTTTCCCATGGCTCAGCGGGCATCCTTAAGGAAAGCCAGCTGCAAGCAGGTCTGCAAACCCAGAGACATCTTGCAATTGCTTTTTCCTTAATTTCTACACCCAGGAGTGTTTCAGGGGGAATTTAATCTCTATGTTTCTGGTTCATTTACACTTAACTTGTCACAGGATTCTTTCCAAAGAGCCATTTGGTACCCAAGAGGATTTGTGAGCTTCCTAAACATATATCCATCTTTAAAAAAAAATTTTTTTGTACTGACTACATTCAAAGTAATGTCTAAGCCACACATGAATAAGAGAGGGTTTCAGATTTCAAATCCAGTGAAGTACCTAACAGAGGTTCTATGAGGCAGCCCAGCTCATGAATCAATCAGTGACAGGGAGAGCAGGTATCAGTTTACCCACGTGGGACTAAGTCAAGGTTGAGGTGTGAACTAAGTGGGCGGGAGAGGAAGGGATAGAGGAAGCAAGAAAATGAAGAGAAACTGAAAACATAATGATTCCAGCTACCAACTCTGGCCTCTTAGTAGGGTCTAGGCTAAGTTCTTTTAATAACACAAGATACAAGGGAGGAGTTTCCCTGTATATAGATAAATAAACTTAAGTTTAGAATTTAAGTAAATTATCCAGTTCACACATTCATTTGCTGATGTTCCAGAATTGAATCTCACTCCATTGGAATGCAAATCATCGACAGTGAAATAAGGTAGGAAATGGGGGGTTAAGGGGGAGGGGGCTGCAGTCTGCCAACGCAGACTTCCCTAATGCCAGAGCCTCTTTCTCTCTGCCCAGCCTTTCATCTGCATCACCTCGGAAAGCATTGTTGGGCTGAGGGTGACTGTGGCTAATTTCTAGCCATCTCCTGGTACAGGATGGAGGTTGCTCATTTAACAAGCTTCTTGCAGCTGATTGTCCAGAACCAGGTCCTTACTCACCTAGCAACTGAGCTTTGCGATGGAGCTAGGATGCACTGAGCAGACTTTCTGGTCTTACTGAAGCCTGACTTTACTCCTGAAGAAAACTGAGGAAGGCAGATACTTTCCTAGGCACTGAAGTCTGTGGAACTTGTTATTGTCAAGATACAACTCCTTTGATGGTGTGGAAGTTGAAAAAGAAGAAACAGGAGTGTGTGTGTGCACGTGTGTGTGCAGCAGGACCGTTTTCAGCTCTCCCAGAACACCCCATTGCTTGCTTGCTTGAGGCCTTACTTGCCTTGCTGTTCAGTTCATGAAGTGCTGAGGACCTCTGATGGTGGGACTGTTGTACTTGATATCAAGTATATTGAGTGAGGAAGTAACTATCATATGCATTATTTTGGCTGTTTTTTATTCAGCATCACTGCACTTAGTGCAATTTATACAGATGATCATAGATACCGCCAAGAGTTAAGGGCACTCAAAGGCCCCCTCAGTATGGACTCTGCACACCCAGTTTTCTTTAAATAAGACTTTCTCTTGCATTATTAAGTGTAGAATTCCCCAAAGGGACAATGAAAAGTGCTCAAATGTAGGCAACCAGAGTGGCTAGGATCTCGGAGGACCTTACAGAACCCTGTCACTCAAGAGAGAAGCAGCTCGTAGTCCAGTTTGAGGAAAGAGAACTTTAAAGTGTTGGAAAAGTGTGACAGGGAGTCAGGACAGGGATGTTCCCCGGGTTCATAAATACTTCTGAATGCAAAGGCCTCACTCAGGCACTGATGTTAACAACAGATATAGCAAGGGTTGAAAAGCCATTAGGAGAGAGGGATGCCAGTTCCAAGGGGCAGGAGCTACTTCAAAGAACCGGGCGTAGATGAATGCAGACCTGATGGCCGCCCTCTCCCATCAGCTACTCTGGCATCCGTGGTCTATCCCACAGTAGGCAGTGTTTTACAACACTCAGGTTTGCATTGCCTTATCTGGTTTCCTGCCAATTTGTGTTTCTGCACATTGTCCCCTTGTCAAAATCTGCAAAGGCTTCCACTCACCTGACAGTTTGCTCCAAACTCGTTCCCACAGCCTCAAAATTCTTTTTCATTTTTACTCTCAACATTTCTTCCAGAATGTGCACAACCATCACTATATTCTATTAGAACTGATCCATTTGTCACTTAGGGTAATCCAATGTCCAATTTTTCCAGGAGAATCTGGGAAGGGGTTCCCAGAACACAGGAGTACCAGGTACTTACCAGCCAAACGGTGATGAGGTTACCTGTCCACATCACACCTAGCTATAGAAGTGCTGAGATGCTCTGCTTCCATACCTCATACCACTCTCTTTTTGTCTCTACTTAATAGAAATGTACTCACCTGCCAGGTTCCATGTACAACTCTAGCCCCTGGCTGAAGCTTTCCCAGATCTCCCACAAGGACAACTTACCTCTCTTCCCTTTGAGTTCCAATACCTGGATGACCCAAAGGGGAAGCATGAGTAGAGTGTTTGGGGACACAGATTTAGGAGGTGAGTAGGCATGACTTCAAAGTCTGAGTATAACAATTGCTAATTGGATTCAAGTTACTTAACCTCTTTATGCCTCAATTTTCCCATGTCTACTGCAGGGGGATACTTACAGTACCTTGCAACTTGAGGAAGTTGTGAAAATTAAATGAAATAATATATATGGCACTGCCTGATAGGTAGTAAATTAGTATATATTTAATGAATGTTACTATTTGGTTCCTTCATTGAATGAGTATTTGTTGAGTGACTTCTGTGTGCCCGGTCCTGTTCCATGGAACACCGAATCAAACAGACAAAAATCCATGTCCTTAAGAAGCTTCCACACTAGTGGGAGGAGAGAAGAGATGAAAGTCAACAATAAACTGTGGCAGATGGTGATAAATGCTAGAAAAATAAGGCAGCAATGGGAGAGAGTGAGTGCTTTATATGAAGGATTTAAGTGAAAATCTAGCAAAGGACAGGGACTGAGAATTGCAGGTATCTTGAGAAAGGAGATTTCCAGATAAAAGGGACAGCAAGAACAACATATGGAGAAGGACCATGCCTGGTGTTTTGGGGAAAATTGATGAATCATAAGGAAAGAGGATCATGGAAGAGATGAGATCAAGAGGCAGCAGGAGGGGTAGGTCATAGAGACCTACGGAGGTATTAGGACTCTAGCTTACACCCTGTAGAAGGAGGGGTGACATTGAAAGTGTTTCACATTTTCTGACCTATCTTTTTATAAAATCATTCTTTTATTAGCAGTTATTTTTACAAAATAAAGGGTTTCATTATGACTTTCCCATACATGCATATGTATGTATGTATAAAACTGCAAGTGCATTACTTTGATTATATTCACCCCCTCTATTACTCTTTCTTATCCTCCCTCTTCATCCCCATTTCCCTCCCCTCTTCCTATCCTTAGTAGTTCCCCTTTTATTTTCATGTGCTTCTCCCCACTCCCCAGAGTCCATATATGAGATAAAACATGATACTCATCTTTGTGGAATTGGCTTATTTCACTTAACATGATGATCTCCAGTTCTATTCATTTTCCAACAAGTGACATAATTTCATTCTTCATTATGGCAGAGTAATACCCCATTGTGGATATATACCACAAGTATTTTATCTACTCATCTATCAATGAACACCAAGTCTGATTCTATTATTTGGATATTGTGAATAGTGCCACTATAAACACAGGTATACAGGCATCTCCATAATAAGCTGACTTTGATTCTTCTGCATACATACACAGAAGTTATTTTTTATTTTATTTTATCATTTTTACATTTACTCACATGTGCATACATTGTTTGGGTCACCTCCCCTCCCTACCCCCTCTCCCTCCCCCCTGGGCAGAACAGAAGTTATTTTTGAGCTGAGTATGGATTATAGGTGGGTAATGGCAGAAATGGGAGAGCTGTCAGGAGACTGTTATTGCAAAACTGGGTGAAAGAGCAAGGTGACTTAGACATGGGTATAAGAAGAGAGAGATTGGATTTGGGCTATGTGAGGAGGTGGATTCCACAAGACTTGTTGGCAGACAATACTCTAACTCCACTTGGGAAGGACTCTAAAGCTTCTTCTGTCTAAGGAAGTCTAGAGTTGCTGTCAACTGAGATGAGCAGAGCTGGGGACACCTAGGCCGGAAAGAAAGATCAGCGATTTGACTGTGGAGAGAGTAAGTATGTGATGCCTATTAAACATTTACAGGAAGATGCTGAAGATGCTAAAATGGGCACATGTTCCTTTCTTATCTGTCTTAGTGTTATTTTGAGCCATTTGGGGGAAGATAGAGATTATTGAGGGTAACTAAAGCTCCTCCCTAAGTCTCCTCTATTTGCCACTATTAACCACAAGGTCAGATCCAGCATCCTACCCACCCCTCTTTTTTTTTTCTGAATCTCCCTCCTTTTTTAGCACAGAACTTAGCGCAGTAAATCCCTGATTTGTATTGAGTAGTGACAACACAAACTACAGAGCAGGAACTCTGCATTCCCTGAGCTCTTTAAAAAAAAATGGAACCCTCAGGATCTAAGCCCTTTCATAAGGGAACTTGGTCCTCCATGTGGACACTTCCTGAAAGCACCTAACACATTCCATAATCTCATGTGAATCTTGGTGAGCACCCAGACACAATGCTTGGTGGCTGAGACCTTCACTCTTCCAGGTTCCCCGGAAACAAGGCAATAAAAAGCAGAAGATGAATGGCCTCTGCCTGGGGAACAGCTGCCGCTGCTCCCGCATCTGCATGGCCAGTTGATTTGGAGATTTGTGAAGAGAGCCTTTGAGCCCCTCATTCCTGCCAAGTGAATTATCGGGAGCATCCCGAGGCAAGAGTTATCGTTCTACTCCGGGTGCTGCAGGACAAACACCCCGGAGCTGAAGGATGAAATACATTTGCTGCTATAGGAACCTGCACAGGGCACCTGGGCACAGCCCTGAAGATGAAGGTCATCTGGCTGTAGATGTCACTCTTACTAACTTGGAGCTAAGTGGGTAGCACTCATTAGAGACTGATTCCAGAGGGAAGTGCCTGGGATTTTCTGTTGCTGAAAGAACCTGATGATATTGCTGACTCTCCATTATTTATGTCAATATGCCAGGAGATGCTGTTGGGCCCCATAGCACAGTCATCCCAAACCATACAGATTCCAGACAAAGAAGCCATTTTCCCTTGACCGTAAGTGATGTGACAATCCTTTTACCCTTTGCAGGTACTTCAGATACCAACACATTTGCCATAGGCCAGTTCCCCTCCCCTCCACCCAAAAAAATTTAATGTTTTATAAAAAGATTTGAGAAACTCTGGATTAACAAAATGAAATAGGTTTCTTCATGCAGGATTTCTCAAAACTTTTACTATGCTAATATGCACAAAATTTTCCAAAGGGGAAGAATACATGCAGCAATATTTGAGCACAAGGACCTCTTTTCCAGAAGTACCTATTAAGGCAAGTGTTCCTCTAATCACACTTTGGGAAATGCTTCCTCAGGCTAACATTAAAATAGTTTGCATTCTCTGAGGCCAAATGATGCTTGGGGAAAGAGCCCGGGAGGATGCTGAGGACTGGATTTTAAAAGTGCCACAGGAGGTTTTAAAATAAAGGGAAAAGGAGGGAGAACTAATCAGCCCAGGACTCACGGGGAGGGCAGCCGTCACCTTTGCTGACTTAGCGTCAGACTGAGGGAGCTAGCTTTGTGGGAAGGACCTTGCCTTTAGAAGTTGCAAACAGGGTATTTGCTCTAAGACCTGACTGATACCATGCAGTGTTCCAGGAAGGAAAATCTGGATGAAAACCAAAGAATTTTACCCAAGGCTCTTTTTCTTTGGGGATGGACAGTTACCTGAATTTAAATGCACTCAAGGCTTCATGTAAAACACAATCCTCAGAGAATCTTTGCCACAAAACTTTGTAGATGAGACCAGTTTTAATGAGATCCTTTAGCCAACTATTTCATATTAGGGCAATATTGCTAAGATGCAAGAAAGGAAAGCCAGGCTTGGCAACAAATATGGGGGATTTCAGTCCATTCTGTCCATCAGTTCCCTTTGCAACATACAGGAGCACCATCCTACGGCTGTTTGAACATCTGCAGTAACTGGGGTCTCACCACTTCCCAAAGCAACTTCTATTCTCAGACAGCTCCAAGTGTGTGGCTCTAAGACAGTAGACCCCATTCCTTAGTAACCCCATTCTCAGGGCTCTGAGTATACTGTGCACAAGGCTCTGCCAATAAGTAATGTAAAGTCTAAAATAAGAATGAATAAGGCAGGTAGACTGAGTGCCTAGGAAAATGAACAGAAAGAAACGCACACATAAAGCAGCCAGAGCACAGTCTTCGCACTTTACTACTTAGGGAAGAGCAAGTCTGTGCATGTGCCTTTTGGGCTAAGAGGGAGGTTGTTTTGCATAGAAAAATGAGACGGTGTAGGTGAAAAGTGATTTGAAGAACTCAAGTGTGCTCTGCATATAAGTGGCAGTTATCGTTGTCACAGGACTAAGAGTGGGAGCCGTAAGAAGACAGTGAGAGTAGGAAGGGGAGAAAGGGTCAGATTGCTAAGGGGCTAGGAATGAACAAAGGAGAGTCAGCCCTGGAAGGGAGGGGAATGAGAGACCCAGGTGGGGAGGGAGCAAGTCAGTGTCCT
This sequence comes from Castor canadensis, assembly GCF_047511655.1. NCBI lineage: Eukaryota > Metazoa > Chordata > Mammalia > Rodentia > Castoridae > Castor > Castor canadensis. The sequence continues at coordinate 96,846,865 of NC_133396.1, read as the reverse complement.
GGAAAATCAGTTTCTACTTGTGATGATACCTAACCACACACCTTCAACTCTGTCAAGTATACCTGAGCACCCTTAACCTATTCTTTTCCCTCATCCCACCCTCCTTCCCCTTCTGGTGTCAAGTCTGAAAAACCCTCTCTTAAACATACAAGGATGCTCTGTGACGTGCCCCCACTGTAGGAACGGTGCTCACTAATTTTTAATTAAAATGGACTTAGTTGCTTTAGCAGGTAAAGCAACACCAGGCAAAACCTTTGCTGTGAAGGTCTACGCTGTGTCACTGGGCACCATTTACTCAGTCAAGGGAAGATGTACTTCTGGACAAATGAGGCGTTAAGACTCAGTTTCTGGATCATTGATGGCACCAGGAATGAACTAAAAGGGAGGAATGTCCTTTGTTGGAAGGACTTGCTGCCTCCCTGCATGTCTGAATAGACGGCTGCCTCCCTCAAGACATGCCCTTTACACTTGGACTTTCATTCATCTGTTCCTGGATGCCCTGATGAAGCCTCCAGGCATGTCAAACAGCAAACTCTAGTTTTAGACTCCAATGAGGACATCCTGAATCTCCAGTTGCAAGGGGGTGACTTAGGACTTTTAAAATGAGACAGAAGATCTAGAATCCCAGCTACCCTGGAGGAATAGGTAGAAGGATCTTGGTCTGTGGCCAGTCCCAAGTTCAAATGCCAGTACTTCCAGAGAGAGAGAGAAAGAGAGAGAGAGAGAGAGAGAGAGAAGCTGGGTAAAGGAGGTGACTTGTGTCTGTAGAAACAGGAATCTGGAGAGGGTGTGCTTTTGGAGTATGTGTGTCTGCATGAGTCTGCATGTGTACATGCATGTGTGTGTGCCTCTACACAAACACATGGCAGAACCAGGTTAAACTGCGACTTCACACCTTTTCCAGCAGCCCATACCTGGAGTCCAGGAGATTCTCTGACTCCATTTCATAGAAATCTTTGAAATGTGCACTGGTTGCAGTGTTCAGAGCATGCTATTGATTTTCAGAGACAGGAAGGTCTCATCGTTTGTCTGCAGGCCTTCAATGGCTTTCATAGCCTTCTGTTTCCACCCATAGCCTGTGATCCCAGAGCTAATCACACCAGCCAAGCCCAGCATCATTTCCTCCTGAGAACAGCTCCATTAACATGCAGGACTGTGACCTTAACTTCTTCTACCTTTTGCCCCTTTGTTGACCTCTGGATTTGCCATCTGTCTATCTAATTCTATACATCCCATTCCAGTGATCTCAATAGCAACTGTTAACTTCCATGTATAAACCATTATGTGGGGTCTATAGTTAGCTGTACAATGCTATTCATAGGCATGAAGAGAATATTTTATGAAAGACTGTCTAGGGATAAAAATCCCTGGTGAGTGAGCAAGCAGCTTGCATCACACTAGAATCTTTCCACGAGGCTTTTGCTTCACAGTTCAAACCTTGCCCTTTCCCATTTCTCCAGTCCACCTCCTCCTGGGTCCTCACACTCCACACCCTCTGCATGCCTCCCTTCCTACACATCCCTGCTCGGAGGCTCCATCTGTGCCCAAGAAATAACGGGTGCTTAAAACTTAAAAAATGGATGTCACCTATTTTTGGCCACCTGAAAGCTCCCAAGTAGGCATTTACCTAGCATCGGTGTTGTCTTCATTGCTTTTATGCGATTAAGTGGGTTTTAATGTCAAGTATCTGAGTCATTCATCTGAGAACAGTCGTTCATTTGAGATTGGAGGAATAAAAAGGATTCTACTTTTTAGAAGGGTCTGCAACATTGCAGGCTCATGATTCAACATGCACAGAGTGAGGAGAATGTGGTGCGAAACAGACTAGAGCTTTGGAAGTGGATCCAGGTCTCAATCTGAATTCTGCCACATACAGCCTCAATCTCTCCGAACTTCGTGACTGTAATTGATTGTTGTGAGAATTGAGTGAAATAATGTGTGTGCACACTAATTACATATAATAGGTGCTCACCGGTGGCAAGTTTTATTTATGACTTACAAGCACCCTTGAGGTGTGAGGTGCTAGGTTAGGTATGATGTCTATAAAATTTATTCCATGTTTGGGCCCAAAATCCAGACTCTTAATCAGCATGTCAATGCTTTTCAACACTGGTTGATTCCCAAATCACTAGAGAATCTTTTTTTTTTCTAATTACAGACATCTGATATTTCTTGAAAAGCTTCTGATTTAGCACACTTGGATTAGAATCTAGGAATCCGTATTTTGTAAAATTCGCACAGATGACTCCAGTGATCAAGCAGAGTCTGGAAAGGATGGCTTATAGATCCAGGTGTGTCTGTCCAGAATCAGTAATTCTTAGGGATGAATACACCAATGCAACTATTGATGTAAAGAATTTTCCCAAAATAAACACACTAGCACCCCTCTTTAGCCAAGGTATAGTGGAATGGGAGTGGAAGATGTGTGCATGTATTTTAAAATATTGCAGGGATATCTTTTGTATATCCTTTCCCTCACTCCTACTAAGAACCACTCTACCAGGGCTCTAGTAAAACTTGAACCCCAGTAGGATAGCACTGCCCACATGCCTTCAGGCTGAGATTTTAAGAACTTATTCCCATACCTTGAATCTAACTTCAGACAATGCCAAAAGAACCTCCCAGAAAATAATTTGCTGTAGAGAAGGGAACACACAGGGCAGAGAATTTGCCCCCAAAGCTGATTCATGAATGCTGTGTGTCAATGACAATCAGAACTAGGGGTGAAAGGCATTTGTCCATTTGCCTTTTCCCAGCACTAAAATAAGAGTTCTTGATTAGTTTTAAAGTCCTAGAGATGAGCTACCCAAAGGAATGGGAAATTGGGCAAGTGAGTATTCTCATGTTGATATTAGGGAATTGGGGAAAATTCAGGGTGTCTCTTGGGAATTCCAAGCTGCACAATAATTGATTGCCCCCAAGGAAGAGAAGACAGGTGGAGCCTCTCCATTAAGTAACAAACCTACTAGTAGGTTTAGCCACTTACTTCTGATAGCAGCTGGAAGTAAGGGACTTAGAAGTTGGAATATATACTAGTCACATTTGTGTTTACTGGGGGAGAGGGAAGAAGAGAAGAGATAGAAGGCAATTTTGCATCTTGATTTGAGAAAGTAGCAAAGTTTGTGGATCTTTGGGAAGCATGGGAGATGACTTTAGAAGCAATATTTGTACGAAAAGCAGTTTCATGAGAATGTTAGCCTCAGGAGAGCAAGGACTTTATCTTATTCAAGCCATCAATTCCCACTAAAATGACCCAACCTTTCAATTCAGATGTAAAAACACCCAGAACACCCTACTTATATATTCTGAGGCACTGTCAGAGAAAGCAAAGTTGGGAAAGCCAATATTTAACAGATGCCTGCTCTGTATCCAGTATTTTAATGTCCTGATTTCCAAACTTTGCTGCACATTAGAATTATCTGAGAAGGTTTAAATACTCTTTATTCCCTCAACCAGTTAATTCACAATGTCTGGGGGTAGGAGCCAAACACCAGCGTTACTAGAAGAGCCCGAGTGGTTCCAATGAGTGGCCAACTGGCTTCACACATTGTTCCTTTGATCTAAAAAATAATCCTGTGAGACAGGCATAATAAACTTTAAAAGCCCTTTTTTATAGATGAAGAAACTTAAATTGCAAGAAAATAATCATTTGTCCAGGGCCAGCCACCAATTAAGGGTGCAACTGTGGATTTATATATCACACTCTGTGACCCAAAGGTTATGATTATTCCACAGTCTATTAATCTGCTCAGGCTACCATAAGTAAGATTCCTGCCTAGGTGGTGCAAACAGCAGAAAGGTATTTCTCATTAGTTCTAGAGGCTGGAAGTCCCAGATCAAGGTCTGGCAAGATGGGCTACTCTGATGAGGGCTTTTATCCTAGCTTGCAGATGACTGTCTTCTTATATAAAGTTCTTGTGTATTTCTCCCCACAAGGTGGAGAGTGGGGTCCTCTGGTTTATCTTTAATGAGATCAGGCCTGCCCTATGACCTAATTTAACCTTATTACCTCCTTGTAGGATCTGTCCCAAATGCAGTCACACTGGGTGCTGGGGCTTCAATACCTGAATTTGGAGACCTAATTCTGTTAATAGCAGGTAATGTCTGGTGTAATACTTAGCATATAGTAGATAGCCAGTAGTTACTCTTGGTTTACAGGAAACATATTCATATCACAAGAGAGGGAATATCAATCTTTGTAAGATGTCCTCCAATGCATCAAAGAAAGAACAAGACATAAACTGTAATCTCTAGTACTATATCAGAAATTTAGACTTAGGTGCCAGAATGCATTTCCTGAAAGAGATTATTCCAATCCTTGAAGAAAAAATCCAAGGATTCTCTTTGCTTCTTATGGGAACATGTGAGATTTTGCATGAGATGAAATGATCACACTTTGGTGAGTGAAAATATTCCAGGAAAGGTGATAAAGAATTTAAGGTGCACCTTTTCCCATACAGGCCATTCTGAAGATGATGAAGTTCTTCTGATGTTCAGAGAGAAACTGTTCTGTGTGCACATGGGCTTTCCAGAATGTTCATTGATCCCAAACTTCACTTACTCCTTATCAAAAACGAAAGACAATTTTAATTCTTCACTTGCTTTCGTGTTTTTCTTCAAGGATAATGATCCTCATAGCAGAAAAGAACTACAGCCCAAGTTAGTTGTGGGGATGGTAAGAGAATACCTCGTGCTTAGGAGCAGAAGAAAGGACATTGTTCTCATTTCCAGCCATGACCATAGACCCAAGATCTTTGAGAAACATGTAAAATATAAGACTGAAAAAAACCAATTCAGTTTTATTGCCTGGTAGAAAAGAAAAAAGATCAAATTTGGAATTGCACTCTAATAAAATAGGTGTATATGTTTTAGGAAAAGTTTATAAAAGAAGCAGTTTCTGGGATTAGTATGGGTTCACAATGAATAATTCATACATTTGAGTACATATTTTCATATTTCCATGATTATTAGATAGAATGATAGGTCAAGAAAATTCCACATTTCTGTTTTGGCAAGACATTTGTCAATTTTTATTTATTTATTTATTTTTTATTTATTTATTTTTATTGTTTTATTATTCATATGTGCATACAAGGCTTGGGTCATTTCTCCCCCCTGCCCCCACCCCCTCCTTACCACCCACTCCACCCCCTCCCTCTCCCCCCCACCCCCTCAATACCTGGCAGAAACTATTTTGCCTTTACCTCTAATTTTGTTGAAGAGAGAGTATAAGCAATAATAGGAAGGAACAAGGGTTTTTGCTGGTTGAGATAAGGATAGCTATACAGGGAGTTGAATCACATTGATTTCCTGTGCGTGTGTGTTACCTTCTAGGTTAATTCTTTTTGATCTAATCTTTTCTCTACTTCCTGGTCTCCTTCTCCTATTGGCCTCAGTTGCTTTTAAGGTATCTGCTTTAGTTTTTCTGCGTTAAGGGCAACAAATGCTAGCTAGTTTTTTAGGTGTCTTACCTATCCTCACCCCTCCCTTGTGTGCTCTTGCTTTTATCATGTGCTCAAAGTCCAATCCCCTTGTTGTGTTTGCCCTTGATCTCATGTCCACATATAGGGGAGAACATATGATTTTTGGTCTTTTGGGCCAGGTTAACCTCACTCAGAATGATGTTCTCCAATTCCATCCATTTACCAGCAAATGATAACATTTCGTTCTTCTTCATGGCTGCATAAAATTTCATTATGTATACATACCACATTTTCTTAATCCATTCGTCAGTGGTGGGGCATCTTGGCTGTTTCCATAACTTGGCTATTGTGAATAGTGCCGCAATAAACATGGGTGTGCAGGTGCCTCTGGAGTAACCTGTGTCACAGTCTTTTGGGTATATCCCCAAGCGTGGTATTGCTGGATCAAATGGTAGATCAATGTTTAACATTTTAAGTAGCCTCCAAATTTTTTTCCAAAGTGGTTGTACTAGTTTACATTCCCACCAACAGTGTAAGAGAGTTCCTTTTTCCCCCCCCGCATCCTCGCCAACACCTGTTGGTAGTGGTGTAGCTAATGATGGCTATTCTAACAGGGGTGAGGTGGAATCTTATCGTGGTTTTAATTTGCATTTCCTTTATTGCTAGAGATGGTGAGCATTTTTTCATGTGTTTTTTGGCCATTTGAATTTCTTCTTTTGAGAAAGTTCTGTTTAGTTCACTTGCCCATTTCTTTATTGGTTCATTAGTTTTGGGAGAATTTAGTTTTTTGAGTTCCCTATATATTCTGGTTATCAGTCCTTTGTCTGATGAATACCTGGCAAATATTTTCTCCCACTCTGTGGGTGTTCTCTTCAGTTTAGAGACCATTTCTTTTGATGAGCAGAAGCTTTTTAGTTTTATGAGGTCCCATTTATCTAAGCTATCTCTTAGTTGCTGTGCTACTGGGGTTTCGTTGAGAAAGTTCTTACCTATACCTACTAACTCCAGAGTATTTCCTACTCTTTCTTGTATCAACTTAAGAGTTTGAGGTCTGATATTAAAATCCTTGATCCATTTTGAGTTAATCTTGGTATAGGGTGATATACATGGATCTAGTTTCAGTTTTTTGCAGCCTGCTAACCAGTTTTCCCAGCAGTTTTTGTTGAAGAGGCTGCTATTTCTCCATCTTATATTTTTAGCTCCTTTGTCAAAAACACGTTGGTTATAGTTGTGTGGCTTCATATCTGGGTCCTCTATTCTGTTCCACTGGTCTTCATGTCTGTTTTTGTGCCAGTACCATGCTGTTTTTATAGTTATTGCTTTGTAATATAGTTTGAAGTCAGGTATTGTGATACCTCCAGCATTGTTCTTTTGACTGAGTATTGCCTTGGCTATTCGTGGCCTCTTGTGTTTCCATATAAATTTCATGGTAGATTTTTCAATCTCTAATGAATATCATTGGAATTTTGATGGGAATTGCATTAAACATGTAGATTACTTTTGGGAGTATTGACATTTTTACTATGTTGATTCTACCAATCCATGAACATGGGAGATCTCTCCACTTTCTATAGTCTTCCTCAATCTCTTTCTTCAGAAGTTCATAGTTTTCCTTGCAAGGTCATTCATATCTTTTGTTAGGTTTGCACCAAGGTATTTGATTTTGTTTGAGGCTATTGTAAATGGAATTGTTTTCATTCATTCTTTTTCAGTTTGCTCATTGTTAGTGTATAGAAATGCTAGTGATTTTTCTATGTTGATTTTATATCCTGCTACCTTGCTGTAGCTACTGACAATGTCTAGAAGCTTCTGAGTAGAGTTTTTTGGGTCTTTAAGGTATAGGATCATGTTGTCTGCAAATAGGGATATTTTGACAGTTTCTTTACCTATTTGTATTCCTCTTATTCCTTCTTCTTGCCGAATTGCTCTGGCTAGGATTCCAGTACTATGTTGAATAGGAGTGGAGATAGTGGGCATCCTTGTCTGGTTCCTGATTTTAGAAGGAATGGTTTCAGTTTTTCTCCATTAAGTATAATGCTGGCTGTAGGTTTGTCATATATAGCTTTTATAATGTTGAGGTACTTTCCTTCTATTCCTAGTTTTCTTAGAGCTTTTATCATAAAACGGTGTTGGATCTTATCAAAGGCTTTTTCTGCATCTATTGAGATGATCAAGTGGTTTTTGTCTTTGCTTCTGTTAATGTGGTGTATTACATTTATTGATTTTCGTATGTTGAACCAACTCTGCATCCCTGGGATGAAGCCTACTTGGTCGTGGTGAATAATCTTTTTGATGTGTTGCTGAATTCGGTTTGCCATTATTTTGTTGAGGATTTTTGCATCAATGTTCATTAAGGAGATTGGCCTATAGTTCTCCTTTTTGGACGTGTCTTTTCCTGGTTTTGGGATAGGTGTATTACTGGCTTCATAAAATGAGTTTGGCAGTTTTCCTTCCCTTTCTATTTTGTGGAACAGTTTAAGGAGGGTTGGTATCAGTTCTTCTTTAAATTTCTGATAGAATTCAGCAGAGAATCCATCAGGTCCTGGACTTTTGTTTTTGGGGAGACTCTTCATTGCTGCTTCAATTTCATTTTGTGTTATAGATCTATTCAGGTGATTAATTTCCTCCTGGTTCAGTTTTGGATGATCATATGTTTCTAGAAATCTGTCCATCTCTTTAAGATTTTCAAATTTATTTGAATATAGGTTCTCGTAGTAGTTTCTGATGATTTCCTGGACTTCCATGGTGTTTCTTGTTATCTCCGCTTTAGCATTCCTGACTCTACTAATTTGGGTTTTTTTCTCTCCTCATTTTAGTCAGGTTTGCCAGGGGTCTATCGATCTTGTTTATTTTTTCAAAGAACCAACTTTTTGTTTCATTAATTCTTTGTATGGTTTTTTTGGTTTCTATTTCATTGATTTCAGCTCTTATTTTTATTATTTCTTTCCTTCTATTAGTTTTGGGATTTGCTTGTTCTTGTTTTTCTAGGAGTTTGAGATGTATCATTAGGTCATTGATTTGGGATCTTTCAGTCTTTTTAATATATGCACTCATGGCTATAAACTTTCCTCTCAGGACTGCCTTTGCTGTGTCCCATAGGTTCCGGTAGGTTGTGTTTTCATTTTCATTGACTTCCAGGAACTGTTTAATTTCCTCTTTTATTTCATCGATGATCCATTGTTCATTAAGTAATGAGTTATTTAGTTTCCAGCTGTTTGCATGTTTTTTGTCTATACTTTTGTTGTTGAGTTCTACTTTTACTGCATTGTGATCAGATAGTATGCACGGTATAATTTCTATTTTCTTATATTTGCTGAGGCTTGCTTTGTGCCCTAGGATATGATCTGTTTTGGAGAAGGTTCCATGGGCTGCTGAGAAGAACGTATATTGTGTAGAAGTTGGATGAAATGTTCTGTAGACATCAAGTAGGTCCATTTGATGTATTGTATATTTTGGATCTTGGATTTCTTTATTAATTTTTTGTTTGGATGGCCTATCTATTGATGATAATGGGATGTGAAAGTCTCCCACAACCACTGTGTTGGCATTAATATATGCTTTTAAGTCTTTCAGGGTATGTTTGATGAAATTGGGTGCGTTGACACTGGGTGCATACAGGTTGATGATTATTATTTCCTTTGGTCTATTTCCCCTTTTATTAGTATGGAATGTCCTTCTTTATCTCATTTGATCAATGTAGGTTTGAATTCTACTTTGTCAGATATAAGTATTGCTACTCCTGCCTGTTTTCAGGGGCCATTGGCTTGGTAAATCTTCCAACCTTTCATCCTAAGCCTATGCTTATTTCTATCGGTGAGATGGGTCTCCTGTAAGCAACAAATTGTTGGATCTTCCTTTTTAATCCATTTCATCAAAAGATGCCTTTTGATGGGGGAATTAAGTCCATTAACATTAATTGTTAGTACTGATAGGTATGTGGTGATTCCTGTCATTTAGTTGTCTTAGTTGTTTGAAGGTTTGATTGTGTGTACCTATGTTGAGGTTACTCTCTACTTTCTTGCTTTTTCTTTTCTTGTGGTTTGGTGCTGCCTGTCTTTCATGGTTAAGTTGGGTTTCACTTTCTGTGTGCAGAATCCCTTGAAGAATCTTTTGTAGTGGTGGCTTTGTGGTCACATATTGTTTTACTTTCTGCCTATCATGGAAGATTTTTATTGCTCCATCTATTTTGAATGATAGTTTTGATGGGTAGAGTACCCTGGGGTTGAAGTTATTTTCATTCAGTGCCTGGAAGATCTCACCCCACGTCTTCTTGCTTTTAATGTTTCTGTTGAGAAGTCTGCTGTGATTTTTATGGGTTTACCTTTGTATGTTATTTGTTTTTTCTCTCTTACATCCTTCAATATTCTTTCCCTAGTTTCTGAACTTGTTGTTTTATTGATGATATGTCGTGGGGTAGTTCTATTTTCATGTGGTCTGTTTGGTGTCCTGGAGGCCTCTTGCATCTGTATGGGAATATCTTTCTCTAGATTTGGGAAATTTTCCATTATTATTTTGTTGAATATATTACGCATTCCCTTCGCTTGCACCTCTTCTCCTTCTTCGATGCCCATGATTCTCAAGTTTGGTCTTTTGATGGAGTTGGTGAGTTCTTGCATTTTCTTTTCACAGGTCTTGAGTTGTTTAATTAATAGTTCTTCGGTTTTTCCTTTAATTACCATTTCATCTTTGAGTTCTGAGATTCTGTCTTCTGTTTGTTCTGTTCTGCTGGATTGGCCTTTCGTTTTGTTTTGCATTTCTGTTTCATTCTTTTTTTCTGAGGTTTTCCATATCCTGGGTGGTTTCCTCTTTTTTTTTTTTTCATTTTTCTTTTATTATTCATATGTGCATACAAGGCTTGGTTCATTTCTCCCCCCTGCCCCCACCGCCTCCCTTACCACCCACTCCCCCCCTCTCCCCCCCCAATACCCAGCAGAAACTATTTTGCCCTTTTTTCTAATTTTGTTGTAGAGAGAGTATAAGCAATAATAGGAAGGAACAAGGGTTTTTGCTGGTTGAGATAAGGATAGCTATACAGGGCATTGACTCACATTGATTTCTGGTGCATGGGTGTTACCTTCTAGGTTAATTCTTTTTGATCTAACCTTCTCTCTAGTTCCTGCTCCCCTTTTCCTATTGGCCTCAGTTGCTTTTAAGGTATCTGCTTTAGTTTCTCTGCGTTAAGGGCAACAAATGCTAGCTAGTTTTTTAGGTGTCTTACCTATCCTCACCCCTTCCTTGTGTGCTCTCACTTTTATCATGTGCTAATAGTCCAATCCCCTTGTTGTGTTTGCCCTTGATCTAATGTCCACATATGAGGGAGAACACATGATTTTTGGTCTTTTGGGCCAGGCTAACCTCACTCAGAATGATGTTCTCCAATTCCATCCATTTACCAGCGAATGATAACATTTCGTTCTTCTTCATGGCTGCATAAAATTCCATTGTGTATAGATACCACATTTTCTTAATCCATTCGTCAGTGGTGGGGCATCTTGGCTGTTTCCATAACTTGGCTATTGTGAATAGTGCTGCAATAAACATGGATGTGCAGGTGCCTCTGGAGTAACAGTCTTTTGGGTATATCCCCCAAGAGTGGTATTGCTGGATCAAATGGTAGATCAATGTCCAGCTTTTTAAGTAGCCTCCAAATTTTTTTACAGAGTGGTTGTACTAGTCTACATTCCCACCAACAACGTAAGAGGGTTCCTTTTTCCCCGCATCCTCATCAACACCTGTTGTTGGTGGTGTTGCTGATGATGGCTATTCTAACAGTTGTGAGGTGGAATCTTAGCATGGCTTTAATTTGCATTTCCTTTATTGCTAGAGATGGTGAGCATTTTTTCATTTTTTCCCTTCCCCCAATCTTCAGCGCTCAGTGCACCCCACCCTCTTTCCCACATGTCTTTATTGTTCTTATTGCTTATTACTCAGTTTCTCTTTTTTTCCCCGGGTGGAGGTCAGTATGTCCAGGGAGCTATGCTGATCTGGCCCAGGGTTGTCTGTGGGAGTACTGTGGTACTGCTAAGCTCACCTTGTCCGTGTCTTCCCAAGCCGTCTGGGCATGAGTGACAGGCGGCCCAGGGGCACTCCTGGTTTCTCCATTTTACATGAAGTGGAGATGCTCTGCGCCAGCTGGAGGTGTGAGAGGTCAAAGTTTTGCCTCTTCTCGGTGGTTTTGCCTGCAAGGTGTGTCTCCAGCATCTCTCCAAGATTTCACTATAGGAAGCTCGCTTTCTGCTTCCTCCCTCTTGCCACCATCTTGGAATCTCTCTGTCAATTTTTAAATGATGCACTTAAGAACAAGATGAAGACATACATATTGGCTGGGAATTCAGTTATATGAATTGCCTTTAAAATTCTAATAAAAGCACATTCCTGGGATAAAAATAGGGGGAAAGTTTTTGGCACTTATGGTATTAATAGCAACTACTATTTGTCTATTAGCACTTCACATGTACTTTTGCTTTTTAAGATTTATACAATCATTAAGTCTCTGTTAACTTAGTACCATCTTGTTAAATACATTGGGCAATTATTTGGTGAATACCAAGCAAACATTTATGGGTGAAAGAAAACAGGGATGAGCAGCAGTGTTGAACTATTGAATCTAAGGCATTGTGAAAAGTTCAAGTGTTTCTCAAACTTTTCTAATAGCTCAGAAACTTTTTCTCAAGAAAATCTTTGGAAGACAGGCAAAGTATAAAAAGACTTGTGTGGGGTTGAGAACCTAGTACATTCAAGGAGTCTCACTCAGGGGCAAAGTCTGTATTAAATCTAGAAATCTGAATAAGAGGGTTTCCCTTCCTTAAGGAAGGTTACAGATGTTGGCTTATGCCCCCAAGGTAGATGGCCTAAAACTAGTAACAGAGAGAGATAGGAACCATGATGGAACACAGAGATATCCTCATAGCCAGCCAAAGACATAGCCCCAGTCAGATCATGATACAACAGGAATGGATTATAGCAAATGCAAGTATGTGGTTCACATACACAGATGGGGGTGGAATGTGTTCATTTGCACATGCATTTTCTCCCACAGGTACAATCAGGGAAAACAGAAGGACCATGGATGTTTCTGTAAGGAACTGGAAAGACAAACTCTCCTTTTTATTTTGGAGAAACAGATAAATCATCATATTGCCTGACTCCTTCCTCAAGCAGAGGTCACCAGACAGCACCCATTCTGGTGAAAGCCTACTCCTTAGGGTACAAACAGTTCGGCTTCTTTCTCCTGCACATTTTCTACATATCCTCTGCAGGAAAGACATGTACAGTCTGCCCTCCACTGACTGAAGAGATCTAGTGCCCAGTTCTGGAGCTGCAGAGGGGGCCCAGGACAGCACTGAGAACCAAAGGTCATGGGAACAGAAAAGCAGCAGCCAGGTGATGACCCCAGAAATCAGAGTGGGGTCCTTGTCCCTGTGTACCAAAGTGGGCCAGCTACTGCTTGAGCTGTACGTGGGTGGGACAAAAAGGGTCAGCAAACTAATGGGAAGGCAAGAGTGTCCCAGGCTACCTGTGTTTTAATATACTCTGTGCAGTTTCTCCCCATTGATATGGCAAGCTACAGTGAGGTATTGTCCACCCATTCAATCTGTCCCTAACTCTCTGCAAAGGCTCCCGAGCACATGGAGTTCCTCAGAGTGCTATGCCCTTCTGTTAGCCTCCACAGGTGTTTGAAAAAATAGAGAGTCCTGGAATACCCCTTCCACTGTGACTACTAAGTCTGAATCCCTAGAAAAGGGTGAAAATCTTGAATATTTAGAAGCTTCACAGATAAGCCATATGAACACAAGAGTTTGTGACCAACTGGATTACAACAGGATTTAAAATCTCACCTGAATAATACTGGAGTCTAGAGCCAGTCACTCTTTCTCCACCTCTGACTCACTGTAAGGCTGTGGACAGGTTGACCAACCTTTCTCCACCTTGGTTTCCCACCTATAAAACAGAGATAATAATAATGCTTAATTCAAAAAGTCATTGTGAGGCTTTAAGAAATCTGCATTTGTAAAGTGTTTAGACCTGTGGCTGGCACACCGGGAGCCCTCAGATGTGTAAGCAACTATTATCTGTGCCTGCTCAGTTTGCAGAGGAGGAATGGAAGTCCAATGTGGGAAGTGTGCTTGGCTAGTGTAGAGCTCATATGGACCAGAGGCCAGGTCTCTGTAGTTTCCTTCCCTTACTCTTCAAGGTGATTCAGAAGCTTGATGCTCAATCACTTTGAATGATCTGAAAATGCTTTTAAAAGCAGGTGCACAAGGCAAACACAAAAATCCAAATGCCATTTGGAGAACAGGTTCTGAGTGCTGCCAATGTATGTTCAATCAGATTTCAGGTAAGAAATTGTGATCAGAGAAAGAAGAGATGATCTCCATTGGAGAATCTTGTCCATCTCTCTCATGGATGAAGAAACCAAGACCCTACAATTACAGTGACATAGCCGCGGTCTCAAGTTGTGACTTCAAAAGCACAGTCCCTGCTTGATTCCTGATCCAATGCACCTACCCCTTCCCAGCCCTTGGAAGTGTGAAGCCATGTGTGAAGCGTGGAGCCACCAGGTGTCCCCCCCACTCTGTGTCAGACATTGCAGACTCCTCCAGGATTAGGTCTTCTAGCCAAGCTTCCATCAGTCATTCACCACAATGACCATCAACACACCTTTGAGAGCTGCATCTCTGAGGCATTTCTGAGGGGGGCTTGGAATAAACTAATTCAAGTATAATCAGATTTTGATGGACCAGACACTCTGGGGTTCCCTAAATCTTGTAGAACAATACATTTCTTAAGATGACACTAGTCTTGTCCTTTATATAACATCCTCCAAACGAGGCAGGGTTCACACAAGGATAGCTCCTTGCTACTTGTAATAACTTCCAGAGATAGCAAGTGTCTCTGTGACCACCTGTTCCCAACAATATTCTTGGCTACAGCCTAAAGATTCCCATGAGGCCACTCTTTCTGCAAGGATGTGACTACTTTTCATCCTGTAAAGCTCTGCCCTCTTCCAACTCTTTCCTCACACCCTCTCTTACCACCCATGTGTTTGAGGTGGGCATTTCTGGCTGGGACATAAAAGTAAAAAGAGGGCTGGCATGAGCAGACAGGAAAGAGAGGGCCTGGGCCTGGGCCTGCAAACGACTTAGCATCTTACCCTTGTTACTAATAATCCTCCCAAAATCACCGAATGGTTTCTAGGCATTAAAGTTATCGCTTGCCATAAACCCCTTGTCTGTTTTCTGGAGAGTTTAATATATTGCAGGAAGTTTCACCCATAAAAGGTGATGGCTGCACTCCTGTGAGTGAGCCAGGCGGCGGTAACTTATGACCTTCATAAATGTGAGTGGGTCTCGCGAGCGAGTCCATCAGTCTTTGGAGTAATTCTGCTTCGTAGTAAAATATTTTACTGTGCACACTCCTGTCAGCATTTGCCTCGGTGGCCTGGAGACTTCCCATTCTTGCTGCCTCTTGCTCCCTTCTCTTGCTCCATTTTCAATTATCTTACTTCCAGACTCTAGTCTGGGACCCCAAGAATAATCTTTGCATTTTTAGGGATGCAGCCCATAGATTTGCTAGACTCAGAAAGCCACAGAATCAGTGTAGTACTGTTTGTCACTGGGATGGTCCAGGTGCTTTCTGCCTTACAGAACTGGGGGGGGCAACTGCCAAGAAAACTATCGCTTTACCCAGGGAGAGTCCTTCATTATCTAATGGGATTGTGTGTTTGAAGGTGCTTTGCAGACTATTGATGCTTCTAGAAGCATCAGATGTTTCTGTTACCCTGATGTAGAATAATCATTAGTGTTCTGTTTGATAGTGCTAGAGATTTAAATAGGCTTTACTGGGGACACAGGCTTAATGTGTTGGCCCAAAAAGGAACCAAGTGCTTTTTGGACATCGTGGAGCAATAGGAGGAATGCTGCTGTCAACAAGTTCAAATCTCAGCTCCACCTCCTGCTACCTATGTGGTACTAGGCAAACTACACATCTTTTCTGTGCCTTAGTTTCCAGAAGCATAGTATACCCGTAGCAACTCCATCTCAATGTTGCTGCAAAGAACAAATTAAATCCTTTGTAAACACCAAAAAAAAAAAAAAATGACGTATACATAGATTCAAATACCACTAAACATCTATAAATACACAGTTGCTATTGTTCAGTTAAAAATAATT
Source organism: Castor canadensis (assembly GCF_047511655.1). NCBI lineage: Eukaryota > Metazoa > Chordata > Mammalia > Rodentia > Castoridae > Castor > Castor canadensis. Next base: position 96,831,270 of record NC_133396.1, on the reverse strand, counting down.
TTTAAAACACTAAAAATAATCAGAAAAAACCCAAATGTGCTGACAATGTTTTTTTATGGTAAGGTTTAATGGAGGGATAAAGACTTAACAGAAATGCCAAGTGACAAATAAGAGAGTTAATTAAAAGGATTCAAGAAAAAAAAAAGGAGTGTAATAAGTAGAATATATGGCTCTTCCTCTCAAGTGTTACTGTTGTTGCTTTTATTATTATTAATATTATTATTATTATACAGATCTGGGAGCTTGTGAGGATGAGGGGACAGTTCATCTGTCCAGGAAACTATGACTCCCAGAAGCTACCTGAGTCCTGGTCTCTGGGAAATTCAGTTCCTTTTTAATTCAACAAATATTTGTTGAAAGTTCAGTGTGTGCCAGGCATGACCATAGGTTTTGGAGCTACATCAGAGATTGAGACAAAGATCTCTGCCCTTTAGAAACTCATAGCCTGGAGGAGGAAGTTGTCTGTTGCACATCTACACAAGATAAGCAATTGCTTACAGAATGGGGCCCAGAGTAACAGAGGGAGGACAGTTGCCCCAACTGTACCCTCAAGGAGGCTTATAGAAATCGAGATTGCAGATTCATTAGACAGAAGTTCCACAGACTCCCTGGGGCTCTGCAAGTCCTTCTTGCTTATCTCTCTCCTTCCTTCCATTCCATCCTCCCTTTTCATCATCCTTACATTATAGGTCATGATAAGTCCTAAAACAGACCAAGTGAAACAAGCTCATTCCATCAGTCATTCATGTGGCTTAACTGAGAATTCACCTTCAAGTCTACATCTGAGGACTATTTAACAAGATGCTTCAAACATTTCAATTGAAAACAGATAGAGTAAAAAGAAGAATGGAAGAGAGAAAATGAGAATTGTTAAGGAGGCAGGGGATTGCTCCCTGGGAAAAGTCATTCTTATGTGGTATTTAAAAGACTTTCAGAAATATCTTATAGTCTCCCCATAACCTGGTTATTGAAAGGCAGTCATATATTCTTTACCTTATAACTTATATGGACAATTACTTATGTTGGTCAGCTATTACTATGTAACAACCACAAATTCTCAGTGGTGTGCAGCAATAAGCATTTATTTTGCTTGCACATCCTCAGGCTATCAGTGACTTGGCAGAGACAGGCTGGGCTCCATTGGGCAGCTCTAACTCAATGTTCTTACCACCCCATTCTTCTCCCTTCTCTGTCTACTCTCACTCTTGTTCCTAGAAACTCTTGTAAATGTTCCTCAGAAGCAAGTTTGAAAATGAATGCTAATTCAGTCACATTAGTGATCATTGGGATAAAAATGTTTATATTTGAGTGTTTTAGAAGATTGTGACCTTTATACAGGGATGCTGTAAAGAGGGCAAAAGGAAAGAAAAGGAAGAAGAAAGAAAGGATAGAGGTGGACAGAGTGAGGGAGGAAAAAAAGAAGGAAGGCCCAAGAATGATTGGTCCAGCAACATCAGCAGCCCCTGGAAGCTTACTAAAATGCAAATTATCAGTCCTCATTTAGACCAATTGATTGGGATTTCTCTGAGTGAGTCCCAGCAATCCGTATTTTAATGAGTTTCCAGGTAATTCTGATACTAAAATCAAGATCCACTTCTCTAAGCTGCAGAACAGATTTCTTGTCCTCAGATCCATCAGCTAGCCAGGAATCTTCTCACAACACTGACAGAGATGCAAATCAGAAACACAGAGGTGAGGAGCTGGCAACCAATATACTATCTGCCCACACTCCATTGCCAAAGCAAGTCACAGAACCGGAAAGACTTGGGACCAAGAATTCAATCAACCACAGAACTTAACAAAAATATTAAGATAGCACATTATGGACTGAAATGCTCTTTTATATACATCATCTAATTCACATCTCATGACAACTCTTGAGATGTAATTCTTGAGACAACTCTCATGTAACATGAAGGAAAAGAGGCTCCTAGATATTGGGGTCAAGGTCACATAGCTAACAAAACCCAAGTCTCCCATCTTTGATTTTAGAACTAATTTTACTGCATCAGACTTTTGTAGACTTATTAGAGAAAGCTCCTGGGTCTTTTCTATGATCAAAATAATTGCCAATGCACAGTGCAGTATATCCCCCACAGTCCTTATGTACCTAGGGATAATGAAAAATGGGAAAATATTTTAACCCATTAAGTACCTTCATGTAGACAGCTCACTCTATTTAACAGTTTCTTTTACTTCTAGTGTTCCCCATGAACTTGGATTCCAAAGCTCCATGACCCTTTCTTTTAATAAACCACATCCTTGAAATTCATAGAAGGCAATTTTTCTATAGGAAATTTCTTTGGCTATTTTCCAAGTGACTGTAACTTTGCCGGAGTGTCAGAAACTGGGTGTGATGGACAAAAACACAGAAAGCAAAAAGCAAACAAGTAGAGATTTTTCTTATGCAGCTGAAGTTACATCAGAGGAGGAAAATATAATGAACAAGGAAAATAAGAATAAGTAGAAATGTCACATAGATGACAGGAAATTTCTTGGAGCTGCATGATAAGAATTCCTAGTCTGTTGGATATTATCAGCTAAGATGGAAGAAAAATTAGTGTCCTTTAATGACTTAAAAAATTTAAGTAAGGAAAATTTTAAATCCGACTATTATTTGTTGTAAATATCTCAACTGATTCAATAGAAGAGAAGATATTTTTTAAAAGTCTTGTGAGGGGATTGGTTCATAGAGACAGATGCATTTGTTATTCCTGTTCTAATATGTGAGGCAAGCATTTCCCTACCTTGGTCCTTTCCTGCCCAGCCCCCATCCTGCCCCTCCTCCCCTCACTACTTGATAATTTAAGACACCTGAGGTGCTATAGAAGAAAAATATGACCGTGATGCTAAATGTGATCTATAGGGAGCAATGGCTGTACACCTTAATTATTGCTAACAAAGTACCCTTTTAATAGCTTTAGGTTGAAATTGATGAGCCCTCCTATTCTCTGGAAGTCTTGCAAAGACAGCACATGACATCTAAAAAAAAAAAGAAAGTCTGCAGTGTGGCTCTGTGTGAAATGGTCAGTTTCACAACTTTTTCCAAGGAACTTAAAAGTCTATTAAAGCCCACATGTTCATCTAATGCATTTCCACCCTTCTAGGAATAGGGTGCAGATATCATTCTCTCCCTTTGCTGAAGGACACTCAGAAGAAAGGCATCATGAGGGGCTGCACAGAGTCTACTAGAGGGGAAAGGTGAGCAGCTAAACATGAGATTCTAAATTCTTTGAGGTCAATGACTTCTTTACCTATTTTTATAATGTTGTTAGTTGGAAATCATGAATGTGGTGTGACAAGTTAAATGGTTGAGGAGACTTCAAAGAAATTAGAAGCAAGGACTTAGAGGGCTATGGGACATTTGGCTCAAGTGGTAGATGTAAGAGAAGTCCTGGATTCAATTTTCAGTACTGCATTTAAAAAAAGAAGAAAAGAAAAAAAGGAACTTTTGGCCTGCAACTTCCCAGATAGATCTGCTAAAGTCTCAGTATTCAGTTACATTGATTTCTGGGCTGAGAAGCATGGCACATAGTAGGCCTTCAATCGATCATGACCTTTGGAGAACTCTGATTAATAGTCCAATTAATGTCTATAGCATATTATAATTTCTCAAGCCATATACCTAGCCCACATCAAGCACAACCTCCTCCGGAAGCCATGAGGAGTTTGATGTCAATAATTATCCATACTACAACCTCCTCACAACCCAACTTCAAACCTCTCCAGGTCTGCTGGTTCTCTTGAAGCTACTTCAAAGCCCTTACCAAGGAGCACTGAAGATCATATCAATTGTTCTCCAGCACCTCTATGGGATCATGAGAAAATTGGTAGGGCTACTGCGTTTCCTGCTTTTTAGATAGAGCTTCAGAGAAACTTCTTAGGAAAGTGCGACTTTAGACCTGGGGACTTGCATGGGGAGAGGGGACATGTAGAGATTCTTCCTGAAGACCTACAATGATATCTAATTCTATCCCTCTCCTCTAGGGCTCTCCTCTGTCTTCAGGGAATTTAGATCTTTAGGAGAAAACAGGCTCAGCATGTCTGCTTCCAACTCAACACACGTGACAAAATTTTCCCTCCTTATGTCTGTAAGGGTCTAACTTTTCATTATCCAAAGCTAGGTTTTAGGGGGCAAAAACCTTCCCATCTCTATCCATTTTCTCAAAAATGTAGCATTGGAAAGATCTGTTTAAGAACACAAAAGCCAAAATGTGTGTGTGGGGTGTTGTTTGTTTGTTTGCCTGCTTTGTGGGTTCCTATCTCCATGCCTTTCTATACCTGAGGTAGGAAGTAAAGAACAAATGACTCTGTCTAGGTTGGGGGTGGGGGGACAGAGGTAGCAGGTTAATAATTCAAACAATTGTCCCACAGCATAGTTTGTTCACACCATTAAAGAGGCAGAACAATTCAAAATGAATAGAAACAGGGTGCTATCTTTCTCAGAATTAAACACTTGGTAAGAGGAAAAATTAGGAAAAAGGTCTTCTTAAGTCAGCAGGGGAGAAAGAAGAGAAAGTAAAGAGCTGTTAAAACAGGCTGGGTCTTTTAGCAGATATTATTTTTCCATATAGCCATGCAGTCATAAACATAACTCAATAATAAATAGCTTCCTGGTGAATAATATTGAGCTAGGCTTATTTAGGGAGCCCCAATACACCTGAGTCAAATTCACATCATATCTTGTTACATGTCACATTGAGTATGTATAAATAACAGAAGTAAATACTAAAGGTATCATGTGTCAGTAGTTGAGAGAGGTCCTGAAATTAGTTTCAAGGAGTGAGGACAGAGGACAAAAGAATGACACTGTGAAGAGATCAAGTAAACATAGGTTATACTATGAGATAAAGGAAGTAATATTCAGAGTGATAAGGTCTCAATGACAAGTAAATTTGGGTATTTTGGTTACAGTTCTGGATAACTGCCTTTGACCAAGAGTAGGGATGACTATTCTTAGATTCTCAGTTACTGTATTTATCTCAGAGAGGTACATAGCTCTGTGTCTAAGGTTTCTTCAGACTCTGCAAAGAAAAAATATATTGAAGAAATTCGATAACAAATCGAACTTCTACCAAAAAATCGGTTGGTATAAAGAGCAAATGCATCACACAAGGTAGGGGTTTCTAATACCCAAATATGCAAAATAAATGATTACAGTTTGAAAAGAAGGAAAACTTAAATGAAATTGAAAACTATAGACTTCATAGTAGCCTAGGTTTCTTAGGAAGCAGAGCTTGAGCCAAGAACCCCATCGTTTTTATTTTAGTAAAGATTGCAGTTCTCAGAAGTGAAGTGAGGGAAAACTGACTGGAATCAGGGTAGGAGGGGAGGCAATTGGAAGACATGTTCCAAGCTGTCTGGCTCTTGATGTCCACTGGGACTGATGGCTGGATCTCATAACACAACCTTCTAAGGAAACATCTGAACAGCTTCTCAGGGCAGTACATCCAAGAGGCAGAAGAGAATTAGTCTGGAGAAGCCCTTTTCTCACATTAGTCAAAGCCTCATTTCATGGGGATAGTTAACTCCCCTGTTCTTCCTGGTCACTTATGCTTTAGTGATGGTAAGGATGTTCCTGGACAGGTGGCAAAAGGGAGCAGTATAGACAGGATGGGTGAAGCAGCAGAAAGAAGGGTACTTTGACATGCAGGCCAGGAAGTCAGTGTTGCTTGCTGGAATCAGCCACTGCTGCAGACAAGGGTTTCAGAGACAGATGAGGCTAACAAGACCATAAAGGTAACTGTTATAATTTTTTAAATAAAGATTTAGCCTCACATCTATGCAGAAAAGAGGACAGGATGTGTAGCAGTCTGGATTTGCACTGAAAACAGCAAATTTTACCCAAGAAATCTTTTTTTTAATTATTTTTATTTTTGTCAGCACTAGGGCTTGAACTCAGGGCCTTCACTTGGAGCCATTCTACCAGCCCTATTTTTGTCAAGAGTCTTTTGACATAGGGTCTCGTGAACTTTTTGCCCAGGCTGGCTTTGAACTGGGCTCCTCCTGATCTCTGCCTCCTGAGTAGCTAGGATTACAGGCATGAGCCACCTGGGCCTAGCAAATATTTTTTGTTGGTCCTAGGGTTTGAACTCAGGAGCTCATGGCCACTAGGCAGGCACTCTCCTATTTGAGCCATTCCACCAGCCCCAAGAATTCTTAACAGTGAGTAATAGATGATTAAGCTTGTATCCTTGTCCAAACAGGTTGGGGAGAGAAGTTTCCTTTACCTGTCTAAGAAGAATTTCCTGGAAATCAGAGGTAACATTGAGAAAGATATCTTGTTAAGTAGCAAATGATGTTCTGGTCATTAACAATGATAGCTGACATTTATGGAGGTCTTACAATGCTTTAAGAGTTTTGCTTTGTACAATAGCCTCAAAAAAAATCAAATCCCTAGGTGTAAACCTAACAAAAGATGTGAAAGACCTCTACAAGGAAAACTATACACTTCTAAAGAAAGAGATTGAGGAAGACTATAGAAAGTGGAGAGATCTCCCATGCTCATGGATTGGTAGAATGAACATAGTAAAAATGTCTATACTCCCAAAAGTAATCTACATGTTTAATGCAATTCCCATCAAAATTCCAATGACATTCATTAAAGAGATTGAAAAATCTACTGTTAAATTTATATGGAAACACAAGAGGCCACGAATAGCCAAGGCAATACTCAGTCAAAATAACAATGCAGGAGGTATCACAATACCTGACTTCAAACTATATTGCAAAGCAATAACAATAAAAACAGCATGGTACTGGCACAAAAACAGACATGAAGACCAGTGGAACAGAATAGAGGACCCAGATATGAAGCCACACAACTATAACCAACTTATTTTGACAAAGGAGCTAAAAATATACGATGGAGAAATAGCAGCCTCTTCAACAAAAACTGCTGGGAAAACTGGTTAGCAGGCTGCAAAAAACTGAAACTAGATCCATGTATATCACCCTATACCAAGATTAACTCAAAATGGATCAAGGATCTTAATATCAGACCACAAACTCTAAAGTTGATACAGGAAAGAGTAGGAAATACTCTGGAGTTAGTAGGTATAGGTAAGAACTTTCTCAACAAAACCCCAGTAGCATAGCAACTAAGAGATAGCATAGATAAATGAGATCTCATAAAGCTAAAAAGCTTCTGTTCATCAAAAGAAATGGTCTCTAAACTGAAGAGAACAATCACAGAGTGGGAGAAAATATTTGCCAACTATACATCAGACAAAGGACTGATAACCAGAATATATAGGGAACTTAAAAAATTAAATTCTCCCAAAGCTAATGAACCAATAAAGAAATGGGCAAGTGAACTAAGCAGAACTTTCTCAAAAGAAGAAATTCAAATGGCCAAAAAACACATGAAAAAATGCTCACCATCTCTAGCAATAAAGGAAATGCAAATTAAAACCACGATAAGATTCCACCTCACCCCTGTTAGAATAGCCATCATCAGCACACCACCACCAACAGGTGTTGGCGAGGATGTGGGGAAAAAGGAACCCTCTTACACTGTTGGTGGGAATGTAAACTAGTACAACCACTTTGGAAAAAAATTTGGAGGCTACTTAAAAAGCTAGACATTGATCTACCATTTGATCCAGCAATACCACTCTTGGGGATATACCCAAAAGAATGTGACACAGGTTACTCCAGAGGCACCCACACACCCATGCTTATTGTGGCACTATTCACAATATCCAAGTTATGGAAACAGCCAAGATGCCCTACCACTGACGAATGGATTAAGAAAATGTGGTATCTATACACAATGGAATTTTATGCAGCCATGAAGAAGAACGAAATGTTATCATTTGCTGGTAAATGGATGGAATTGGAGAACATCATTCTGAGTGAGGTTAGCCTGGCCCAAAAGACCAAAAATCGTGTGTTCTCCCTCATATGTGGACATTAGATCAAGGGCAAACACAACAAGGGGATTGGACTATTAGCACATGATAAAAGCGAGAGCACACAAGGGAGGGGTGAGGATAGGTAAGACACCTAAAAAACTAGCTAGCATTTGTTGCCCTTAACGCAGAGAAACTAAAGCAGATACCTTAAAAGCAACTGAGGCCAATAGGAAAAGGGGACCAGGAACTAGAGAAAAGATTAGATCAAAAGAATTAACCTAGAAGGTAATACACAGGCACAGGAAATCAATGTGAGTCAATGCCCTGTATAGCTATCCTTATCTCAACCAGCAAAAACCCTTGTTCCTTCCTATTATTGCTTATAGTCTCTCTTCAACAAAATTAGAAATAAGGGCAAAATAGTTTCTGCTGGGTATCGAGGGGGTGGGGAGAGAGGGAGGGGGCAGAGTGGGTGGTAAGGGAGGGGGTGGGGGCAGGGGGGAGAAATGACCCAAGCCTTGTATGCAGATATGAATAATAAAAGAAAACAAACAAGAAAAAGAGTTTTGCTTTGACCACTGCTGTGTGGCAGAGACAGAGAGAAGTCAAATTTCTTGCACACACAGACATACAGAAGTTAAGTGGTTGATCCAAGATTCAAATCCAAGTAATCTCAAAGATTAGGACTCTGAAGCATTGTCTTAAACTTTATATTGGTTTTTGACTTTTTGTTAGAAAATAAATTGCAAGTATTTCACTTCTCCAAAATTGATGACTGCTTGTGAGAAGTCTTAAAGTATTTGTGATATGTAATTAAGAATATGAATATTGTCCAGATAATATTCAAACACCATAGCCCCTCAAACCAATGCAACTGCTAGAGTTCAGATAAAAGAAAATGACCATAGCTTAAATCTGGTAGTAGTAACAAGGTTATAAATCAACCTTATGTCCCCATCGGGGCACATAGCAATACCTCAGAAAGCTTCTTGGTGACTAGCAGGCATCTCAGATGGATGAGAAAAGAATTCCTTTTTCAAGACACTGAGGCATCAGCCTACACTCATCCCCTGGGCTTGGGTGCACAGTGAGCCAATAGCAGTGGTGGAGTTGGGGCTGGAGGGGAGTTTCACACATCTGACCAAAGTATGGAGAGCCCCTCCTGGGAGCCAGGGAAAAGCTCAATTTTTAGCCCAGAAAACTTCCAAAAGCAAATCTTGTTGCCTGCTTTTAATGTATTTTTTTTCATGCTCCACAGATGTCCTTTCTCATAAATTTAGAAGTATTTGCGCGTCCCAAGGTGAGCTAGTAGCTTCCTTTTATTGCCGGCAGTTTGCAGGCAATGGATCTGACGTTAAAAAAATACAGCACTCACTGTTGAGAGTGTGACCCTCTTTCCCAACTCCTTCTAATCTCCTTCCAAATCCCTTTGCTTTTTTCACCTTTGTACTTTTGGTAGGCATACATGGGGGCTTTGGAGACTCCCCTGGATCTTTGGACTTCTTGCTTAAGTGGAAAAGGATTGTACTTTTCTCCACAGATTGCCTCATAGAGACACAGCATCCGTCTAAGGCTAAAAGAGCCTCCAGAGAACTCACTTGAGCTGTTTGCCAACTAACCCATTTTGCATGCTTCCTGGGAAAACATAATATATACCATCTCTGCAGGAGGAAGCAGGAGAGATACTGGTTGTGAAGAAGTACCTCAAAGGAAATTGATGATGCTGATGTGACATTTGAGCTCCTTAAAACAACTGCTGGTTTTTGAATCTAGGAAGCAGATTTTTCTCACTTCATGTCTGTTGTCTTCTCTCATCCCCTTCCAGAGGGACAGCAATCATGGAGCCAGTGGTCCCTCCACCTCTCTCTCAGGGCATTTTGACAGACCATCAGTTCTGTTCTGTGTACTTTGTGATAGAACATCCTGGTCTGCTTCTTAGGCACACATCTAAGGGCACTGTGTGACTTGCAAGGGACAGCTGCTTCTCTGTTCATTCTTGACTTTCACATTCTTTCTAAGGAAACCTCTATATCATTAGGGCCAAAAATGCTCCCAGGTAATAGACAATTTGCCAAATCCTCTGTTAGAAGTGGCCAATTCGCCAAATTCTGGCCAATGAGATGTAAATTGGAGTGTTTTTATTTTTATTTTTTTTTGGCAGTATTGGAATTTGAACTCAGGGCCTCACACTTGTTAGGCAAGCATTCTACCACTTTTGTGCTTTTCATTAATTTTTTTCAGATAAGGTCTCATATTTTTTCATGTCTGGTCTTGGGCCATGATTCTCCTACTTTTGCATTCTGTATAGTTGGGATTGCAGGCATGTGCCACTACAGCTCAACTTAATTGGTGAAATGAGATCTTACTAAGTTTTTGCCTAGGCTGGCCTCAAATCTTGATCCTCCTCATCTCCACCTCCAGAGTAGCTGGGATTACAGGTGTGAGGCACTATGACTAGCTAACAGGAGCTGCTTAGAGGAGCTTCTGTGGCACCATAGAAGAGAGAGACTGAGAACTCCCCTTCACCCTGATTTGAATCCTTCTTTGGACCTGCAGTGAACGTGAAGACTAAAACTTCAGCCACCCAATTGGACCATGATGCAATCTCGGGGAAGAATTTTTAGCTCAGGTTGACAAAGAAGAAAGAGAGAAGGGTGATGAAGAATTGTCTGATCAGCTGTGAACTGCCCACTTCCAGCTTTATTTTACCCAAAAGTAAAACATGTTCTACTTGTGATGAAATGTGCCTACAATGCCCTCCTAATGATCAATCATTTAATGTGTGGCAAGTAACAAAAGCCAACTAGAGCTACCTTACACAGAAAAGGAGAAATTATTATGAAGTGTAGAGGAGCCTGCTTGTTCCTCTGCCCCAGCCCCACCGTCTCACTCTCTGCTTGTACGAGTTTGACTGTTCTAGATTCATCATATAAGTGATGAATCACAAGCGTTCATTCTCTATCTCTTTCTTACTTCATTCAGAATATTGTCCTCCAGATGTGTATATACTGTTGTGAATGGCAGGATCTTCTCCTCCTCCTCCTCCTCCTCCTCCTCCTCCTCCTCCTCCTCCTCCTCCTCTTCCTCCTCCTCCTCCTCCTTCTTCTTTTCTTCTTCCTCCTCCTCCTCCTTCTTTTCCTTCTCCCCCCTCCTCCTCTCCCTACTCCTCCTCCACTTCCACTCTTCCCCTTCTCCGTTTCCTCTTCCTCCCTTTCTCCTCCTCCTCCTCCCCTCCTCCTCACCCTTCCACCCCTCCTTCTCCTCTTCTTTCTCTTCCTCCTCTCCTCCTTCTTCTTCTTCCAGTGCTTTGAGACAGAATCTTCCTATGTAGCGCAGGCTGACCTTCAACTTGAAATTCTCCTGCCCCAGCCTCCCAAGTGCTGGAATTTGGTGTGTGCCACCACACCGTGAATACTGAACGTTGAACAATATTTTGTTTCTCCATTCATCCATATATGGACATTTAGCTTGCTTGTAAGTATTGCCTGTTGTGATACTGCAATGAGCATGGAGTTCAGCCGTCTCTCCCAAGTCCCAATCTCAATTCCTTTGCTATATATGCAGAAGTAAGATTGCTGCACCAGAGAGTGGTTCTATTTTTAATCTTTTTTGAGGAACTATTCTGTTTTCCACAGTGACTACACCAACTTATATTCTCATCAAAGCATACAGCAATTTCTTTTCTTCACAACTCGGCAACATTTATGTTTTTGTTCTTTTTTTTTAAATAGTAGACATACTAAGAGGTGTGAGGTGATAATTAATTGTGGTCTTGATTTGTATTTCCCCAGTGATGAGGTAGGTTGAGCAACTTTTCACAGATTTGTTGGTCATTGTGTTATTAGCATGCATTCTCAGGAGACCTTGGTTCTTGTGGTCCAGATGGAAGACTCCAAGCAGAACACATGGATGGGGTGAGGTAGAATAGCTTTATTGAGAGAAGGGGAGTCACCCATTCTGCCAGGTAAGAGTAGGAAAGAAGGGATGGGGTCTCTTGGTAGATCGTTTTTATACCACCTTGAACTTGGAGGTGGGAGACAATATATCATCACCTGGCTCCTCTCACCTGTGGGCTAGGGAGGGAGCAGTTTGGGGAGGAGCCCTTAATCCAAGAGGGGTAGCAGTCCCAGACATCCCTAACGTAGCCTGCCTAAAACTCCCCCCAAGGGACAATATTCCCAAAACTCTTTTGGGGGGCTGTTGAAGGGAAGTGGTCCATCTTCAGTAGCTGCTTTGAGCTGACAAGGGGCTGTAGAACCTAACTCTCAGGAATATTGTCCCTTTCCTATTTCTGTCCCTGGTGACTTGAACGGTGACATTCATTGTCTGAATCTTTGTCCAGCCAATCAAGATTGCTCATGCTCATCTCATTCACCTTCAGAAGTTGATGGCCCTGTCCTGTTATGGCTTGGGTTTTAAAAGCTTTAATCCTGGAAGAGATAAATCTGGTTTAGATGAACATCAATAATGATAGGAGCATCAGAAGGGCCCCTGCCAGGTATGGCAGGAAAGATAAAGAAATTTTGAGCAGTGTCAGTCTTACGGTTACTTTGTCTACAGGTGTTTATATCTATAGTTATTTTAACTCTCGGATGGCCCTCTATTTTGGACTGTTATTTAGTGGGCAGTTAAGGGCTGATTACGTTAGGAGCCAGATGTACCGGGGGCAGGTGTTAGTCTAATTAGAATAAACATAAATGGTCAGTTCTGTACAGATAGAAAACTCACAGTGTACAGAGGCAGAAGTTACATACCATTGAAAATTATATTGCCTTTGTTCAAACAGAGGCCTTGGCCAATGAGATGAGTTTGCCTTTTGCCAAAAGCCTAGAAGGCTTATATATTAGAGCACATGTATAAGTGGCCCTTTAAAAAAAAATCTCTTGGCTTTGGTTACTTTTAGAGGTCTGGCAAAATTGATTCCATCTGAAACTGGAGAACTGCCCTCATTTGTGCAGTCCTTTTGAAATGTTTTGGGTGGCTGAACTTATTTTTCTAAGAAGTTGGGGAACACTGACCACTGGGGATCATGTTCTCTTAAACTATTTCTCTGAAGAGTCATCTCTGAAGATTTTGCCAATTTGGCGGTGTTGTCCCTTGATGTGGGAGTGGCTTCCCCTAGAAAGTCCAGAAAGTCAGATTTGTCCCCTGGTGGAGGGTGAGTAACACAATGAACAGATCAGAAGTCAGTGCCAAGCAACCTTTTCAGCCAAATTAAGCAAAAAAGAGATTTATTAAAAAATGACTCTTAGGCTGGGCTTAACTAACTCTAATTGCTTGTCCCATAGGCATGTACTGACACCTTTAAATTGTTGTAAAGTGTCAGCAGGTAACAGTTATAAAGTTTTTACAAGGAATATACAAAACAACAATACTTAAGAGTGTCTGTCCTTGTTAATAGATAAGCACTTGTCAGTCATTTTTAATGGGCTTTCTTATAAATGTTCTTGAAGGATTAGAACGATAATGACAAAACTTAAAGAAACCATGGTTAATTACAATTTAAGCCTTGAATTTTGGTTAGGTAAAGTAACAAGTTAGTGGTTGCCAATACTGTCAATACAGTACTAACAATTAAGAACCCTAACTTTTCCAATTGTTAAGGGAATGCAGTGTTAATAATTTTAAATAGCCCCTGTTTTGATTATATTATAAACATTATTTAGCCAATGTCAGATAAACCAATGTTTATCTGAAAGACATATGTCAGGCCTAAATGGTAGAACTTTCAGCATTTGTCATAAAGAGCAGAAATGTTAACAACTTTATTAGATAGAATGTACCTTAGATAAAAGAACTATCCACTATTTACATGTGTACATTTTTAATTCTGTAAATGATTTTTTGACATTTAGATACAAGGCACTAGCAGTATTAGAACTGTTTAAAAGAATTTTTACTTAATTTAAACTTAGTTTTTTTTGTGTCATCAAAAAAATACCTTAGGGTTTTGGCAGGATGTAAAGAATAGTAAATAATTTTAAATGGGCTTATAGAGAACTAGTCTTCTTATTTTTTGATTAGTAAGATCAAACCATCTCCCAGTACTTAAGGATACAGCCAAATAGATATGTTGGCTTCCCTTATGCTGGTTGGTGGAAAGAGAGAGAGGAAAAGGAAAGGAGGAAAGAAAAATTTCTAGATCCATGAAGCATCCTTCTTGAACCTTCTGAAAGCCTCAACACAGGTCCCTCTGACTTGTTTCTGTCTGATGTCTCTGGAGCAAGTGAGTGGCAGGGTACTCTGTCTTGTGAGTCAACCATTTTCCTAAAGGCCCATCTCTTCTACCCCTGCATGAGGGTTTTTAGATGGGATGTTAATGGGTCTGCTGTCCCAACCGTTAAAACATCAGAACTATTATGCACTGGGCAAAGAAGCTGAAACATGAAAAATGAAAAGATAACAATATGTAGGAAGACAATCTGTTGAGTGTTAAAAGGAAAATATTTTAATACAAACTGTCATAATCAGTATAAAATTAACATTAAACCCAATTACACCAAAGTAAGCTTGGCTGATACAAACCCATTGCTCATAATTAGTTTTTGTATCAGGCTATAGGATTGTAGTCAGCTTGTAAACTGAGAAAAATGGGAGAACATGTATATTGTTTAATAATACACCACTTAAGATTAAGATTTTAAATGATTAGATACAGAAACAGAGATAAGGGGATAAGTATAAAGTTAGGGAACCCAATGACAAAGATCCATAGCTTAGATGTTGTTAAAAAATTAATCCTAGACTGCTGATGTTAACTAACAGCATGACTTGGGTCCCATAGCAGGGTAGCTTCTGACCTGCATGTATCCCCTGGAGCCCCAAAATAACAGGCTCAGTTATTGGGAGTTAATGATGTGCATAATTTAGTATTTTAGGATTAATTATCTTTTTGTAGACTTTTTAAAATATAAGGTTCTATTATCCCATCCGGTGGGTGAGCTTTTGTTTGGTTTTGGTAAAATTTTGTATCAGACTACAACACCAAAGGATCTTGATAGCTATTATGATAAAACAGAAACCCATTTTTTAAAATATACATTAGTACCTTAAATCTTGACCTTAGAAAACTCTCTAGGCATACTTTTAGACTATAGCTAACCCAATCATACATACATAAACTTATAAGCTTTAAAACCTTAATTTGTATCTTGAAACAACTTTGTAAAAACCAAATTTAGATTACACTGTTTTAAATAAAACTCTTAGTAACCTTATATCTTAAAAGACTTTGGAAGAAAATTGAATTAAGCCATCTTTTTAATAATAGCAATCTACAAAAACACATGGGTGAATAAACCTAATTATAATGAAACAGATTATTGTTTATAATATAATATATATGTGTATATACATATATATATATACATATGTATATATATATATATATTAGTTTTAAGGCAGACACTAGTTAGGCCTGGATGGGATTAGAACTTTAGATAAGTTTTGAGACAGTTGTACACCTTAACTTTATAAAAGCAGCCTGAGAAACATCCTAAAAACATCTAAACACACACACACACACACATACACACACACACAGAGATGTTTTGATTAGGCATGCCAAAGCGTTCATAATGAGCTAAAAAAGTAAAAAGTAAGTGGTCACAATTGATAGGAGACAGAGACATACACAGAAAACATGCACAATGTCACACAGAGTAATTACATTCATTTAGAGTTTACTCTTACTAAACAAACCATTTTTTGTCATTATCTTTAGCAGATTAGTCAGCTAGACTCCTAAGTAGTTCATAACAGATCTCCAATACAAACACTCTACCCTTTGTCCAATCCTTATCAGACCAATGCAGTAAAAACATATATATAAAAACTATATTAGTCTACAGAATTTTAACCACAAATTAGTTATGATTTTCCTACAGGGTGGCAAGATGGTGTCACCCATGAGTTTCCTATTCCTACGGAGTGGCAAGATAGCGTTGGACATGTGGTGGCTTCATCATAGTGGCAGAATTCCCTATTACCACATGGTATCTCCAAAGGGTCTCTCAAATGGAACACAAAGACAAGTTACATGCAGTATACAGACTCAAAATAGCAATGTGTTATAGGAATAAAAGACATCTCCCCCTGAGAGACAGGTCCATATGAGTTAGGCATGCTGATGAAAAGACCAAATTGAAGCACGCTAAGTTGGGATTTAAAGGTTTTGTTGGCCTGCGTGGCTGTGACATCACTTGATAGTTTTAGAGAATTACTCATAGGTTGTAGAACTTTTTTTTTTAAATATAATCCTGTCTTTAAGCTATAGAGGCTTATCTAGATTTAGGATTACTAGGGCTAGGGCAAATGGCAGTAAACCTTTAAGCTTTGAGGGGCTCTGTTATTGTCCAGTTTACTCTAGGTATTTATAATTAGATCCTGGATTTCCTCATAAACAGTCTTTGCTATTACCTAGAAAGCCAAGAGCTCCAACCCTGTAGAACCCAGCCATATATAGATCTACCGTTTGAAGGGACCTTAAACAAGTTTAGAATCTGATATACTACACTGAGCTATAGAGAACAAAGTTTTATTAATTTTAAAACAAACCAATTAATTAAAAATAAAACCTCTAATTAAACTGCCTATTTAAAATACCCACAAATAAAGACCCATTTTTTTTAACCTCGTGGCTGTAAGTAAGCCTAATTTTATCAGCAGAGAACAGTGAAAGTTAGAATGTTTTTAAATGTTATTGTATATAGCATCCTAGAATAATAATTATGATGGGCAGCATTAATTAGCACTATATTTTAGCATAAATAATGACATGTTATTAATAGAATAAATTTCCCCTTTAGAATAAATGAATTGTAAATAAGTTACAATATTTTTTATTCTAGATACACTTTTATGGGTGACCAAAGTTAAATCTTAATTAAATCACTGTTTTCAATTTTAGAAAACATATTTAAGAGAATTTAAATACATTTAACATTTAAGGACAGCAACAATTACCATCACAACTACACAGATGTAACCTATCTGTTAATTTAGATTTTACCTTTGAATGGAATTTAGAATCTTTGACAAAGATAGGCAGACAAGTCCTTGTTAGCCCCGGGACAAGGGAAAGTGTCCTCGGTGTGAGTGTTTCTGCGACTCCTGTAGGGTACCAGTACAAAGAGAGTTGGGTTGGGGTATTTAGGGCAGACCACTATGGAAGGTAGGTGGGCAAGGGAGTGGGTCAGAGGAGGAAGTCAGAGAAGGTTGCAGATGGGAAGAAGGTGGTTTGGTTAGGCACAGGGACCTTGGTCACCAGAGCTGGCACCCCACCCTTTAAAAAAATTTTTTTTTGGTCCCTAGAGTAGGGTCTGTGAACCCATCTTGGGGGCATGTAGCCCCCTCCTGTCAACACCGTTGCCATGGGGCTGGGGAGCCAGCAAGATGTGGCTAGGGAGAGCACATATGGTCACGGTGGGCTGCCAGGCCATCACTTGCACTTGTCCCTGGTGCCCCAAGCCTCCCTGGCCTCCCCACTGGCGGTGGAGCTGCCATGCCTTTGCACACCCTCTTTAGCCAGTTCAGGCACTGGGCGCCTTTCAGCTGGAGGCTGCTGGACAGAAACTGCTGGACAGAGGCTGCCTTCCTGTGCAGTGGGCCTGAGTATACACATATGCACATGCAGGGGCTGTAGCCCCTTTTGCATGTTACAGCTGGGGCTGAAACTATTGCAACACAGCACACATGCTTCTGCCCCGCCACTGCCGCCTCCATGATCATGGTCGCTGCAATTTACTGCCACACATCACTGCCAAGTAGCTGGCTAGGTGTGGCTTCAGCCCACTCAGAAGGGGCCGGGACCTGTGCTGTGTGTAGGCCCGAGGGAAGGGACCCTACTGGGTCCCTGGAGGACCCACTGAGCAGTGGCCCACCAGCGGCCCACCGGGCGAGACCCTGGGGCAGTAAGACTCCGTTCCCTGAAAGGCTATCGCTTTCCCTGACAGGTGTAAAGCCTGTAGTTTTATACCCTCCTTGGGCGATTGCCCACAGGTAGCAGTTTATTTGCTCCCAGTCCAGGCGGCTCCCCTATTTTTCCAAACAGCCATACTTTCCCAGGGTAGGTGTCAGTTAGCATGTCTGGAGCCAGTTTTTCTGTTCTTTTTTGTTGTTGTTGCTGTTGTTGTTGTTGTTTTTTCAAAAAGCCTGTCACCGGATGGACTGACTAAAGTGTACTCCCATTTGTTGTTTTAAAACCATTGGTTAGGGGGAGAGAGAGAAGAGAAGAATAGCGAGATTGGGGGAGGGGGGACCCAGCCGGAACTGCAGGAGCATTTCTAACTGTCCCCAGCCAGGTTGGGGGTTAGAGACCTTGGAGTATGATCTCCCATTGCACAGAGAAGGAAAGAATGGGGGAGAAGATTAAGGATTAGGGAGGGTAAATTTAGGGAAGGGGCGGCTAGCTTTAGTGCAGTCCATCCCCTGAGACAGGACCAGGGAACTCTGACATGAACCCTGTGCTTTGGGTTGCTCACTGAAGTTTGTGAGTCCTGTGGGCGAATATTACATCCTGCCAATCACGGTGCAGGGGCTCCAAAGAAGTCCTGAGCATCGGATGAATGTCCGCACGTGAGGGTCCCATACCATCCAAGCCACCGGTGGTGTTTGGTTCTGAAACATCAGGTGGTGAGGTGTAGGACCAGTGGACAGAGAAAGATGGATTGAAGTAAAAAGGATTAGTAGAATTAAAATATTAGGATCTCACCCTTCAGTTGCTCCTGGCTGGTGTCACCACAAATGTTATCAGCAATCATTGTTCTCAGAAGATCTTGGTTCTTGTGCTCCAAATGTAAGACTCCAAGCAGAACACGTGAATGGGGTGAGGTAGAATAGCTTTATTCAGGGAAGGGGACTCATGAGTTCTGCCAGGTGAGGGAAGGGAAGAAGAAGAAGGGCTGGGGTCTCTTGGTAGGTTGTTTTTATATGACCTTGAACTTGGAGGTGGAGAAACAAAATCTCATCATCTGATTCCTCTCACCTGTGGGCTAGGGGGAGGAGCCCTTGAGCTAAAAAGGGGAGCAGTCCCAGACTATCCCTAACCTAGCCTGCCTCATCACTTACAGAGTTAAAAGTGTATACATGTAAACAGCTATAGTTCTCTTATCTAAGGTACATTCTATCTAATAAGGTCTTTGACATTTCTGCTCCTTATGACAAATGCTACATGTTCTGCTATTTAGTTCTGACATTTGTCAGATAAACATTGGTTTATCTGAAATTGGCTAGATAAACATTGTTTTATATATATAATATGCAACTGAGCATCAAAACAGGGGCTATTTGAAATTACTGACACTGCCTTGCCTTAACCATTGGAAAATTTAGGGTTTTTAATTGTTAGTACTGTATTGACAGTACTGACAGCCACTAACTTGTTACTTTACCTAGCCAAAATTCAAGGTTTAAACTGTGATGCTGCTATTGGCTTCTTTATGTATTATATGTCTGTCTTCTTCAAGTATATGAGCCTTCTACAATAGTTTAAAAAGGCACTACCAAGTTGGTACCTTAGCTTCTTTTACAAGTTTGTGCAAATGTTCCCAACCGTAGTAAGAGAGGTTTAGTAGTACTATATACCATTATATTAATTGCTAAACTATTAACCACAGTTATTTTAAGTTTAGTCATTGTGGTTCTAATCCTATTGGGGCATTTATAAACTAGCCCTGGAAAATGACTCTGACAAGTGCTTATCTATCAACCAGATCAAACATTCTTAAGTATTGGGGTCATTTTGCATTTTCCTTGCAAAGTTTTGTAACTGCTGTCTGCTGACACTTTACAGCAACTTAGAGGTATCAGTTCATCCCCTATGGAACAGACAATTAGATTGAATTAAGCCTAGCCTAAGAACCATTTTTAAATAAATCTCTTTGTTGCTTAATTTGGCCAAAAAGGTCTCATGGCACTGACTTCTGATCTGCTTGATTCTCCCTCCTCCATTGGACAAAAATCTCACTTTCTGGACTTTCTGGGAGAAGACACTCCCACACCAAGGGACAGAACTGCCAAACTGGCAAAAGTCTTCAGAAACAACTGTTCAGAGAAACAGTTTAAGAGGATGTGACCCCAGAGTGTCACTATCTCACAACTTCTTAGAGGAGCAAATGGCATTCGGCCACCTGAGACAGTTCTAAAGGACTGCACAAGTGAGGGAACTGCTCCAGATCCAGATGGAGTCAGTTATGCCAGGCCTCCAAAAGTAACCAAAACAGAGATTTTTTTAAAAAGGAGCTCTTACACAAGTGCCCTGATGTTTCAGCTTTCTTGGCTTCTGGCAAAAGGCAAACTCATGTCTTTGGCCAAGGCCTTCTGTTTGAACAAAGGCAATATAACGTTCAATGGTATCTAACTTCTGTCTAGGAACACCGAGAGTCTTCTTTCTGTGTAGAACTGACTCATTGACGTTTACTCTCTAATTATACTAACACCTGCCCCCTCGTACACTTGGCCCCTAATGTATTCAGCCCTTAACTGTCCACTATAGTGGCAGTCCAAAATAGAGGGCCATCTAAGAGTTAAAATAGCTACAGATATAAATACCTATAAACAAAATAACCATAAGACTGTCACTTTTCAAAATGAAAGGTTAGATTCTTTATCCTTCCTCCTATACCTGGCAAGGCCCCTTCTGATGCTCCTATCATTTTTAATGTCAGGTCATGCCTTCTAAATCAGATTTATCTCTTCCAGAATGAAAGCCTTTAGGACTAAAATCATGAGGCAAGAAGACTATTGAACTCTACAAATGAATGCGATCTCCATGAACATCCCAGATCTCCATGAGAAATATTAATTATGCTGGACAATAATTCAGACACCTTGTGTCCAAATGAGTCCCAAGGGAAAAATAGGAGAGACAATTCCCCTTGTAGGTAGGTTCTGCTGCCCCTTGTCAGCTCAAAGCAGATAATGAAGATAGGCCTCCCCCCTTTAATAACTACCCAAAAAGAATTTTTTGGAATATTTTCTCCCAGGGGGAATTTGAGGCAGGCTAAATCAGGGACTCATAGAAAAAAAACATTGCATCTTAGATTAACCATTCTTTGGCTCACCTGGCAGGCAACCATCCATGCCCCTCCCCAATCATGATTATTGGCTGGGAATCTCCTTCTTCTCCCCTTCCCATATGTTATTATAGGTTTTAAAAGCACCCATTATAGGAAGCCAGAAACATGCTCTCTTGGCTTCCGGCTTCCACCTAGGCCCCACCATGCTTCCCTTTGTATTTCTCTTCCCTAATTTTTAATAAACTCCCTTTACACCCACGTGTCCCCCCATGGATTCTTTCTGGTGGGATACAAAGAATTTGGAAGTCTTCTGATCACAGACTGCACATTAACAATTGTATTTATTCTTTGAAGAAATGTCTATTCAGTTCCATTTCCCTGTCAGATTTAAAAAATTTTTTTATATTGAGTTGTATATATTATGGATCTTAACTCTTTATCAAATACATACTTTTTGAATACTTCTCCTACTATTATTTTTCTTTTTTATTTTACTGATTTCTTTGCTGTGCAGAGCTTTTTCGTTTCATCTAGTCTTGCCTTTTTTTTTTTTTTTTTTGCTTTTGTCACCTGTGCTTTTAGTATAATATCTAAGAAATCATTGCCAAAGTCAAGAAGCTGTTTCTGTTTGTTTTCTTCTAGGCCTTTTATGGTTTTGTGTCTTGCACTAAAGTATTTATTCCACTTTGAGCTTATTTTTGTGTATGGTGTAAGATAAGGTTCCAAACTCACTGTTACATATGTGGATATTTAGTTTTAGTTTATTGAAAACTCTCCCCTATCCATTGTGTATTCTTTGCACCAAATTAAAGATCAGTTGACAAAATAAGTACACATTTGTTTCTTAGTGTGTTCTTCTGTTCCACTGGAGTCTGTTTTTCATTACTGTAGCTTAGTAATATGTTTTGAAATCATGAAATGTGATACCTCCAGCTTTGTTTTTCTCATTCAGA
Organism: Castor canadensis; assembly: GCF_047511655.1. Classification (NCBI taxonomy): domain Eukaryota; kingdom Metazoa; phylum Chordata; class Mammalia; order Rodentia; family Castoridae; genus Castor; species Castor canadensis. The sequence continues at coordinate 96,809,445 of NC_133396.1, read as the reverse complement.
ATTGCTTTGGTTATTTGTGGTCTTTCAATGTTCCATATGAATTTTAGGACTATTTCTATAAAAAATATAATTGGTATTTTGATAGTAGAAATCCTTTGGGTATTATAAATCTGAGTATCCATTTCCCTCCCCCAGAAACAAGCTTTCTGCCCCCTTCTCTTTCTCTCCTTCTATAAATCACATAATGCATATACTGGTTTGTTTAATGATGTCCCATAAGTCCTGTAGGCATTCTTTACATTTTTCACTTTATTCTTTTTGTTCCTCTGACTGGGCAATTTCAAATTACCTGTCTTTAGGCCAACTGATTCTTTCTTCTGACGGATAAAATCTACTTTTGAAGCTCTCTGTTGAATTTTTCAGATTAGTCATTTTGTTCTTCAGCTTTCAGAATTTGTTCCATGTGTTTGTGTGTGTGTGTTTCTGTCTCTTTGTTGAGCTTCTCATTTTTTGTTCATGTGTTGTTTTCTGGAATTTGTTTGGTTTTATGTGTTCTTTTATAGCCTTAAAATGATTGTTTTGATTTTTTTTGTCAGACTGTTGGCAAATCTTCATTTCTTTAGGATTTGTAACTAGACCTTTATTTTGTTCCTCTTTCAGGGCTTGTTTCCCTAATTCTTTATAATCCTTGTAGCCTTGTGTTGGTATCTGCACATTTGAAGAAATAGTCACCATTTCTAGTCTTTACATTCTAGCTTCAGTACAGAAAGCCATCATCAGTCCCCACAGGAGATTCTGTGTTAGCCGACTGACAGAGTCCATGGATGGGTGGGCTTGCTGCTGGAGTATGCAGGCAGGTGGGCCTACTGATGGCATGCAGAGGTAGACAGGTGTAGTGTCAGAGTCTGTGGGGACAGGCCTGGTGTTGGGATCTGCCAGGATGGGCCTGGGTCTGGTGCTTACAATGAAGCCATAGATTCACTTTTTCTTCCCTTCCCCGCAGTACATCTTGTGAGATGGAGGGACCTGTCAGCACTATGTTGCACAGCCTTGGTGGAAAAGTGATATGGATAAAACTGCTCCTATCCTCCTGTGCATCTTCTCTGGTTTCTGTGCTCTAGCTGGGTGCTATAACCTCTCACCTGGATTGCAGGGCTCTCATGATGGTAATTTTGTTGAATAACTATTAAATGAATGTTTTCAATTCTTTAGTAATGTGTTATATGTTGTGATTTTGTTATTTAAGTCACCACAGATGCATATTTAAAGGACATAAATGAAGAAATAAATGCATAAGATTATATTTTACTAGTTATGAGAAATTTTTCCTAACCAAAATTCTATTTATCAAATTTAATTTGATTTACTAAAAACAAGTGTAGAGTGATATGTGGTATAAGTATATAAAATACTAGCCTAAGGCATAGTTGGCAAATTAGTAAGTTCATTTTCCATTGCTCTTCCTGTCCACTGTCCCCTGCTGTAAACTTTTCATCGTGAGGTTAATGTCCCAATGGCATTATTCCAGACCTCCCTCTTACCCTGCTCCTGTTCAGTTCAGACAGCCTGCATCTATCCTAAATCTGTTCCCTCACAGCCCTGCTTATATCTGTAACTAACAAACTAATTTGAGTCCAAGAGTTAAGAACTGATAATCACTTAATTTATCCCAGAAGACAATTTTACTTAACTTTGAACTTTTCTCACTTAATCTGTAGAAATGAAACTGGGAGAATGACAGGCCCATGGCTGGCCACTAGGGGATAAAGTTTTGGAAAGGCAGCCATGACCGGTATTCTTCAAATCACAAGACCCAGGCAACTAATCATACATTAGCCTGTCCTGACCATTTTGTGACTTCTCTAGGGTTTTCTTTCTTTAAAAACAAAGTTATTAGATCCCTTTTCTTTTAATGACAATTGTAACTTCTAAGTCTTCTTCTATCAAAGTCCCTTCTTTAAATTACCCTGATTTAATAAACTGGAGATTCTATTTGGTTTAAGAATTGAACATTTATGGCTCAGAAATTGAGAGAAGGACTGGTTTTCATCAAATTCTCCACCGTAGTCCAAATGGCAGTGGGACATATTTTGACCAGTTCTCGTTTAACATTTCTGAGTAATCAACAAAGTATACAAACCAGGGAGGGTTTATTAGCACTTTGTTCTTCTTAGAAGCAGAGTGTTGAATAAATGTCTTTTCCTTTTGGAAAAAATTTTACTAGTAACCATAGCAATAATAATTCCATCTCCAAGTGAAAATTATTATTGTTATCTTCGTTGGCAGCCCCAGTTTCTTTCTTGTCACAAGTAGACAGAAGGCAGACACTGTCTTGAAGTCTATAAAAGGCTCACCTAAGCAGAATGGAGAGCAGCTGTTTTCTCTCTCAGCTGAGAACAGAACAAGAGAATAATGGCTTAACCAGAGAATGAGGGGCTTAAGCTAGATGTGAGGAAGTGGTTCCTGGCAGTGTGCTGGATGTGTTGTCACCAGAGTTTACAGAATCCTCTTCTTTAGAAGCCTTTAAAAATAGCTTAGAAGATCAGTGCCTGGAATGGCAGACATATGCCCTGCCTTGCCTGTGTCCATCGCACATTTAATATATTCTTGTAGGGGCAGCTGTGCCCATGTAGATTGTGAGAGCAGAAGCAATCGGCTAGGTCCTACCTGTACCAGACTTATAGCATGAGCCCTATAAATGTGAATGGATGATTGCAGATGAGAGTTTTGGTAAAATGACTTAGCAATGATCAATTATAGTCTATTAGTTTTTGGCTAGTTAACCCTATCATTATTGTTCTATAATTATTTAATAAAACAAGATTTGACCAGATGCACACCATTTGGCCAGAAATGTCTTTGAAGAGTCATGGAGTCCAACTCCCTTCCTCTGGGTGAACTTTTTCCACTTGATGATTCTGCACAGACTTTTGAATAACAATCCAGAATTCTCTGAAGTGGGAGTTGTAGGCTATTTTCAGAAATTATTCAAATATACATGGAGAAAACAGTTCATAGGAAAACTTTAACCCGAGTTAAATATGAATATCCCTTCTTGTAGCTCAACTGATTATCTCTCATCAGAGGAATGTGCTAAAAATTGCTTTCATTTAAAAAGTAATGGTCAGAACCCTGCTCAGTTCTTCAGCAACAATAATATTTTACCTCAAAGCTGACATTTATATGCTAGCAACTCATTTGTTACAAATTCTAATTGCAGAGCAACAACCCAAAAAAGGCAATGCAAAAGGCAAAAAGAAAAAAGACTCGGAAACCCTTTGAGATCCCATCTAATTAAAAATGCAAATTAAGAGAGAAACCTCAAGTCATAAGTCCTGCTCAGTCTTCTCAAAGGCACCAATTACCAGTGACTCATTGGGAAAGGGACTGTCTTTAATTTTAAGACAAATTTCTTAACAATATTCCATTGGCAGAAAATTAAAATGACTGCCAGCTAAGAAGTACAATTAACACTTCAACCTTTGTAATACAAACTTTACTCATTCTTGTTCTGTTTCTTTAGCAACCACTAATGTAGACAATTTGCCACTGGATTTTTCTGAGGTCTAAGAACATTTTGTTTTTCAGTGATAGGCAATCTCATCTCCGATCTAATCCAACCCCTTCCCATGAAACCATACAGAGAGACATTCCAGAAAAGAACAGACTCATCATTGGTGAAATAAAAAAGAAGACTTTAGAGGGCAAGATAGAAGAGGATGTTATTGCAGAATAAATATCCTCAGACAGGAAATAAGGATTACTAAGAAATTCTTGCTGGGACTGGGTCTAACCATGCATTAACATGAGTAATGTATCTTATATGTTAAGGCCTCATTGTTGCTTTGTCCTCATGTATTAATTAATAACTTATACATCATACCATTTATCATCATGAAAATTGACATAGGTTATAGAATAGAATTTGTTAAAGTCATAGAACAGGAAGAAAAATACAAGAGATTATCTAAACTGATTTCTTCAGTTGGGCTCCCACCTAATAGGAATTGGATTCCTGTGTCAGTCAAGGTCCAACCAGAAGATAGTAACCACACAATAACTTGAACAAGAAAAATTTAGCATAAAGAATTTCTACTTATAACAGAAGAATGAAGAAACAAGGGATTGGCTAGTATGAAGTTTAGAGATCTCTGAAGAACATAAGACAGGAAATAAAAGGGACAATTACACTACCACTCAGGCTGACATAGAATATTCAAGAAAGACCCCTTCTCTGTCCTCCAAGGTGAGATCCAGAGAGGGAGCAGCCACAGTTCACTGAATAATGAATTCACTGAGCTGTCAAGAGGCAGACTTTGCTAGGAATTCATCCTCCAGGGTGCTAAGGGAAGCCTGCACCCAAGAATGTGCTGAAAACTTCCACAAAGGATCATCCAGGAGCTCTTATGACAGACAGGTCTGCTGGCAGTGAGTGCACTCTATTGCAAAGACACGAAGTGGTGCAGGGATCATCTGCTGGCCAGAGGGCATGCTTCAGAAGCTGGGCATTTGGATTCATGTTCAAGAGAACCCATCCTTGATGCAGGAGCCAGGCATTGGAGAAGTTTCCTGTTTTGCAGGCTCTGGGCACTGGGAAAGCCAGGCACTCTGTGGAAGCTGGGTGCTAAGAGAAGTTGTGCATGCAGCAGGAAAGTGCCCTGGGAAAGACACTTGCACTGCAGGAGTTGAGCACTGTAGAAGTTGCGTATACTGCAGGATGTGGCCAAGAAGGCAAAAAGAACCAGCAAGCATAACGCCATCTACTACCAGTGTTCTTCTAGCATTCTCTACTGACAAAACATTGTGTCTACTGGCAATGGAGAAAAATTTAAAGGGCCCCATTGCCATTTTCACAGAAGGGGCAATAAAGTTTAGATTTAGAGCTGAAAATACACCAATATCAGTGTTGTCTATCATATAACAATCACTTTACATATTGCCAAACTCATTCCCTACAATCTTTCTAAAGGGCAAATATCACCACATGCATGCAGAAGATGACAGAGTTTAAGAAAAATCATAGTACTAGTAAGAAGCAGAGGGAGGATTCAAGTCTGATTTGGACCAACTTCAAACCCCTTGTCTTTCTATAACAGGTTTTCTTCGATAATGCCTGGACTTCTTGGAAAAGTGGTAGCCTAGGAATCCAAACTCAGAGAGGGCGAAGGGATGAGGAGTACAAGGTAGAGGTAGGTAGGGATTCTAACAAGCTGAGTTGTGGTAGAAATGGGATTGGATTTCTGTGAAGTATAGAGCCTAGAAGAATCTGAAAGGCAGTCTGGAATAAGACTAAGGTAAGGAACTAAATTAAACCGAAGTCCAAAGGGATCGGGCAATGAGATTGAGATTAATTTAAGGCAATGGAATGAAACTGAGGGCAGGAACACACCAAAGCAAAGAAAAAAGTTCCTAACCCATCAAGAATTCCCTGAGATACATCACCACCAACGACTACTGGGTGACTGTGGTCATGTCTGCAGACAGGGTGGGGGGTGGCTAGAGTTATGATTCCAAGTCAAGAAGGATAGCAAGTTAATGGCCAAGTTCACACAAAAACCTATCTCCCTTGATGCCCGTTTCTGTGCTCTGCCCACATGGTCATTGCTAACTGTTCATTCTAAAGTGGCACAGCAACAGACAAAAGAGGATGGAAGACCTATGCCACAGAGTCCCTGGCTTGTTGAAGTGGTCAGAGGACACAAAAGTGGAAAACAGTGACAAGTTTAGTTCAGTTATATCATTTGATGTTTTCATAGCACTTTACATTTTCTTCCTTTGCATTCTGTGAAACTCCACGAGTGTGGTAAGCATCAGAATCCCTAGAATCCCTGCTCACAGAGCTTCACATCATCACTGATGTTAATCAGGGTCCTCCAGTCATCAGTTCCCAGCCTTCACTGAACATTGGAGTCACCTGGAAAAATGTTCGAAAAATAGTGATGCCTGGGATTAATTCATACCAATAATGACAGTGTGTTCGAAAATTCTTCAAGTGATTCTAATATAAAGTAAGGGTTGAGTAGTATCTTTTTCTGACTATAGTACGATGACACTGAAGGTGGTAAAAAATAGCTTAACCCCTTCTTTCTCTTTACCCTCTGGTGGGGTTCTAAAGACAACTTTCGCAGAGCAGTTGTCCACTGTGCTACGTTGCCATTGACATCTCAGGAGGTGCAGTGACTCTGCAGGAAGATGCTATGGAGATGTGTGGGCTTCAGAAGCTGTATCACATGCTGAGGACATATGCAGCAGGCAGGATTGGCATTCCCTGCCTGGGAAAAGCAAACTTGTTAGGGTTCTAAAGGTGACCCATTTGTTGGCCTTATGTAAATGAGGTATGCTCCCCACAACTACCTGGGGTCAGTGGTTTAACTAGGAAACTCCAGTCTTCAGGCACATATGTGATGTGGCTGAAACATCATTCTGCTTGGTGATAGGTGAAGCCCTAAAGACTCAATCTGGTCTTAATGAACATCCAAGAATCTAGATGTTCACACCCTGCTGAGACAGGGGCTTCTGCCAATGATGCAGGTAGGGAAGTCTGTGGTTTCTTGCAGTGTCAGATTTGTTCAGTTGGGTTTAAACAAATACCATAATTTCTGTCCCAGGGTACAAACAAACAGGTCTCACTGCTGTATCCAGATGCTATATCTGCCCTCAGAACTAGTGTGTCTAATTTAAGAATTTTTATTTAACCTTCAATTTTCTCTCTGTCATGCCATTCCATATTATTTAAAATATCTCATTAGCTTTGTGAAAGAGAGTAAAACTCAATATTTAAGCTAGATAAAATTCTTTTAAAAATTATCCTGAAAAATTTTAATTACATGCACAAAATAACTTAATGAATCTATTGTGTGCTTTAACAATGATCAACTCATGGCAAAGCCCCGAGTTCAAACCCCAGTACCACCAGAAAGAAAAAAAAAATATATGAACTTTTAAAAGTAGTACATAATATTTTTACAGCTAAAATATTAATAATAATGGTCAGATATCATCTAATACCTAGTATTCTAACAACCAGTTTTATTAGTTTTATATCAATTATGTAAATGTTTTGCATTAAAAATCCAAAATCCAAAGAAGTTATATGCATTGTAATTAGTTGAAATTAATTTCTTTTAATCTATCAGTTCTCTTGATCTGCTTTTTTTGCCTGTAATTCATTTCTTGAAGAAGCTGAGGAATTGCTACAGACTAGGTTTCACCTATTGCACGTCCGTGGTATCCGTTAACATGTTCTCCTGTCCTCTGCAGTTCACATGGCTTACTCATCGGACATATAAGTTTAAGGGGGTTTTTGTTTTTGTTTCTAAGGTGCTAGGGTTAGCACTCAGGGCCTCATGCTTGCTAGTCAAGGGCTTTACCACTTGGGCCAAACCTCCTGTCCAAGTTTAAGTTCTTTTGGCAACACTACTTCAGAAATGATACCATCTTCTAACATCAGGCAGCACACCAGGTCTGGGTTCCACTGCTTTTGTAATCTTAGTAGTCATTAGGTCATTGAAACCTAAACCCGTTCATCACTAGGGATTGAAAAATGGTAAATTCACATTCTATCATTCCTCTGTCATTTTTAAAAGTTGGGGTATCTCTATAAGAAAAATTTCCCTTCATCTAAATTTGAAGACTCAGTGGTACAGTTCACATAGGAAAGAAAGGACAAAGTGTTGATTTTATTTCCATTTACCTCTCTTCATTTACTCATTCTTGAAATAATGAGTGGTTCATAAGATTTCTCAAATGGTGATCAGTTTTAAAATAGCTTTGAGTTATAATTAATGCACAATAAACTGTACTATTTGATGTATTGTGATTTTATTATTGTTGTAATTAATGGATAATTACAAAACTATAGCCCATTACCCCAAAAAGTTTTCTCCTACCTCTTAGGAGTCCCTTGTTTCAACTCCCTTTACCTACCTCAGATTCCCCAGGCAACCACTCTTGTGCTTTCTATCATCACAGATGATATTAGAATCTTCTAGAATTTTATATAAATGTAATCATACAGTATGTTCCTGTGTCTCTTTCCTTTTTGCAAGGGAATCTGGGTTTTTTTGCCTCAGAATTATTTTGAGACTCATCTATAGTATTGTATGAGTATATAGATCATTCCTCTTTATCTCTGTGTAGTATTTCATTCTATGGGTCTCTGGGTTTATGGTTTCACCAAATTTGGAAAAATTTTAGCCATTGTTTCTTTAGATATTTTTTATATGTTCCTTGTTCTATCTTTACTCATTCAGAGACCCCAATTTTACATATATTGTGCCACTTCAAATTGTCTCACAACACTCTTCTCCATTTACAAAATTTCCCTCATTTTTTCATTTTCCATAGATTCTATCTTTGTGTCTTCAAGTTCATTATCTTTTTATTCTGCAATGTCTGCTCTGCCATTAATCACACCAGTTTATTTTACATGTGAATCATATTTTTATGTCTAGAAGTTCAGCCTGTTATCTCTTTCTCTCATCCATCTATCTTTCTAATCTATATCTGTACTTGAGTTATTTAACTTTTCCTCCAGGTTCTTCATTATACGGAATATAGTTATAATTACTTTTTTAAATGTTCTTTTCTAATGGTTCTCTCATCTTCTGAATATTCATTAAGTTGATTTTTCTACCTCATTATGGGTAATATTTTTTGGCTTTATTGTATGCCTGGTCATTTTTTACTGGATGTCAGCCTGAATTCTACTTTGTTGAGTGCTGTATATCTTTGAATTGCTGTAACTGCTCATGAGCACTATTGTGGGAATCTGTTTAAGTTTCTTGGACTCAGTTTGAGTTTTACTTCATCTATTATTCAGTTGTTCCATACTACAGCTTCAGCATTTTGTATACAGTTAATTTTTTCCCCACAATTGTGGCAAAATCCTTTGAGTGCTTTACCCAATGCTCTGTGAATTATGTGGTTTTCTACTCTGGCTGGTGGGAACAGATGCAATTCCCAGCCCTGTGTGAGCACCAGGGCTCATTCTTTCCAATCTTCTGGAGAGTCCTTTCTCCAGTATTGGGTAGCTTTCCCACATTAATGGCTGATTAGTGCACAGAGATGCAGACCTGAGTGGGGGTTCTGCAGCTTAATATTCAAGTACTCCAGGAGGCATGTGTGTGTTGAAAATCAAGTTCCATTTTAGATGTGCAATGTTCAAGATGTGTGAAAGTTCTTTGAATAGAGATGTTCAATAGAAAGTTGGAAATGAAGTCTAGAGTTCTGAGGAGATGTCTGGACTAAAGAGATACCTCTGGGAACCAGGATCACATAACACGCTATTTCAATTGTGGCAATGCAAAAATTATCTGGGAAGAGACATAACAGAGAGAGCCTAGGACTGAAGTCTATAGAATCCTAACATTTTCGGAATGAAGGGAGAGTTCATAGAAAGTGGACTAGAAATAACAGCTAGTTAGATGGGGGAAACCCAAGAGAGAAATGTATCATGAAAGTTACTAGAGAACATATTTTTTTTGTTTTTGTTTTGTTTTGTTTTTTAAAAGAGTGCTGTTGACTAAGCTGTTGATTAGTGTTAAATAAGATGGGGATAGAGGAGATCCCACTGGATTTGGTAATAGGAATGTCTAGTGATCTTCATAATAATAGTTTTGGCAGAGCAGTGAGAGCAGAGGCCATGTTACAGTGGTTTGAATAATGAAGAGCTGAGGAAAAGAAACAGCACATTACTGCAACTCTTCCAAGAAGTTTGGCTCCAGAAAGAAAATGAAAAATAAAGAAAACTATGAAGTCAAGTGGGAGTCAAATGAGACCTTTGGCTCAGACATGAAGCATCTCCTTACCTTTCCCAGGGGCTCTCTTTTTTATAAAATGAAATGTGTGTAAGTATAGTATTTCTCAAATTAGCTCTCCCTACTTTTAGTCAGAAAAAATTCCTTAAAAATTTTGTCATTGTGGTCCATCAGGCTGTGTGTTTGGTGAGTCCATAGCTATTTTCATGGAATGTTGTCATCCAAAGGCACTGGGGCTGCAAACAGATGCCATTTGTAAGCAGTACCTCTGCAAAAACAACTCAGCTGTTCTTTCTATCTCAAGTTTTAATCAAACAAGCCCATTTCCCCAACTACAGTCAGATTACTGTCTTTAGAATCTAAATTTTGCTCAGTGCCTTCAACATAGCTGCATCGCTGATAGAATAAACCCAGGACATGCAGTGTCCTCCATGACATAGGCTGGTCACCTCTCCAGGCTCTGTTCACAACCGCTCTCCACCTTACAGTTTTCACCCTGTGCTACTTGTAATTCCCACATATAGGAGGCTGTTCCATTCCATTCTCTGATGGCATCACCTCCTGTGTTCTGCTCATCTTTCAAAGCTCATTGTCTTTTCCAACAAGTATTTTCTGCTTTAATCTTTCAGAGAACTTCTGGTCTACATGCACTTCCACACATCATCTTTTTTTCTTTTAATTTTTATTTTTTTATTATTCATATGTGCATACAATGTTTGGGTCATGTCTCCCCCCTGCCCCCATCCCTTCCCTTACCACCCACTCTGCCCCCTCCCTCTCCCCCGAACCCCCTCGATAACCGGCAGAAACTATTTTGCCCTTATCTCTAATTTTGTTGAAGAGAGAGTATAAGCAATAATAGGAAGGAACAAGGGTTTTTGCTAGTTGAGATAAGGATAGCTATACAGGGAGTTGACTCACATTAATTTTCTGTGCATGTGTATTACCTTCGAGGTTAATTCTTCTTGCTCTAACCTTTTCTCTAGTTCCTGGTCCTCTTCTCCCATTGGCCTCAGTTGCTTTAAGGTATCTGCTTTAGTTTCTCTGCATTGAGGGCAACAAATGTTATCTAGTTTTTTAGGTGTCTTACCTATCCTCATATCTCCCTTGTGTGCTCTCGCTTTTATCTTGTGATCAAAATACAATCCCCTTGTGTTTGCCCTTGATCTAATATCTGCATATGAGGGAGAACATAAGATTTTTGGTCTTTTGGGCCAGGCTAACCTCACTCAGAATGATGTTCCCCATTCCATCCATTTACCAGTGAATGATCACATTGCGTTCTTCTTTATGGCTGCATAAAATTCTATTGTGTATAAATACCACGTTTTCTTTTTTTTTTTTTTTTTCATTTTTCTTTTATTATTCATATGTGCATACAAGGCTTGGTTTATTTCTCCCACCTGACCCCACCCCCTCCCTTACCACCCACTCCACCCCCTCCCGCTCCCCCCCTCAATACCCAGCAGAAACTATTTTGCCCTTATCTCTAATTTTGTTGTAGAGAGAGTATAAGCAATAATAGGAAGGAACAAGGGGTTTTGCTGGTTGAGATAAGGATAGCTATACAGGGCATTGACTCACATTGATTTCCTGTGCGTGGGTGTTACCTTCTAGGTTAATTCTTTTTAATCTAACCTTTTCTCTAGTTCCTGGTCTCCTTTTCCTATTGGCCTCAGTTGCTTTAAGGTATCTGCTTTAGTTTCTCTGCATTAAGGGCAACAAAAGCTAGCTAGTTTTTTAGGTGTCTTACCTATCCTCACCCCTCCCTTGTGTGCTCTCGCTTTTATCATGTGCTCATAGTCCAATCCCCTTGTTGTGTTTGCCCTTGATCTAATGTCCACATATGAGGGAGAACATACGATTTTTGGTCTTTTGAGCCAGGCTAACCTCACTCAGAATGATGTTCTCCAATTCCATCCATTTACCAGCGAATGATAACATTTCGTTCTTCTTCATGGCTGCATAAAATTCCATTGTGTATAGATACCACATTTTCTTAATCCATTCGTCAGTGCTGGGGCATCTTGGCTGTTTCTATAACTTGGCTATTGTGAATAGTGCTGCAATAAACATGGGTGTGCAGGTGCCTCTGGAGTAACCTGTGTTATAGTCTTTTGGGTATATCCCCAAGAGTGGTATTGCTGGATCATATGGTAGATCAATGTTTAGCTTTTTAAGTAGCCTCCAAATTTTTTTCCAGAGTGATTGTACTAGTTTACATTCCCACCAGCAGTGTAAGAGGGTTCTTTTTTCCCCGCATCCTCACCAACACCTGTTGGTGGTGTTGCTAATGATGGCTATTCTAACAGGGATGAGGTGGAATCTTAGTATGGTTTTAATTTGCATTTCCTTTATTGCTAGAGATGGTGAGCATTTTTTCATGTGTTTTTTGGCCATTTGAATTTCTTCTTTTGAGAAAGTTCTGTTTAGTTCACTTGCCCATTTCTTTATTGGTTCATTAATTTTGGGAGAATTTAGTTTTTTAAGTTCCCTATATATTCTGGTTATCAGTCCTTTGATTGATGTGTAGCTGGCAAATATTTTCTCCCACTTTGTAGGTGTTCTCTTCAGGTTAGAGATCATTTCTTTTCTTGAGCAGAAGCTTTTTAGCTTTATGAAGTTCCATTTATCTATGCTATCTCTTAGTTGCTGTGCTTCTGGGGTTCCATTGAGAAAGTTCTTGCCTTTACCTATTAATTCCAGAGTATTTCCTGGAAAATAGGAAGGATGAAGCCTACTTGGTCATGGTGAATAATCTTTTTGATGTGTTGTTGAATTCAGTTTGCCATGATTTTGTTGAGGATTTTTGCATCAATGTTCATTAAGGAGATTGCCCTTAGTTCTCCTTTTTGGAGGTGTCTTTGCCTGGTTTTGGGATAAGTGTAATACTGGCTTCATAAAATGTGTTAGGCAGTTTTCCTTCCCTTTCTATTTTGTGGAACAGTTTAAGGAGGGTTGGTGTCAGTTCTTTTTTAAATGTCTGATAGAATTCAGTAGAAAATCCATCAGGTCCTGGACTTTTCTTTTTAGGGAGACTCTTGATTGCTGCTTCAATTTCATTTTGTGTTATAGATCTATTCAGGTGATTAATATCCTCTTGGTTCAGTTTTGGATGATCATATGTATCTAGAAATTTGTCTATTTCTTTAAGAGTTTTGAATTTATTTGAATATAGGTTCTCGTAGTCTCTTATGATTTCCTGGACTTACATGGTGTTTGTTGTAATCTCCCCTTTTGCATTCCTGATTCTACTAATTTGGTTTTTTTCTCTCTCATTTTAGTCAGGTTTGCCAGGGGTCTGTCGATCTTGTTTATTTTTTCAAGGAACCAACTTTTTGTTTCATTAATTCTTTGTATGGTTTTTTTGGTTTCTATTTCATTGATTTCAGCTCTTATTTTTATTATTTCTCTCCTTCTATTTGTTTTGGGATTTGCTTGTTCTTGTTTTTCTAGGAGTTTGAGATGTATCATTAGGTCATTGATTTGGGATCTTTCAGTCTTTTTAATATAAGCACTCATGGCTATAAACTTTCCTCTCAGGACTGCCTTTGCTGTGTCCCATAGGTTCCGGTAGGTTGTGTTTTCATTTTCATTGACTTCCAGGAACTTTTAAATTTCCTCTTTTATTTTCAATGACCCATTTTTCATTAAGTAATGAGTTATTCAGTTTCCAGCTGTTTGCATGTTTTTTGTCTTTTGTTGTTGAGTTCTAGTTTTATTGCATTGTGATCAGATAGTATGCATGATATAATTTCTATTTTCTTATATTTGCTGAGGCTTTCTTTGTGCCCTAGGATATGATCTATTTTGGAGAAGGTCCATGGGCTGCTGAGAAGAACGTATATTCTGTAGAAGTTGGATGAAATGTTCTGTAGACATCAAGTAGGTCCATTTGATGTATTGTATATTTTAGATCTTGGATTTCTTTATTGATTTTTTGTTTGGATGGCCTATCTATTGATGATAATGGGGTGTTAAAGTCTCCCACAATCACTGTGTTGGTGTTAATATATGCTTTTAGGTCTTTCAGGGTATGTTTGATGAAATTGGGTGTGTTGACATTGGGTGCATACAGGTTGATGATTATTGTTTCCTTTTGGTATATTTCCCCTTTTATTAGTATGGAATGTCCTTCTTTATCTCGTGTGATCAATATAGGTTTGAAGTCTACTTTGTCAGAGATAAGTATTGCTACTTCTGCCTGTTTTTGGGGGCCATTGGTTTGGTAAATCTTCTTCCAGCCTTTCATCCTAAGCCTATGCTTATTTCTGTCAGTGAGCTGAGTCTCCTGTAAGCAACAAATTGTTGGATCTTCCTTTTTAATCCATTTCGTCAAGCGGTGCCTTTGATGGGTAAATTAAGTCCGTTAACAGTGTTAGTACTGATAGGTATGTGGTGATTCCTGTCATTTAGTTGTCTTAGTTGTTTGAAGGTTTGATTGTGTGTACCTAAGTTGAGGTTACTCTCTACTTTCTAGCTTTTTCTTTTCCTGTAGTTTGGTGCTGCCTGCCTTTCTTGGTTATGTTGGGTTTCACTTTATGTGTGCAGAATCCCTTGAAGAATCTTTTGTAGTGGTGGCTTTGTGGTCACATATTGTTTTAGTTTCTGCTTATCATGGAAGACTTTCATTGCTCCATCTATTTTGAATGATAGTTTTGCTGGGTAGAGTATCCTGGGGTTGAAGTTATTTTCATTCAGTGCCTGGAAGATCTCACCCCACGTCTTCTTGCTTTTAATGTTTCTGTTGAGAAGTCTGCTGTGATTTTGATGGGTTTACCTTTGCATGTTATTTGTTTTTTCTCTCTTACATCCTTCAATATTCTTTCCCTAGTTTCTGAACTTGTTGTTTTAATGATGATATGCCATGTGGTAGTTCTATTTTGATCTGGTCTGTTTGGTGTTCTGGAGGCCTCTTGCATCTGTGTGGGAATAGCTTTCTCTAGATTTGGGGAATTTTCTGTTATTATTTTGTTGAATATATTATGCATTCCTTTGCTTGCACTTCTTCTCCTTTTTCAAAGCCCATGATTCTCAGGTTTGGTCTTTTGATGGAGTCGGTGAGTTCTTGAATTTCCTTTTCACAGGTCTTGAATTGTTTAACTAACAGTTCTTTAGTTTTTCCTTTAATTACCATTTCATCTTTGAGTTCTGAGATTCTGTCTTCTGTTTATTCTATTCTGCTGGATTGGTCTTCCGTTTTGTTTTGCAGTTCTGTTTTGTTCTTTTTTCTGAGGTTTTCCATATCCTGGGTGGTTTCCTCTTTAATGTTATCTATTTTTGTCCTGAGTTCATTTATCTGTTTATTCATCATGTTCTCTCTTTCACTTTGCTGTTTATACAGTGCTTCTATGGTTTCCTTTATTTCTTCTTTTGCTTTTTCAAATTCTGTATTTTTGTTGTCTTGGAATTTCTTGAGTGTCTCCTGTACATTTTGGTTGACCATATCCAGTATTGTCTATGTAAAATTCTCATTGAGTGTCTGTAGTATTTCTTCTTTTAGATTATTCTTATGGGCTTCATTGGTTTTTTTGGCATAGTTTATCTTCATTTTGTTGGACTCTGGATCTGAGTATATGTTTTCTTCATTTCCCTCTGGTTCCTGTACTAATTTTTTGCTGTGGGGAAACTGGTTTCCCTGTTTTTTCTGTCTTCCTGTCATTGCCCTTCGTGTTGTTACTGTCCCTGTACTGTGTTCAATTAAGTATTTTCTGGCTTGTAATAATAGCACCAGTGATATTTAGAATGGAAGGGTGAGAAGAGATGGAAAGCAAAGAAGTTAAAGAAAAAGAGAAAAACAAATAAAGGAGTAGAAAAAAAAAAACCAAACAAAGAAACAAACAAAACAGTTTCAAAGATATAAACGGGGAGAGACAGTGTACTAATCAACCATAAGCTGAAAAGGCATTAGAGAGCCAGAGAGAGGATTGAAAATAAAAAATAAAAAAAAGAAATAAAAAAATAAAAATAAAAAATGTAAAAAATATATATATAAAAAAAAAAAAGTCCAAGTTCAAATGCAATAAAGTTTCAGCCTTAATAATTTTGGTGTTCATCCCTCAGCCTCCAATCCTGGAGATGGTGCCTCAGATGTTGTTCTGTAGTTGTCTCATCAAAGGGGAAAAATAAAATAAAACAAAATCACACAAAACTAAAAAAGACCCACAAAGTGTCCCAAGTTCAAATGCAATACAGTTTCAGTAAGTTTTTCAGCATACAGGTGTAGTTCAGTTGTTGTCTCATCAAAGGTACTGAGAGAGAAAAGAAAAAAAAAAAGAGTCTGGAGACAGGTCTGTGAATGGCTATCTGTAGCTCTGGCTCACCTGCCCACTGCTGTCAGCCTGCTGTTGCTGGAGGCGTTATTTATGCAGATCTCTGGGGTGAGTTTAACACTCACCTGGCCCTGCAGGCTTTGTTTACTCAGAGTTCTCCTGTGCGCAAGCCACTGCTACAAGCTTTCCCCTTTCCAAGCACACTGGGGGAGGTGACACTGCACCCGCTTTCTCAGGCCAGCATGTTTATTTACAGTTCATGTGGGAAGTGGGTCTTCCCCCCTCTCTTGTGCAGTTTTCTTCCCTCTGCCACTCTCACAAGCTTTCCTGCTCCTTGTTGCTGGGCACGTGCCCCCTGCTCCTGCCCTCTTTGGCCAGGCCCAGCTTGTTTATTTACAGTTCCGGGAAGGATTCCCTTCCCCACCTCTTCAGTGCTCAGGGCGTCCCACCCTCTTTACTACATGTCTTTATTGTTCTTATTGCTTATTATTTAGTTTCTCTTTTTTCCCCGGGTGGATCAATCTGTCCAGGGGGCTATGCTGATCTGGCCCAGGGTTGTCTGTGGGAGTACCATGTACCGCTTAGCTCACCTTGTGGTCTGCATCTTCCCAAGCCATCTGGGCATGGGCATCTGGTGACCCAGGAGCCCTCCTGGTTTCTCCATTTAACCTGAAGTGAGATGCTATGCACAGGCTGGAGGTGTGGAGGGGTCAAATTTTGCCTCTTCTCAGTGGTTTTTCCTGTAAGGTGTGTCTCCAGTGTCTCTCCAAGATTTTAGCTTAGGAGGCACGCTTTCTGCTTCCTCCCTCTAGCCGCCATCTTGGAATCTCTCCACACATCATCTTATGTTGACTTTTGTAAAGGCAAGGGTCTGTTTCCTCCATTAGGCCATAAATTCCTCAATACCAAGGGCTAGGTCATTTTTTGCCTTTCCTCTGTACTTCCAGGATTTAGCCCAGCAGTGCACAGAACAGAATAGGAGATCAGTAAATTAAGTTCAATGGAAAATATGGGGACCAGGACAAAGTTTTCAGAGTTACATAAAGGTTGACATAAGCACTTCAGGACTAAGGACTTCCATGAATAGGACTAGAGCCTTAGTCCTCTCATTCTATTTCCTGGGGCAGTGACTTACAAGACCAGCTCAGGTAATAACACTAAGATAGGAACAAAAGGCCAAGTCCAGGTAATAAAGAGTTTCAAATACCAGATAAATAATTGAATTTGAAGGCAATTTGACCACACAGATTTGAAATAGGAAACATAGAAAAGGAGTGATTGTTTAATAACAGAACATTAAGATCCAGGAGAAGTCAAATAGCATCAAATATTTCCTACAAAGTAGACATGATGTTGTGTTTTTGCATGTACTCATTCAGCAGACTTAGTTTGGGAGCCTCCCACTTTACCTTGCCCATTTTCCCCTCTTGACAGTGACCATGTGAAGCTATAGGGAAACTGAGATGACAGGACTAAGAGCCTGGATTCAGGAGCATAATATCTCCAGTTAAAATATTAGTTTTACTCCTTACTGACTTGTGACCTCAAGTGAGTTACTTTGTGCCTCAAATTCCTCATCTGTGAACTGAGGAATCTAATAACATGTACCTCATAGCTTTCATACATATACATCATTTAGAACTGCCTGTGGCTTGCTGAACCCTTTTCAAGAGTTTGTTAAATGAAAAATTAATATATAAAATACTAGACTTCCTAGTCTCATATAGGCAATGAATGTGAAAAGGACTATCAGGTGAATCTCTCTAAGCCAAGGAGGAAACAAAGCCTGGGATCAAGAAAAGACTGGGTCAGCAAGAGACACAGAGGCTCCCTAGGGGCCCCAAGTTGATAAAGTTGTAACCTAGCAGGTGATGGTTTGTATTCTGCCTGCCCTCTAACGATGATGGAAGAGAGTGATTCCCTGTGCAGAACAACTATAAAACATCCATGGCCTGGATTAAGCCCTTAGGTTGAGAGGCCATAATCGAGGCAATTTTTGAGAGTTCCATTAATAAGGCTTTCTAGAAGCTGCCAAAGTCCAGCTACAGTAATTATCCAGTTAGTTTGCTGAATCAGCTTATAAGCTTCTCCTGTCCTGTTGCTAATTAGGCTCAAGCCTCTCATCTCATTAATAAGCTTCCAGTTCATTTGCATGTGAGGAAAAATTGTGAGTATGGGGGAGTTTAATAGAAGCCCAAATCACCTTCAACATGTGTCTTTTTTATTAAAATATTTAACCTTTTATTATGACTCAGAAACATCTGTTGGCATTAAAGTCTATGAAAAGACATGATGAATTCAGCATGTGCCAGCAGTTCCACGGTCCCTCCTCCTCACACCTGGCCTGTTCCTGATCAAGTAGCAAGAAGAAAAGACAAATGAATATGATTAATTCACTGTTAGAAATTTGCAGGTGGAAGAAAGTATCTGGTTCAATTCCTTCAATTCCTACAAACTAGGAAACCAAGGCCCTGGAAGATAGACTAACTTACCAAGGACAAACAGAACCAACTAGAGTTCAGTGGTCAGTCTTCTTCTGACCTAGTGCTTGTTACCCTTGATTATGTGTCACACCTGAAAAACATTTGATGACACCACCTGATAAATAACAGTTACCTGTAACCTGATATTGGGCTACAATTTCTCCCCACTTGCATCTGTCTTCAAGAAAGAAGAATGTAATCACTGAACCATCAACCCATTTCCAAGAATGTTGATGTTATCTGCTTAATTAAGCTTGTGTGATAGGTAGAATTTTGGTCCCATTCCTTTGCCTTCTGTCATGGTCATGGTTATAATGTATTACATGGTGAAAGGGGCATTGAAGATATAATTAAAGTTACTATTTAGCTGTCCTTAAGGTCAGAGAGATGCTGCAGAATTCATTCCAAGCAATGGAAGGACTTGAAACACCATTGCTGGCTTGAAGATGAAGATCATATGTCAAAGAAGCAGAGAGCACAGTCCTACAACTTTGAGGAACCCAATTCTGCCAACAGCTTGAAAGAGTTCATAAGCAATATCTTCTCAGAGCCTCCAGATAAAAGCCCAGGCTGGCCAATGCCTTGACTTCAGTCTTGTGAGGGCCTGAACTGAGAACCCACTAGAGCCACTCTGTGCTCTGACTTCTGACCCACTGTGAGATAATAAATGGCTGTTCATTTAAGCTGCTAAATTTGCATTAATTAGTTATTGCAGCAATGGAAAACTAATACAGCTCAAATATATTTTGCTCCATCTCCATAACTACCACCTCAGTCTAAGCTACCACCATCACTGAACCACTGAGAAAGGTCATTAACTCTTCTCTCCACAGCCCTCTGGTTTGTCATCCATAAGATCTTTATCCTGCAGGCCAAGGGAGTTGTTTCAAAGCAGAATCATGATCATGTGATTCTTACTCTAAGCCTCACACATATTTAAACTTTCTAAGATACCTTAACACCCTTCAGTGTCTTTCGGTGGCTCTTCAGCAAACAACACTTCATTTACTTGACCTGTTAAGGCTGTGGGGACTGACTCCTCTCCATGGCTCCAGCTTTGTCTTGACTACCTTCTCTCCCTCTCTCTGCTGTTCTCTCACTGACCTTTCCCTTTTCCTTTCCTCTGTGTGGCTTCTTCTTATCCTAAGTCCTCACGAATGCTTTGCCCTCTGCTTGGCGCCTACCTTCTTCTTCCCTCGACCCCAGTTGATGTACTCTCAGTCTGTTACTCTCAGTTGCAAGTTTACTTCCTCATGGTAGACTAGATCAGCTTGCCTCTTTCCTGCAATCATGGCCATATATGTTTTCCATCATAGTACTCTTCAGACCTTGTAACTACATCTTTTAATTCTGTCATTATTTGTTCTGTCATCATTTGTCTTAATTTGGGAATTAAGCCCAATAATGCAGAATAGGGTTTTCTCGTTGAGACAATACATTTAAAACACCACAAGCCTAAAAAAGAGGCGATTGATATATAATAAATACAGTAGCTCTCCTTTATTCATGTTTTCACTTTTCTTGCTTTCAGTTATGCACAATCACTGTTTGAAAATTATATGAAAAATCAAGAAATAAACAATTCATAAGTTTAAATTATGCATTGTTCTGAGTGGTAATGATGACATCTCTGTCCTTCCTGCTCTATCCCACTCAGAACCCAAGTCACCCATTTGTCCAGCATACTCACCCTGTGTGTGCTATCCGCCCTTAGGTCACTAAGTAGCTGTCTCAGTTATCGGCTCAACTATTACAGTATTGCAGTGCTTGTACATAGGGGTTGGCACCGTCTGCTATTTTTGGCACCAGGGAGGGGTCTTGGAACAACTTGATGAAGATGGGGAACTCTGCTGCTGGCATAAGTAACTTCTCAAGTCCCATAACGGAGCTGCTTTGTTAAAGCAAGTGTCCCAATGTCTGTCTGGTGTATAATTTGTCTTGTGTGCATGCTCAGCCAGAGAACTGAACCACACAGAACTCCTGGTGCCCTTATTCCAACTTGGCATCAACTTCAAGTACACCAAAGGGACCAATCATCTAAGGCTGGCATGGAAATATAGAGGCAATATGAATGATAGGGTCTTCAAATCATTGCATTAGCTTGTGACTTTTTTCTGCAACCAATCAACAAATATTTATTGTGCACATCTCTGGACTAGGCTCTATGAAGAATACAAAAGAAGTCTAAGATATGCTTCCTGCAATCAAGGTGGTAATTAATATAATTAAAAGGAGAGCACAAATATAAATTAAAAATAAAGAATAATTTAAGGTAGCATACACAGAAGATGTTAGTTGTTTTCCCAGAAGTTTTTCTATCTATTCTTTTGGCTAATAGAACCTCAAGTTTGCTCAGTTGTCACCAGATTAGAATATGCCCTGGAAATGTATATTCCTATATCAGCTCCAGGGAGAGAACTGTGAGTAGACTAAATTAATAAGACAGTCCATCTCTTATGGCCAATGCTTGGCATTTGAGCCTCTTCCAGACAGTGAGACATACAGGAAAATCTCTTAGGATGCAGAGATTTTCCTCTCTGCATTTTTCTTTTTGTGTGAGATGCTGTTATGTGTAATGTGGTACTTGAATCCTCATTGCAAGTATTAGGCAGTAAACCTAAGAACAGGAAGGCAGTGCACTGAGGAGAGAGAGAGCAAGCGAGCCTGGGCTTCTAATGATATGTTAACTCTCAGCAATAAAACAACCCTGTTACCATCCATATCCAGAATTCTTGTGAACATGAAATTATCTACATTTCTTCAAAATTATTGTTGACCTTTGTGTAAAACACATCCTAATTGGCACAGGATATGTGAGAGGCACAGTGCAAACTATGGAATTTTCAGTCATAGGAGTGAAAGACAAGGGCTCAAATTCCAACTCCATCACTTAGTCCCTATGTGCTCTTAGAGCCAGTGTTAGGCGGAAAGTGCTGTGCTAAATGCATCAAGAGTTCACAAAGGTGAGGAAGCAACTCCTCTACTTTACAATCTGACAAAGACACAAATCCTTTTAAATGTACTGTTTAAATCAGTGAATGGACTGCAAAACTACAAAAGAAGATCTGATGCTGGGGTGTGGTGGCACTCTTTGCACCCCAGTACTCAAAAGGCAGAGGCAGGAGGACCACAAATTCAAGGTCAGGCTGTGCTGCATAGTAAGATTCTGTCTCAAAACAGATACAGAGAAAGAGAGAGAGGATATTCAACAAATGTGTACACAGTGGAACCAAACTGGAATCTTAGGGCCAGTCAGTATCTGTTCTAAAAGGTAAATGCCTAAAATTCACAAACTTTTCAACATTCTGAATATTAAATATTCAATATTATAAGTATGAAAAACATCATAAAATGGGAAAAGAAGAGCATTCAAGCTGCATCTTGAATAATGAAAAAAATAATAGAGAACAAAGACAAACCCATTTCAACTGATGAAATAACAAAACAAAGATAGTGAGGCATGCAAATGCACACTATGTCCCGTTTGGTAGTCACTCATTTCTCATGATGTAATACAAAAAATAAATTTACAAAGCATGCCCACTGGAAGACACTCATATTTGCAAAAATATTTCATTTACTGGAAAAAACCAATGTAAGATTCTTTCAAACACATTGTACAGATTTGTTTACAGATAGTGATATAATTGTGTAGTGGAGTAGAAATGTATCAACCTAACATAGTAGCCAGTGCCTTAAAGGACATCAGAAGCAAGCAACAGGTTTCTAGACTTCAAATGGCAACCAGTATGCTTTCTACTTGTTTTCTTTTTAATTGACACAAAATAATTATACATTGTGTATAATATGTAATGATCCAATCAGGGTAATTAGCATTTCCATCTCTTCAAACATTTATCATTTCTTTGGGTTAGGAAACTTTAACTTCTGTCTTGTAGTTATTTTGAAATGTATAATAAACTGCTACAAACAGTAGCCACCCTTCTGTGCTATAGAACACTGTAACTTATTCTTGCTATAGAACTGTATTTTGGTACCCGTCATCCAACCTTTCTCTATCCTCTCTCCCGCCCTAGTGACTTCTGTTCTACTCTTTACTTCCACAAGATCAATTTTTCTTTTTAGATCTCACATATGAGTGAGAACATGAGACATTTGTCTTTCTGAGCCTGGCTTACTTCACTTAACATGATGGCCTCCAGTTGCATCTATTTACCTTCAAACCACATTCATTATTCCTTACAGCTGAGTAATACTCCATTGTGCATCTATACCACTATTTATCTGGTGGTGGCACCTCTAATTGATTCCATATCTTTGCTATTGTGAATAATACTACAATAAACATGGGAGTCCAGACATTTCTTTCACATACTAGTTTTCTTTTCTTAGACATGTACCCCATAGTGGAATTGCTGAATCATATGGTTGTTCTAGTTTGGAATTTTTGAAACCTCCCTAATAACTGTACTAATTTGCTTCCCCACCAACAGTGTATGAGTTCCCCTTTCTCTGAATCCGCACCAGCATTTTTATTGTTTATCTTTTTGAAAATAGCCATTCTAACTTGGTTGAGGTGATCTGATTGTGGCTTTGATTTGCATTTCCCTAATGATTAGTGACACTGAGCAGTCTTCATACATTTGTTGGACATTTGTATTTTTTCTTTTGAGAAATAGCTGTTCAGATCATTTGCCTATTTTTATTCTGGTTATTTGGGGGTGTTCATCAGTTTTTTAGTCTCTTACATATTGTGAAAATTATCTTCTGTCAGGATAATTTCAGATCTTACCTGCTGTCCTTTAGGTTGTCTTCTCTCAGTGATGAGTGTTCCTTTGCAGTAGAAAGCTTATTAACTGGATACAGCTCCATTTGCCTGGTTCTGTCTTTGTTGGCTGCTAGGCAGGCACCTACCACTTGAGCCATTCTGCCATCCCCTAAAGTCTGATTTAAAAATTCTTTGCCCATACCTTTTCTTAAAATGTTTGCCCTATGTTTTCTTCCACTAGTTTCATACTTTCAGATTCTACATTTAGGGCCTTGATTCATTTTTGAATTGATTTTTACATTTGATGATAGGTAAGGATCTAGTTCCATTCTTCTGAATGTGAATATCCATCTAGTTTTTCCAGCACCATTTAGTGAAGAGACTGTCCTTTCTCCAATGTATGGATTTTTAATGCCTTTGTTGAAAATCAGTTGGCTCTAAGTATGTGATTTATTTTTGTGTTCTTTTCTGTTCTATTGGCTTATGTGTCTGTTTTTATGCCAGTACCATGATGTTTTTGTTACTACAGTTTTGTAGTATGTTTTAAAGTCAGGTATTGTAATACCTCCATCCTTTTCTTTTTGTTCAGGATTGTTTTGGGCTCTTTGGGGGTCTTTCATAGCTTCATGTGAATTTTATGACTTTTAAAAATATTTTTGGAGAGTGTCATTGCTCTTTTAATGGAGATTGTGTAGAAGTTGCAGATCGCCTTGGGTAGAATGGAAATTTTAACAGTATTAATTCTTCCAATCTGTGAACATGGGTCTCTTCTCTTTTTCTTTTTTTTTTTTTTTTTTTGGTGTCCTC
Source organism: Castor canadensis (assembly GCF_047511655.1). Classification (NCBI taxonomy): domain Eukaryota; kingdom Metazoa; phylum Chordata; class Mammalia; order Rodentia; family Castoridae; genus Castor; species Castor canadensis. The sequence continues at coordinate 96,785,456 of NC_133396.1, read as the reverse complement.
TGAATTTCTTTCACTATTGAAAGAAATAGTTATTTCTTCATTGAAGAGGAGCTTAACTTCTCTGGTTAAATTTATTCATACTTATTTTTTATAACAACTGTGAATGGGATTACTATCTTTATTTCTTCTTAGGCAGATGTACTATTAGTATAGAGAAACACTAATAATTTCTGTATGTTGATTTGTATCCTGAAACTTTACTGAACACTTTTCTTAGTTCTGATACTATTCAGTAGAATGTTTAGGTTTTTCTACACATAATGTTGTATTTTCTGCAGGGCTAATTTCACTTCCACCTTTCCATACTTTTTACAATTACTTTTTAAGTGGAAATATTATTTTAGTTTTCCAAAGGAATTGTGAAATACAATATAGAGAGATCTTATGCACTCCGCATCCAGATCTAACATCTTAGGTAAGCATTTTTTAAAATTAACCAGAGTGTAATACTAAAGCACAGAATACATTTGGATTTTAATGTTTTTACCACTAATGTCCTTTTATCTGTTCCTCTACAGGTTGCAACACTGTGTTTAATGTCATATCTCAGACTTTTTCCATCTTTAAGAGTTATTCAGCTTTACCTTTTCTTTCATGACATTGACTCTTGAAGAGGACTGGTCAGTGCTGTGATAGAATGTCCTTTCATAGGGTTTACCTGGTGTTTCTTATGACTAGATTGAGGTGCTCCAGAAGGATGCCACAGATATGATGTATCCTTCCCAGTGCATCCTATTAGGTCAGGGGTGCTTTATGATGGTGCACACACTGGTAATGTCAACCACGGTCATTTTACTAAGGTATTCTGCCAGGGCTCTACTTAGGAGTAGAATTTTCCTCCTTGCTCCTTTGTCCCAGCTGAAATAAGTGTTGCCCCTGCCATCACTGTTCTTCCTCTTCCCCAAATCTCCATTGCAATAGACACTTATTAGGGCTCTTCTGAGCTCTGCTGGGAATGCCCAATAGGGTTCATAGCGAAGGAGGCTACAGATACCTCCACTATCTGCAGCCCCACAGGGACATAGGGACATCACACTGTGCAACATGCAGCCTTCACTAATTTGTCAACTATTGCAGCAGAATTCTTACCAGCCCCAAATATGTCTAGCCCAGGTGAGCACATGCCTGCATCTCCTCTCTCCTTGCAGATGCTGCTCATATTTGGGGTTGGTTGATTGAGCTCTGATCTCAACTTGCCTATAGGTTTGAAAAACGCCATGAATTTATAGGCAGACTGAATGCTGAAACCTTCATGTATGCATGTATCTTGTAAAGTGCAGGCAATTTGGCCTAGTTGACACCTAGTATCCTTCCTGAGTTTTTGGAAACATAAAGTAAAAGAAAGTACTATGTGTCTGGATACATGCATGTATAACTTACCACTTTTCCTATTTTTCAGGGCTTTTTTGGTAAGTTTTGGAGAGAAATAGAGAATTTGATTCTGTCTATATGCATGGAAGAAATCTTTTGTGGAATAAGATCAAAGGAAAATGAGAGTCAGGCACTAGTGACACAGACCTATAATTCTAGCTACTTGGGAGGCAGAATCTGAGAGGATTGTGGTTCAAGCCAGCCTAAGAAAATAGTTTGTAAGACACTATCTCCAAACTAGCTAGAGCAAAATGGGCTGGAGGTGTGGTTCAAGCAGTAGACCACCTACTTTGTAAGCATGAAGCCCTGAGTTCAAACCCTTGTCCCATCAAAAAAAAAAAATAGAATGAAAGGAATGGGCTTCGGAGTCAAGGATCTAGACCCTAATTCTGATTCACAGAAATTTAAGACCATAAAGCATTGCGTAACTTCTGTGGCAACAGATTTTTCTGCCTGTGAAGTAGGGAAAATAAAACATATTGCCCTGATCTGGGAAAATTAAGTGATAAAATGTTAAAATGCAAGTATTTCTAGAACTAGAAGTTAACAATTTTTTCTGTACAGGCCTGGATTGTGAATCTTTAGATTTTTCATACCAAATAGTTCCTATTGATATTTTTCAACTCCAATATTCCAGAGCAAATCAATGAGCATGACTAAGTCCTAATTTTATTTATAAGCTTTTATTTACAAAAACAGGTGCAGTCCAATTTTAACTTTGGGCCAGCAGTGGTAGACCAAACGTGCTTGGGGTCACATTCAAGGTACCATTGGAGAGTATTTACTCCCATTTTTTGCATGGGGAGCAGGAAATGTTTCTCCCCTTTTCCCATTTCTCCCTACTTTTAGCCTGTTATGATAAATTTCTTTCCTAATAAACTTTGCTATCATTTTCACTATAAAAAAGGATATAATCAGATTATCTGACTATTCCCTACTGAAGAGTCCCTCTTCTCAGTTTGGTTCAGTGGCCCATGCCCATAATCCTATGCAGAGATTAAAGCCAGTCTGTGCAAAAAATTCATGAGCCCCCATCTCAAGCAATAGCTGGGCACAGTGGTACACCCCTGTCATCCCAGCTACACAGGGAAGTACAAATAAGAGGATTGTGGTCCAGGCCAGCATGGGCATGAATCAAAACCTTATCTCAAAAATAACCAAAAGCTCTTCAAGTGGAAGAGCAACTGCCTAGCAAGCATGAGGCATTGGCTTCAACTCCCAATACCACCACCAAAAATAAAATTCCTCTTTCCATCACCCTCAGCTGACTGCTAGAGTTGAACTTCATTTATGTCTTATAGTGTAGTTGAGGGTGAAGGAAAATGTTGTCACTGAGATTCCAAAACTGTTTAATTATCCATGTTCCATGCCGTCACTTGGTCACAAAGGTTAACAAGATGCCATTGTCCCTGCGCAGAGAAGTGTCACACAACCTTTCTTGGTCCAGCACTAACTGATGCTTCACTGGCCTGCTGTTGAGGATCCCCAACTACTTTTGCAGCACCCCGCTTTCATGATAGTTATTAGAGAAAGTTCCTAAGCCAGAGTCCAGGCCTTGAATTCTACCTCTGCTATTCACTAGCTGTGTGACTGAACTAGAAGTAACTTCTCTCTGCCACTTGCTAGCTGTGTGACTTTGTGTTAGAAATCTTATGTTCAGTTTCCTCAACTACATAATGTAAATAAGAAGTCTCTGGTTTGTTGAGATGTTGTAAGGATTAAATGAGTTGCTACATGTCATGTATTTAGAACAACGTCTGGCACATGGTAATTGCACAATAAATCCAACATTACTATTCTCAAGCAGCATTCTCTGTGACAGACACTGAGTCCAAGGTCATAGGAGGGTGAAGTTCTTATTATATTCTTCTTCTAAGAAAAGTAATCACTTTTCCTCCTATCATCTTCTTACCCTGAATCAGAAACCTCTCCAGAGATTACAATGTGTCCCCATGTCCCTAGACAGACTGCTACAGAATGAGTTTCCTGATGGTGCCCTGAAGTCCTTAGATCCTACTTTCTACCTTGCTCACCAGACCTACAGTTGAGTTCTCCTTCTTCTCTCTCAAGTCTTCAATAAATAATACTGCACCTGCCACAACCAACACACATGTGGTGTAGACTCCTTGTGTCCTCAGAAGTAGACATCAAGTCATTCACCCAGAAGGCCCCTTGTATCACCTGGAGTTCAAGGTTTCACTGAAGATGCAATCCAGATTTTGTGAAGACAATGAAAGTTTGAACTCTATAAGGTGGCTGGGATGTGATCACCTCTTCGTAAATTCTTATTCCCCTTCCCCTAAACCACAAAGAAAATCAAAGCAAACATAAATACATAATACATAGGTGTATATTTTTCAAAAGAATTTTTAAAGTTTTGGATTCCTACATGGAAGAACTGAGATTGCAGGACAAGAAAGAGCAAGTGGTAGGTACCACGAGGTCACTATGAGGACCAATACTTTCAGCTAAAGCACAAAGTGATGGTAGTAACAGAATGGTAATTGTTATGGTGATGCCCAATGCTTATTGAGTCCTTAGTGTGTGCCTGGGACAGAGAGAAACCCATGGCATACTTAATCTCCCTGTAAACACTATGAGGTGAGCATTATTCATTCACATTTTACAATGAGGATCAAAGATATCATGGCCAAGGACTCACAGCTAAGCAGCAGTAATTCAAACCCCAATCAGTTTCTCTCTAATATCCTTGCTCATAGGTTCCTCATGGTCCTACTATATTAGGCTGTGCTACAGCCATAAGCCTTCAGGTGTGTGTTAATTAGGCATCTGGTATCCTCACAAAGCCCGTGTGTGGCAACTCTGCCAGCTGGATCTATACCGTGGGTAGTAGGAAGGGACGCAAGAATGGACAGACACCCATCAGTCAAGGGATCAATGGGAGTCAAGAAGTGGGAGATCAATAGGGCAAGATGCAGATGTGCAAGGTAAAGGGAGTCAGGTGGAGCCTCTGGCCTTTCCCTGTTGGGGAGAAGGCATCACAACATCTTGGACACAGGTCAAGCAGCTGTGAAAAGCCTTCCATTTCATGACTCGGATAAAGTCTTGATGAATTTCAAAGCAATGTGGCCAGGCTGTATTGGAGAGGGGAATTTAGGCTCGGCAACTGTCGGTAGCCAGAATGCGCTTCCTGCTCAGAGCATTGCAGAGCTGCACTCTTTGGCTCTGGGAGCAGACTGGCAAGGCCAAGTCCAAGTCCAATTGGCTCGACTTAGGAGGCAGACTGAGGATGATTTATCTAGTTTGCATCACGTGTGTGTACATATATACGCATGTGTGTACATGTAGCTATCTCTGAGTTGTACATGTGAGTTAACGTGCATCTGCCATATGGATTCCTGTGTTTACTGCCTGTGCACAGGCCCACGTAAGTACCTTGACACTTAGAGGGGTAAGTTAAATGAACAGATGCTTGTGAGCCTGCCAGTCGTCTTTTTGTATGGATGGGTCAGGGCCATTGTTTTGTACAATTAACCTGGGACTCAGAGACTTGCAAATGAATCCAGTGGAGTACTGTGGCTTGGATGCCTTCCAGCATGCGGTGTTTGATGGGGGTTGTGCTTCAAAGCCTTCATTCGCACTAGACTGCCAACTTTCCTGATACCTTGTGGTTTGGAGGACACAGGCAGAGGGGAAGTATCAGACTGGAAAATTGCCCAGTGATCTGTTACAAACATATTGTCAACTGCTGGAGCCTCCGGTGCCTGTCCCTGCAGTGATGGGTGAATGCCATTCCCTTTGGCTCTTTGGAAGCCATGTCTGCTCTGAGTCATACTGCTGTGGAAAAGCCATCATGCCTAGAGATGGAGGCATTGAAAAGCACGGTACATTGTCTGAGAATGAAGGCTATTGGGGAATGTGGGAGAAGGGGAAATAGAAGCACACAAGAAAGCAGGAGAGGAGACTCAACCATCTCACACCTCTAGTGCTACATCTAGTTATACCTGCATTACCAAGAAGTCCCTCCCATCTACTTTTTATTAAATAGCAGGTAGTTTGGAGACCCTGGAGAACCCAACTACAAAACTCACCACCCTCAGATCTGCAAGACACAATTACTACAAACCTAGCATTCAAAGACCTGGGCACAATAGGCATCTGGCTGACTAACATGATTTGAGGGCCCATAAAGTTCTCTCTATTTAAAGTGACCTGCCCTCCTGGTCTGATACATTGCTTCTTACTTCCTCCATTAACTCGGTTTTCATTTTAAGGTGGTACATGCATTTGTATTTAAAGAGTGTTTTATTATCTGGCAAAGGTCACACATGAGAAAACTAACACATTACCAGTGCTTGACTACATTAATTGACTAATCTATTATCACTCTTGGACCCTTGTAGGAGACCTAAGACAACGGACACAGGATGTGCAAATGTTGATGAGAGGAAGTAGAACCTGGTCAAGAGCATTACTGTGTGTGTGTGTGTGTGTGTGTGTTGTAAATTATGAAAAACAACTGGGGTAGAAGAGCATAAGCACAACTTTGCCCGTGAAGAGTTTATAGATACCGAGTATCTACATTTTTCACATACACAGACTAAGAAGCAAAATGATACACATTCCTGGTGAATCTAATGTGTATGTAAGAATTGATAAGACTAAGTGGGGTTTCTCCAGGAAGGTACCCTAAGGTGGGTTTTGAGCTGGATTGTGAAGAGCCAAGGATCACTTAGCATCACCACAAAGCTAGTTTCAATAGGGACCAAGCAAGAAGTGAACCACTTTGACAAGGTCCATTGCCAGCATTTGGGATGCAAGGTGTTGAAGTGAGTGCAGACAAGTGGAGGGAGGAAATGAAGGTGGTTGGCTGCCTGTTCCCACAAGTCAAGAAAAGCCAGGAGCAAAAGCAAACAAATAATTGAAATGGACACAAATCAATTAGATGATGACAAATAAAAATTTTAATAGCCCAGGATGAGGTGTTATTAAAAATGACTTGTCTGAGCCTGATGCCTTTAAATTTACATTTAAATGTAATTAACACTGAATGGCACTTACTGCTGTTCTCATTCTGCCAGCTGATGGTGTTCGTTAGAGCGCCATGGAGATGCCGGAAAGCATTATCTTTAGAAAATATTCCATCCCTGTTTTCATTCATTTGTAGTCTAACTTCCTTCATTACATTGCATTAGGAGAAAGAGCATTGTTGCTATCTGGTGCATCCACTCCTGCGGCTCATTTCCCCAGCTGAAATCATCATCAACTTGAATATCACAGCCGTCTCCACAGCAACCAGGGAGCACACACTTGGGCTCATGTATCCTTCGCTTCCCTCATTGTTTACTACTAAAGAGATTTGATATGGAAAAATAGACTGTTGGTCTCCTAAAACTTTGGGGCAAGTTGCTACTTCTCTTTGCCTAGACAGATGGCTGTGAAAGGCAAAGATCTGCCTTTGGGATAAGATGGTCCCGGCTCCATGAATCTTGTCTCCACCCTCCCTCCAGCTTTCTGCCTCAGGTTCCCCATCAGGAAAATGGGAGTGGCAGTACCTACCTACAAAATTGAGTGCAAAGATTAAATACCTAATGAACACTTACCAAGCAATTCTTATGCTCCAGCTTAAGTGCATGATTGCATTTTATCTATAAAGTAGGAGCTATTGTTCTAGGTTTGGATTAACTATTGAGTAATAAACCACTCAAAATTGGTACCTTAAAATAATAATGATTTTAATATCTCTTACAGTTCCGAGTTGATGGGGTCAGCTAGTGGGTTTGCTTAGGGTCTCTCTCATGAGTGCAGTCATATGTGGTTAGACCTGGAGTCCCCTGGGCTCCTCTGGGACACTGGAATGACAAGGTCATTCTCCCTATATGCTCTCATGACCTCACCTCTCCACGTGGCCTTTCCACAGACTTCTTACTTGGCAGCTTATGGCTCTCAAAAGCAGAAAAGCAGAATCTACTAGGCCTTGTAATGCCTGATTTCTGAATCCAAAGCACTGCTTTTTTCAATTGTCACAGACCAGCAGAGACTGTGAGTAGAAGGGAATTATACCACAGTGTGTTTATGGGAGACCAGCTTTGGAGACTGGCCATCATGTTTTCGTTTTCCCTACAGGGAGGCTTAGAGAACTTAGTGACTTTCTTAAAAAGTCACAGAGCTAACAAGTTAAATCAGGATTCACACTGAAGCATCCTGAGTTTCAGAGTTTGCATCTTTGACAGCCACTGTATACTTACTCTTAAAAGTAACAGAAAAATTGAAAAATAGCATCTGGCATATAGAAGGTCCTTGTGGAATCTAACTTTATATTCTTCCCTTCCTCTTCTTCACCTTATTTCACAAAGAGTTATACTCTACCAGTTTATTTAGCAAGCTTCTATAGTGTCAGGCTCTGCACTGTAGATACTAGGGATCATACTGCAAATAAAACAGATCTATTACTGCCTTTGTGGGACTTTCAGTATTTGCTATTATATAATTAGCAAATATCAAGACCTTGAGAAACTCCTCCAAGTGAGGCCAGTGTTCAGGAGGTTTTCAGGATTTGACCACTGGCCTGAGGGTAACTTTACAGAGTGTGCAGAGGAGCATGGGATGGAGTCACACAGACTCCCCACCACTGCCACTTGGCCTCTGCAGAAGTTGTCTGAAACCTGACTTGCAGATCAGGGCATATTAGTATTCCCTGGTAAAAGAGGCATCCAGTTAGTGACCTGCACTTTTGCTGTGTTATATGAATAACACTTGTTCATTGAAGGAAAATAGATCAAAACCAGCAAAAAAAATTCCCATTATCCACTAACTACGGGTGATAATTATTGACATTTTGGCATATGTTCTCCTTTGTGGAGCTGTATCATATCAATAAATTACATATTACAAAGAGCATACTATGTGTCAGGAGCATATTAAATGTACATATTTGCAATTGTATTTTTTCTTTTATTTAGCAGTATATCATTAACATCTTTCCATGTCAATAAATATAACTGCACACCACTAACTATACTTGTTCATTGTATGCCAATATATTGGATGTTGTATAATTTATTAACTAGCTACCCTTATTGGTCACTTAATTTCTCCATAGCTAACATTTTTGTAAATGTGTTTGTATAAATTAAATAGTTCTTAGTATCAATTTCTCAAGGTGAAAATACTGGGCTCAAATATATGTATATCTTTCAAGTTTTTACCCTTTTTTTCAAATTAGGATAGATTGCACCAAAATGTCCATGCATTGTGTGTATGTGTACTAACACTAGCAGTTTTTCAGTTTCTTTAGTTGCTGCTATTTTGTATTTTGATAGCAAAAGACAGCATTTTGTCTTAATTTGCAGTTATTTGACTAATGTTTAGGTCTCACCTTTTTTTATGTCTATACTGACTAATCCTTTTGTGAACTGCCTATGCCTATCTGTAATCTGTCTGGAGTCAGTGAGCTGTTTGTCTCATGTCTCAGCCCCAATACTGAGCACCAGTTCTTGCGGCTAGGAGTGTCTTGGTGCCTTTTCAGAGACTTTTCCCCAGGACCTGCTTACATTCTGTCATCTATCACCTACCTTCCCAGAAATTGAAGTTATGCTTCCATTCCCAGTTTGGGGATTCAGTTCCTGCTACTTCTATTTGAACTTCTCTGGTGCTGACTATTAGTCCTTCTACTAGAAACTTTAAAATCATCTGCTTCTAGAGTACCCTGCCTGTTGGGGTCTGTCAGCTTTCCATCCTCAGCCATTTCCTAAGGATGGGTCTCTCTAATGCCAGTTTCCTGTCACTAGACCTTTCTACAAGATCCCCTCCATTCCTCCCAGCAGATTCTGTCCCTTTCTTCCCTGTATGTCCCTTCCCTGCTCACTCCAGTAGCTGACACTATATTTAGCCTGAGTCTCTGCTGTTAACCTTGTTCTTTCCAACTACGAATGCACCTCCACTCCCATTTTAACAGATGAGCAAATAGAAATCAGAAAACCTGGTTTATCCAAAACAGTATGGCAAATAATCGAGTGGTATCTTCAAGGCCCAGCTTTCTTTCCATAGGGATTCTTAATATGAGGTCTGGATTACAGGAGATTTGTATAGCCCTTACAATCTTATGGATAATTTTATGTTTATTTGTATGTGCACTTTTCCTGGAAGAGTCTTTACCTTTTGTAAGACTCCCAAAGGATTACTGGTCCACAAAACCAGGACTTCGAAGAAAATTTTATTTCATAGCTAAGAAGCATGACTGCCATTACTACTACTGCTACCACTTCTGCTATAACTACCATTAAGTATAAGAAAATGGGTCCAAAAGCAAGATGCACAACATGTAGTTTTTGAGGAAAATAGTTTGCCAATGAAAACTGTCCTTAATGGTTAAGGTTACCTGAGTAGCTATATAAAAGAACCTGTCTTATCTCTGTCTCAGGTTCTATGACGATCCAAAGCCTTTGAGCATCATAGCAACAGAAGTGGCCTAAGAAAGGTCTGTGTGTCCTGAGATAATGGTGCAGTGTCACTCTCCACTCTCTCTTCTCTTGGACACTTGTTGGGAATTTACAGAGGCAATATCTGCAAAGAGAAAAAACAGCTACTGCACTTCCTGTCTGAGCAATCAGATCATCACCAGCTCAGCTAACAGGAAGAACTACAGAACTTCATGCTCATGGCATGAAGAAGAAAATGGTGGAAGTAATGGAGCAGGATAAAAGATATACTGGATGGGAGCACTGTCCACACTGCTTAAATCCTGCCCACTGGCTCTCCTCTGTGTCACATGTGTTACCTAAGCTGATCACGCTGGTCACTGAATTTGACAATCTGGTTGTGAAGGAGAGATCTGCCACTCCTGATTGTGTGACTTCATAAATGTTTCTCCCCTTTCCAGGAGGAAGCTTTGACTTCCTCATGAAAACACAAAGGATTTGTGCAAGATGGCATGTAAATCCATTCCTAGTCTAACAATTCAATAATTTCATAATTCTTTAAATGATTGTGATTCTGAATGTATCAGATAAGTAGTAGTAGCATCCTGAAAATCTGAGGACAGATAACATAAAGAGATGACTAAAAATGTCTAATAAAAAATGGTGGATGAATATACTCCAATCTCTTATTCTCATAAGGAAAAGAAAAGAAAGGAAGGACAGGAAGAAGGGAGGAAGCCTAAGAAAGGAAAGAAAAGATGGAGGAAGAGAGAGAGAGAGAGAAAGAAAAGATGGAAGGAGAGAAAAGAAAATAGCTGAACATCTATTGCAATCAAGTAAATGTCTAGTCAAGGAAAAACTACATTCAAATTTGTAGGAAATGTCAAGGCATTTTTATTTTTATTTTATTTTATTTTATTTTATTTTATTCATATGTGCATACAACGTTTGGGTCATTTCTTCCCCCTTATCCCACCCCCTCCTATACACCCCCCCCAGCCCTCCCTTTTCCCCCCACCCCCTCGATAACCGGCAGAAACTATCTTGCTCCTATCTCTAATTTTGTTGAAGAGAGAGTATAAGCAATAATAGGAAGGAACAAGGGTTTTTGCTAGTTGAGATAAGGATAGCTATACAGGGAGTTGACTCACATTGATTTCCTGTGCATATGTGTAACCTTCTAGGTTAATTCTTTTTGATCAAACCTTTTCTCTAGTTACTGGTCACTTTCTCCTATTGGCCTCAGTTGCTTTAAAGTATCTGCTTTAGTTTCTCTGCGTTGAGGGCAACAAATGCTATCCAGTTTTTTAGATGTCCTACCTATCCTCATACCTCCCTTGTGTGCTCTGAATTTATCATGTGATCAAAGTCCAATTCCCTTGTTGTGTTTGCCCTTGATCTCATGTCCACATATGAGAGAGAACATACGATTTTTGGTCTTTTGGGCCAGGCTAACCTCAATCAGAATGATGTTCTCCAATTCCATCCATTTTCCAGTGAATGATAACATTTCGTTCTTCTTCATGGCTGCATAAAATTCCATTGTGTATAAATATCACATTTTCTTAATCCATTCGTCAGTAGTGGGGCATCTTGGCTGTTTCCTTAACTTGGCTATTGTGAACAGTACTGCAATAAACATGAGTGTGCAGGTGCCTCTGGAGTAACCTATGTCACAGTCTTTTGGGTATATCCCCAAGAGTGGTATTGCTGGATCAAATGGTAGATCAATGTCTAGCTTTTTAAGTAGCCTCCAGATTTTTTTCCAGAGTGGTTGTACTAGTTTACATTCCCACCAGCAGTGTAAGAGGGTTCTTTTTTCCCCTGCATCCTTGCCAACACCTGTTGTTGGTGGTACTGCTGATGATGGCTATTCTAACAGGGGTGAGGTGGAATCTTAGCGTGGTTTTAATTTGCATTTCCTTTATTGCTAGAGATGGTGAGCATTTTTTCATGTGTTTTTTGGCTATTTGAATTTCTTCTTTTGAGAAAGTTCTGCTTAGTTCACTTGCCCATTTCTTTATTGGTTCATTAGTTTTGGGAGAATTTAGTTTTTTATGTTCCCTACATATTCTGGTTATCAGTCCTTTGTCTGATGTGTAGCTGGCAAATATTTTCTCCCACTCTGTGGGTGTTCTCTTCAGTTTAGAGATCATTTCTTTTTTTGAGCAGAAGCTTTTTAGTTTTATGAAGTCCCATTTATCTATGCTATCTCTTACTGCTGTGCTGCTGGGGTTCCATTGAGAAAGTTCTTACCTATACCTATTAATTCCAGAGTATTTCCTATTCTTTCCTGTACCAACTTTAGAGTTTGTGGTCTGATATTAAGATCCTTGATCCATTTTGAGTTAATATTGGAATAGGGTGATATATATGAATCTAAGTTTCAGTTTTTTGCAGACTGCTAACCAGTTTTCCCAGCAGTTTTTGTTGAAGAGGCTCTCTTTTCCCCATCGTATATTTTTAGCACCTTTGTCAAAGACAAATTGGTTATAGTTGTGTGGCTTCATATCTGGGTCCTCTATTCTGTTCCACTGGTCTGCATGTCTGTTTTTGTGCCAGTACCATGCGTTTTTTATTGTTATTGCTTTGTAATATAGTTTGAAGTCAGGTATTGTGATACCTCCAGCATTGTTCTTTTGACTGAGTATTGCCTTGGCTATTCGTGGCCTCTTGTGTTTCCATATAAATTTAACAGTAGATTTTTCAATCTCTTTAATGAATGTCATTGGAATTTTGATGGGAATTGTATTAAACATGTAGATTACTTTTGGGAGTATAGACATTTTTACTATGTTGATTCTACCAATCCATGAGCATGGGAGATCTCTCCACTTTCTATAGTCTTCCTCAATTTCTTTCTTCAGAAGTTTATAGTTTTCCTTGTAGAGGTCTTTCACATCCTTTGTTAGGTTTACACCTAGGTATTTGATTTTTTTTGAGGCTATTGTAAATGGAGTTGTTTTCATATATTCTTTCTCAGTTTGTTCATTATTAGTGTATAGAAATGCTAATGATTTTTCTATGTTGATTTTATATCCTGCAACCTTGCTATAGCTATTGATGTTGTCTAGGAGTTCTTGAGTAGAGTTTTTTGGGTCTTTAAGGTATAGGATCATGTCGTCTGCAAATAGGGATATTTTGACAGTTTCTTTACCTATTTGTATCCCTTTTATTCCTTCTTCTTGCCTAATTGCTCTGGCTAGGAATTCCATTACAATGTTGAATAGGAGTAGAGATAGTGGGCATTCTTGTCTAGTTCCTGGTTTTAGAGGGAATGGTTTTAGTTTTTCTCCATTAAGTATAATGCTGGCTGTAGGTTTGTCATATATAGCTTTTCTAATGTTGAAGTACTTTCCTTCTATTCCTAGTTTTCTTAGAGCTTTTATCATGAAATGGTGTTGGATCTTATCAAAGGCTTTTTCTGTATGTATTGAGATGATCAAGTGGTTTTTGTCTTTGCTTCTGTTAATGTGGTTTATTGCATTTATTGATTTTCATATGTTGAACCACCCCTGCATTCCTGGGATGAAGCCTACTTGGTTGTGGTGAATAATCTTTTTGATGTGTTGTTGAATTCAGCTTGCCATTACTTTATTGATGATTTTTGCATCAATGTTCATTAAGGAGATTGGCCTATAGTTCTCCTTTTTGGAGGTGTCTTTGCCTGGTTTTGGGATAAGTGTAATACTAGCTTCATAAAATTGTTAGGCAGTTTTCCTTCCCTTTTTATTTCATGGAACACTTTAAGGAGGGTTGGTATCAGTTCTTCTTTAAAGTTCTGATAGAATTCAGCAGAGAATCCATCAGGTCCTGGACTTTTCTTTTTGGGGAGACTCTTGATTGCTGCTTCAATTTCATTTTGTGTTATAGAACTATTTAGGTGATTAATACCCTCTTGGTTCAGTTTTGGATGATCATATGTATCTAGAAATCTGTTCATTTCTTTAAGATTTTCAAATTTATTTGAATATAGTTTCTCAAAGTAGTCTCTGATGATTTCCTGGACTTCCACGGTGTTTGTTGTTATCTCCCCTTTTGCATTCCTGATTCTACTAATTTGGTTTTTTTCTCTTCTCATTTTAGTCAGGTTTGCCAGGGGTCTATCGATCTTGTTTATTTTTTCAAAGAACCAACTTTTTGTTTCATTAATTCTTTGTATGGTTTTTTTGGTTTCTATTTCATTGATTTTAGCTCTGATTTTTATTATTTCTCTCCTGTTTGTTTTGGGGTTTGCTTGTTCTTGTTTTTCTAGGAGTTTGAGATGTGTCATTAGGTCATTGATTTGGGATCTTTCAGTCTTTTTAATATATGCACTCATGGCTATTAACTTTCCTCTCAGGACTGTCTTTGCAGTGTCCCATAGGTTCCAGTAGGTTGTGTTTTCATTTTCATTGACTTCCAGGAACTTTTTAATTTCCTCTTTTATTTCATCAATGACCCATTGTTCATTAAGCAATGAGTTATTTATTTCCAGCTGTTTGCATGTTTTTTGTCTTTACTTTTGATGTTGAGTTCTAGTTTTATTGCATTGTGATCAGATAGAATGCATGGTATAATTTTTATTTTCTTATATTTGCTGAGACTTGCTTTGTGCCCTAGGATATGATCTATTTTGGAGAAGGTCCATGGGCTGCTGAGAAGAATGTATATTGTGTAGAAGTTGGATGAAATGTTCTGTAGACATCAAGTAGGTCCATTTGATGTACTGTATATTTTAGATCTTGAATTTCTTTATTGATATTTTGTTTGGATGACCTATCTATTGATGATAATGGGGTGTTAAAGTCTCCCACAACCACTGTGTTGGAGTTAATATATGCTTTTAGGTCTTTCAGGGTATGTTTGATGAAATTGGGTATGTTGACATTGGGTACATATAGGTTGATAATTGTTATTTCCTTTTGGTCAATTTCCCCTTTTATTAGTATGGAGTGTCTTTCTTTATCTCTTTTGATCAATGTAGGTTTGAATTCTACTTTGTCAGAGATAAGTTGCTACTCCTGCCTGTTTTCGGGGGCCATTGGCTTGGTAAATCTTCTTCCAGCCTTTCATCCTAAGCCTATGCCTATTTCTGTAGGTGAGATGGGTCTCCTGAAACAACAAATTGTTTGATCTTCTTTTTTAATCCAGTTCATCAAACAGTGCCTTTTGATGGGGTAGTTAAGTCCATTAACATTAAGTGTTAGTACTGATAGGTATGTGGTGATTCCTGTCATTTAGTTCTTAGTTGTTTGAAGGTTTAATTGCGTGTACCTAAGTTGAGGTTACTCTCTACTTTCTTGGTTTTTCTTTTCCTGTATGCTGTGGGTTAGATCCATTTTGTTCTGGTCTGTTTGGTGTTCTGGAGGCCTCTTGCATCTGTATGGGAATAGATTTCTCTAGATTGGGAAACTTTCTTTTATTATTTTGTTGAATATATTATGCACTCCCTTTGCTTGCACCTCTTCTCCTTCTTCAATTTCCATGATTCTCAGGTTTGCTCTTTTGATGGAGTCAGTGAGTTCTTGCATTTTCTTTTCACATGTCTTGAGTTGTTTAACTAATAGTTCTTTGGTTTTTCCTTTAATTACCATTTCATCTTCTAGTTCTGAGATTCTGTCTTCTGTTTGTTCTATTCGCTGGATTGGCCTTCCATTTCGTTTTGCAATTCTGTTTTGTTCTTTTTTCTGAGGTTTTCCATATGCTGAGTCATTTCCTCTTTAATGTTATCTATTTTTGTCCTGAGTTCATTTATTTCTTTATTAATTGTGTTCTTTGTTTCACTTTGGTGTTTATACAGTGCTTCTATGGTTCCTTTTATTTCTTCTTGTGCTTTTTTAAATTCTGTATTTTTGTTGTCTTGGAATTTCTTGAGTGTCTCCTGTACATTTTGGTTGACCATATCCAGTATCATCTCTATAAAATTCTCATTGATTACCTGTAGGATTTCTTCTTTTAGATTATTCTTATGGGCTTCATTGGGTTCTTTGACATAGTTTATCTTCATTTTCTTGGACTCTGGATCTGAGTATCTGTTTCTTCATTTCCCTCTGGTTCTTGTACTAATTTTCTGCTGTGGGGAAACTGGTTTCCCTGGTTTTTCTGTCTTCCCGTCATTGCCCTTGGTGTTGTTATTGTCCCTGTACTGTGTGCAATTAAGTATTTTCTAGCTTGTAATAATAACAATGGTGATATTTAAGTTGGAAGGTGAGAGGAGATGGAAAGCAAAGAAGTTAAAGAAAAAGGGAAAAACAAATAAACAAACAAGTAGAAAAAAACGAAACAAACAAAAATGTTTCAAAGATATAAACAGGGAGAGATAGTGTACTAATCAACAGTAAACTGAACAGGCATTAGAGAGATAGAGAGAGGATTGAAAAATAAAAAAACAAACAAAAATAAATAAATAAAATAAAAAGAAAAAATTTCTCCAAGTTCAAATGCAATAAAGTTTCAGTCTTAATAATTTTGGTGTTTGTCCCTCAGCCTCCAATCCTGGAGATGGTGTCTCAGAAGTAGTTCTGTTGTCTCATCAAAAAAGTGTTCTAAGTTCAAGTGCAATACAGTTTCAGTAAGTTTTTCAGCATGCAGGTGTAGTTTGATTGTTGTCTCATCAGAGGAAGAAAGAAAAAAAAATTTGGGGACTGTTCTGTGAATGGCTATCTGAGGCTGTGGCTCACTTGCCTGCTGCTGTCAGCCTGCTGTTGCTGGAGGCTTTATTTATGCAGATCTCAGGAGTGAGCTTAACACACACCTAGCCCCACAGGCTTTGTTTACTTGGAGTTCTCCTGGGTGCAACTGGCACTGCTACAAGCTTTCCCCTTTCCAAGCACACTGGGGGAGGTAACACTGCACCAGCTTTCTCAGGACTATGTGTTTATTTACAGTTCACATGGGAAGTGGGTCTTCCCCTCTCTCCTGTGGAGTTTTCCTCCCACCGCCACTTTTACAAGCTTTCCCACTCCTGGTTGCTAGGTGTGTGCCACCGCTCCTGTCTTTTCCAGCCAGCTTGTTTATTTATAGCTCACATGGGAAGTGGGTCTTCCCCCCTCTCTTGTGGAGTTTTCCTCCCATCGCCACTTTTACAAGCTTTTCCGCTCCTGATTGCTAGGCATGTGCCACTGCTCCTGCCTTCTCCAGCCAGCTTGTTGTGAGGGATTTCCCCTCCCCCACTTCAGTGCTCAGGGCACCCTGCCCTCTTTGCTACATGTCGTTCTTGTTGTTATTGCTTATTATTCAGTTTTTTTAATTTTTTCCCTGGGTGTGGATCGATCTGTCCAGGGGGCTATGCTGATCTGGCCCAGGGTTGTCTGTGGGAGTACTGTGTGCTGCTTAGCTCACCTTGTGGTCTGCATCTTCCTAAGCTGTCTGGGCGCTGGAATCTGGCAGCGGTGTGGGGGCCCTCCTGGTTTCTCCATTTAATGTGAAGTGGAGATGCTGTGCGCAGGCTGGAGGTGTGGAGGAGTCAAAGTTTTACCTCTTCTCAGTGGTTTTTCCTGTAAGGTGTGTCTCCAGCATCTCTCCAAGATTTTACTTTAGGAGGCATGCTTTCTGCTTCCTCCCTCTAGCTGCCATCTTGGAATCCCTCCTGTCATGGCATTTTTAGTTGCTCTTGCCCCACTCCTCCATAGTATAGCACAGTCCTGGTCTGGAGAATGGAGTAACCTGGTTTACAATCCCTTCCCTTGAATCAGAGAAAACAGACTGTCTTTGTAATGCTCTAACCAGTTGGGGGCCTCCATGAAGGACAGGCCTTCCGTCTTACCCAATTTGGAGCTCATGTGAAAAGTTGTGGGGCTGCTCCTGAAAACTGCAGGGGACTAGAGACCCACAGAAGCTGTGGCAAGACATTATAGCAAAGACAGACAAGAGGCAATGTGAATCCCAAAAGAAGCTGGGGTGAGATTGGATGTGTCAAGTGTGTCTGAGGGAGAATTGAAAATGCCACACACAGGCCCAAGTCAAGATGAAAGTTCAGAAAGACCCAGTGAAAATTTAAGCTTTCACCCCAGTGCAGAGCCAGTCTGCAGTGAGGTGGCTGTTTTTTTTAATGCCCAATTTTCAATAAAAATTATAAGGCATATAAAGAAATAGGAAAATATGGCCTGTTCAAACTAAGAAATTGAATTTTTCAAAAACCATCCTCAAAGAAGGATAGACATTGGACTTATGAGACAAACATTTAAAACAACTTTTAAATATACTCTAAGAGCTGAAGCAAAACTGGATAAAAAAACTAATAGAAATGGAGAAAAACAATACATGAACAGTAAGAGATTATATTCTCTTATTCCTGTGATTTGGTATTGCTTGTTGGTTTTGTTATTACTTGCTTGATTTTGTTGTTACTTTCCCACAGATGAGTATTATAGGTACAAAATTTTAGTATACTATAAGCATATTCCAAGTTGCATTCACCGTATCTTCATATTTTGGAAACCCATTCCAAATTACATTCTCTTTCAGGGTATTCACAGATTTCCTGAAGCCTACTTTTGGGAAACTCTCTCAATATTAAGAACCCTTGCTTTAGGCAACAGGGGCAATTGCATCCTCAGCATGACAGAGGAGACTGGGCAGGTTCAGTGAGGTGGTTCTGATAAGGATGTTGGCATTTTGCTTCAAAATTCGATTGGCATTATATGGAATTTTAAGCCCAAAGAGGAAAATGGGGAATCCATGGCAGAGTTTTGCAGGTCCCTGGGAATCTGATGGAAGTAGAGAACACTGGAAAACACCAGGATTCTGTTGTTTTGGGGGTTTCTATGCTTGGTTCTCATCTGCATTCTCTCCAAAACATGATACTCACATTCAGATGATGGGTTAAGAAATAAATAGGTAATGTTATGGTAAGCTCTTCTTATCAATATTTCTTTCTGGAAAAAAAAAACATCAAATTGCAGCTGCTTCTTCTTCCTTAACCTAAAGTGAGTAATGCCAGCAATTTTGGAAACGGAAACAGGCTAGTCTGCATAGAAATCTCCAGAGCATTGTAGGCTAATACATTAAAATTAAAGAGAAACAGAAGCCATCACTACAAATTGCAACATTATTGTTCAAGCCAAGATCTTCCTAATTATAAACTAGTTTTTTTATAGATGTCACAGGGGTTGTTTTAGTGCCGCTTTGCTGATGCTAAAAAGATAGTGTGGAAATGTGATCAGGGATCTTCATGCTACTGTCTAACTGAAGGGAAAAAAAGTTAATTAGACTCTTTTTGGCATATTAGTGAAGACAGGCTTATTAGACACATTTACAAGCTAATGATATGCCTATACTCTGCTATCAAAAAACGCATTTAAATAAACTGATTTACAGTTCAGCCATTTTCATCTCTTTAACCAGTACATTCACAATTATGTTACCCATATTTAATTGGCATGGAATTGGAGCATTTCTGGGGACGATTCTGAAAGGTGGGGATGGTATGGTGTTTTCTACTCATCTTGTCTTCCCCAGCTTATCCTAGTACACAGGTTAGCCCCACTCTACTTGTTGTCTACTTTCTAGGATTAATAGCCTTGATTTAGCCAAAGACCACTGAAACAACAGTGATGGACTTCAGAGATGTCACTAATGAAGAGTACAAAGAGGGTGGGTAGAGATGGTAAGGACAGGTGAGGGGCAGGAACTAAATGTCTGGGTAACAAGGACCATGTTCCTTCTCTGAGATTCCTGGGAAGGAAGCAAGCATTTAAGGAGAGAGGCATTTCCCTCTCCAGCTCAGAAACCAAGGCATCCCTATTGGGCCTTCCTCACACTTTTCAAGGCAGGATAAATTGTTCTCCACTAAAGTCCACTTTCCCACAGTGCTTTAGTGATCCTTCTAATAAACACAGCCATCTGAGCCAGTCACAGCTGGAGATCCTGGCTCTGCCACAATAGGTGACTTCAGCTTCCTAACCTCTACTATCCACATTTGTAAAATAGGTATTGTAATAGTTCTTTCTGCAATGAGACTTTGAGAAGATAAACTAAACTACTGCATGTAAAGTGTCCAGCAAAGTGCCTGTCCTGTGATAAGCACTCAGCAAATAATATGTCATTGTCATCATTATTATCTCTGTTACTATACTCTTGTGCTTAAAGCATTTTTTGGGCCCATATTTCCTTCAGGAGGAAATCTGAATTACTTAACATTATTCTCAAAGTCCTTCAGATTGGGATCCTAATTTCCCTTTCCTAACTTCCTCACTGGCCCTTCTGTCACCACTCTATTCTCTAGCCACACAGAACTGCCCGCCCTCCCCAAGAATCACTCTGTCCTTTGTTATGCTCTGCCTATACAGTCCTGCCCTGTCAACCAGCTGCCTTCTCATCCTCCAATAGAGTCCCCTTCCTCCTGGAAAGCTCAGCTCAAGGGGCCTCTTTAGGCTATGGCTGCTTACACCTGTCCTTCCAGGTGGAGCAGTGCTTCCTTCCCAGACTGTATCACACTTTCCTCACGTGGGTATCATCCACTTCAACTGACTGTGAGGGTCATCTGTTTATTAGGCTGCCTCTCCTGTCAGAAATCAGTCTTCAAGGACTGAAAACATGACCAATTCCTATTTTTATTCTTAGTGTCCCACACAGTGCTAGGCACAAACAGGCACAAAATGAATGTTCATGAAATCCAATGGAACAAGTTAAATTAAACGGACTTTAACTAGAGTCTGACTAGATAATTTCTGAGGTGCCTTCCAAACCTAAGATTCCATAAGCTCATGATTTTATAAAATACTGGATTCAACAGCCTTCTGTGAGCTCCAGTTTCCTTGTCTATAAAATGTGAATAATAATTCCTAACTTGCAGGACTATTGGGAGACATAAATGGGTCAATTCACATGAAAAAACACCATAAATATCAACCTCTACACAAATGATAAGTGGTAGTATTTACTTGCTTACTCTGTTCTTCTCAGAGATGACAGGATAACAGAAAAGCACATCGTCTGTGTAGCATTAATGGCCTTCCTGTTCCAATTCCCCACAGTAAAGTATTGTTCCTTCCTCCAGGGAAGGGAGAACATTTCCTGGTACCCACCTCAACAGGATGGAATGGGGTATTCGGAGTAAGTTTCCATTCATAGCCTTCAATTCACTTTCCAGTCTCAGCTTTTGCAAAAGAAGGATCATAGGAAATGCCTTTCTCCTCCTCTTCCACCAGCCCCCTCCATAATGAAAAAGCCCAGTCCATCTTTTTATGATTAGAATCACCATTAAAGATATCATTTGAGAATGACTTTGCACGTCAGTGACTAACAATATTATGGACAATTTTTTCTTTTGAACATTACTGCTTCACCGTCAAGGAAAATGTCACTTTTGTAAGGTAATAAATGTGCTTTACTGGGGGAGTGGATACAATGAGGTCTGCCATTTAATTTGATAATGGCTCATCCTCAGCAGTTTCTTGAGATAAAGTCACTCGAGAGCAGTTCCTTGCAAGCACTTTTCCAAGTGTTTTCTGAATCACTGTCTTCCAAAATGACATCTCTTATTTGTCTGAGCCAGGTTTGGGGGAAAGAGGATTCATTTACCAAACAGGAGGTTTGGGGAAGCCAGAACAGTCAGTATGCTTCTCCAGTTACCATCATGTATGTGAAACTGCCCCTTAGAACCCAAAAGTTCAGCTGGGTTGGCATACCTGACAGCATTCTTACGTTGCCAAAGACTGACCCAGGAAAGAGACAATCATCTGTGGGAGGAGAAAAAGGGAGGGTAATTCTTCCTACTCTTTAGTTAACTGTTTAGTACATAAAAGCATGGCTAAATATTTCCCTTCCTTGGGAGCCCAGCCATGACATGGGGTTGGGTGCACAATAGAGAATAAGATGTTCATTAAAGAACTCTTAGTCATCTTATTTATAGGACACACCAGAGTGTCTACTGTGTTTATTACCTGTGTGACATGGTAATAAACAGATTCATGAAACACTCCTATGTGCATTTGTTTGGATATGCATGTAATGCATCTGTACCAACATAAAATCAGAGCATGTTTAGATCAGAAGGAGCTAGACTATAGGACACAAAAGACAGTGATTCTTTTTAATTCATCGCTTTAGCAAAGAAAAGCTTGGTTCTAACCCTAACTCTGACACTTATCACTAGTTGGATAACCTTGATTAAGCTCCTTAATCTCCTAAACATTGTTTTTCTTAACTGCAAAATAGAGATGGAATTAACCCCTCCCCCACCCACCTGGTGCTGGTCTGAGGATTCCATGTAATAATATACTTGAAGCATTTGGTACAAAGTCTGGCATCTAGTAGGATCCCAGTTCAAGGTAGGCATCATTGCAGCTGCCAGAAGTGATGTCTAATAGTTGTTGCAGAAGCTATTAGCTACTGACAAAACACCATGCAAAGAACAGGAAGGATGCACAGTGCATGGAACACAGAGATACTCAGTAAAATTTTATAACTTATCAAATGCACAAGTAAGTGACCCTCTCCACCTTCATATTTTAGAATAGGGTATCGATGAACAAAGGGCAAAAATCACACAGCAGGTTTTTGGCAGAACTTGACCAGGACCTTAGGTCCACTGGATCTGGTGCTTTTTCAAATATTCCTGATTGCTTCCCTTTCCACACCTTCATCATCTCACACCCACAACAAAGTGAGTATGTGTGTTTGTAACACACATGCTTGTCTTCCAGATAGGAAAACGAAAGTGTCTGAAAGAAGTATCCTCCTTCTGGAAGTGGATGGTGACCTACAGTTGAGCTCACTGTCTGATACTTTTTATGCCTGGCTTCTCGTGCTTCAGAAGCCCAGGTCCAGAGTAGGGTTGACCTGCAGCCTGGAGGTGAAGTTGAGCTGGAGTTTAAAGCACAGATCTCCAGAAATTCTGTGAGGAAATGTTGTTGGAAGATGCATGAATTTGTCTCCATTTGCTTTGGCTTTCTTTGCATTTCTCTCCCCTCCTCCCAACCTCATTCCTTCAGAAGACACTAGACACTACAGTTTCTATCCAGAAAGAGGAGCCATAGCAAAACTGAATGAGTGACTTTAAACTTCCATAAAACCACAGTTCGTTGAATAAATTATAGATTTAGAAAACCAAATGTCTAGCCCATCTTCCATCCACAGAGGGACAAAGAAAATAAAATCTCTGGGCTGGCATGTTGGAAGACAATAGGAAAGGAAACAAGTTAGACCTTGTTCAAAGTTCTGAGAATAAAGCCCTGCTGCTTACCCACATTAGATTATGTTCTGTGGGGGTTGGGGATTTAGCTCAGTGGAAGAGCGCTTGCCTGGCAAGTGCAAGGCCCTGAGTTCGGTCCCCAGCACCAAAAAAAAAAAAAAAAAAGGAAAAAATAGATTATGTTCTGGGCATGGGCATTGCTAGGAAATGTAAAATGTCCCCGACAACTTGAAGACAAGGAGGAGGAGGTCGGGACCATGCTCTGCTTTCCATAAAGCATGGAGGGGGTCACCCACAGATTTCTCCACACTCTCAGCCTGTCAGACAGCAGCTGCAGAGCAAATGATATGCATAGTCCTACATGTCTCCCAGGACCATGCAATGGCTGAAGAACTAACCAAACTTTCCCATCCCTCAGATAAACCAAAAGAAAGAAGGAAAGAAGGAAACAGGGAGAGAAAGACAGAATACACATGTCTGAAGGGATCTTTCAGTGTTGATGCATAAAAGGATCTCATAAAACCTTGTGGATAGAGGACTGGATGTAAAGAGCAGATTAAACCACACATACACTAGTTGATGGCAGACCCTTGTCAACATCCCCATTTTTACCTTCTGTCCCTCCTCTGGCCCTTACCCAACTATGTTTAATGTAAATATCCTTCAATACGGTATGGCATGGATATTTCGTTGTTCTCTGTGTGTTTGCTTCATTAATGTAGACACTATCACAATGTAGAATTCACTGTTTCTTTTTCTTTTTTTCACTGAACTTCATTGTTCAAATCTTGCTGTGTGGCTCTACACACTCTGGATCCACTGATAAACTGTCGCATGTTTTGGGGACAAACCTACCACATTTTCCTTATCATTCCTCCATATAACACAATTTGAAAGCATGCATATGCCATCCTTTTTTCTTTAAGGGTCTACAACCATCATCTTGGTTTCAAATCATTTTTTAAGAATAAGAAAGATAAGGAAAGACCAACATGAGTGAAGTCATGCAGAGTACTGGTGGGGCATGGAATTTGGAGTCAGATTCAGGTGTGATGCTTCTTCAGCATCATACACATGTGTGTGTGTGTGTGTGAGAGAGAGAGAGAGAGAGAGAGAGAGAGAGACTTGGAAAAGTCACGTGACACCCTCCTGGATGACATCCTTACATTGGTAATGATCATGTACATACCACAAAGGTTTGTGTCTTGCAACAAGCCTTATAAGAAACACAGTAAGGTCTAGAAGGAAGGAATCTAAAAGTATTTTATCAAACATGAGGTATAACTCCAGTAGTAATTGTTGCTTTGTTTTTGTTTTTCAGAGTAAGCAGAGTACCATGGAAAAGCTCTGCTTGCTGAAACATGTGGAATAGACAAGTAGCCTCTGAATACGCCCATGTCCCCTCAATTGATCCAAGCCTTCCTCCTCATCCCCTTCCCCATCTTCCTGCACACAGCAATTGGGAGGACTGCAGAGAATGGGTTCATCGAGACTCTTTTGGGCATGAAGAGAGGCTGGTGCTAGACAGTCTCCAGTTATCTCCTTTGGAATTTCCATAAAATTCAAGATTTCCTTTAAGATATGTCCTTAAGTTAGGACAACGAGTGCATAAAAGAACTGCTAAAGGAGTAAATTTGAGAGCCTCGGGACAGATAGATTTGCAAAGGTAAGTAGGAAACCTTCTTCAGTCTGATGAACAGAAGCCATAACAAACCTTGTGATAATCATTGGAAGAGGCATAGCCCCAATGAACCAGGATCAGGCCACAGAATATTTGGTGAGTTAGTGAAGTGGTCCATTAAAAGTCCGTTTTCATGCTTCCTACGAAGCTTCCTAGAAGAAATGTCATCGTAAGGGAAGAAATAGCTAGACATAAGACAATCTGGAGTACACGCTGTAACAAAGAAAACTTAAAAGTAAAAGCACATAAATTAGAAAAAAAGGTCCAGAGCGGACACTCTGGTAGTGAGGGGACCATGTTCCATGAGGTCACTGAAGGATCCAGGTCTCTCTCATCTGTAGTTCCACTGTCTCCAGGTATTATCTGCATTTTTGGATAGAGTCTCTACAATGTTTGCGCTCTAATCAACCCAAAGGATCAAAAAGATGGAGAAACCCCTGCTCAGCTTTTTAAGGCTAATCATTCCAGACCAACACAAGCATCTATTTTATGTAACGATATCTATTTGGATCTCTGTTCAGGCCATACAGTTTGCACATTAACTGAAGTGCTGGTTTAAAGCAGGCCTCTTCCCTTAAGATGACTTTTCTCTAAGACATCTTCAGAACCATAAAAATAGATTTCAGTCCTACTTGAAACCTTTGGCCTAAACTTAGTCACACTGTCACATTTCATTACAAGAGTTCTTATGACATGTAGTCTCTAGCTGAATGTGAAGTGACCAGTTAGCTTATTGGAGCCAGGGGAGGAAGGATCAGTTATTAAGGAAAGTAAAAGGTAATAAGTTTGCAGAACGAAGCAATTTCTGCCCCACCCAGTATCAAGGCAAAGGTTGCTGGATGAGCAGAGTAATTCTGGTCCTTGTCAGTCTAATTCATCTTTAGTCCAGCCATATGGACTCATGTCCAGGACCTAGTTAAAAAAAAGTGGTATAAACAAAAACCCAATAATCAAACATGTTTAATTAGATAGTGGATAAGCCTTGAGGGCATAGCTAAACTGCTTTAGAATCCTTCTGGTATACTGAAACATCAAAAAAATGAGGGGAGATGGTGTCATTCATTTAACCAAAATACATTGTGAAGCTGTTACCTGAAGAACTCTGTTGCAATTTCTGGTAGATTTCAGGGACTGGTTGACAATGGGAGAAGCACCAAAGTGACACCTGGGAGGCACAAGTATCTGGTGCCAGTGTCTGCCAGGAGGCAGTGAAACTAACTGATGGCTGGGCATAGTGGCATCCAGCAAAAGACTGATGACCACCTTGGTGATGACAGCAGCGCTTGCTGGATGTCGGGGAAGCTGTAACATCTTTGGGGCAGAGAAAGAAACGGTAGTGGGGAGCTGACTGTTTAATCCTGGATACTGGTGACCTATCTCCAGGGACTGCTGGAAATACACGTCTGTGTGTACCTGAGTGTGTGCATGTGAGTGATGCTTGTGTGTTTGCAGGGTTGGTTTTTAGCATAAAGTTCTCCACAACCAGGCACTAGTGACATTTATGTTATTCAAGTGTGACAACCTCATCTGTGCCACATGAGAACAGCCACAGGTAAGCTGTGCAGCAAAAGCCAATTTCACCTTCTAGCTACAAACATTGTCCTTTTTTTTTTTGAGGATACTGTGCACTTTGAGTTCAGGGTAACTGCAACTTCTAAAGTATGTAACAGAGCTACCATTTCTCATTTTTGAGAAAAGAAAATAAGAGTTAGAGGTTTTAGGATTCACCTGATGTTTTCCCCTCAGAAATCTGTTGAAATAAAAGCTGGATCAGAGTCACTATTCCTAACCCAGTGCTTTAACGTGTGGCAAGTTTTCACCCACAGGAATTCTAGAGTTGTCCACCAGAGAGAGGACTTGAGTGATCTGGGACTGTTTCCTGCACAAGCAGAACCCGTGATCTTAAGGACAGTGGGGAAATGTCAACATTATTAATTTTTATAAAATATGTTAATGGGTTTCCTATTACTTCCTCACATTAGTGTTGCCTTTCTATTTCTCTGACACTTAACTGTGACAATATGACACCAAAAAATATCAGGGCCTGAAGGCTCCCTGACCTACCCCCAGCTCCTCTTCTAACAGCTGGGACATTTGACCTCTGCCAACAGGCTTTGCTTCAGAGTCAGGGGAAATCATTCCCTCCCCTTTGCAAATTTTTAAACCTAAAAAAAATCCCTCTGTTGGACACAGTAAAGCGTCAGCAGATTTCAGAAGCATTCTGCTTCTCTTGCTTGTACCTTCCCAAACTCCCCATGTATGCTTTTATCCCCTTATATATATATATATATATATATATAAGGGGATATATATATATATATATATATATATATATCCTTAGATGTATCTAGCTTATCACTTGAGTATTAGAGGAAAAACTTCAAATCTCCAGGGGCATAGCTACAAAGCAAATCCCAGAAATAGCCCCAATTAACCACTTAGAACTTGAAAATAAACTGGTGGGTGCCGTCACTCTGACTCAGCTGCCTGCGGCCAGTAATTTTATCTTTTGGAGGCACTGTGGTTTGTACGCAGGGCCTCACGCTTGCTGGCCAGTGCGCTACCACTTAAGCCACACCCTCAGTCAATTTTGCTTCAGTTCTTTTTCAGATAAGGTCTCATGTTTTTGTCCAGGCCACCATGGGACTACAATCCCCCAACCTGTGCCTCTGGAGTAGCTGGAATTGCAGACGAGTACCACCATGTCTGGCTTATTTGTTGAAATGGGGTCTCACTAACTTTTTTGCCCAGGCTGACCTCGAACTGTGATCCTCTCAAACTCTACCTCTTGGGCGACTGGGATTACAGGTGTGATCCACTGTGCCCAGCCTTGTAGCCAGCATTTCTAATGAATCAAGTACTCATTCCCTTTTTCTTTACGCTTTCTTTTCAGGTAAGATGCAGCCCACAGCCCCCTTTCAGAATAGTCTAGGTGGTAACCATTCATAGTTTGGAGCTATCACATAAATTGAATCCCATTTGCTATCCCTACCTAAGCTCATCAAGATGGATACAGAACCCTGACAGATAGCAGTGCTAGGTTGAACCTTTTTCACAATGTTAATCTGGATAGCTCGGTGCTTAACAGGTTTAAGTGAGTTATGAGAGGCCTGGTTCAATCGTCTGTGGTCAAACAAAGGTTTCTGGGACCCTGGGTATACCCCCAAACTTTCCATGGGGAAAAGGCCATAGAGAGCCATGTAACCATGCCACAGCAGAGGACAAACAGTCCACACAAACACTGTCATTGAAGGGTGTACATATTTGTGAACTAGAGTCAGGAAACAGAATTTGGAAAGGCAAGCGAGCATTGGATCATAACCCATGGGAATGGGCAAGGTACAGGGCAAAGGTCAGAGGTGAGATGTTGAGAAGTCTCACTGCTGCCAGCCTTGCTTCTCTGTGCACCTGCTCCTGGAACCAAGGCTGCCC
Organism: Castor canadensis; assembly: GCF_047511655.1. Taxonomy (NCBI): domain Eukaryota; kingdom Metazoa; phylum Chordata; class Mammalia; order Rodentia; family Castoridae; genus Castor; species Castor canadensis. The sequence goes on along the minus strand of NC_133396.1, from coordinate 96,757,474 downwards.
CACATCCCTGGGGGCTGCCACAAAGAAATTTTGCATTGTTCAACACAAAACACTTCCCCTGTTAGTCTCTGCACTCATGTGGTCCTAGCACACTGCTTAAAGAATCCTGGAACCTATATTTGAATTCTAATTTTTACATTTTCACAGATGGTAATGTGACCTTCTGTGAGTTACCCAAATTTATGAGCCTGGATACTATGTGTATGTAGCTGTCGTCAGACAAGCTGATATCTGAAATCTTTTATCTGTGAAGTTCCAAAATCTGAGGTAAAAGGAAGGCAGGAACTTGACCCTGGAAGGCAGTAAACCAAAATGTACATTTTTTTAGATAAAATAAATAAAGCATATATTGGAAATTATTTTGCCACTTGGTGATAGTTTGGCTATTATACATGGTTTATACATTTGTTAATTTAGGACTAAAATGATCATTTATTCATCATTAACATCTCTTTCCTGATCAGTGTATTAAAACATTATAAAATCAATCAAATTTTACAGGTGGTAGAAATCCAACTCCTTGATCCAATTTCCTGTAAAATTAGGCAAAAATCACAAAGTTTTGCTATGTGGCAGGTACTATGCAAAGTATATATATATATATATATATATATATATATATATATATATATATATATATATATATATTGTTTAATCTTCTCAGCAGTTACTGGGCACTTTTATTACTAGCATGCGAGGAAAGTGAAATTTAGAATTATGTAATTCACTCCAAGTTACATAGCTGATAAATGTGCAGAGCTGGATTTTGAACATAAGCATTCTGATACCAGAAGTCCTGGTGACTGGGAAAATGGGAGTAGAATGTGCTATAAAAAAGTCCATAAGATAGTGTTGCAATAAACAATATGTAGTTTACACATGTATTTATATGTAGCATTTTCCATAAAATATCCTGTAACAAAAATAACTATGCTCAGACAGCCTCAGGAGACAGCATCATCAGGAACAGTCTGCTGAGTGGCTCTGTGATGTGTTCAGCAATGTGGCAAACCACGAAGGTCAAAGAAGCTTGAAGGTCATACGTTCTGCCTGTCTAGTGCCATGGTCACTTCAGGATTGAGCCCAAGGGCTAGTGAGGGAGAGGTTCCTAGGGAAAATGTAAGCCTCCATCCCACAAGAATCACAGCACTCAATATTATGAAAAACAGGTCACTTTAAGGAGAGGGCACTAAGGGGAGAGGGAGGGTAAAAGAAGGAAGTTGAGATGGTGAACATGGTTGATGTACTTTCTATATAAGAATGAATATAGGATTTTTAAACCTATTGAAATCACCATAAGAAGGCAGAAAGGAGAAAAATAGGCAGAATGAACCAGTTCAGGTTATAATATATATATGCATGGAAATGTCACAGTGAAATTCCCGGTACAGCTATCTTATGCAAACAAAAATGTCTTTTTGTAAAAACAGAGATAAGGAAGGTCCTTTCTGGGGATTGGTACCAGTGTGTGGGGGGAGGATATAAGAAAAGCATGCAGGAGGGTGAATATAGTGGAAATATTATGTACTCATGCATGAAAATGGAACAATGAGACCTGATGAAACTGTTCCAGGAATGAAGGGAGGGGAGATAAAGGAGAATGACTGATGGAGTGAATTCAACTATGATATTTTGTAAGAACTTTGGTAAATGTCTCAATGTATCCCCAGTACAACAATAATTTTAAAAAAATGATTAAAAAAAAGAGTCACAACACTCAGGGCTTGGAAGTGTGGCTCAAATGGTAGATCACCTGCCTAGCAAGTGTAAAACCCCAAGTTCAAACCCTAGTACTGCCAAAAATTAAAAAAAAACATCACAGTGTTCAAATCATAACCAGAAATGTGAATTTGTGTCAACATGTAAAGATGTAAATCAAGCAAGTTTACTACAGTGGCAAGGAGAGAGAGAGAGAGAAAGAGAGAGAGAGAGCTGCCTGCTTTGTGCATGCTCCCTAGCTTACCCTTCCCACCACATTGCTTCTCTTTCTGCTCAAATTTACCAAGCTCACATTCTTCTCATAGCTTTTGCACCAGGTACTTTCTGCTTGAAATGCTTCACACACAGATGTTTGCATAGCTGCCTCCCTTCCATTACTTAAACGTCATCTCAGAAAGGACATCCCCAACTACTCTAAGAAATGTAGTCCAGCCTTCCCAGCGCCCCCACACCTCCCCTCTAGCCACTCCCTATACATTGTTCCATTTTGTTTTCATCACAGAATTTGTCAGTATTGAAGCTTACAATATTATTGGTTTATGGTGTCCATCTATACTTTCCAGAGTGTCAACTCATTGGGTTGGGTACTTTGTCACTCTTTTGTCAAGTCCTTGATGCAATGCCTGATATAAAGTAGATTCCCAGTCAATTCTTATTAACTCTGGAGAAGTAACTCCATAATCTGCTCTTAAAGTATGCTAATATGATAAACTAGCAGCTAAACCAGGTCATGAAAAATAAATTAGCCCAAAAAGTTAAAGAACAGAAACTTAGATAGGATTTGGTCCATGATCAGTTAAATGGTGTTTTGCCCACTTTTCAATCAAAGGTGATAAAGTCAACAAAGAGTCTATATTTCTGCCTCTATATATGTAACTATTGTTGAGGAAAATTTGGGTACTTTGCATTAAGAAGTCCTGAGAAACTGAGCAAGTGACTTACTGTTGTCACCATGGTGCTCTAGGTGAAGACCATACCCACAGTCCACCTTCAAGAGAAATTGTAAAAAGTTAAAAGAAGCCTACAGAGTCTAATTGTCTAATTCTATTTAAATTCTTCTTCATAACATTACCTATAATTTTATGCCAGGATGACCAACCCGCCCGAAGTGGAACTGGTGTTTTGTTTTAAGCAAAAGAGATTACATGGCCAAAGGGACCACAAAGTCAGCTCCTTGGGCTTTGACCTCACACAAACCAAGGGTTAAACTCAAAGTCTTCCAAGCCTGGATGCTGCCCTGGTGAAATCACTTAATTACCCTGAACCTCAGCTTCATCTGTAATGAGATTCATTCTACACCATGACATTAGGGGGATTATATGAGTTAATGCACAGACAGGACCTGGCAGAGAGCAAATGCTCAATTTATCCTGGTCCTCCTTTCTTCCTTCAAACTTGCCAGCAAGAACTGAAAGCCAACAAATTGAGATGTGAATCACTTATGCTACCCATGTACTCAAAGAATTTCAAAGATGAAAAAAAATTTTAAACTTCTAGTTCAACAACTGCTTTAATCCACTAAATATATCACTGCGGAGTTCTGTGAAGAACAATTTCCTAGGCTACAGGGAATGCCTGAAAATAGGCTTTCCATTCCAATAATTCCTTTTTGATAGTCCAATTTTTAGACAAAGCATGATATACTTGCTTTGTTGTAATTCATGGAAGAGAGAGTTTGGCTTTGGGAAAATTCTGAAAATAATGCAAATGTAGTTCCAGCCACAGTGTCTGGGGCATGACACCCAGGGCTCTCATGCTTCCTGCACACTTGTCACTCCAGAGAGCAGCAGGATCCCCCAGCAGGAGTGCTGCCATTGTCTCTCCAAGGGGAAGACTTATCTACCATAGATGACACATTCAGTTTTCCAGTTATCCCAAGTAATCTAAGGTCTTGTGCCTCAATAACGCATCAGTAGGCAATTTCATTAGTCTGCCCTGTTGGTTAGTATTGTTATGAACTGGAGAAGAGTCCACAAAGCAGTGTATGTTGATAGTTATATCAAGCATTTGGAGATGGTTGTTTCCCTGTTTCCCTCCCCGTTCTGTGAAATATTCCCGTGGCCCTACATGAATCACCGAAACTTTTCAGGCTTCAGTTTTCACATTCGTAAAATGACAGTGTTCAACTTGGGAAGGTCTGTAGAAGTTTTTCTCATGTCTGAATTTGTATTATGTAGATATCTCATAGATTTCCTCCCTTCTCTAAGTATTGGTTATTAGCAGAAGGAAAACTCTAGGTGGAACAACTGAGAATGAATTCTGCCAGTAAATCTAGCAGCATGTTAAAAGGATTATTCATGATGACCAATTGGAATTTATCCCAGGAAGATTACATTTCATGTATGAAAAGTCAATCAATAATGACCCATACTAATGAAGTAGGGACAGAAATCACATGATTATATCAATTAATGTAGAAAGATCATTTGATCAAAGACAGCACCCATTTATAATTAAAGAAATTTTAAACACAGAATAAAAAGGAACTCTATCAATATAACAAAGAATATCTATGGAAAGTCTACAATTAGCATCATTGAATGGTGAAAGTTGGAATGTTTTCTTGTCTAAGATCAGGAATAAGACAAGGATGTTTTTCTTGCCTTCTATTCAACATTATACTGGACATTACCTTCAGAAATTTTAGGCAAGAAAAGAAAGAAAAGGAATCCAGTCTGAAAGGAAAGAAGTAAAAATCTCTGTAATTACAGATGACATGGGTTTGTATGTAGAAAAATCTTAAGGAACCCACCACAAATACTCTTACTGCAAATAAACAAATTCTTCAAGATTGCAGGAGACAAGATCAATATACAAAAATCAATTGCATTTTTCTATATGCCCACAGTGAACAATCCAAGAGTAAAATTAAGAAAATAATTGCATTTATAATAGTATCAAAAATAATAAAATAGAAGCATGAATTGGACGAAACTAGTGCCAGACTTGTACAATGACTGCTACAAAACATCATGAGATCAGGTTCAGTGGTTCAAACGTATAATCCTAGCTTCTTGGGAGGTGGATATCAAGAGGATCACAGGATTGCAGTCCAGGCTGGCTTAGACAAAAAGTGAAACTCTATCTCAGAAATAACCAGAGCAAAAAGAACTGGAGATGTGGTTCAAATGGTAGAGGACCTGCATAGCTAGCTGGAGGTCCTGAGTTTAAACCCAGTACCAATGAAAAAAAAAATCATTGAACTAATTTAAAGAAAACCTAAATAAGATAAAAGATCTTGTGTTCATGGATTGGAAGATTTACTATTATTAAGATGGCTGTACTCCCCAAGTTAACCTACAGTTCCCATAAAGTCCCTATCAAAATCACAGAGACTGTGTGTGTGTGTGTGTGTGTGTGTGTGTGAGTGAAATCACATGATTCTATCAATTAATGTAGAAAGAGAATTTGATCAAAGACAGCACCAATTTCTGAGTGCTGAAAATGGAAATGTGATCTTAAAACATATGTGGAAATACAAGAACCCTTAATAGCCAAAATAAGGAAAAGAAAAGCAAAGTCAAAGGGCTCATACTTGCTCTGATTTCAAAACTTAAAACAAGTCTATAATAATCAAAACAATGGAGTCACTGCATATGGATAAACATACAGGTCAATGGAGTATTAAGAGTCCATAAAACCCCATATATCTATGGTCAATTTTTTAAAATAAGCACACCACTAACGTTCAGTAAAGAAAAAATAATCTCTTCAACCAATGGTACTGGGACATCTGGCTACCCACAAACAAAAGAATAAAGTTGCAACCTGTGCTATTCATGATTCTCCAAAGAAACAGAGAATATACACACATGTGCATTCTAATACAAGCATTTAAATATATATTTAAATATGTATGTATTTTAGTATTTTAATATAGATGTATTTTTTATGGTGTGAGATTGAGTCTATCATGTGTCAACTTAACATATAAAATTTCTTTAATATCAAGAATTGCCTCACATGATCATGAAGGCTGATAAGTATCAAGCGCACAGAGAGCAGGAACAGGTCAGAGTCCTAAATCACGTCATCAAGCTTTTTCCTTCTCTTTTGGCCCTCAGTGAATTGGCCGATGCCCACCCACTTTGGAAGGGGCTGTTTGTTTTATTCATCCCATCAGTTCAATTACTAATATCCTCCAGAAACATCTAGAAATGTTTAAATAGCTATCTGAGCATCTCCAGGCCCAATCAAGTTAACACATAAAATTAGTTATGCTAGGCCCTACCTCACATCAGAGTAAAAATGAACTCAAAATGGATCAAATAGCTAAATGTAAAAGATAAAACTATAAAACTCTTAGAACATAACATTGAAGGATCAAGCATGATGATGCATGCTTGTGATCCCAGCTACTTTGTAGGTAGAGAGCAAGACAGTCATGGTCTGAAGCTGGCCTAGGGAAAAACACAAGGCCTGAAAAATAACTAAAGCAAAAAGGTCTGGTGATGTGGTTCACGTGGTAGAGCACTTACCTAACAAGTGCAAGGTCCTGAGTTCAATCCTCAGTATTGCTAAAAATAAAATGGAAAGAAGACAACTCTGGAGTAATTCTTCATGACCTTAGATTTGATAATGGTTTCTTAGATATGACACCAAATACACCAAAGAAAAAATAGATGAATTAGATTATATCAAAATTTAAAACTCTTTACTGCAAAGGACACTATTAAAAAAGTAAAAAGAAAGCCAGGTGTGGTGGTTCACAGCTATAATCCCTGCTACTCAGAAGACAGAGGTAGGAGAATCACTGTTCAAGACCAGCCCGGGTAAAGGTAGTTCAAAACCCTACCTGAAAAACAAATAGGGCTGGGGAAAATTGCTTAAGTTAAGATAGCTTGCCTGTAGAGATAAAGGCCATGATTTCAATTGCCAGTACTTCAATAAATAAATAAATAAAAGAGATAGAGAAAGAAAGTGAGAAGACAACCCATAAAATAGAAGGATATATTTGCAAATCATATATCTTACAAGGGCCTACCACATCCAGGATTTATAAAGAACTCTTACAATGTAACAATAAAAATACAAATAACCCAATTTTAAAAAATGAGTAAAGAATTACAGTAGATAGTTCTTCAAGGAAGAAACAAAAATGGCCAATAGGGATATGAACACATGTCCTACATCATTAGACAGTAAGGAAACTCAAATCAAAACCACAGTGACTCACTATTTTACACACAAACAAGGATGGCTTTCATTAAAAAAGGATTATAATAACAAGTGCTAGTGAAGACATGGAGAAATTAAAGCTATACTACAGTACAGGTGGAAATGTAAAATAGTGTAGCCATTTTGGAACACAGTTTAGAAGTTCCTTAAAAAGTTGAATTCCGAAAAGCCCAGGAACTCCACTCTTCAGTATATACCCCAAAGAATTAAAAAACATGTTCATACAAAACTTGTACATGAGTGCTCATGACAACATAATTCATAATTGCCAGAAAGTCCAGGCAGCTCGAATACCCATCAAAGTACATCCATACAATGGAATATTATTTAGCAACTAGAATGAAAAAGTACTGACACATACTACATGGATGCACTTTGTAGACATTATCCTAAGTGAAAGAAGCCAGACACATATGACCACATATCTTATGATCACATTTGAATGAAATGTCCCACACAAGCAAATCCAGAAAGAGAGAATGCAGTTTGGTGGTTTCCAGAGACTGGGAGAAAAGGGGAGTGGAATGAGTTAGTAGTGGGTACTGGATTTCATTTGGGGGTGATGAAAATATTCTAGAATTAGACAGCAGTGATGTTTGCCCAATTTTGTCATATATTAAGAGCCATCAAACTGTATACTTTAAAAGGGTGAGTTTTACAATATGTGAATTACATTTAAATTTTTTTTTTCTTAAAAATTTAAACCAGTTTATTTTTATAGGCAATTCATTAGAGCTCTTTCTCTGTGTCCCCTGCTCAAGTTGTGTTTATTACTTTCTTTTTTTTTTTTCTTGGCAGTTCTGGGGTTTAAACTCAGGGCCCTGTGCTTGCTAGGAGATGCTCTACTTCTTGAGCTGCACCTCTGACTGTTTTTGCTCTTGTCATTTTTTTTTTTTTCATTTTTCTTTTATTATTCATATGTGCATACAAGGCTTGGTTCATTTCTCCCCCCTGCCCCCACCCCCTCCCTTACCACCCACTCCACCCCCTCCCGCTCCCCCCCTCAATACCCAGCAGAAACTATTTTGCTCTTATCTCTAATTTTGTTGTAGAGAGAGTATAAGCAATAATAGGAAGGAAATGTTAGGTTTAACTGCAAAATATATTCAATACCTGACCTCTTTCCACTTCCAACATTACCAGCTGGGTTCAAGCCAGTATCTATTCTGACTTTTATCATGGTAGCCTCCTGGATGGTCTCTGTCACTCCCAGTCTCCTCTTGCTTTTTTGTGTCTCAGTTGTTAACTGGATCCTTATAAAACAGGCCAGATCTGTCTTCCCTCTGTTCAAACTCGGCCACAGCTTCTTGTATCATTCACCTTAGGAGTCACTGTCCATTCCAGCAGCCTACAAGTTCCCATATAACCTGGGTCCTTCGTTTGACTTCATCTCTATCACTCCCTCTGATCCAGTCATACAGGCCTCCTTGATGTCCCAAGTGCTCATTCTCAGCCCAGAGCTCCTCTATGTACCACTCCCTTTCCCTTACAAATCTGCCTGTCTATAGAAAAAGTTTTCATTCTCTCTTAGATCTTGGCCCAAATAACTCCTTCACAGTAAGGCCTTCTCTTAGCTACCCTATTAATATTAAACCCTGTCCTCCTCTTCCACTTCCCTCCTCCTCATCATCACCTGAAATAGTATGTATTTCTTCCATTTGTTTGTTAGTTGTTAGTCTCCCTTTGCTAGAGAAGTAGTTCTCAAGGACAGCATTGTTTTTTACAGTATCTCCAGTATAACAGTGCCTGGCACATAGTGCACATTCACTAAATATTTTAGACTGAGTGAATTACATGATGTACATAGTTCTTGACTTCATCTGTGCAAAACACTGGGAAACATACAGCCAGCCAGTCAAGGTATATTAAGCTTTTAGATTCTAGTTCTTCTTGCTGTTTGCAATTCTCTGGTCTATGTGTTTGCTTTGGAGAAATGTTCTACCTCTCTGGTGCTATGGCATGTACACTCTCTCTAGGCACAGCTAAGCATGGCTTCCATGCTTTATGTGTGGCCCTGCTACGACTGCACACAGGAGCTCTCGGCTTTCATAAGGCTCAGAGAGTAAACAAAATAGAGACTACAGCCATGCTGAATAGGAAAGTTCAAACAAATGCCTTTGAATTCTTGAACAACAAATGTAGGAGCACTTCTTTGAGAAAAATGTCAACACCACTCTGTTTTTACAGCCCCATAATTCAAAACTGTCTGAAGGCCCTTGTCCCTGTAAACCTCCATGGAAAAGGTCAGATGACTAAGTGAGAATTTATTTACCATTCTCAGTTCCTCTGCAATATTCCAATAAGGATAAAATTGGTGGGAGAAAATTTGTTTTTGACCTACTACTTTCTCTGCCCCCACCCCAAGTAAAGTAAAGGTTATAGTTTGGATTCATCTTCCAACTTAAAAAGCAGAGATGAACTCCAAAAGACTAAGAATTCTCTCCTTATCATGTGTGTATACTTTCTATATTAACACTATTCTTAGAATGGTAATTTTTTTATTAAAACAGTTGTTCGTTTTTCTCTGTAACCCACGAGTTTACTTTTAGTTTCAAAACAAGACATAAATGCTTTGAATGACAATGCTGCCACAGGGTGAAGTTGCTGCTCAGTTTCCATTAATAATAGAACAAATAGTAGTATCTTAAGTGTGTTGCTGGAAAGCTTTCCTTACGTGGAGCACAAATGACACCTGACTGAATGACTTTCATAGCTGTGCTTCAGCAGGTTCAGCTAAACAGGATGTGATTACAGAGGAGCACAAGAAGTTTCCCTTTGGGTTCTCAAGACCAGCATTAGGAAAGCTCACCCGCTTTTTCAGCAAGCAGTGGTGCAGTGGGTCCTCTGAGGATTGGGGCTGTTTATCAATGCATTATCAAAGGTTTAAGGGGAAGTGTTGAAAGTCACAGACTTTGGAACCAGAAGACATTATCAAAGGTTTAAGGGGAAGTGTTGAAAGTCACAGACTTTGGAACCAGAAGACATGGGTTCAGGGCCCCACTCTAAATTAATTGCTTGCATTAGGAACTCACTTTTTGTCTCTACAACTTGCTCTATAAGGGGAGTTGATGGCAATACTCATCAACTGCTTTACAAGGACCTTAGGAGATGTAAGTACACAAACAATATGACAAAAAAAGGTCTTCATAAAGATGAAATACAAGCTAGTCATTAATGGTATAACAGTTTATGCAGTTTACTAAGTTCTTTGAAGTGGGTTTGTTATAAGGACTTTAGCAATGTGTCATACTGCATGTCTTAACAATGAGTTGTAACTGAGTGCCTACTATGTGCCAAGTATGGAGCTAGGTGTTTCTCATGAAATTAATCTTCTTAGTTCTATTTAACAAATGAAAGACCACACAATTATACAGTGGAAGTCGGTTATCAAACCCGGGGCCTAGACATGTCTCATGCTGTCTTAGTGGAAACATAGGGCCTCCACCTGTTTCCATAGGATCCACTGGTCCAGAATGAATCCACTTAGCCTCTCCCCACTATGACCAAAACATCAAAGATGACACAGAAAAAAGATGATAGCTCATGATGCTAAAAAAAGAACTGTAGATCGCCTAATGTTCTAAATGGGGAAAAATTGAAACTAATTTGCTTTTCCCTCTCTGAGCCAATCACTTTATATCAACTCATCCAACATCTTATACCAACAGATCCAAGGGATAAAACCCTGAAAAGACTTGAGTGTATGGACTAATCTGACTGTATTTGGATCAGAGGCCATCTAAAAAAAAAAAACTAGAAAATGCTTTGTACCCTTTCACCACCTATTTCCCGACTCACAGTGAGTCTGGACAGCCATTCTTCCCCCTCCCAGAAGTTCCTCTGTAAAGGGATAAGGTGTCCCTAACATCATCCTTTCTCCCAGTCACATCCTACCCCCACACAAGGCTGTTCTCATTCAGGAAAGGGCTGAAATCCTGGAAAATAGTTAAGCTAGAAATAAGGTAAGGCTTGTTGGTGGCAGAGATTAGAAAGCCCTGGTAGTCAAACATATTATTAATAATGATTTTTAAAGAATCCTATTCATTTTAAGTAGTAGAAAATAAACCATTCAAGTGGACATAAGTCACCAATTTAGGAGAATAAGGGTGCATAATTGGAAATTGTCTGGAAACTGAGAAATAACTTAGGAGGCATATTCATCAAAACTTCCTTCAGTGGTAGATTTAAAGAAGAGCAAACCATCACAATCAGGATGAGAGCCAAGGGGCTGATAGAATGGCTCAAGCAGTAGAGTACTTGTCTGGCAAGTGTGAGGCCTTGAGTTCAAACCCCATACCACCACACACATACACACACACACACACTCACGCACAAAGATGGGAACCTAAACAATGCTTCACCATGGACAACAAATGTGGACAAAGAGGCCTCCTTCTTCAAAGATTGCTAAGGAGAAAAGTCCAAAATGGGACTAAGACTAACTTTCTGTTAGTCTTAAAGATTAACAGAAAGCACCCAGAAGACCCAGAATGGAACTGTTCCTGTGAAAATAACTTTGTGTTGCATACAGAAGAAAATGTCTGTAAACCGAGTGGCACCCTCAGTAGAGGTCTGGCTTGGACAGTCTTTCTGGTAGAGCACCCGAAACAGCAAAGACCATACAGGCAGAGACCACAGGGCAACAGGGTGGGGAAAAGCAACGACATGAGACAAAAACAGAGTTGATGAGTTAAGGAAATGATTCCAACAGAACTACCACAAAATCCCTGTAGGACTGTGACCGTCACTGAGGAAGTAAAAAGCAGAATGGGTCTTGCAAAAAAAGATGGAAACATGTGATACTGTCTTTCATGATGCTGAAACTTCCCTGGCATTGGCAATAGGGAGCAAGTAGGATATCTGCCTCCCTCTTGAGTGTGGAGGGTGGAAGCCTGTGGGAGTTGAGGAAAAATCGTGTCCACAAGTGCAAGAAATGAGGAAGCTTGGAAAATGGATTGGAAATACGGGGGAGTTTGTTTTCCTTCTCTGTCCTATCACTTTTTATCATATTATCCAACCTCCCACCCCCTGCCATTCCACCCACACAGACGACACTGCTCAAGATTCATTCAAAAAAGTAGAATTGATATATAGGTACACCTGCCTGCCTCCACATTCTCCACCTTTGTGCTCATGGAACTAGGAAAGCCATCTCCACCCTTTAAAGCCAACCTTCTCTGGTGCACAAGAACCCTGCCCTGTCCTCTCTGCCCCTGAGGACCTCACTCCAGCTCTGTACTCTCCTCACCAACCTCCTCCTCCCCTCCCACCCCCATGGATCATTCCAATCACAGAAAAACATCAAAAAACCCTTCCTGAGTCTCACATTGGCCAGTAGCCTGTCTGTCTCTTCCTATGCACATCCAGCCTTTCCAAAAACACTGTCAGCATGTGCCATGTCCACTTCCTTGCTTTGGACCACTCTTGAGTCCACTGCAGTCATGCTTGCACTTTCATCGCTCCAAAGATCACCCCCTTTACTCCACATTCTTACCACTCTGGTGGTTGTGAGTTCAACCTCCAAACACTAGCACCTGCCCTTCTATACCCAAGGGTCTTCTCTTGTCACTGAAGTCCATGCTGGCTCTTCAGTGCAGACCAGAAGTGGCAGCAAATTCACACCCTCTCCCTACTCCAGGAGAGGACTCGACCAACATTTGACAGAGATGGATGAACACCTGACACTCCTCAGGTAGGGTGACCTTCAGAAAAGTGTGTTTTATGTAGCTTCCAGAGTTTCCCCAGGGTGCTAAACATCAGTTGTCCACCCCAGTAGCTGGCTTAATAACACATCTTTTTTTTCAGCGTCTTCCCTTCCTGTCTCACTTCCCCACTCCCCTACTTAATCTTCTTAAATAAAATACTTTTTACTTAATTCTTTGTTTCTGGATTTGCTTCTGAAGATATCCAAACTATGACAACATCCATTACACTCACTCTAGCACTTTCCCATCTTACATCCCCAGCCAGTGAGCAGCCTGTGGTCAGACAATCACTCCATCCTTCCTGAAAGCCCTCTGTGATTCTGACTCTTAGGATACTGCATCCTCCTGGCTTTCCCCTGACTCTCTGGCTTATCCCTTTACCCTACCCTTCATATAGGAATAGCTCAGGTTTGGATCTTCTTGTATTCTCATTCTCTATCCTCTCTTCTGATCTCTTTCATGTGACTCCAAGTTTATAACTCCAGCAGGTCATTTCTTCTGAATTCCAAACTCAACTCTGGCCAAAAGACGAACCTTATCTCGACTTTGAATTTATTTTCTTGCTGATTTGTAGCACATGAGGTACTATGAAAGCTCGTTAAACCAGTCATCTCAATTAATCCTTGCAATAAGGATCCAAATTATTATTATTATTATTATTTTTGCAGCAGCAGCAGTAGGATTTGAGCTCAGGGCCTTGTGCTTGCTGGTCAAGCGCTCTACCACTTGAGGCACACACCCCAGTCCTTTTGCTTCTAGTTTGTTTTTCATATAGGGTTTTGTGCTAACTTTGCCTAGGCTGGCCTCTGACTGTGATCTTCCTAGCTCTACCTCTCAAGTATCTGGGATTATAGGTGTGAAATGCCACTGTGCCCAGTCCAAATCATTGTAAAGACAAGGAAAGCAAGATTCAAAGATCCTGAACTTGCCTGGACTCATGGTGCCAGTGAGGAATAACAGAACCAGGATGTGAAGCCATTCTTCTGACTCTGAAGTTCATGCCATTCTGCTTCCTGTATTCCTGCTTCCTTTGTGCAATGGGCACACATGTCATATAGAATATAAGCTGTCAGAAGTGAAAGAGAACTTAGTAATCTCTCACTTTACAGTTGCCCAAATAGGACAATTTTTCTCAGATTTATCTACACTCACTTATGTTTATGGGGGTGGTTATTTTATGCTTTATGTTTGTGTCTATAAATCACACTGAGTTTCTTTCTTTTCTTCTGAGGTATATGTCCCAACCCTGGAGGCTCTCTCCATATAAATATTGATGGCACACAACTTCTGAACTGCCCTGACACTGACAGACCTCTAGAGAGAGCTCAGAAGGGTTACCATGTCATTTCTCTTGGAGACTTCATCATACAGTGATGGTTTTCCAACTGCTCAGACCTGGAATTTTAACCACAGGAGTCCTGTGAATGTATCCCTGTTAAATATCTACCCATCTCCATTAGGCTATTTATTGTGCAGTATCCAGAGCAACTAAACCCAAGACTGTGTCTATGCCAAAGACATGAATAAGAACTGGAAAAAAAATTGCAGGCATCCAGATGTTCTTTGGCAATGACAAACACCCAGACATTTGGAGACATCTGGATGACTGACTGACTTTTTCAGTTTTCATCTGGAAGATGAAGATTATGCAGACACAGCGTGATTACATGCTGAATGATAATAAACAAATCTTTGACAATGTCCACAGGATTGCAAACATCTGGGGAAAAAAACTGAAAATTCCAGCTAACCACCCAATTATTTGGCACCATTTAAACAAAACATCAGACAGCAGGAGATGAGCAAAGGACACCAAAAAAAGGGGAACAAGAGGTCCCTAAAGCAAACATGGCCTGCTAAAAATTAGCTTATATTCAATTCAAAGAGGAAAATGAGTTAACAATGGTTAAATCATTTATTATATTCCACATTCCAGATCTCTCTCCTTCACACAGGAGCTTCCAAACCTACTGAAGTGAGAAGACCTCCAGACTTGTGTAGTCAGGATCTGATCTACTCACCCTTATGGAAATCTGAGGCATCCAAAATACTAAAGTCTTATTATTATTAGGTGGATTTCTTCATCCACCTAAAAAGACCAAAAATACCTCTGGGATTTCAGGACTTGCCAACTAACAAATAGAAAGTGATGCTTACCTCACTGCAAGGAGTGAGCCGAGTGCCTTGGAATCTAAAGAACTGGCTGATCAATGAACCATCTCAGACTTCTGCTTCAAGGTCACCAGCAAATATCGGAGTAAAACAATAAGCTAAGAGTGTATGTCCTTCCTTCACCTGAACAGCAAATTTAATTCTATTCTTTAATTTATGAGGGAAAGAAGCATTCCACCTATTGGCAAATTAAAGAAGTGCTGATCTTGGAGTAAAAGGATTGTTCTAAGAGGGAATTTATCTTTTCACTTGTGTGTCTAAAATGACTCTTAGAGCTAAGATGGCAGCTGCAAGAGAACCAGCAGCAGAAAAACAGTACCTCAATGGTGAGGGTGGCACCAGACAGGGTCTATGTAGCTATAAGAATTGGGGGCAGAGCTGGGTGATTGACACATGTCACTGTGGAAGTCAGAGGGCTGAAGCATCTGTAGATACAGGTGACAAAGCAGAGGACAGGCTGGGAGTCAAAACATCCTCACGTTGTAACTTAAGCCCCCAAATTTTCTTTTTGCTGCCATATTCCAGGAACACAAGGATTTTTGAGCCAAAGAAAATGTGAGGCATCTTGGTGGTGTTTTCTCATCTGGGCCATGTTAAGGAAAATGTAATAAAATTTCCACCTCTAAGCTGTTGTAATATTTGCTTTCTGGCCATTTTCCTTGACATTATCTGGGAACAAATGCTTTGCATGAGAAGAGTGAAATTTGCAGACCAAAAAAGGAAAAAGACATTGAACTCTAGTAACATTCACACAAAACAGTGGAAAACAACGAAGACAACCAGTAATTGCATAGACAATCCAATGCTGGGCTTCAGTTTGCCAAAGAGCCTTTGAGTCCCTGGCAAATTTAAAATCCATTGTCCAAAACTAAAATGCTTTCTTTAGAAAATGTCTGTCTCTTGATCAGCCACCAAAAGAGACAGGGAGAAAAAACACAATCCAACCCAAAGGCCCCCTTGGATAGTATAAACAGTAAAGGTCTGTGTAAATTCACCAAGGCCTTCATTCCATTGTGCTAACAATATTTAAAACCAGATGCTGGCTTTCCCTGTCTCCTTGCTGGAAGAATTACTGTCAACATGCATTGTTTCTGAGAGAAACTTCAGGCAAGGCAGTCTCCAAGTCCTATAATTAAAATAAGTTTTAAGAAAAGAAAAAAGCTATACAAAGCTCTGAGTTAATATTTTTATTACATAGGCACTCCTTAGGTGACAGAGAAATGACTTAGAAGTAATTAAAATGCACACAAAAATATGTGTTGTTCATGTAAGGCTCACAATCAATCTGTGTGACCTTGGACAGAGGACCTCTGCATGCCGGGCTTCATGTTTCTCATGTGGAAAGTGAAGGGTTTGGAATTCCTTAATCTGTAAAGTCCCTCTCCAATTTAAACTTGTAAAAGTATTTTCTAGAGCGTGAACCCCATGTCACCACTAGTGTTTTTTTCTCTAAGCGGTCCATTCAATTTCTGTGTTTGGTTATCTTAGGAAAAGAAGGTGCAGAAAGTGGAATGGTGTAAGTAGTGTATTGGAGTTCTTGCTTTAAGAAAATCTAAAAAAATCTCTTCTTAGAGAACATACACAATCCTGTCTTTAAAATTTTAAAGTATTTACCAAGGGCTTCTTTAAATGATTCTTTTCCTGCAGAATCCAATTGCAATGTCCCATTTACTAAAATTTTTGTGATACTCTGATTTGAACGAAGGGGTTTGCACTTGGTAGACAGGAGCTCTAAGGCTCGAGCCACGCCTCCAGCCCTCTGTACTCTGGTTATCATGGAGATGGGGTCTCGCTTTTTGCCCAGGCCAGCCTGGACCTTGATCCTCCCATTTATGCTTCCTACCGTCACTGGGACAACAGGCATGTGTCATCAAGTTCAACTTTTTTCTGTTAAGATGAGGTTTCTCAAGTTTTGCATGGGCAAGCCTCAAACAATGATCCTCCAGATCTCAACCTCCCAAGGTGTGAGCCACCAGTGCCTGGCCCATTTACTAAAATTTAATTGGCAAACTATGTGTGTGACAGTCTTCCAAAGGGCAATGCAGGAAGATTCTCTACAGATGGAGTAGGGTGGTAGTGGGTACCAATTACACTGGATTATTGTAGTGAGCTTTTGTAGTGGATTATTGACTATATTTATACTACACGCCCCTCATTCCCCACCTGAAGCTATGGATGACTTGATCATGAGTATAAGCCTGATTCAAGATGAGCCAATCATTTTCCCTCCCTGAGAATATGGAGTTGGAATTGAAAAGCTGATTATTTGATATGATGCATCCAAATGAACTAAGAACATAAAAATGTTAGGAGTCCTTGGGAAACAGAGGTCATCAAGCAAGGCACATAAAGGAGTCAGGGAGAGAAAGCTGTACTAGCAGTGTTCCAGTTCCTCTGTTCAGAACTCATGAGAGTCCTCCACCATGCTGCTTCAGCCACCTTGGATTTTATTTCAGAAAGGCTTATATTCATTATAACTAAAAAACCATTTGGCCAAAATAGATGTTACAACGCCTATGGCTGAGCATTTATATCAATGAATTTATAATCCTGAGAAAATTTTGTAAATATTTAAACCATAAAATGTTTGTTAATTCCACAAATACTTAAATATCCCCATTATGTATCAAATAACAGAAAAATCAGAATGTATTTGTACAACTAATGCTAAGTTCTGAGAGGCAGAGAGATAATGAGATGCTGTTCTTATCACATCTGTCATGTGACTCTGTATACCTTGTTAATATTATTACCATAGCTTGATGGGTTTATTATTAATAAAAGTTGAATTTCAATTTTTCTTTGACTAGATAAAGACAACTCTAGCTCTTTTAAACTGGTATTTATGCTATTTTTCTACAAGATATTGAGTTTCATCCCACTCTGCTAGAGGAAATCCACGTAGGGCATTTATGTCTCAATCTCTAGCTTCTTCTACACAGGTGAGGACTGGAATTGCTTGAGACTTTGAACTCAGAGCCACTAATAATATCTTTGTAAAGCACTCACCTCTTTAGTATGTACTTTATTAGAAGATATTTTGGTGAGATAAACTAAATCTTAATAGAAATTATACAAGTAGATAATTTAATTAATAAACTTAATTCAATTAATTTTAGGTAAGTTTTAATCTTAATGCTTCTATTTATTTCTCATCCAGATTTTCCAGCCACATCTTGTTACTGGGAGAAAACAAGGAGGCCTTGGTTTCCAGTCAAAATTGCCATCTCCCCTGCCACATAGGACATTCTTCTCACATATGTTCCCTGAAGTAGCTGCCCATCAGAATAACCTGGAATGCTCATGGGATATACTTAGTGCTCCCATTCAGTTGATGTGGTGATGGGCCTGAAATCTGTATTTTCAATAACCTCCTGGTTGATTGTAATGGGACTAGTTGATGTATTATTTGGAAGACTGAAATGTGGTGTTGAGAAGTTTCATTGGGGTCAGCAGAAAGAACAGCCCTCATGTTCAGAGCAGGGTGCCCATTCAGTTGTGGCCATTGTGTAATTCCAAGTGCACTTGCAGGAGAGGCAGGGACTGGAACCCAGTCCTGACCCCACTAGGCAGCCATGCACCCTGTACAGGCCTGAATCTGCCCAGAGGAAGTGGGGCCTGCTTCAAATTTGCTCTGAAGCATTAGTGGTCCAATGGCAACCCTGTGCCTACAGACAGCTGTGTGATTCCACTCCCTGTGCCACACAGCAGCCAGACCAGCTCAATATTTGCCTCCATCCCTCCTTCCCAAGCCCCAGCCACAATACACAATTTTATACCATTTTCTAAACTTAAATTGTGTTGAAAGATTTTACACTGTTAGAATTTCCCAAAATATGTTCTAGGAAACTTTATCCTATGTGATAAATATTACATATGCATATGGGCCTTTTGTCACATAAACCTGAGAAAAGCAGCAAATTCTCTTCCTCTATTGGAAATTAACAACACCTATTACCACATTAAAGTCTTTGAAATTCCTGCAGTAAAGAAACCTGGCTAACTCAGAAAACATGGCTGACTCAAAAGAAAATGAGTACCTCCTTCTTTTTGTTTTTATGTGGCAGGTAATTAATCTTTTTCTGCTTAAGACATGTCCCTGGACAACCCTTTTTCCCAGCCACTAGGCTTCCATTACTTATACTTTAAATTAAATAATGCAAGGACCATGTCTTAGGTACCTTTGTCTCCTTTTTATCAAAAGACTGCATATGATAGTTAATAAATAAATATTTAGTGAATGAATGACTGGACAAACAAATAGATGCTTAAGTTTCTTTTCTTAAAATAAGACCATTTTTAAACTTGAAGTTAACACTTTTTGGTACTTAATCGTGTGTGTGTGTGTGTGTGTGTGTGTGTGTGTGTGTATGTTTTGAGACACAACTTTTGTGTCTTGGTAACTAACTACCTGAGTGGCCCAGCAGCTCTCAGTACCTGCCAGCCCTGTGGCTCTCATTGACAGAAGATACTGAAGTCTACCCATTTCCTCTCATCTCAGCTTATACCCTGTCAGGACCTATCAAGCTCTTCCTTGTTCAATTCATGGGTGATCATTATTTTAGAACACACAATAAGAATGCAGTAGATTTTTATGTGATTAGCAACTAAGATAAATGTTAATTACTTTTCAATTTCCATGAAGTACCACACGACAGACAGATTTGTTAAGTCAGTTAATGGCTATAGATGATCTTTCCAAAATCGGTTGGGGGATGAAGAGCTATGAGGGCAAGGACTGGCACAGAGTGAACATGAGGTAGGCAGCATGTTATATGTTAAAAAAATAAATGAAAAACTGGAACCATATGATTCACTACATGACCTTAAAGTTGAAAATCATTAGGAATATCAAAATTTAGGATTGGGTTTAGGAAAGGGAAATAAAGTGGGTGATAGACCAAGCATTTTTATTGTTCAACCTTGAAAGAGAAAATATAATTGAGACTAAAACTCCAAAATGGAGACACGTGTGATGGCATGACTACTAAACCAAGGCCCCAATGCCAAGTCCAATGTGGACCTCATTTTGTTAAGACCCATTCAGAAGGCCAAAAGGTTCTCTCATTTCTTCTTTAAGTGGGGGAGTTGATTTACATAAGAAAGGACAAACGGGGAACAGAATGAAGCCTAAGTTAGTGAGGTTTATTTCTCCAGAAGAGTATGTCCTGGGCTTGGGCATAAGGAATTCTGTGTTCCTTCTCCACTCTGTACTTAGGAAAGTTTCATAAGCTCCCTGGGTCTTTTTTGGGAAAGGGTCATGGTAAGTGTGCCCACTTCATTAGGTTGTACTGAAGACTGAAAGAATGTGGGTACCTAACAGCACTGTGGTAGGTACTTAGCACATGTCACATACCATTGCTGTTTGTGGGGTAAGCCAGTTTACCAGACTCAAAGAACCTCAGTCCTACTGATGATTAAGGTCCAAAGTTTGTTCATTTCCATAGCCCTGTCTGATGTTATTGGTGTGTCTAAAACTGCTAAAGGCAGCTGAGAGTCTTGGCAGGAAAAGCTAAATTCTGTAACAGACCACACTCAGCACTCTCACTAATGCCACCTGTCAGTCAGCTCTCTGCCTGGAAGGGAGGGACTACCCTTTCTACTCCTGAATATAGATGTCAAAACATGTCCCTCAAATCCCTATTGGAATAAATGTAAGTTTCCAAGAAAGATGCCACAGTTGATACTGTCTTATTCCCAACTCAGTGTTCCCTCCTGCACCATCCTTCTTCCCAGAACAGGCAGGTCATGTGCACCCTGAAGCAATAGTGCCCAAAAAAACAGGTTCAAAAATTTGAGTCAATATTATCCATGGCAGGCAATCTCTTAACCCCCAGCAATACAATTGTTCCCCCAAATTCACTAGCAGCCTGGGTTTAGTTTCACCAACTTCCTAGGAGCAAGGTCAGGGTCAGGTGTGGGTGCTCTGACACCAAGCTATCCAGAGGAACTACCACATCTTTAGTATTAAGGATTCAGTTCACTACCCCCACCGCTGCATGTCTTGTCTCAACCAGGCGTGTGTTGATACATGCAACCCAGGCGGTGTTTACCAAGTACACCACAAATTAATACAGATCTTCTGTTTTAGGACCATACCAGGAGATGGGGACCAAAATTAACAATATTCCTTAAGAATTTCAAAGTTGGGATCAGCCTACATTTATCAGGGGTTAAGTAAGAAAGCACAGGACCACAGGGAGAAAAGGTTAATTAAAAAGAACACCTTCTCTACCTGCAAAAACAAAAATAAAAAGAAGGAAGGAGGAAAACAGGGCACTAAATCATCATGGAAACTAGCAGATATTACTGGAAATAATGATTTATAAGGAAAAAATCTTCATCATCATAATTTAATATGCACTTAAATTTAGATGTCTAATTTTATGGTAAAATTTATAAATAAGCAAGAAATCATTCTTGCTTATTTGGGGTTAGAACACAGCTCATTTTTACAGGAACAAGATGGCATCTGGAAATATTCTTCTCTTTATTTTTAACACAAAGACTAAAAAGCACATGATGCAGTTAGAGGTGGATTGACAGTGACATTTCATTAATGGTTTGAATAAAGCAATTTCTTTCTTACTCACGGTACCCAAACAGGCAACCACAACAGAAAGGTAATTTCCTTTATAATTCTGTTTCTGAAACATCCATTAAAGATAAATAACCACACAAAATTATACATATATGTAATTTGGTAGACATTTCTTAAAGAAAAGAAACTTTATACTTTTTTCAAACTCAACCACCTTTTCCCATTTGTCCTATTTTTTTGTAAAGAGGGAAGAGAATGTGACTGCATAATGATCTTTCAAGTCAGTACTCCTGGGGAAACAGTTCACACAATGGTGTGCAAACTCATCAGATGACTCTGGCATGGTGTGGTTCTCTACACACAACATGTAAATGCAAAAATCCTTCTCAAACCCAAGAGGTCTGGTCCACATGGCACAATTATCTGGAGAATTCTTGCTGAGCACCTTCCTTATCCTAATAATGTAAGTATTAGACATGTTGCTATAACTGTAGAAGGAAATGAATACCATCCAAATAAGAACAAGCAAAAACTGTTTATTCAGAGTTTGATATCAAGGGAGTCAGCCATCATCACATGTATTTCTGGAAGAGACCCAAATGCAAGCACAGGAGTGGGAAACTTTTAGTGGAAGAAAGGGAAGAGTTCAGGTTTTCCCTGAAGCATATGGGAGGCTGTTGGCATGGGAAAAGTGTAGGCATGCTAACGAGAATCAGGACATCTTATGTGATGGATAGAGGTGCACATTTGGCATACTCTGACTGATCCTAAGTTGGAAACGGAGGCAAAAATTAGGAAAGCTATTAATCAAATCTTAGCCATTTGGGGCCAATTGCTTGCCTTCCTGGACTGGTTTACTGTACATTTGAGGTTGACTTTTTGACTGGTTACTGCAATAATGGATTCACTTCCTGGATAGGTTGCTGCCATTTTGGGATCAGAGTTCTATTCCTGTATGTAGCCTGACCATTTTCCATTTGAAATGGTGGTTAACTTCTTATTTGCTTACTTTGGGCTTTTCTTTTTCATGAATAACCTGAACATTTCAGAGAAACAAAGGTCATTGGATTTCATATGCCTTTTATATTAAACTTGTACATTCCCCCAGTAACTTTGTTTAATTTATCCCTTGGCTTTGCTCTAGTGACATCAGATTAGCCAACCAATTCATTTTATGTGGAGGCTTCATTCACTCACTCATTCATCCATTGATAGATATTTATTAAGAAATATTATGTACCATTTCAAGATTTCTGCTTATATTCTAAAAGACAAGAAAGATAGTAAATAGACATAAAGACAGATAAAGAACAACTAACAAGGGCCAGACACAGTGGCTCATGCCTGTAATCCTATCTACTCAGGAGACAGAGATGAGGAGGAACTCAGTTCAGACCATTCTGGGCAAAAAGTTTGAAGACCCCATCTTAACCAGTAAAAAGCTAGGTGTGGTAAGTGTGTACCTGCCATCCCAGCTAAGCAGAAGGCATAGAAGGAGGATCATGTTCTAGGTTGACCTGGGCATAAATGTGAGAGAGACCCTATCTCAAAAATAACCAAATCAAAAAGGGTTGGAGGCATGGTTCAAATGGTAGACATCTGCCTCACAAGCACAAGGCCCCAAGTTCAAGCCCCAATACCATCATCACCAAAACAAAACAAAACAAAAAAAGGAAAAACTAACAAAAAGGAAAAAAATAGAAAAATGTTGAAAATGTGCTATGTGAGGACTCTAAGGAAAGACAGTTCTGCCGAAACCTGAATGATGGAAAGCCAGCTTTTCAAAGATCATAAGGAAAGACATTCTAGGCAGAGGTACAAGATGTGGCAAAGGTCCAAGCTGGCACAGTCAAGGAGTTAAAAGGCCTGTGAAGCTGCAGCATAGTGAGCTGAGGAGAGTGGTAGGAGAAGAAAGCGACAAATAAGCAGGGATGAGAACATGGGTGGTTGTTGTTTAACAAGATTAAGAGATTATTTTCTTATTCAAAATATGATAGAAAGGCATTGGAGGTTTTTTAAACATACCATTCCATACACTTTTTTTTAGGATCATCTGAGTTCACCTGAAGAATAAATAATAGAGTGTCAAGAAGCCCCGTTAGGAGACTGGCAACAGAGGTGTTAGCTTAGGCTAGGGTGATAGCAATGAGGCAGAGCCTTGAGTGGATAGAAGCAGATTTTAGAGATAAATAGAATTTGATTTTTAAAACAGACATGCAGAGTGAGGGAAGGAGAGAAATCTTAGATTTTGGCTTGAGCAACTAGGTGGATATTAATTACATTTAATGAAATGGGGAAGGAACAGGATTTAGAGAAGGAAATGAAGACTTCTACTCAGGTCAAGTTAACATTCTTTTGTGTGCTTCCCTAGAATAAAAACCAGGAAAGACCAATTAAAAGCTATGGATATGTAGTTAAGAACAATGTGTGGAATCAGGAGGTCTCTGTGGCAGTTTTGAACAATCCTTCATCCCCCATAGTTGTAAAGCAAGTATAGCTGAGTTCCAAGCTCAAAATACATACACAGAGCTGCAAACGCAGTGCCAATCAACTGTGCTCCATGCCTGTTTGGCCAAGCATCCTGTGGGGAATAAATAGAACTGTGAAATCCAGAGGGTAGATATTTGGACAGACACAGATGGGGCTGAGAACTTTGAATTTCCAAAATCCTTAAACTTCCCTTGTCAGAGGAGAGAGCTTCTCCCCAACTCACCCTTTTCTGAACATAATGATTTAATGGATATTCGGGGGAACTTACCTCACATTGGTACTAGTTCCCCTCAGACCCTTGTCCCACCATTTGTCATTGTCTACAGGCCAACAACAAGGTTAGCCCAGTTAGAGAGGTATGAAGAGTGCTTTGTGAGGAGATCATCTACACACCAAAATAATTACAAGACCACCCCAAAAAAGAGTCGGGGGAACAAGGATGGATTCTTAAGAGTATTAGGCTATGATAAATAAATATTAGATTCTATCAAGCTGATTTCATTCACATGCGTGCATTAAACCGAAGTTGGGTGTTTTGTGTTTTGGCTCATAGAAACCTATAATCAATGACAGCTTTGAATTAATGAAATCAAAATGCCAGAACTTTAACAACATTCTGTTCAGGAATAGGTCTGAAGGTTCAGTAAATGGGAACATTCCCTGAGCATACCACCCCCTCCAAGAAGGGCCTGAATTACACCGGTAAGGGAACCCAGCACTGCTGAAGACTCTTGGGATGGTTCTCCCGTGTAGGCTACAGACATTGGTAGGGCATGATGTCATAGATTCGACTTCCCTGACCTCAAAGGTACAAATGGGATCCTGCACTGGCAAAGCCAAGTGGTATCACAAGACGGGGAAGGCAATTACTATCACAGGCTACTATGACAAAAGGATATCAGACTATCTTAATGTGTATGATGGCTGATTAGTCACAGAGTCTCAAGACATAATATAGATAGACTGTGCTAAAGCTCTTGACGTATGAAAGAGAAAACATTTTAGGTCAGATGTGCTGCAACCTAACTTACAGCATTCCTACTCTCTTCACAAGTTCTGAGAATCAAGCCTATTCCCAGACTCCACCCCTTTGTGACTGCACATTCAGTCCCTGAACTCAGTGCCGGTTTACAAATACTGAGAGTAGGATTTTGAGGAAAAAGAAGATTAAGGTTTAATTTGCCAGGCAAATTGAGGAGATGAGTAACTCCAGTTTTAAAAGCCACTGTCCTGCTCCCAGGAGAAAATGTCTGGCTTGTAAGGTAATGTACCTGAACTCACTCAGGGTACCTAAAAGAGTGCAGGACTTCAGACACAATGGCAGACTTGATTTTCTTATCTCCTGGTTTATTGGTGCTGTATTTCTAAAGTTGTATGTCTTACTTCACAGAGGTTTATTCCTTTCTGTGGTCAGAAAGAGATTAGGGGCAAGGTAGCATTGTTTGGCTGAGAGTATCAGTCTTGAGTTTCCCAGCATGGGATGGGAGAAAGAGAAAGGAAAAAAAAAATGTCAGGCAGCCAGCAACAGCAGCCTGGTCAGCGATGCAAGCTGGCTACAATTGAAAGTTTTAGGTACTACCCATTACACTTTGATTGAGGGAGAGGTCAGATTCTTTGAGTTTGGACCCTGCAATATAGTCACAAACGGATATTATATAACTTATGTCCATGTGACCTCTGACAAATTTTTCACCACAAGCATCTGAGGCCATTTATCAGGGTGATTGTGGAAAGAGGGAAATAATCATATTTAGGGGGTTAGATACTGATTTTGAACTAATGCTGATCCCCACAGTTTCAAATTACCATCATGGTCCACTTGTCAAATTGGGGGCATCTATGGAGATGAGATGGTAGATGGATTGGCCCAAGATTTCCATGACGCAATGGAGATTAGATAACAACGTTTTGGCCCAAGGTTATCTTACACTGGGCCCGCACAGACTCATCTGGGTTTACTTTACTGGTCCCTGACTATCATAGAAATACTTAGTAAAAGGCAGATTCTCCATACTATTCATCCCCTATAAAGTAATGTTATTAAGTCAAGAAGGGAAAGTGAAAGTCTTTAAGACTAACTTCTTCCTGTCTTCTCAATACAGCAAAGAAAAATCAACATTTAACCTCAGGGAGACTATCTCTTCGATGGGGAATATAATCTCCATCAAAGAACTGGGAGGATCAGAGTAGACATTTCTTGCAGTCCTCAGTAAAATTGCCTGTTTGGTGCAAACACCAGATTAGTTATTAAAAAATGGCAGTATATTATTTAAAACTTAATTTTTACTCTTTTAATCACAGCTATAATTCTAGTTGAGGTAGAGTTACTAGAGTAAATAAACATTATCCCTGATGTCAGATACTATTGACAAGGAAATTGCTTAATTTTCCATTTCAATTAGTACGAAAAATCAGTAGCAGTTTGCATTTACCTGGCAGTGTCAACCATACACTTTTACAGTCTTTCCAGAGCTGTAACAGCTCTCTTGCTCTATCATAACGGTCTTGGTGTCCCACAGAACATCACACTGGTAGATTAATGACAAGCAATTTAGAACTAGTCATCATGGAATAATAAGCCTGCTAAATAAATAAATGAAATAAGTAAGCCTTACTTAAAACATATGTGAGTCAGAATGTGGGAGTTAAACCTTGTGAAATTCAAGCCCCTGTCACATGGATTTCTCAGTATCCACTGAGAGCATGTTGGGATATAAAGAGACATACCAGTTGTTTTAACTATAGCACTCATCGTGAAGCCAAAGTGCAATGAACAGCAAAATATCTTGACATGCTAATCTGACTGATTTACCAAGTAACCCACAAGTATGTACATTTTGAGCAAATCCCAAACCAAGAGCTCTCTGGCAAGTGCAAGCTGTCCTTCTTAGGTTTTTAGAACACAGGAAACTCATTTGCATCAGAAGTGTTTATGTTAGACACAGATGCAGTATGGAGTCTCTGGAAGCCCCAATAGGAAAATTATGTTTGTTATGGTTAATAAGGCCACAAATACATAGCCTAAATAAGGTCATGGTCCCTATGGCAGCATCCATCCTGTATTTGAAAGTAACTTATGACTTGGCACAGGTAGAAACTAAATACCTGCTGATGAGTCTCCAAGTGATTATGTGACCAAAATTACCATAACAAACTGGGAATTATTTGTTGAACTATAAAAGTAGATCTGTACAGAAGCTTTACATCATAAAAAGTGGAGCAGTCTATAAAAGACTGAACCAAAAATGGCCCAAAAGAAACAGGTAAATTGCACAATGAGCCCAGATTCAAGGCTATGACTGTGGCACCTGCCCTTACTGTGCTTTGTTTCCTCTCCCTCAGCTCACATCTATGGTCTCATGTAGTATGATCATTAATAGAATACCAAAAAGTATTGGTCTAACTTATTCATGGGCATATACCATGCAGCAAAAAGTCTGAAGATGTTGCTCTGTATATGGGAAGGAGAAATTCTGTAATGGGACACAATTTATGCAGTATTTATATTGCATACTTTGTATGGAAGAAAGATGGCCTGAGTTATAGATCTATGGTAATTCATGGGCAATGACTAATGGGTTGTCCAGACGATCAGGAATTTGGAAAGAACAAAATTGGAAAATTGATGATAAGGAGAGTTTTAATTGAGCTCTGAGAACAGAGAATTAAGAGATTATTCTAACAAATGCCCACTAGAGGTCATCCACTGCTGAGCAGACTTCAAATAGATAAATGGATAAGATGGCACATTTTGAAGATGCCAATCAACCTCTTTTCCCAACCATCCCAGCACTTGCTCAATGGCCCTAGGTACAAAGTGATCATAGAAGCATGGATGAAAGCTCAACAGTATGGTCCTTCTCCACCAAAGAAAGTCCAGCTATCATCATAGCTGAATGATCAACCTGCCAATAGCAAGACCTGTGTTCAGATGGCAACATTCCCTAGAGGAACCTCTCAGCTTACAAGCTGATTGTATTGGCCATGCACCTTTTCCTCACAGGAAAAAAACCTACATATTTGTTTTTACTACATGAGGTGTTTTAGTCAACATGATTGTTTTGTACACTTAGAATGCCTCCTCCATCACTGTGGTTTCTCCCGACAGTGCCTCTTAATAGTAAACATATTTTATAAAAGAACAGGCTCTTGCACATGCCTGTAATCCCAGCTACTTGGGATAGGGTGGTAGGAGGATTGTAGTTGAAGGACGGCTCAGGCAAAGTTAGCATGAGACCCTATCTGAAAAACAAACTAAAACCAAAAGAACTAGGGGCATGACTGAAGTGATAGAGTGCTTGTCTAGTCAGCAAGAGGCCCCAAGTTCAATCTCCAGTACTGCAAAAAAAAAAAAAAAAATTTAGTTGTAACCCCAGCTGGTAGACAACACCCTAAGCAGTGGGTT
Organism: Castor canadensis; assembly: GCF_047511655.1. Lineage (NCBI taxonomy): Eukaryota > Metazoa > Chordata > Mammalia > Rodentia > Castoridae > Castor > Castor canadensis. Next base: position 96,729,264 of record NC_133396.1, on the reverse strand, counting down.
ATTTTTCTTAACTTACCAGGAGTACTTTTCCTTCCTCTTTCTCTGAACTTGAGTTATATGTGTTTGGAAGGGCTAGTGCCACATGGAGGAAAACTTCCACCAGGGAACCAGCTGATCCTCTAAACAAATTGGAAGCTGTGTCAGGTTCCACCTCTAAATCAGTAAGTAGAGAAGAAAAGGAATCACTCCACTAGGTGGGTGAGTGATCCCAAATATTAGAAAGAAATCAGGTCACTGCCACACAAAATCAATGTGAAAGACTGTATTTAGAACGCAGGAACCCATTAGATTGCTTCTCAGTACTCCTTTCCCCATAACCCTGTTAATGGAGATCTGTGGCAAAGACTTGACCACACAACTTAGACTGCACAAGTTCAGATTTAGTTATACCTACAAAGTAAAGAACGCTACTCATGAAACCTTTTGCAATCATTTTAAATAGAGGGGGAAAAGTATGAGGGAGAGAGATGGTTGGGGTGAACCTAACCAATGTACAATGTAAGCATATTCAGAAATGTCACAAAAAATCCCCTTATACAACTAATGTATGCTAATAAAAATGCTTTGAGGGAAAAAAAAAAAAAGAAAACCCTATTCAGCAGAGGTGATGGCAAAGGGTGAGGGGCAAAAGGAATGATGGTGCTGATCGTTATCTATTTAGTTATCTAGATCTGGCTTCCTACTCTATCCAGCCCACAGCAGTCTTATCTATATGTACCATATCAAACAGGGTTTGTAAGCCTCTGGCATCTTCTAATTGAGACCTCCAGCAGGAAACGAGAGGGGGTGTGATATTGTGAGTTCTGATCAGAAATACTTATAGTTGATCTTCCAGTTCCTGGCACAGGACTTCTAAAACCCTTGGAATTTCCTAAGTGATAAGACACAGAAAGCTGAATTGAAGATCCTGTGTTCATAGCCAGCCCCTTTCAGCACTCCTGAAGTTATGTTAATAAGGTGAGTTTTGGAAAGCCCACATGATGGGGGCTGGTTGCCAGGGGAACCAACCACGTAAGTAAAAGGTTGAACCTTTCAACCCCATTCCATCCCCCATCTCCAAGGAGGGGAAAGGGAGTAGAGATTATTTAATTGCTAACGGCCAATGACTTAATCAATCGTACCTGCATAATGAAACCTCTATAAAAACTCAAAAGGGTTGGGGAACAAATGGAGATACTAGGAGGGTAGCATGCCCAGAGAGGGGATGAAAGTTCCACACCCTTCCTCATATCTTGCCTTGTGCACCTCCTTCATCTGTCTGTTCATGATGTGGGTCCTTTTATAATAAACCAGCAATCTAGTAATAATTTTTTCCTGGGTTTGATGAGCTAATTCTAGCAAATTATTGAACCTGAGGAGAAGGTTGTGGGAACTTTCAGATGTAGAGTCATCAGTCAGCAAACAAGTGACAACCTGGACTTGTGATTGGCATCTGAAGTGGGAGCAGCCTGGTGGGATGGAACCCTAAACCTATGGAATCTGACAATTTCTCTAGGTACATAGTGTCAGAACTGAGTTAAATTGTAGGACACCCAGCTGATACAGACAGAGAAGTAGAGAATTACTTAGTGTAAGAAAAATCCTTATACATCTGGTATTGGAAATAAAGTACTGAGAGGAAATATAAGAGTATAGAGACATAAAGAAATGTAATTTGCTTTTTCCTTTCAGGTGGGAGAAGAGTAAGATCAAGATATTTAGTCCTTTGACTTCCCCGCTATAAAGTTGCTTCAAGGTGTCTATGTCCCTTGACCAAAGATCACTATTCCTCTCCAGATGAGGCTGCTTTCATGGTTCAACTTTTGGTTCTGGTAAATTCTCTGCCTTCATCCCTTCAGGACTATGGGGGTAACTGCTCTGCTGATGCCTGCCCCCCAGTAGCTGGAGCATCACATACCTGTTTATACTTTTGTAATAAAATCTCCTCAAAGTATTCTAATTCTAAAATGCCACCTATTTTTTGTGAGACCCTATCTAACATAATTGGTAAAGAAAATGAGAGACTAGATATTGGATAACCAACAATTGAGAAAGTGGAAGACAAGTCTATAGCTATTTTGACCTACAGTTGTCCTGGTACAGTGATTTTAAAATATGTTCACCAACTCTTTCATAGTCTTCCCTTTAAGAGATGGAGCTTAATTCCTACCCTGAGTAAGATTTAGGGATTCTTCTAATGGATAGAATAAAGTGGAAGTGACAGCATTCAATTTCAGAGATAATCTTGCTCTTTTGGATCACTTGTTGTGGGAGAAGATAGCTGTTATATCATGAAGACAGACCAGTAGGAAGATGCTAAGGACCCAGTCAACAGCCATGTGCATTAATTAGCTAGGAAGAGAACCCTTCAACCTCAGTGGAATGTGCAGAAGACTGTGGCTCTTGCTGGCATCCCAAGAGTAACTACATGAGAGATCATGAGTCAGACCCAGCCAGCTAAGCCACTCCAAATTCCTGACTCACAGAAACTGTGAGATAATGAATGTTAATTGGTTTAAGCCAGTAAGTTTGAAGTTGTTTGTTATGCAACAATAGATACCTGGTATACCTGGATACAACAAGGGAGTCATTAATAATAATAGTGTTTAAGATGCATTGGTTGCTTATTATACATCTGTTATTGTGCTAAGTGTTTTGCCTAATCTTCACTTGAATATTGCTACAAGAGCAAGTTCTATTATTACCCTCACTAAGGCACAAAGGAGTTAAACATCCTGTCAAAAGACACATAGTCTGCACTGTGTTACATGGATTATAAGATGCATATTCTTTCATATTTAGCATTTCTGAAATCAGAATACCTCTTACAAGCAATGGCTGGCTCACAATTTCTGGAAGTCAGGCAGCAATTTGATATAATTGCAATTGTATGCACATGTGTAGCCTTGACCATGGCTGTTCCTATTGTTATTGCTTCAATCGGGTTATAAGCATTGAATTTAATTGCTGCCTAAAATATTTTCACGACTGTATACTAGATTTGGCATTAAAATTAAGATTTACATACACAAAAAGACAGGAAAAGAGCAACATATCATAAATTTTATGTTTGAAAAGCAAATATTTATCTCTGGAAGAATAATAGCAATTCCATATTTTCTTGCAAACAACAACCAAATCTTTTATGGGACCTAAGAAAAGATGGCACCCACAAACAGCTGGAAATGTTTCTCTTTATTCATGAGATGTGTGCTAAAGGACTGAATATCATGTGCCAAACATGGTGCTCTAATAAATGCAAAATTCTTTAAAAAAGAGAAACAAATCAAAACAGTAACATGCTAGCGCAATTGATGCATGTGTCCTGGAGAACCATCATTAAGGCATTGCTTCCTACTTTAACACATAGCATCAGTTTCCTTTGTAGTGCTTAGTATAACAATGACATGTCCTATGATCGAGGAAGTCTTAGAAATGAGAGCATATGTCACGTGGTAGGAGTATTTGAACCTAAGTGATATGATTCCAGAGTTTATACTCTTAATCACCATACAAAATGCCTCCTACATGACCTGGTTTATTGAAAGCACAAAGGAAATGCTTAATCAATGCTGTATGGTAAATATGGATTATTCAGAATAATTTAATCTATGAAAAATTTCTGGAGATTAGTCACTCCATAATGTGAGTATGTCTAACAATATTAAACTGTACACTTTAAAATGGTTAAGATGATAAATTTTATTATGTGTATTTTGTCACTATTAAAAATAAAAATAAATAAAATCTTCCCTGGTGAAAGTGTGGGTAGAGAGTGAAAATAGAATTCTTAATCACAATAAAAAGCACAATTTTAGCCAGATATGGTAGTGCATTCCTATTATACCAGCTACGTAAGAGGTGGAGGCAAAAGGATAACCAGACCAAGCAGTTAGTGAGACCCGATCTTAAAAAGGGGGGTGGGGACTAAAAGGGTGGCTCAAATGGTAGAGCACATTTATACTTGTAGCCTGGTTGCAATTCCCACTATGGGGGAGAAATACCTACAATTTTTGAAATTTCATAAATTCTATAACCTGATTGTCATTATATGGTTGTAATCATTCATCAATACTCATCAACCTGTTCACTTAAAATATAAAGTATATCTTAACAGTAACGAAGCTGATTTTATAAGAATATTGAAAATGTGGGTGAAGAACCAGGCATAAGATACAAAAAACTATGTTGTAAGCATGATCTATAATAAAGAGACTTAGAGTATGTTGAGATGATTTCCAGTCTTACTCCATAATTCATGCAAGCTGTTCCATCTGGGCTTAGCATTACAACACATGTACAGGAAGAATGTTTACGCCATCTGTGGCTTTTCCTTGAACTTTCAATACAATTTCCCAGAAGAGGAGTAGATGTGACTTGTTCATGCTGATCCCATGCTGGTTCCTAGGAAGCTCCACACTGTTATCCAAGAATTCCCAACACCTTTGTTTAATAATTCAACAATCTGGCTACCTAGCTTTGACCAGAATACCTATTAGTAAGTTAATTTTAGAAAATTAATTATTAATAATTATTAAAAACTAATAATTAAAGATAACAAGGACCTTTCCCGTGCCACATCAAGTGGCTGGCTGGAACTTCTCAAGGCCTCAATGGGAGCAAAGAAGGGGATGATGAGTCTTCCTGCAGTCCTAGTCTAGTGCAGGAGGAAACTGCGCCAATCCTCTCCATAGAGTGCAGGTAACTGGAGTAATTCACCTAACTTCTCCTGGAGCCATCTCTCTTTAGGCAGCTGCCCTGAAGCTGGAAAAGGTGGCGTTCCGCCCAGCCTCTGCAAGGGGGACTGGGAGCAGACTCTTCCTCTAGAGCACAAATGCTGGGTGAGATGTGGAAGAGAAATTTGAAAGGACAGGAGAAAAGCTCCAGGAGATGATGCTGCACCATGGATTTCTCGGTCATGGGCCAAGCAATGAGACTGAAAACAGGAGGCTGATTTTAGCTTTTGGTGACCAGAATTAGTCTCGTTCAGTTGTGAAGACAGCTGTAGAGAGATTAGCTAACCAGTCTACCCTGGAAATAAAGTGAAGGAAAGGGTTTGCGGTCACTCTGTCCCTGTGTAGTACTCTATTTTGACCACACAATTATCCTGAATTTCCTTGCCTACTATGATCTATCACAGACCAGAGAAAGAAAAATCAGGGTCAGGTGTATACAGGTGAGCCTACAATATGACTTAACTTTATAAGAACAAATAGTCCTCAGGGTGGTAGGAACAAAAAAGCCAGAATGTGAAAATGCAACTGACTCTTCCTTTCTTTTACCAAGAGGCAAAATCAAATAGGTCACCAGCTCAGAAACTCTGTTTCCCCTTAATTTATTCTCTCTCTCTCTCTCTCTCTCTCTCTCTTCCTCCATCCCTTCCTTTTTTCTCTCTTTCCCTCCCTTCTCCCCCTTTATCCTTCCTTCTATTCATTTATTTAACTACTCTACCATTAACACTTCTACATGCAAGTCACTGCCACAGGCCCTATAAAGTGATGGGCAAAACAAAGTCCCTGCCATCCCAGAACCTGCAGACTAGTAAGGAAAACAAATTTACTTCAATATGTATTGAAATAATCTCTGCTAAATACTATAAAGTCAAAGAGCAGATGACTTACCTCTTAGAGGAGTAACATATGAAGCAATACCTAGAAAACTCCTCTATGGGAAATGCCTGAGTAGAAATAATATGAAGATGTTATGGTTGCCAGAAAAGAGAGTGACAGCTGGCATTGTAGAGCATCAGCAGCTCAAATGGATGTGTAGGGACAATCAACCAGAGAGAAAGAAAGAGGTAGAGAAGGAAAGGCAGAGGGAGAGAAGAAGTCTCTCAACTAGCTTTCATTTTGCCCTCATTGCTCACTCTCCTTGATGAGGACCGGTCTTCACCTGGCTACAATCCTTGTATCCTAAAGTGACCAGTTCTGTTCCCCTGGCCTTTCTATATTTCTTTTCCCTTAGGAGGGGAGGCAACTAGAAAGTAGAAAAGCACTGTGCTATGTTACTGTGTCCAGGCGATCTATCAGGATGGGCAGGGAGAATACTGCAGACGGCTGAGATTTCCAAATCACACTGTCAGAGTGAACATACATTTGCTATTAATGACTTTGATGTTATTAGGCTAGACAGAGGGATGTCGATGTGAATCATTTTCAGTGTTATTCCATATTCATAATGAACTAAATATAGTAAGAAGAATGGGTCTGGCGGGCAGATCCCCTGGATGGTCATAGTGGATGATTCCCATGATGAAATTAAATGCCAGCCCAGCTCCTTTGTTCCCTGAGGGACACAGAAACCCATATCCTTAGCCTCCAACCCAAAGATGAAACCAAGACACAGTTGTTAGATTTTTACTGTTCCTTCCCAGTGGCCAGATTCAAACTCTCAATTCATGAAGTCAGGCACTTTTCTCTAGCATGTGGAGATTTAGAAAACTCAGGTCCAGCCAGGGGCACCTAATTCCAACTTACCTCTACCTAAGGCGCTCAGTGGCTCTGTCCAGTGCCAAAGCCTGGAGCCATGATTTTCATCAAGTGAGAATGTTAATGTTTTCACTTATGTAAAAGAGAATATGGGGGTGGTTGCAAATAAGTGAAAATAAATAAATACGTTTTTTCCTTCATAATAGCATGAAAGATGGAGGTAGAGAAATACAAAATGGGGTCAATGTTCCATTTGTGGAATTCAAAACTGAGAACTTATCCAGAAATGGTTAGGAGGTTAGAAGTTCCAGATCATAAATTTGATAGACTAAATCTGATGTTGACCCTATGCACGTGTGCATTATAGCATTTAGTTCCAAATCAAGGCAAAGGAAAGTATTTATTAATTTGCTTTTAATTTATGGGACTTCTGATTATAAAATAATACATACTCAATATAAAACAACTGAAGGAATAAGAAAAATTTCATGTAATCACTAGCTCAGGATAGCTACTATACAATTTTGTCAATTTCTCATGGACAAATTTGTTCAACCAAGTTCTCATGGGTATATATATGATTATACTGTCTCGAAGTACCCAACTTTAAAATTTCTCAGTAGAGACGATGTAATACATGCACGTATAATTTAATTTTAATATTTACCTGAGATTGATCCAGAAGTATTTTACTCAGCACATAAAAATTCACTATCAAGAACTGTATCAGTAGATTTGATGTCATTCTCATTGACTTCAGAAATAACTTTGGGGTGTTCAAGACATGTGTTCTGGGTTGTTCTTTTGTGAACACTGTATTTCTCAGAGTGCCCATCTGCAAGATTCTGGGCCAGAGTTGCTAAGCAAATAATTTGCATAAAGCAGCATTAATCTGAAGCTTTTTAAATATTAGCATATGGACAAACAGAAGCAGAGGTGCCTGACAAATTCTAGTTTGTCCTAGTCTAGTTTGTTCTGTCTTTTAGACCTGCCAACCATGAACACCACAGTCTACTCCTAGCTTCTTGGCTACAGACCCACAGAGGCAACACGTGGAAGCAACAGTTTCCCAGTCCTGTCTCCTTGTGTTTCTTTTATATGGTCCCTCTTGGGCCACCTAGCATGCTTGGCTTCTGGATTCCTCTTGAAGTTTTGACTTTTCCACCAATCCCAGGGCCTTTACCTCGAATCCTCTCACCTCCGATGCCAATCCCTCATCTCTCAAATTTTTCTCACCAAGTGTAAAATATTATTTGTATGGTAAATACCATTAAATTCTGAGTCTCTGACCGAACCCTAAATAACACCATTGTTTGTTCCAGAAGTGGTTCTAGGTGAACAGAATCTAAACAATGGGAATCTCTAAGGTTACCCTGTCTTTCCTGGTGAATTGGAGACATGAGTAAGCAGTAATCCTTGGCATGCAGTAGCAGAACAGCTGTTTAAATCATCATGTATGCTCACCTGGAGTCAAGTACCTGTGTAAGACAAGGCTTAGAGTTACTAAGCAGTTGCTATGACATATTATAATGGGAATAGAGAGCATAAAACTATGGAAATGATGGAATTGGTTGGTTGTATCTAAGTATACTGCAGAGAATGGCAAAAGGAAACAAGGAACTCATAACTTCATACTTCAGTTCTAGAAGCATGACTATAAAACAACTCTGGTTATCCTGAAATTAACTCATATATCTTCTAGCTTCCAGCTGAGATATCTAAAAACAACCCAAAATTTAATTCCATGGGTGGTGGAATTACAATGCAAAGTAAATTTATAACCTTGAAGAATATCTTTATGATAACTGTAGGGCATTAATTGGTAAAGAGTAGAAAAAGCGACATTTAATATGAAGATACCTGAGCAGATTCAAATGAAGCAATGGACCTTGAATCCCCATACTATATCAAGACCTATTTGTTACCAAATGCATACCTTCCTTCCCCATCTGAGGAGCACAGTCTCCCTTTTGCTGAAAAACCTATAGTGACATCTCCTGCCTTGCAAGGAAATATTCTCATCTTCCTCAAAACCTTTCCCTACAATTTCTCGTTACTCTTAAAGCTATATCCAAACTCAAGTCTCAGCAGATTCCAAGAAGTAAAAACTATAACCATGTAGCATCACACACAAAGAATCAATTGCAAGATTCTTCACAAATATATGATCAGATATTTGGCGGGTTCTATATGGGAAAGGATCCTAACGATTTGGATGCGGATGAAAGGTACATAAAATTAGACGTGGACAAATTTAGTGACAAAATTATAAAAGGTTCTGAGTTCAATATGTTAATAACAGAGAAATTCTAAGTTTGTATAACAAATTTATTTCCAACTTTATGCTTTCTATATGAGATGTACCTCAAATACAAGTGTGTTAAAAATAACTTACTGTAGGTTTTTATCAGGTATTATTACCAGTCTCTTGAAATGTATTAAAATATTCATGGCTGAGCAAAATATCTATCTTTTTTCAAAGAATGTATTCCATTTTTTATACTGGGTATAGTGTTCTTAAAAAATTAGGTAAAGGTGGTTGATATTGTTATGCATAGTTTAATATTTTCATAATCTTACAGATTTTTAAATCTATTTGTTCTATTTATTACTAAGAATGAAGTGTTAAGACACCCAAATATAATTTACATTTTTATTAATATAATAATGTGACAATAAAGATAATACAGATATTAAAGTAATGTCTACTTTAACAATAAATTTAACTTAGATGAAATAAACAAATTCACAGTAAAATCATAATATATCAAAAATGACACAAGAACATATAGAAAGTATAAATAGTTATATCTGTTTTTTAAATTAAAAATTAAATTGGTAAGTTTAAAAATACTTTCTCTTTGTGTTGTTTTTATAATATTGTTTTAATAACTTGGTTAATAATTAATTTTATCAATCTCTGCCCTAATTCTTATTATTTCCACCTACTTAATTTGGGTTTGTTTTGTTCTTGTTTTGCTAGGAGTTTGAGGTGCATCATTAGGTTATTTATTTGAGATCTGTTTTTTGGTTTTTTTATGTAGGCACTCATAGCCATAAACATTCCTCTTAACACTTGCCTTTTCACTATCCCAAAAGTTTGGATCAGTTGCATTAGATTCTAGGAATTTATTGATTTTTTTTTCAATGACCACTGGTTGTTCAACAGTATACTCTTCAGTCTCCATATATTTAAATATCTTCTGTAGTTTCTTTTGTTGTTGGTTTCTACTTTTATTCCATTGTAATCTGATAGAATTCAGGGTGTTATTTTAATTCTCTTGTATTTGTATTTGAAGTGCATCTCATATAGAAATCATAAAGTTGGAAATAAATTTGTTATACAAACTTAGAATTTCTCTGTCATTAACACATTGAACTCAGAACCTTTTATAATTTTGTCACTAAATTTGTCCACGTCTAATTTTATGTAACTTTCATCTGTATCCAAATCATTAGGATCCTTTCCCATATATAATCCCCCAAATATCTGATCATATAGTTGTCAAGAATCTTGCAATTGATTCTCTATGTGCGATGCCTCATAGTTATACTAAGTTCATTTGTTCTACAGAGTCATTTAATTCTGAAGTTTCTTTGTTGATTTTTTTTATCTGATGGCCAATTGGTGAGAGCTTGTAAGTCTAGTGATATTTGTTGTAGAGAGTTGTATGTGCCAACATTTGGTGTGTATGTGTTAATAATTGTTCTCTCTTCTTGATAGACTATTCCCTTTATTAATTGAAGTGACCTTCTTTGTCTCTTCTAACTAATTTTGGTTTGAAGTTTATTTTATCAGCTATGAGTATAGCCACTTCTGCTGCTTGGGAGTCAATTTGCCTGAAAAATATTTTTCCATCCTTTCACTCTAAGCCAATGCTTGTATTTGTCAGTGAGCTTGTCTTGTCAGTGAGATGCATTTCTTGAAGACAAAAAAAAAAAAAATTGGGGTGTTCTTTTTAAATCCAACCTGACATTCTATATCTTTTGATTAGAAAATTGAGACCACTAATATTCTATGTTATTATTAAAATGCATTAAAATGTCATTTTGTTGTTTTTGTGATATTTGCTTCTTTCCTAATCCTCATTTGCTAGTCTATTTGTCTGATGGGATTTACTCTTTCTTCTGTTTCTCTGGTTGTGTTTATCTTCCTTTTCTATGTGTAAGATTTCTTTGAGTGCCTTCTTCAGTGCTAGTTGAATGGTCATGAATTCCTTTAGCGTTTGTTTATTGTGGAAGAGTTTTAGTTCTCTTTCAGTTATGAAGGATAGCTTTGCTGAATATATTAGTGTGGTAGTTATTTTCTTTCAGGGCTTGGAAGATATCATTCCACTTTCTAAAAGTACATTCCTTGCTTTTAGAGTTTTTGTTGAAAACTTCACTGCTATTTTGATGGATTTTCCTACGTAGGTGACTTGTCATTTCTCTCTTGCAGTTTTCAATATTCTTTCTTTTTTCTGTATATTAGTATTTTTACTATATCTTTCTTTTCTGATCTTGCCTGTTTGGTGTTCAGAAAGCCTCCTGTATCTGGATGACTCTGTCTGTCAAGATTGGGAAATTTTTCTGTTATTATTTTTATTAAATATGTTATTGAAATATCCTTTAGCTTGTACATCTTCTCCTTCTTCTGTACCCATGATTCATAAGGTTAGTCAGTCAATAGTGTCTCAGAGGTCTTGAATGCTCTCCTTGTATTTTTGTAGTACTTTGTCTTTGTTGGATTGATCTAATTCCTCCACTTTATCTTATATCCCTGATATTATATTTTCAACTTGTTCCATTCTATTAGCAAGGTTATCAAATGAATGTTTTGTGTTATTAAACTTTTCATTTCCAAAATTTCAATTTGATTTTCTTTAGTATTTCTATATGTTTATTGAATTTCTCTTTAATATCCTACATTCTATTCTTTATTTCACATATCTATATATTTGAATTTTCTTTTAGTTGATTCTACTGCTTATTTGTGTACTCTTTGAATTCATTCAGGAGTTTATACATGTCTTCTTTAATATCATTGATCACTTTTATCATTGTTGTTTTGAGTTCATTGTTTGAAATTTTACCCACTTCACTATCTTTCAAGACCTTTATTGTATAATTGTTGACTTGTGGAGGGGACATGATGCCTTGTTTTTCATATTACTTATGTTTCCACATTGGTATTTACACATCTGAAGCCAAGTTTTAGCTTGGAGGTTTTAATCTCCTGTATTCTTTCAGTTAGAATTTTCACAATGTTTAGTCAAGACTGTGCACTTACTGTGTTGTAGCATGTTTTCTCACCACTTGACTAGTCAGTGTGACTCAATAGTCAAACTTTTGGCCACAATACTTAAGACACTGTGACCAGCTCCTCTTCTCAGAGAGAAGAAGCTATCACAGTTGGTAAATATCCACCATGAGTGTACAGCAATCCCTAATAATGAAAATGATCACTGCCACTGCTCCACTATCTTTATAGCAGTAAAGGAGCAAAGCTAATACTTAGTAAACTAGGAAGACCTTAATTGGTAAGGGTAGTAATAAGAAGGATAATGCTAATGAATAGTATAAGGTATATGGTGTTGTAAGTGGAAGCAACTAGGGTTATTTCAGAGGGTCATGAGAAAGCAGAATGAGATAGATAGAAAAGATCTAGCTAAAGGTATATTGACAAAGAAAGGAGAAAGAGGAAAGAAGAAAAACAAAAATGTAACCTGGCAATCTACCTGTAAAAAATACAGGCAACTAAGAAAGACTGTGGATGAGGAAATAGAGAGAGAAGAAAAATAGGCAAGAGAGCTACTCTCATTATAGACAGAGAGAAGCCAGAAATGGGAAGGGCAATAAAAGAAAGAAGAATATATGGTTAAAGATGAATATTGAAAGATCAGTGTGGTGGCTTACATATAATGACTGCAAAAAAAAAAAAAAGAGGGGAGAAAAGGCAGAGCTAAAAAGAAAACAAGAACAAAAATACCTAAAACACACACAAAATAATAAAAAAGATAAAGCAAAAAAAGCCAGTATTTTCTCATTACTCTTTCACAGAGCATTTTTTCTTTTTTTTAAGTCTCAACTGGTTACTGCAATTAGGGAAGCCTGACTTGGAATCTTAGCTCAAAAAGCAGGTGACTGCTCTAAACCCTGAGTTGGTCTCCCAAGGCAGGAAGGTAGGTTTAGAGATCTGACTATAGGGGGTCCCAGGATCTCATTTACCATATCAATAAATCACTCCCCACTTCATGTGGAGTGTGCTCTGTCTCTCAAGTTCCCCACCAACCACAGTCTATTATTCTCTATACAGGCATCCTTTGGTTCCAAGTCAGAGACTCCTATGCTGTGCTCTGGGTTTGCTGCCACTGTCCCCATCATGCCACTTATGTTTATGCTGCCAAGATTTCTTCAATGGAACCGTAACTAGTAGAAGAACTATGCTAGTCCTTAGGACTCTATCTTTTGTCTCATGGGGGTTTCTGTGATATGGCTGCTGCGGTCTCCTCTGGTGTAGCTGGACCCCTTTGTCTTGCTGAGCTGTCTCCCTACCACTTTCATAGTCTGTGTGGTCCACTTTGCATTGTATACTGGTCAGCACCTGTCAGCACCTGCCAGCAAGCTACTATACTGCTGGATAGTAGATGGGTTCAATGTACTCTGACACCAGCACTGACTTCCTAGCAGTGCTTCAGGGAATCTGGTGTAAGAATAGCTGTTCAATAAGGTGCTTCCTGAGGATAGATGCCAAACAATGTCACTTGGCCACCATCTTACTTGCAATCTAAAGACACTTTCTCTCTCTCTCTCTCTCTCTCTCTCTCTCTCTCTCTCTCTCTCTCTCTCTTACACACACACACACACACACACACACACTCACAAATTCTGTTCCTACATGAGTCAATGGTGAGTTCTGTCAAATATAACAAGTAAGAAATCACAGCAATCTTAAATAAACTCTCTGAAAGTAGAGGAGAAAAAATTCTATTTCTTTATCAAGTTCACATAACCTCACTGTTAAAATCTGACAAGATATCAAAAAGAAAGAGATGATGTGGTGGCACATGCCAGTAATCCCAGCTACTTGAAAGACTAAGGCAGAAGAATTGTGAGTTCAATGCTAGCATGGGCAATAAAGATAGATTTCCATCTTAAAAAAGATATCACAAAAAAGGAAAATTATAAAAACTTATTATGACATGAACACAAAATATTCTTAACAAATTATAATAAATCTCATCAAAACCAAATGGGGTTTATATTAGAAATGTGATGTTGGTTTAACAAATGAAAATCAATTAAAGTAATTCACTGCAATAATGGGGGGAAGGGGAAAACAGGGGCGGGAGGCATAGCTCAAGTGATAGAGCACCTGCCTAGCAAGCAGGAAGCCCTCAGTTCAAACTCCAATATTCCCAAAAAAAGAAAAGGAAAAAAAAAAAATCTGATCATCTCAGTAGAAGTAGAAAAATTTGTCAAAATTCAACAAGTATTTATAATGAAAATACATTTATGATAAAAAAAATTCTCAGGACTAGAAAGAAGCTTCAGCCTGATAAAGGACATCTATTGAAAGCATCTGTGATAGTGTAAGATCAGGAGCAAGGCAGAGTTCTTTGCTCTTACCACTTCTGATATCACCCAGGATAATGAGTCAAAAAAGTATAAGGTTTGGAAAGGAAGCAGTAAACTATGCATACATAAAATAATTGTTTATATGGAAAACTTTGTGGAATCTTTAAAAAAAATCTAGTAGACCTAATAAGTATAATTATAAAAGTAACCAGATACAAGGTCAATATAAAAAACAGCAAATAATTGGAAAATGAAATTTTAAAAATTCTGTTTGCAATAACATTAACAAACATAAAAATGTAAGAATATTACTTAACTAAAATTAATCAAGACTTTTACCTTCAAAATCCCAAACTACTAAGATAAAGCAATGAAGACCTAAATAGAGAAGACCATTGCCATCAATTGGAATTCTCAACATTGGCATGATGTCAGTTCTTTCCAAATTAATCTGTCAATTAAATACAATCCCAGTCATAATACTTATGGACTTCTTAAACAAAACTTGGTAAGTTGATTCTAAAATATTCATGGAAACGCAATGACTCAGAAACCAAAGCTGAATTCTTAACCCCATTTTCAAGACCTATTATAAAGTTACAGTCATTGAATGAGTGCAGTTTTGCCATAATGATAGATGAGAATTGACGGTTGAAAAACAGACCCTCAGACACAGAGTAAATTGACTTTCCACAAAAATACCAAGATGATTCAGTATAGAAATGACAAATAGCAAATTATGCCAAAACAACTAGCCAGTAAGGGGGGACAAACTAAATCTTGGCTCCTGTTCTATGTCACTATTTTGGTTAAATCCATAAAGTTTACAAATACTGATAATAGTAGAGTCACGTATGTTTTTATGATTACATTTACTTTCTTGTAAACTTTATTTATGACTAGTATTTCTTATCATCTTTCTTTTGGGGTTGTACTGCTTTGTATTCAAACTCTCCATCAAATTTGGACTTCCTTTTATTTTGAGACAACCCAGTACCATTTGCCATGGGTCTAGGATGTGGGACAGGTCCAGCTTAGCTTTGTGTGTCTCTCATTCTGAGACCCAGACTGCAAAAGCACCTGTGCCTGGGGATTGCTCTTATTATGACAACAAGGAATATAAAAGGTGAAAATCTAGCTCACAAGCACATTTGAAAGCATCATTCCCTGTGTTATATGTCACAAGCTCTCAGTCAATTGGACAAAGAAAGTCATGTAACCAATCACAACCTCAGAGGGATGGGAAGCAAGTATCTGTTCCTCCACAGCAGGAGTGGGGGTAGAAATTAATATTTGTTGAACAATAGTATAATTTCACATATCTCCTTTGTTGTATATTTGAAATATATTTGCTCTACCTTCATGTGACTTAGAGTTTGGCTGAGTGTCAAATTCTACAAGAAAAATAATTTTTCCTGAGTGTTTTGAGGAAATTGTCTAACTGACTTCCTGCATATAGAATTGCTGGTGAACCATCTGGTCTTTTCTGGAGTAAATGACCTGTATTTCCCTCTCTGAAAACAGCATTTTATCCTTGGCATTCTAAAATTCCATGATGATGTGTTTAGGATTTGGCGTTTTCTCATGCATTCTAACTGAAAATAAGGAAGACTTTCCATTCTGGGATTTATAGCCCTCATGTGGGAAACGCCACTCATCATTTCCTATGCCCTCCTTTCATTTCCTATGCTCTCTGTCTGGAACTCCCTCCTAGGCTGAACTTGTAAGCCTAGCCTTTGACTCTTATATTCCATGTGGATCTATTCATTCTACATTTTAAGGAATTTTTCTTGGCATTATGTTCTAAACTTTCAATGAAATATTTTTATTTGAATATTTCAATTAAGGTGCTTTGTGCTTTCAAGTAAATGGGGGCTCAACTCAAAACAGTTTAAACAAAAATGATATTGATGACCTTCCATGGCAAAAATGTCCAGAGGCGCATGGCATAGGGGTTAATTAATTCATCCACTGAATGACATAGGGACTCTGGCAAGTTCAGGAGGTCATCTCATCATTAAGCTGATAGACTCTGAGTAGCAAGATGGTGCAACAACTCTAAGCATTATGTTTTCACATGACTAGATTTGAAGGAAGAAAAGGAAACATCTCTCGTATAATTTTGTGTCCTTTGAGTAAGAAAAACTCTCTGAGTAAGAAAAACTAGGCTGAGCATGGTGGCTCTTGCCTATAATCCCAGCTACTTAGGAAGGGGAGACTTAGAGGATCACAGTTGAAGGCTAGTGAGGCCAAAAAGTTAGCAAGACCCCATCTTAACCAACAGCTGGGTGTGATGGTATGTGTTTGTCATCCCAGCTGTATGGGAAGCATAAATAGGAAGATTGTGGTCCAGGCTTGCCCTAGCCCCAAAATAACTAAAATGAAAGGGGATTGGGGTGTGGATCAAGTAGTGGAGCATTTGCTTAGCAGCAAGCAGCCCTGAGTTCAATCCCCAATATTCCCCCCAAAAAAAGTGAGAAAAACTGTTCCCCAAAGCACAGCAGACTTTTCTTCAAACATATCAGCCTGTATTGTATCACAAACCTAATCTTAAGCCTAGTCACATTACAGAGGAAATAGAATTACTTCAAACAGCTTAAAGTAAGCAAGATCCACTCCTGGTGCAAGGAGGGACAATGGAGATGTCATACACACTCACCATGCACAAGAAACACAAGGCATTTGGAAAAGCATGCACACAATCAGGATTAGGTCAGAAAAAAGTGAGTGATTAACAACTAAGAGCACGTATTCAGCAATCAGAGAAATGGTGTCAAATACCTCCTTCCTGTATTGACTGTTCTAGCCTCGTAATGATTCTTGTTTTACAAATGCCGTTACTCTTACTACCTCAGAGGATTCTAATTAGAGTTTTATGGATGCTGTCTTAGATTTTCTTACTTATTGCATTTTTATGAGATTTTTTTTCCCAGCACTGGAGATTGAACCCGTGGCCTAAAGCATGCTAGACAAGTACTCTAACATCAAGTTAAATTTCTAGCCCATGAGATTATTTTATTTTCTCATATCCATATCTTCTCTTTCATAATGCTGGCATTACTAAACTGCCTTTTAAAATTTTTTTAATTGGTATTTAAGAATTGTACATATTTATGGGACACAGTGTAATGTTTTAACATAGCATACGATGTGTAATAATCAAATTTGGGTAAATAGTATATTCATAATCTTAAATATTTATCACTTCTTTATGGTGAGAACATTCAAATCCTTCTCTTTTAGCTATTTTGAAATATACAACATAGAATTGCTAACTATCGTCATCCTACTGTGTAATAGAAAAGGGGAACTTATTCCAATTATCTGTAACTTTGTACCCATTGTCTTCCCCCTCTTCATCCCCAATTGCCTATTGATCATTGTTGTGACTATATTTTCTATGTGATAACCAAGAGCCAGATTAGGGCTTGACACCTGTGGGTGGGACTTACACCTGGAAAGCTATGACCCAAGATGATTAGACCAGAAGTGTGTGGCTATTTTCAAAGAGATCACTAGGAAAAAAAAAAAAGTACAAAGCTCTTTTTTCTAAAGAACACACAAATTCTCAATATAGAAAAGAATAGACTGGAAGTCAAGGATGACGGAGGGGATAAGGAAACCCAGATGTTCCATGTGGGTGCTTTCGATTAATCCTTCTTTTTGTAGCCTCATGTTGCCTTTCTATTCACCTGCAGTACCCACCCTGGTTCCGATGCTACAGAGGCTCCTGTTTTGTCCTTTCTCTGACCTCAGGCCTCTCCACTGGGCCAGGAGCTCAAGGAACCAAGGGAGGATCCATCCAATGCTTACAGTTCCCATTCTAGGTTTGGATGACAGGAGCCCCTGTGTTCCCTGCCTTGGGCACCCCAACTCTCTCCTTCCAGGAACTGCGCAGGCCTCTACCTTAGGCATCAAAATGCAGCTAAGGAGTGGCCATCTGTGAGATGCTGGTCGAGCTCCAGTGTGCCAACTGAGTTGACTACACAGGTGCACAAGAGGCCCTTTGTGGAAAGGGGTTCCTGCTGGGGGCTAGCTGACACTATTTGTACTATTGCCATAATCTCAAAGAATAACAATAGGGAGCTTGTTTCCCTCAGTCCCCCTCAAACCTGGAACCATCACATTCCAAATTTCTCTGGAATGAGGAGGGAACAGCTTCCCCATTTGGATCAGCCAAGTGTTCCCTAAATTCATGCTTCTCAAATCTGACCATATACAAATTGATCATACCAATTCTGAAAATTCAAAATCCCAAATGCTCTCAAATCTGAATCATTTTGAGTGACATGACCCTACAAGTGAAAAATTTCACATTATGAAACTTTGATACACAAAATTATCTTTAAAATATTATATAAAATTATCTGCAGGCTATATACTAAGGTGTATAAGAGTTATAACTAATTAATGTTCAGACTTGAGTCCCATCCCCAAGATAGCTCAGTGTATATATGTAACCATTCCAAAATCTAGGGGAAGAAAAAGTTCTGAATTCTGACACTTTTAATCCCAAGCTTTTCAAATAAGGGGTATTTAACTTGTCTGAGAATCATCTCATGTGGGGAAAATTGGATATCCATGTGTAGAAGACTGGAACTAGATCCTTTCTCTTACCCTGTACTAAAATAACATGGATCAAAAACCTTAATATAAGGCTTGGAACTTTGAAAGTACTACAGAAAACATAGGGAATGCACTGGAAGACATAGGTACAAGCAATAACTTGCCAAAAAGAACTCCAACAGCTCAGCAAGTAAGAGCAAGGATGAACAAATGGGATTGCATCAAACTAAAAAGCTTCTACAGAGCAAAGGAAATAAACACTGACAAGGGATTAATAACTAGAATATATAAGAAGCTCAAAAACTAGACTCCAAAAGAACCAACAACCCAATTAATAAATAGGAAAATAAATTGAACATACAATTCTCCAAAGAAGAAGTACAAATGGCCAAAAAATACATAAAGAAATGTTCAACATCCCTGGCCATCAAGGAAATACAAATCAAAATGACATTGAGATTTTGTCTCACTCCAGTCAGATGACTACCAGCAAGAATTCAGATGACAACAAATGCTGGCAATGATGCAGAGAAAAAGGAACCCATTGTTGGTGGAAATGTAAATTAGTGCAGCCAGTATGGAAAGCAATATGGAGGTTCCTAAAAAAACTATAAATAGAACTACCATATGACCTGGTGATACCACTCTTTTTGCTCCTAAGCCATACACTGCAACAAAATTGCATTACCTGGCAGGTGCCTCCTACTTCCTGCTTCAACAATTACAAATTCCCTACCTATCTCCTAACCCCAAAATTCACTTTAAGTTCTTCATTTGTGATGTACTCTTCATTGTTGTATTTTATATCTTTAAAATTTTATTTACTATCATTTTAGTGGCTTCTCAAGAGAAAGAAAAGATAAATGTGATCAGTCATTTTTTGTGAAAGTTTTATAAAAGATTTTTTTAAATTGGTATTTAACAGGGTAATTTTTATTTAACTGAAAATTAACTTACATGACCTGCCTCTTCCTTCTGATGGTGACAGATAAATGGAGTGTTACAGTATTATCATAAAATAATAGTCTAAGACTCCATTTGACCTCTATATGACCTAATGTACATGGATATTACTTTACCCTAGCAGCTTCATCTGTAAAATGTCAATATCATAATTATACTTGATTCTCATTTAATAGGAGTATTTTGAGGTTAAATAAGAAATTATTTATGAGACATTTCCAAGACCTGCATCGCAGTAATTAAGCTCCATATTTATGTAGGTCTTGCCTCCGAGTTGCCTTAGCCCCAACACAGACGTTGTCTAATTCTCAGTTCCCTGGCACACTGGGAAGGGTACAGTATAATTGGAAGAGAATAAGCTCTGAAGTCAGACAAATCTTAGCTTGAATCTGATATGAGCCACTAGTTATGTGACCTTACGAACATTTCCTCATTTGCAGAAAATGGCATCAGACAAAGGTCTATCAACTCTATTTCAAAGTTCATGCCAGTTTATAAAACAACAGAACCCTAAAAAATAGTAATATAAAACCTAGTAATTCACGTGAAGATAAAATGCTGCTGATAAGTTAACACATGAAAAATGTTTAACCTTGCCATCCATTTTCTAAAGATGCTGAAGTTAAAACACGATATTATTTTCATCTATAAATTAGAAAATATTTCTTTAAATGACAGTGTATATTACTATTCACTAAAATATCTACTGTCTGTGACTTCATAACACTGTATCATGACATGACACTTTTGACACATCAGACATGTATCCATCAAGATCCTCAAAAATGCTAGTATCTCTATACAGCAATTCTTTGTGTGTGTGTATCTTCTATGAAAAAGTGCTCTCTATAAAAAACAGGTACAGAGGTGTGACCATATTTCATTTTCTTTCAAATGTCTTACTGGGGACAGTATGAAGGTGGATATTCCTTTTAATATACACTCTCTGGGCAGATACAGACAGACATTTAAAGTTCCCTAAAAATGAATGCATGTTCTAGAAGACATAATCAGTAATCTACCCAGCAGAGAGAACAGCCACAAATTTTTAGAAAGTTTGATAATTGAGTAAGAGGTGTTAGAAATTACTTTTTGGGGCGGGGAGAGGGAGGGGACAGGGGGTAGGGGGAGATAAATGGCCCAAACAATGTATGCACATATGAGTAAACAAGTAAAAAAAAGAAATTACTTTTCTGTTGTGCAATGAATAGCTGTTGGATGATAGTGAGGATGTTCTATAGACTTGTTGGACATTGCTTTTTTAGGTATGTAGGGATTTTCCAGTAATTCATCTCAGTGTTTTCACTTTCTCTAACCAACTATCCCCAGACTTGAGTCCTATAAAGTTAATTCAGGTGATGCAGTAGAGGGAGTGTATGGTGATCTGTGTATGAAGACCTTGTCCTGTAAGAACTCTGAATGGAGTTCTTCCTTGTCCTTAGGTTATCAGTAACCCATGTCCCTTTCTGCAAAGGTGAACCAATGGAAGGCTTCAACATTCTTTCAAAGCCTGTACACCTAGTTCCTCAGGAACCCTAACTCCATCTTTCATCTTACTCCAGTTACAGAATCAGCTTCTCCACATCCTGTTCTAAAACACTCCCTTGTTTGGAATTTCCAAAGTGGGGATGGAAGATAAAGCAGAGGCTTAGGGAGTTTATGGGCCATGCTAGAGGAAGAATTCAAGGTGACGTGTAGGGTATAGGGGTTTCCAACTGTGAAATCACAGGTCTCCACTCAGAATGTACAAAGAACCAGGAGAAAACATGAGCAATGGGTAATTAAGAGCACAGGCCCCCAGTGCAGGTGGTGTGATTCACAGGACCTCTAGTAAGGGGTCATCCTCCGAGCCCAAAAGGCAGCTGTCTCCAGTGAAACAGGACCTGGTCCAGAAACATTACTACTAGTCTTACCTATGCTTCCATAGACAGACAGTTTTGAAAAAGTCGCATTCATAAGTTCATCTCATCATAACCCTAACTGGCAGGTATCATTATATTCCCAGTTCACACACTTAGAAGGACTCAGTATTTTGCCTAAGAAGGCAAATGCAATAACCAAGAATCAGTGAGGGCTAAGATGGTGAATATGACACATGGCAGAGACAAAATGTGAATTCAGGATCTTTGAGATTCAAAACCAAGCCCCCAGTAGATGGATGTGCACATCAAACAGATTCCTGGCCCCACTGTTTACAGAGTTTACCACTCGTGCCTGTTACCCAGGCTCCAGAGTACTGAGGGTGCATGGCAAAGCCACTTTCCCTCTACTGAACAATTGTGTCTACTGGGGACAGGGGACAGTTGTGGTAACCATGGGACCCCAAAGACCAGAACTGACTGACCTCTGAAGTCACATTTCTCAGTACATGGCAGGGACAACCATCAAAAGCAGGTCGGGTCAGGAAACCCATAGGCTCCTTCCCCCTCCAGTCCACTAAAAGAGCAAGGAGGCATCCAGGGGAGGAAGGATAGCCAGGTTGGCTTAAAGGACTTTGTGAAGGTCACATTCCCAGGGGATGAATAGACCTTTTAATCTATACTCTCTGAGCAGATACAAACAGACATTACCTAACTCCTCTGGCCACTTCCCCCTGACTAGGTCCTTCTCTCCAGACCTGAAGAAGAATCTTTCCCATTTGCTCTTACAGATGAAGTAAAGTTGTTTGTTGCATCAGGTTCAAGGCACCCCTCCCTTGACGCACTTTTAGCTTGCTAGGGCCACCATGAGCAAGTACCATAGACAGACTGTCCCAAACACCAAAGTTTATTTTCTCACTCTTCCAAAACCTAGAAGTCTAAACGCTAGGTGTTAACAAGTTTGATTTATTATGAGGCCTCTTTAACTTACAGATGGCCACCTTCCCACTGTGTGTTCACATGATCTTCCCTCTGTCCATGTCTGTGTCCAAGTCTTATAAAGACACTGATCATATTTGATTAGGGCCCACCCATATGACTTTATTTTCACTTAGTTGCCTAAGTAAAACTAGGACAAACTATGTCTCCAAATATAGTCATATTCTGAGGTATTGAGGATTTCTAGCTTCAATATATGAATTTTGAAGAGACACAATACAGCCCAAACACTGGCTATGAATGCATTGCAATTCAATGGAAGAACATAGAGATTGTCTATAGGCTGCCATCTCTCAGCTTCTCAGATACACAAACTATAGGAAATTGTCCTTGCACAAATTCTCCTGTACAAGAGGAACATATATTTTATTATCCAAATTAGAACACACTCCAGAGTGAAAGAAGGAGTTATTGATAACAACGACAAGAAAATAGAAATAAACCAGGAGCATTCCCAGGAAAACTAGGAAATATGGTCTCCATACCCATAAATCAAAAACCAAGGAGTTCCACATGTAGCTACATTTACTGAGATAAAGAGGTTATTTGCCATGTTTCCTGAATCTCTCTAGAGGGAAGAACAATGGAGGTCTGGGCTCTGTATCAAACAGTGCAATCCATGAGCCTATGATGAACGGGTCTACCCTGCCCACTAATTAGTCAATCCAGACAGTGGATGGTGCATTACTGGACCCCAGTTCTGTGCTTTACTTTCCTCAGTGTAAGTTGTGGGGTCCAATACACTCTAAATCTGAGTTGGCCTCTCACAAGTGAATGTACTTATTAAGGGACTCGGCACTCAACAGAGGACAACACCAGCCTCTAGGAAATGCCGGGGTGAGGGGGTGCATTTTTATTCTCATGATGACTGACTGATCTTATTGGATGGAAGGAAAGGATTCTAAATATCTTCCAATCCTGAACCACGTAGACCTGCTCTGCACAAACTGCCCAGCATACCTCAACTGAGAACATCTGCACACAATGAAGAATATCACACAGTGGGTTTTTAAACACCTTAAAAGCTGATTGAAAAACGTTTAGGGGCAGGGAAACTTTAGGGTGGTGATTTTGCCATTCTACTTATTCTGTCCCAGTCTAAGACAAAAACTGCCTTCCCTGCCCTCTTCTTGTCCCAGGAAATCAGTAACTCTAAAGCAATATTTTAAGTTGTGTTGAATTTAGGCTCCAGTGCCTAGTATTTTTGTGCCTTGGGCCATCTAGCTAAATATTTTGAGTCTCATTGTTTTCATTGTAGAGTAGGAGAGATATGTGCTCCTTCTACCTTTCTCAAAGGATTTTTGTCTCCCAATGGGCAACATTTGCAAAGTGCTTTGCAAACTGAAATTTCAGTACATCAGTCAGTTGTCAGCAGCATTAGCAGTGTGTTCACAGGAGAAATCACACCCACTGTGAATTGGCATAGTCTTCCCTACTGTGCTTTCCTGCTACCAGCCGGCAAGGAGGAGAGAGAGAAGGGTGGCCTCTGGCAACCTACCCTTACTCCCTCCCCCTACCCTTTTTTCTCATTATAAATGCTCTGACAAAGGGCATGCGTAAAACCAGAAGTCTGTCTAACTGTCCACCCACAGCCTGGCCTATGCCTTTGTAACAAAGGCCCTCTTTGAGTTTCTTTCCCCCCCCACCCCCACCCGACCAAACTAGCACTTCTCTTCTTTGCCTCCAGGGAACAGGGGCTTGGGGAGTCCGTGATTTTATTCCTAATTGCATGTGAAGTGTTGTAAACCCCGCAGAGCACATAAAATTCTAATCTATTTTAGTCCCCATTAATTTCCCACCCCTTTTCATTTATAACTTGCTCTCCTTTCTCTGTAATGCTCCCTTTTCCCTGATGGATTTGTAAATTCCCTTTTTATTCCCATCCACCCCCTGGCAGGCCTTAATTCAATCTCCAGTGAAGGTTTTCACATGTTTCCCTTTAAATCTTCCCAGAGTCCTAATGCTTCTGGTGGGAGAAGTCCAAGGGAGATCTGGAGACAGCAGACAGGGCAGGCTGACCTTCAGGTCTGGCTGGCATCCTGGCCCTGTCAGTGCTTCCCTTCATGATCCTTCTATGTTAACATACTGTTTTGTGGCTTAAATTATTGCCCCTTCCAAGTCAGGACAGATGCAGGCATAAAGACTGCTGTGGGAAAATGGTTCTACTGCACATGGTCTCCAAGTTTCCTGACCTAGACAGTGGTATGGATGGCAAAAACAATAGGCACCATCTTGGTGGGTTGTCCAGCAGTGTCGGGCTTTCTTTGTGTTCAATCCAAACACTTCACTTGCGGGGGGAGGGGCTCCCCCTGTGGTTCTCATACTGATTTGTCCATTCATATTCTCATTCTACCCTCTCTTGGGGTTACCTTGATCTTCCACGCCAGGAGTCCACATCTGGCCTGTCACATACTTACCCCTACCAAACTCTAGAAAAGCAGGGTCCCACCCAGGTCTCTAACTCAGGTTGCATCAACCAGAGCTCTGTCCTCATGGAAGGTTTTTATTCTTAACTCTCAAGCCAAACCCAATCTCTCCCTCCTCTCTCTCTCTCTCTCTTTCTCTCTCTCTCTCCTTAGTCTAAAACTTTAAATCTCCTCTCTCAATTTT
This sequence comes from Castor canadensis, assembly GCF_047511655.1. Taxonomy (NCBI): domain Eukaryota; kingdom Metazoa; phylum Chordata; class Mammalia; order Rodentia; family Castoridae; genus Castor; species Castor canadensis. The sequence goes on along the minus strand of NC_133396.1, from coordinate 96,704,303 downwards.
CCAATTTAATATAGGATCAGCTGTTGAATCAGCAGTTGGCAAGTCCTACACAAGTGGCTCCTCAAAGTCAGGAAAGTTCTGATTTCAGGTTCCTGTTACAAATACATAGTGTAACTGATGAATGGATTAAGAAAATGTGGTATTTATACACAATGGAATTCTACTTAGCCATGAAGAAGAATGAAATCTTATCATTCGCAAGTAAATGGATGGAACTAGAGAACATCATTCTGAGTGGGGTTAGCCAGGTTCAGAAAACCAAAAATTGTATGTTCTCCCTCATATGTAGACTTTAGATCTAGGGCAAACACAACAAGGGGATTGGACTTTGGTCACATGATAAGGCGAGAGCACCCAAGGGAGGTATGAGGATAGGTAAGAAACCCAAAAAACATGACAGTATTTGATGTCCTCAATGCAAAGGAACTAATGCAGAAACTTTAAAGTGACAGAGGCCAAAAGGAGAAGGGGAAAAGGAACTAGAGAAAAGGTTAGTTCGAGAAGAATCAACTTAGAATGTACCACATTTGTACATGGAAGCAATGCTAGGAATCTCTCTGTATACCTATCCTCATCTCAACTAACAAAAATGCTTATGCCCTTCCTATTATTGTTTATACTCTCTCTTCAACAAAGTCAGAGATTAGGGCAGAACAATTTCTGCCTGAAGCAAGGCAGGGGGGAAGGGAGAGGGTAGAGGGTAGGGGGCAGAAATGACCCAAACATGGTATGCATATATGAATAAATGGAAAAAGAAAACAAATACACAGTGTAATGACAGGCAGTGACAGTAGTGATTCTTTGAAGGGATGATATTAAAGCAGAGATGTGGACAGCTGGGGGGATGCCCCAGGCAGTGTCTGGGAAGAGCATTCCAGAGGAGACAACAGCAAGGGTGTTAGCCTGGCGTATTTCAGGAGTTCAGACCAGCTGGTGCAGAAGTATCGTGGTAAGCAGGTTGGACAGGAGGCAAGAGGGTGGCCAGAGGTCAGAGCATGTAGAGTCTCCAAGGCATGGCAAAGAGTATATGGATGCCACTCTAACGGTGGTTTACACTATAAATGGTGATTTATAGCAAGAGAACAGTTCCACCTAACTGAGGTATTAAATTGTCAGATGTCCTTGTGTGGGAAGTAGACTGTGAGACAATAGTGGGGACCTGGTGAGCAGATCCCCACTAACAGAGCACTAACAGAGCCTGAGTAGGAGGTAGCCACATTTGAGACATATTATAAAAACTCACTGGTGATGGGATGCATCCCAGGTATGAATAAAAGGGATTTTTGAAAGGAAGATTTTTTAATTTCTGAGTAGCTCCAACTAGTACTGGTCCTGCCCCAAGAGAAACAGTGAACTTAGGGCAGGGAGCTCTTCATCATGGACTTCTCCAGATTTGCACAGTCTGAAACATATTTACTACAGAACCTGGTCAAATGCCCTTCAGAACACTTAATGGGATGGGTTTCCAAAAGAACACCTGTAAAGCACCTCTATTGCACCTTTTTCAAAGTATAGTCCAAGGCCTACCATCATAGACAAATAGCCAATTATATAGACAATCTATTTCCTGATGTTCTTTATCTGGATCTTAACCTATAAAAGATAAGAAGCAGCATGGTAATATAAAGAAATGAGAAAATTTAAAGGAAATACTATATTTAAGTTGGTTGTTTTCTCAACTAATCCAATCTATGCTTAATTTGCATTCATTGCTTGGCTCTTAAATTTCCTTTCAGGGTAACAGGAAAAAAATATTAATAAAACCTTTAGGTGTTGTCTAACCCCAATTTTGTAGGGGCTCCCTATGTTGCCTGCACTGTTAGATTTTCATAGTCTTAACAAAATTCTAGTTGAATAAACTAGAGTTCTTTTTTTACTTTTATACAGCTATATTAGTTTTTAGTTACTACTGTAAACTGTAATTTCTCTCTGAAATCTGTTATAGTGAAAGGATTGCAAAATCTAAATGACCTCATGGGTCAGGCAGATAACAGCTGTGTAGGGGGACTAGGTGGGTAAGGAGTAATGGAGCTCTGGAGACCAGCAAGGTGCATGCCTACAGAAAGCATTCCAATTCAGTAAAGCAAAAGAATAAACACAGTGCTGACAAAAGAAAAAGTGTTTATAAGACTCCTCCCACACTGTCTCTCCTAATTGTGTGAAACAATATTTTTTCTTAGAGTCAAGCCTACATTTCACCTCATCAGTTAAAAACAGATGCTAAAATATGCCTAAAGTAGCACAAAAAGTAGAAGAGAAGCATCCCCTACCTTGTCTAGCAAGGGGCACTGCAGATTGCCACTGCCACGGTCCCTCCTGTGAATACATTATCTGTGTTCCTCTTACATGAGGTCACTACTTCATAATGCATTCATAACTTGATTTTCCACTATCAAAAATATACTCTTAAAGAGGCAACATTTTTTTCTTCTTCCCCAGAGATCTTTAAAAATCTAAGTAAAACAAAATATGGTTTCAAGCTTTTAAAACTAACCCTTTCTTCATTCTTAGGTTTAAATAGTACTTAATACTTTCTCAAGGAGATTGCAAACACTGCACCAGTTAGAATGTTCTATGTTATACTGTAATAATAAACAACTCCAACATCTCAAAAGCCCAACATAATAAAAATTCTTATTTATGTTCTATATTTAACATGGCTTAGCAGAAGGCCTCTGCTAGTTATGGTCACTTAGTGAACCAGCCCACCAAAACCAAGAGTCATCTCAAAATGAGCTTCTACAATCCCTCTTACAGCAAGAAGAGCACATGGCAAACCAATCACTGGTTCTTAAAGTTTCTATCTGAAAGTGACAGATAGCACTTTTGCTCACAATTCGTTAGCCAAAGCCCTTCATATGGCAGCTTATGTCAAGCAAGTGTGGAGGAGGGCGGAGTGAGGTGCAACCCTATCATGCGTGAAAAGGAGGAGGGTGAGAAATATTTTTGAATTCTTTAATAAGCCACAATATACGTATGATCACATGAAGTACTTGCCAAAAGTAGGGATTGAAATCTTTCTAGTTAGCACAGGAAGAGACTAAGACTCAAAAGATTTATTGACTCTTGCAATGTTATCTAGTTAGTTACTGGAGATCAGAAACAAAAACCCTGTTTTCCTAAATCTTAGTTTAATGTCTGTTTTTCACAGCATGCTCTCAACCCTTGGCTATGTTAGCTACACATTTCTTTCTCAAGTAACTAATTTATTTATTTATGTCTTCCCAGATTCAAAGAATATTTAAGTGACATTATGTGACAGTTGTGCCATGGCCTTATTTTATTATATACATAGAGCTTCTGGCTGTGATTATATTGCCGAAAACACAGGTTTTATAATCATTTGACTTTTTTCATTTATTTTAATGACCTATTAAAATAATGATATGGTTGGTTCAATCAACTAAACTGTTTAAGATTGTTGAAAATAATGTCTCCTCAAAGGGAAAAAAAAGCCAATTCAGAGGTCATCTGTGGGTGTTAAAGCAAGTTTTCAAGTGCAGTGTGTTACAACTGCACGCCTTGTGCTAAGAGCCGAAGGGAGAAGCCTCGCATCGAAGCTCCTCTGCATCTGAGAATCTGAGCAACAACATTCCAAATGTCCCTCAACACCAGCTGGTTACAACTCCAAAGGGGGCCCTTTGGCCAGCAAGTGAGATGACTTTCTTGGGCAAAATGAGTTTTTTTTTTTTTGCTCCTGATCAAAATGAAATATACATTAGATGACAACAAAAGATCTTTAAGCCCAAACACAGGAAAAACAAAGATCATTTCATAAGAAATTTAAGTAGTGTTTTTTTTCTCATTCTCATTATGTATTTTTTTCAGAGTTAGAATTAATAAATTTCTTAGACAATTAGCAACTTAGGCTTTAATTAATAGATATATTTGCATAACAATAATAAATCCTTTCCATGTTTGTGTGTGTGTGTGTGTGTGTGCGCGCACGCATGTTAGCTTATGAGTGTGCATGTGTCTGCATTTCTAGGGCCCCAGGGATGAAATTACAGTGAAAAATTCAGAGGCAGTCTATTTTTCTCAACTTGCCCCAAACTGGTTTCACACTTTTTCATTTTAATAGGAATCCAATGAAGGATGCTGACTCATTAAGATGCTGCCATGAGAGGTGTGAATTCCTAGCTGTTGGCTATATGCATAGACGCAGGTTAATGTTTCAAAAAGATGAGAAAGTGATTTTTGCTTAACGTTTAAGGAATTACATTTGAAGTTTAAACCTGGAATGTCTGTTTACAAGGGCTTTCAAAATTGAGGACTATTCCAAATTGTTACAGCACCGTCAAGTATATGTTTTATTCAAAAGAACTACAGCCTGCAAAAGTGTGTGTGTATGTGTGTGTTACACTATTAATTTAATTTTTTACCAGTATAGCAAGGATAATAATAGTCTCCCACTCCTGAGGTCTAAGAATCATCATTGACACCAATGTCATAATAAGGCACTAATATACCAGTGGTTTTTAAGTGTTTTTTGATAGTCATAAAATTTACTATTAAAATATTATCTTAAATGCCAAGCCCTCTATATAAAACACGCAAGTAAAACAAAGTAGCTTTGGTTGAACAGAGAGCAGAGACCCTGAACCCCACCAAGGCTCTGTACCCCATCTTTTAACCCATGCCTGCTGGAGCTCTACAGAGCATATTTGGTTTTTTGTGGTGCTAGGAATTGAGCCCAGGACTCATCACCTCCTAGGCAAGTGCTATACCACTGAGCTACACACCTAGCTCCACAGAGCATATCTGGAAAATCATTGCTTTATATCATCTTTCATTTGGTCTGATATAGGTAAAATTCCCAACTATACCACAACCTCCCCCCCCACACACTCATAACTTCAGAGCAGAGTATATGGCAAATATACTGAGTACATATAGTTAATCGCTCATAATAGTAAGAACTCTCTTTTACTGATTGCTCACACATTCACTCAAAACTTTACATATATCATCTCTAATCTCCTTTGAACTCTGCATGATTGATATCATCCTTATTAAGATGGAGAAATGAGACAGGTTTATAAGATAGCCGTGGACTCAGTAGAAAAGCCAGAATCTGAACCTGAATTAGTCTTTCATCAAAACTTAAACCCTCCTCTTTACCATAAGATTCGCAAAGTGAATATCCATGAAAGCCTATGTATCTTAAATATAATAAGTTTTAAATTCAGTTTTCATTGTGTAACAATCCAAAAACCTTCACGTACGGATATTCCAGATCATCTCAACAACTACCTTATAACTGAATGCTGTCACAAGATTTCAGTGCTCTTGCTTGCTTTTCTTTGGCAATTACGTGATTGCCAAGTGGCACTACTTTAATGGCTCCTACTAATGAGAAAAGAACAGAGGTGAACTGAATAGTAAATGATGCGTTCGTGCCAAATGACATCACAGCAAGCTGTACAAAGTAGTTCAGATAGAGGAAAGTGTGTGCAAGTAGAGACGGCCCACAAGATAACAATATGGACACGTGGAATTCTAAGGCACCAGGACTGAAAAACCAGTACCATACTAGCATTGCGAACTGTAATTGAGTTGCAGCCAAACATTATTCATCACAGCACACTAATGTTGTTCACTTGAATTTTATTGTGTTTGTATTCAAGTTTGCATTTACAGGGTTAAGTTGCTTTGTGCAGATTAGAGCTCTTACCATGAACAACTTTTGTCTTGTTTTATATTTAACAAATTTAAGTAACATAAAAATAATTTCACACAGGAATCCTTGAACATTTTTGTTCTTTAAAGAGAGTCTTTATGCACTGCTCAAGTTTGAGGAACACTGCACCTAATGAACAGCATGTCTACTGTGTTTGCTTTTGGGAAACCTTCAAATTAAAAGGCTAAAGATTTGTGTCAAACATGGTGATAACATCTGTAATCCCCGCTGCTTGGAGACAGAGGTAGATGGGTCAAGGTTTAAGGCCACTCAGGCAAAAGTGAAAGAGTCAAACTAAAGCAAAAAGGGCAGGAGGAGTGGCTCACATAGTAGCGTGCCTGCTTAGGATATACAAGGCCTTAAATTCAGTCCCTGGTACTACCAAAAAAGAATCTAAAGACTGGTCAACCCCATCAACCAATTATTTATCTGCTATTTTTTTCTATTTTACAGATTTACTGAGATCTCATAAGAAATCTGAATATAAAATCTGCCAGTCCTAAGGGGTGTGTGTGTGTGTGTGTGTGTGTGTGTGTACTTCAAAGTGTTTTTCCTGTGCCAAAAACCTTCAATCGAATATCATTGGCTGTAGTAGTGAATACTAATTTTATTAGAATTACTAATCAAAAAACTTAATACTTTCTTAACATGTTTAGTTACATTTACTAATCTTAATTATTTTATCTTTAAATGTAGTAAATTAATAAATACCATGGAGGGGTTTACTTGTGAGTGGGGGAGGATGAATGGAGATGAAAGTGAGGGAATGTGGACAATGGGCTTTGTATACATATATGAAATGGAACAATGAAACCTCTTGCAATTGCTTTAACTGGGGCGGTAAGCAGGTTTTGGGGTGGGGGGATGTCGTGGGGGCAACTTAACCAATGTACAATGTAAGGCTATCCAAAATTGTCACACTGATCCCCCTGTACAATGAACATATGCTAATAAAAATGAAAAAAAAGAAAGAAATCCAAAAAAATCTAGTACATTTAATGATTATATTTTGGCAAAGGAAGGTTTTCATTGACATTCAGTCTCATTTATGAATTTAGTTTAGCTCTGTTACAACTTTTAAACTACATTTATAAATATAACGTATCTAATTTCCCCAATTATCTGACTGAAAACTTTCCTTATACTTAAGTAATTTGTATAAGCCAAATAAATTAGACTTTCAAATACAGTGAATTTTAAGTTCTCTTAAATATTTAAACAGTTTATAAAATTAGTAATATTTCTGCCAAAATTTTAAGACTAAAATACTCAATTATACATTTTAAATTGAAGCTACAAAGTTAAGCCACTGTTTTAATTGGTCATTATTGATATTTAAACATATCTAGTAACTAAAATTCCAAATTTTTCTAGATTCTTGATGCAAAGATATCGATACTATAATTCTGATCTTTTTGGTAGCTAACACTTTTCAATAGTTAACTAAAAGTCTTATGAGTTTTGAAAGATGCTTACACAGTAAAGAAACAATTATGTTACCATGCAGTTTAAGGGGATACTGTCTGACCTGGTTTAGGGTACATGACAACCCAAGCTTCCAGTGGGATGGTGGCTAATACCTGTCTGCAACACTAATAAGGTCTGCCTAGTTCCACTCACAACAGCTATCCAAAGCCCTTCAACAGGGTGGACTCACGGATTGTTTGGTCCACATACTTATGATCAAGTTATATATTACATGATTATCCCATTTACCCAAAAGACTGTATTTTATTATATGCCTAATTGTATTTTTAATTTCCTTTGTTTCTTAAAATGCATCGATGCACTTTCCAGTTAACTCCGAAGACTCTTGGACCGGTCAGATTCTTGCATTCTCTTCACATACTTCTTATCTTTTAAAATGAAATTTTAAACATCTCTTATAACTGGCTGATTACTCAGCCACAACTTTTAAGGTAAATTCTTCTGCCACAACCCATTTCTAAGAGTCACAGAAATTAATTTGGAAATCTACCCCAGTTGTTATCAAAATTGTATGTTTGTTCGGATCTCTTGGTTCAGTTATAATGTTATTCAGAACTATGAACAAACAAAACAGACGAAAGCTTCAGATTAAATCATTTAAAAATAATGTGGACCTCCAGGCATGAGCTCACATGGAAAGCTTTTCCAACTCTTATTTTGATGGTCTTGGTTATCAGCCATAAGCTATCACACTATCCTGGCTAATAGGGGCAAGAGTAGAGAATATGGTCACATGGCTTGCAGGCAATTATAGCAACAAATGATGGTCCTAGTGCTCAGCACGACTATTGATCCATACACAAAATCCAGATAAGGTGTGGTTGTAAAAGGTGGTATGATATGGGCGTAGAATACTGAGTTGTTATATAAAAAATCTGTTTTCCTCTTCTTTCTGGATATATAGCTAGACTACATTTCCCAGGCACCCTTGCCACATGACTGGGGTCCAGTCAAAGGGTTGTTGATAAATATCATGTGCTCCATGTCCAGGCCTGTCCCATATAATTCTCCCTCACAATGTACCTGGCGTGAATGGAGACAACTCCCATCGTGCATGTCCATCAGCCTGGATCCCTGAAGAGTTGCATTAATGAGGGCCACTCCGCCAACCTGTTTTCCTACTCAGCACTGTTTCACAGCAAAAGACAAATGTGCTAGACGTATTATATATTTGGAGACTTGCTTATGATGGTGGCTCATCTTAATTAATACAGTGACCAGGAGGTCAACCTCTCTTAATATCCTTTATTTGAACTTTTGTGAGTAGAGACATAAGCATGTTATTCTTTTTTTTTCTTTTATTATTCATATGTGCATACAAGGCTTGGGTCATTTCTCCCCCTGCCCCTACCCCCTCCCTTACCACCCACTCCACCCCCTCCCTCTCCCTCCACCCCCTCAATACCCAGCAGACACTATTTTGCCCTTATTTCTAATTTTGTTGTAGAGAGAGTATAAGCAATAATAGGAAGGGACAAGGGTTTTGCTGGTTGAGATAAGGATAGCTATACAGGGCATTGATTCACATTGATTTCCTGTGCGTGGGTGTTACCTTCTAGGTTAATTCTTTTTGATCAAACCTTTTCTCTAGTACCTGTTCCCCTCTTCCTATTGGCCTCAGTTGCTTTTAAGGTATCTGCTTTAGTTTCTCTGCGTTAAGGGCAACAAATGCTAGCTAGTTTTTTAGGTGTCTTACCTATCCTCACCCCTCCCTTGTGTGCTCTCGCTTTTATCATGTGCTCAAAGTCCAATCCCCTTGTTGTGTTTGCCCTTGATCTAATGTCTGCATATGAGGGAGAACATACGATTTTTGGTCTTTTGGGCCAGGCTAACCTCACTCAGAATGATGTTCTCCAATTCCATCCATTTACCTGCAAATGATAACATTTCGTTCTTCTTCATGGCTGCATAAAATTCCATTGTGTATAGATACCACATTTTCTTAATCCATTCGTCAGTGGTGGGGCATCTTGGCTGTTTCCATAACTTGGTTATTGTGAATAGTGCCACAATAAACATGGGTGTGCAGGTGCCTCTGGAGTAACCTGTGTCACAGTCTTTTGGGTATATCCCCAAGAGTGGTATTGCTGGATCAAATGGTAGATCGATGTCTAGCTTTTTAAGTAGCCTCCAAATTTTTTTCCAGAGTGGTTGTACTAGTTTACATTCCCACCAACAGTGTAAGAGGGTTCCTTTTTCCCTGCATCCTCGCCAACACCTGTTGGTGGTGTTGCTGATGATGGCTATTCTAACAGGGGTGAGGTGGAATCTTATCGTGGTTTTAATTTGCATTTCCTTTATTGCTAGAGATGATGAGCATTTTTTCATGTGTTTTTTGGCCATTTGAATTTCTTCTTTTGAGAAAGTTCTGTTTAGTTCACTTGCCCATTTCTTTATTGGTTCATTAGTTTTGGGAGAGTTTAGTTTTTTAAGTTCCCAATATATTCTGGTTATCAGTCCTTTGTCTGATGTATAGTTGGCAAATATTTTCTACCACTCTGTGATTGTTCTCTTCAGTTTAGAGACCATTTCTTTTGATGAACAGAAGCTTTTTAGCTTTATGAGGTCCCATTTATCTATGCTATCTCTTAGTTGCTGTGCTACTGGGGTTTCGTTGAGAAAGTTCTTACCTATACCTACTAACTCCAGAGTATTTCCTACTCTTTCCTGTATCAACTTTAGAGTTTGTGGTCTGATATTAAGATCCTTGATCCATTTTGAGTTAATATTGGTATAGGGTGATATACATGGATCTAGTTTCAGTTTTTTGCAGACTGCTAACCAGTTTTCCCAGCAGTTTTTGTTGAAGAGGCTGCTATTTCTCCATCATATATTTTTAGCTCCTTTGTCAAAGACAAGTTGGTTATAGTTGTGTGACTTCATATCTGGGTCCTCTATTCTGTTGCACTGGTCTTCATGTCTGTTTTTGTGCCAGTACCATGCTGTTTTTATTGTTATTGCTTTGTAATATAGTTTGAAGTCAGGTATTGTGATACCTCCAGCATTGTTCTTTTGACTGAGTATTGCCTTGGCTATTCGTGGCCTCTTGTGTTTCCATATAAAAGGCATGGTTATTCTTTCAAGTAGATCATGTCTACTCAAAGTGATACAAGCTTGAGGCTAGCCAATAGGCTACAACTGACTCAAGCTTGCATCATTTCAAGAGAGGGGTACAGTTTCTCTGTGACCTGTGAAGGTGATTCCAGAGGCTTCAGGACAGGTCAACTTACACACAGAGTTGGCCGCCTTCCTCACAACACAGATAGTTATCCATACTGATGGCACAGTTGTTCAGTAATGTTTCCATCATGGAAATAGCTTATGTTGGGAAGGGAGTAGGTTTGACAGTTTGACTAAGTAGGAATTAGAACCAAATACCCTTTCATCCTCATCAAGTAACCTGGCCATTACCACTGGAGCCATGCCACTGTGAAAGGGATCTAAAACTCTCCATGGAATTGTCCATTAACAAAACACTCATATATATTATTTCTTCCTTCTGGAGTGCACCACCCCCACACGCCACAGCTAACTAATTCCCAGGAGCCTTAACATTCAGGTCAAGTTTTGTCTACTCTCAGAAGTCTATGATCCTTCAAAATGGGTTAGCTTCTCCCTTCTCTGTTTTCTCATAGTTTCATAAGAGTATTTCTATGTATTAGTCAGTTTTGCATTTATATTCTGTTATCTCTTTCACTAACTGTGACTTGAGGGACAGTTGTGTCTTTTCTCTTGCAAACCACTTTGCCTTCATCATTATATGTCAAGGAAGAAATATTTGCTAATGAATTAATGAGCATTTATTGGGCATTATACAGACTGAACAGTAGACTGATTTGGTGGAATTTCAATCCCCAACTACTGTGTCACCACATAGTTAGAACCTGTATTTCACCAAGCACCTCTTCCCTGGGTGTTTGCATGTTCCCCTTTTAGCAATCCAATGATAGTTCTTTAGCTTCTGCTTTATTTCCCAAGATAAAGACTGAATGTGGAAAGCATTCAAGGGTTAACCATGTAGCAATCTGTCTGACATGAAAAGAAAAAGATACGAAGAAATTTTAATAAAAATACAGCCCTACCAGGGGTTGGACTCATTACCTCTGTGATATAAGGAAGACACCAGGCAATGTGAATTTACAGGTGTTAATTAGCCAATAGAGGGCTCCTCGATTGTTCCCAGAACACCATACAAACATAGAGAAATAGAGAAATTCAATCAAGGAGCATTCCCTGCCTCCTAGGAAGGTCTGCATGCACGCACATGTCATGCAAATCAGATTTAGTTTACTGCATGATTTTTTGCTTCTACCAAATTTATTGAAGAAAATGGATCTTTCTCGCTCATAGCTGTAAATTCCTATATCATGAAAGCATGCTCAGATCAAGATGTAGTTTCCCAACTGCTGCTTAAATAACAACAGAAGAAACTCTCTATGTGAAAAATAGTAGATGGCTGTTCCCATGGGCAGCATTAATTTGGGAACAGTCCCCATTGCTCTGTGGAATAGGGTATAGATGGATAATAGGCACGTGGGTAGGAACTTATTTAGAACCAGACCAGTTGCTCTGCTAGGAATTCCTGTTCTCTTCCAGAGAATTGAGAATTAACCAATGTAATTGTTTGCATGAGGGTGATTTAAAATATATCCTGGCAGTCACAATTAATTAAGCCATATTCACTATTAAAATAAGTAACACTTTGGGGGATTCATCTACACAGCTTTAAACAACCAGCCTAATGTTTCACCCTCTGCATTAGATCTGTTTTCATGATGAATTGTAGACACAGGTGCGGGGCACAGGTGAGTTCACCCTATCAACACAATTATTATAGTCCAGCCATAATATTTTCTTTTTCAAGTAGTCACTTATGGAATCCCTGCCAGTTTCCTCATTTGTGTTGTTCTGGGAACTCAGAGTGTTCTGAAGATGTAGACACGTTGTACAAATTATACCCAAGATTTAAGCCAGAACTTACATAGTGCTTACCATGTACGAAGCAATATGTGAATCTTTTAAAATATTCCTCTTCATCTATTCAGTCCTCATATTAAACCTATGAAATAGGTAGGTACTATTATTTCTATTTAACAGATGGGGAAAGTGAGGCACAGAGAGAGCTTTAGTGATTGACCTAAAGCCCTGCATTCAATGGCAGAGATGGGATTTAAGCTCACAGTCTGGATGGGAGCTTCAAGCTCTGTGCAGTTCATTAAGCTTCTCCAGGTGTCATGTGTATTGTGAGAAGGACATATTATCATTTGTTTCCTGGCTTGTATTAATATTTTATGAAGTTCAGACATTGTATCCTAGTGTCTTATCTGGAAGAGTGGGCATCTGCTTGTGTATTGTTTATTCTGGAGAATGCCTGTAGTGTGCTCTTGTGTTAATGAGTGGAAGTGTATTCACCAGTTTCCAAGGTCTCTGAACGCTGCCAAAGTCACCACCACTCAAAATCTTACAGGCTCTTGAATTAGTCAATAATATCTAATAGCTAGGAAAGGAGGTGTGCTCCATTTCAGTGGTAGCTCTGAGGAAAAGAGGCTGCTGAGACTCCTACCCTGGGTTACAGCAGGACTCAGCAGCCCCCAGCAGCCCAAGGAGAAGGGCCATTTCTGACACTGGGAAGACAGAGTCTAGACAGCTCTGTGTGTTTCCAAGCATGACACCATATCATCCATTGGCTGAGAACTGGCTCAAGTGGAGGGGAAAGAAGAATCAATTCATCCATGGATATCCAGTTATTTGAGTCTACCCACAATTGCATTGGATTAACAGTGTGTTAGGTTGAACCATATGGAATCGCTGAATTGATTCTATTTGGAATTGATCTCTTTTGACTTATATAAGTGGTATTTTTCTGTAGAGCAACCTATTAATAGCAGTTCTTATATAGCATCTTTGTCATTCAACTTTAAGAGTGAGAAGGGAGGGTCTACCAACCTCTTTCATTAATTCAATAGTGAAGAATTTATGGACTAACTAGCATGTGGACACATGATAAAATGCAAAGGCTGTACTGGTGACAGGGGCAGAAAGAAGAGGGGAACACATCACAGTCAGCATGTGCACTGTCTGATTGTGGCACTGCCTCCTCCAATACTGCCTGGTGGTGTAAAAAATAACTTGAATTTATATTGCTTGACACCCATAGGTTATTATGAAACTAGTAATAAAACACAATTAGAGCTTAATGAAAATTTATTAAGTACTTTTAATGTACGTTCTCTTAAGTGCTAGAGTAGACAGAGGGATGGAACTAACAGAGATCCTATCCTCAAGGGCATTTTTATTCATTTTCAAAATATTTTAAAGTGCCCGTTATGTGTGAGGATATAGTTTGTGTGCTTGGCGACACTTTAGTGTTCAAAACAGAACAAAATCCATGTTTTTCATATTACTTACATTCTTGCAGAGGAAGACAACAGTAGACACTAAAAGAATGATTAGTAGGAAAACTGACCTGAGTAGTTTTAAGAGACAAGGATGGTAGTGGGAGTTGCCTTTTTAAAGAGGGTGGTTAGAAGAGGCCCCTTGAGAAAATGAGTTTTGAGCAGAGACTTGAAGGAGGTGTGGGGCAGGCATGTTGTGCCTGGGGGAGGGGCATTTCAGACAGAGGGAATAACCTATGCAAAGAGCCTAAAGTCAGAGCATCCCAGGAATCCTCAAGGAACAGGAGGGAGGCCCATGTGACTGGAACACTAATTTAGTGACTAATTTAGTCCCTGTTAGCAATCATAGGATAATTTTTTAAATCCAGACTCTCATTAGGTTCAACCACAGAAAAAAGCAACCGTGTAGTCGTAAAAGGTCAGGATATATTGATAAAAAGTTGACAAACAACCATCTATCCCTAAAAGTGCTTAATCACAGGACATACTCTATAAATACATGGAAACAAGGAGAACATGGAGCCACTTGGAGAAATGGTTACACAGAGGACCTGGGACGATGTCAGGAGAAAGCTATGTGGAAAAAGAGGCAGAGTTCTCCTCAGCTAATTTCATTTCCCAGAAATGAAATTGAGAATTGAGGAAGAATAGGGGGAAAAAGAGGTTTGGGCAAAGTATAAATTCACAGGGTAAAATGTTAAGAAAAAAAGAGAAGAAATTTTAGATTGACTTGAGAAGCAGCGCCATTAGTAACATACAGGATTTTGTGCTTTTCAAGTGTAAATTAACCCAAACTGAGCAGTTTACTCTTATCAGAGGACAGGAAATTGGTCAGGTGTCTGGCAGGACAGTCATGATTTTTATATCTCCTTTCGAGCCTAAATTTGTCTTTTTTTCATATTTCTTTTCCTATATATAGACTCACCGAATGTCAGGAATTATTTGTACCCTCCCCTCTTGCAGCCACAGGGAGCTTGTCCTAAAAACCCAACTGGGGGTGACGAGAGATTAAGAAAGGACAAAAGACAAAAGACAAACGTGCAGAAAGCTGGGGTCAGGTGGGCTGGGTACTCTGGTGGAGACACACAACAGCCTCCACCATCCCCAGCAAGTTTATTATATACAGCAGCAAACCACAAAGTAGAGGAACAGTTCTTTGGAGGGTGTAACATTATAGTTATCGAGAACAGGAGGAACCTGTGATCGCTGCTTTCTTGATGTAAACATCTTAGGAAAAGCAGCTGTGCTGCATTTTGCGCTCACCCCTTTCTGCTGCTGGGGGCTGTGCCAACTCAGCCTGCAGATTATTTGACATAGCTGTGCTTATGTCAAGTTCTCATAGGCTTCTCATAATCCACTCCCCACACTCCCCCTTCCAGAAGGACACCACCCCAGGCAGCCATGTGCCCCATGCTGACCTCCTTAGAGGTTATCTTAACAACCTAGTCCTGTGGGTCTTCCCAATTCATCAAAGTCTCCATGTAAGGAGGTCCAGGAGCTTTTGAAAGTACATAACTAGAATTGGAAGATCAGGCACCCTCGCCACAACACATACCTTGTTGCCATACCCAGAAAGAGTTCAGGAGAAAAGCCTTGGTATATACATCTACCACATCTCAGAGGTGGTAACTTCTAGTTACAAAGTGGTGTGTTGCAGAGGCTAATAGGAGAAGGGGACTAGGAACTAGAGAAAAAGTTAGTTCGAGAAGAATCAATTTAGAAAGTAACATATATGTACATGGAAGCAAAACTAGGAATCTCTCTATATAGCTATCCTCACCTCAACTAGCAAAAACCCCTGGTCCTCCTTATTAATGTTTATACTCTCTCTTCAACAAAATTAGAGATAAGGGCAAAACAGTTTCTGCTTGGAAGCGAGGGGGTGGGGCCGAGAATGAGGAGGTTGGGGGAAGGGGAGAGTAACAACCCAATCGTTGTATGCACATATGAATAAAGGAAATAAAAAAAATAAAAAATAAAAAGTAGTGTGTTGCTTAGGGAAGATGCCACTTAGGCTATAACTCCACTATGGACTCATTTGCTTTTTCTTCTAGGAGAACCTTGTGGTAATGGAGAAAAGGGATATGGGTTGGAGATATAAAAAGTAACAAATAATGTGAAGTCCTGGCTCTCTTGAGGAGAGGTGTCCTTGCAATTGTAGTAACTAGCATCAGGAAAATTGCTCAAGTAAGTGAAGCAAGATTTTTCAAAGATCAGTCCAACATTAGCCTCAGAAACTCTTAAAGTGTTTATTATAATTCACATTTCTAGACCCTGCCCAGTCCTCCAGAACCAAATTCCTTGGATGAAAGCCCAAGAATTTAAATTTTAACAAGCTCCAGAAATGCCTCTAATACATGCATCATTTGAAAAACACTGGTATAAGTAGTATTAAGGTGATTAATGTTGGCCTTTGGGAAGTGTGTGTGTGTGTGTGTAAAAACCTATTTGATCCAATAGAATCATCTGTTATCGGAAGAATGTAGAAGTAGATGGGCAGCTCACAACTCCAAATGGATGGGATTTATCCTGTGTATTCCTGAATTATTCTACAGGATATGGAATGCCAAAATCTTTCCCCACCAGAGGCAAGTGTGTGCAAATACACACACACACACACACACACACAGTGTGCTTGGGTGGACTACCCTGCCTAGTACCTTTCGCATGATTCCATAATGGATACTCATACTTGAAAAAAGATCCAGCTGTCAAAAAGATCTCCTTTAAACTTTGAGCACATGATAAAAGCGAGAGCACACAAGGGAGGTGTGAGGATAGGTAAGACACCTAAAAAACTAGCTAGCATTTGTTGCCCTCGACTCAGAGAAACTAAAGCAGGTACCTTAAAAGCAACTGAGACCAATAGGAGAAGGGGACCAGGAACTAGAGAAAAGGTTAGATCAAGAAGAATTAACTTAGAAGGTAACACACATGCACAGGAAATCAATGTGAGTCAACTCCCTGTATAGCTATCCTTATCTCAACCAGCAAAAACCCTTGTTCCTTCCGATTATTGCTTATACTCTCTCTTCAACAAAATTAGAGATAAGGGCAAAATAGTTTCTGCTGGGTATTGAGGGGGTAGGGGGGAGAGGGAGGGGGCGGAGTGGGTGGTAAGGGAGGGGGTGGGGCAGGGGGGAGAAGTGACCCAAGCATTGTATGCACATATGAATAATAAAACAATAAAAATTAAAAAAAAAAGATCTCCTTTGAGATCTCTGAATGATGGCATGCCAATTGACATGGTAGATGGTGGATGTTAGAGAAGGAGGTGGTCACATTAAAAGAGCAGAATTAAGAGAGTAAAGAAACTCAGATGTTAGTGAATGAGACCAATGTGAATGTTTTAATATCTGGGGACTAAGGGGAAAAGTCAGTATTTTTCTGTTTCTTTGGGAAACTAAACTATTCAATTACCAGTCTTGGGAAGAGGAGAATGGGTGGGGCAGTTAGGGAGGCGTGGCCGCCCCACATTCACCTCCCACTCCCAGCCATCCTAGCAAAGAACACAACATGCTTATAATTGAGAGACCTGAGTTCAGGAATTCAGCATGGCAGACAAAGCCAAAGTGAAAAGCATCCTGTAGCAGTGCCGAGAGAAAGAAGAGGAAATGGTGCCAGGACAGGATCAGGCAGGATGCAGTCACCTCCTCTCCAGCTGTCACACACAGAGCTATGGGTTTCAAACTTTTATGGATGGATCCACAATATTAAATACACTTTATATCACATACTACCTCACCAACATATATTTATACATGCATATGAAAGTAAGTCTCATAAAATAACTTTTATCCTTACTTAGTACAAACAACATAGAGTCAACATTGGGCATCTTGTACATGACTTGATACCAGGAAAACATCTAGCCACCAGGAACACCAGGTCAGAACTATCCCTGACGCCTTTTTTACTGTTTTCATTTATTTCACTACGATAAATGCTGGTTTAAAAAAAAAAAAAAACCTGACTAGGAAAAAAAATATTGTAACAGAGGAATGAGACCCTTACAGGAGTTGTAGAGACCACCTCCTGGGTCCCATTTTCTTTCTGTTTGTCTGTTGTGTAAATGGATCATTTAGCTGAATAATGAAACCTTGTCGACTGAAATTCAACTTGAGGAACTCATCCTTCTAAGTGCAACCCCAAGGACTCTCCTTCCAAAGCCTTGCCAAGTCTCCTACAGTTGAACTGACCAGTCTTTATTAATGGGAAAGTACCGAATAGTTTTCAATTCATAGTTAAGTGTCAGCTCCCAGAAAAAGGTTACTGCCTTATTAATTTCTTTCCTACCCAGAGCTGGGACACTTCATTTTTATCTATTGGGTGTTGGGTTTATTTGTAGGAAGGCTTTCTGGATTGAATTTGACCGAACAGAACCAATGTTAAATATGTCAGAGATGTGGGCTTGTTATGCTTAATAAAGGCACTTGCGTTGGCTGGGAGGCAGAAGAGGGATGTAGCATGCTAAATTCAAATCTTAGATTTGAATCCTTTCCCTGCTGCTACTCACAGTCATGTAACTTGAGCCAACTGGACCTTTGGATTTTTAATTCCTTTACTGGTAAAAAAGAAGATAATAAGAACACTTATCTCATAGGGTTGTTTTGTAGATTGAATGCAATAACCCACAGAAAACGCATGACACATAATAAGTGCTTAGGAAATGTCAATGATTATTGTTTCCATGTCCCTCGATGGCATCTTACTAGTTTACTGCATGACAGTCAGCATGCAGCAGTTACTACCACCCCTCTATGCCAGAAGAGTAAGGTTTAGACCTCACTTTATTTTGAAAGTAATTGATCTTCACTACAGGACAATAACCTGCTGATCACCCACATTTATGGTAACATTTTGGTGCTCTCTATCTTCAGGCTATTTGGGGATGGAATAAGACTGCACCATCATGTAATGCAGTCACCACTAGTCACATGTAGATATTGAAATGTGGCTAGTTCAGATTGAAATGTGGTCATTGTAAAAATATGCCAGAATTCAAAGTCTCAATTTTTAAAAAGTGTAAAATTTCTTATAACTAATTTTTATATTGATTATTCAAAGAGTGACCAATTTCAAAGGTTTAACAATTTTCTGATTTTACAAAAGCAATACACATTCAGTAGAAACCATACTTTGAATTTAAAATTTTTTTTTCCTGGGTTAGTAAGAGGCAGCAGCACCATACTCTGTCACAAGACTGGGCATTGACAGTGAGCCGTTCCTTCCACTCAGCCACAAGACCACAGGGTAAACACTGACACTCTAGTGTTTTGTGTGGGTAGGCTATGGTATGTGGTAAAGAGGATGTACTAATGCATCTCAACTTGTGATTTCTCATCTTATGATGTGTTTATCAGGTCATAACCTCATCATAAGTCAAGGAGCACCTATATATTGAAATGATTAAAAAAAAGGCTACAAAAGGATAAATTAAATACTTCACTAAAATTAATTTCATCAGTTTCTTTTAACTTTTCAATGTAGCTACTGCATTACACTACGTACATGACTTGCATTACGTCTGTCTTGGGCAGGGAGGGCCTGAGAGTTGAACACATTTGCATCCTTCCATTACATTCCAGTCTCTAGCTCTTTAGAAAGAAGTCATCTCCCAAGGCCCCTCATACAGTTCTCCTGCCAGAGTTCCAATTCTGTCTCCTTTTCTATCCATTAGCCTACAAGTCAGTGAATGGCAACTCATTTCAAGCATATCCTTGTTTAAAGATATCTTGCTTCTCACATGTTAAGAATAGCACCTGTTCAGAATCCACTTATCATACTGATGATCTAGTTATTTATAGAGAAATGATCAATAAATAGCTGAAAATACTGTTTCAGTACTCCACTCAACAGATGAGAAATAACAAACATCTAATAAGAGCAAGAACCATGCTTGATGCTATGGAGAGTATAATCATGAATGAAACACAACGAGTGTTCTAGCATGGTTATATAATACATGCAAAGTTTGTTCTTTGCTACATAGTACCTGTATATCTATTGAAAACCATTTTGGGCAGTTCTCAGTCCTTACATCAGATGCCTTGGTGGTACCAAACTACCAATGCAATCCTAACCTTGCCATCCTGTTTGGATTCCTCTAAAATGCTCATTCTTACTCCTTCCTTAACTGTCCCCCCTCCAGTTGAACATGTTTTCAGGGCTTAGTTTCCATCTCTTTCTCTGAGAAGTAATTCCCAGTCCTCCAGTCAGAGCAGCAATGATCTATTCTTTGTGCAAACAGTAGGTTTGTACAGATTTCTTTTGGGTCTGGTTAGCAATTGTTTATTGGATAGTCTTCTGAGTAGGGAATGAATAATTCAAGGACCATGTACATAACCAGAGTAGGTGGAGGTTGAGTTTATACTTAAAGACCAAACTCCCAGTAACTCCATGCGCTTCCCCCATCCATTCCCCAAATGTTAAGCCAGAGGAAGAGAGGCATGAAACCCATAATTACTTTGGAGGGTAGTGTTTAATCTGATATAAGAAAGAGAAATTAGTTTTTTAAAGTGAACTTATATGACAACACTTTTATGATCAGCCCAGACTCCTTTCCAAGACATCACTGGCTTGTTCATATGCATGACCATGGAATCTAATCTGATTTACATTTTGTGAATGCTAGAAAGTTTTGGCACTGTTCACCTATAGCTACAAAAGGCTACTATGGGATCGGAACAAACTGTTCATAGGAAGACAACTTAAAGTTAGAAGGCATCTAAGATTCATCTACTTGAACTTGAAGAGCTTTCCAAAGTAGAGTTCATGAACCAGTCAGTGCTGTCCAACCTGTCTGAGACCACTGCCATGAAGAGGTGAAGGTAGCAAATCCCGTGGCATGTGTTGAGTGTCTGGTACAAGGTGGGGATTCAGAAAATGTTGAAAGAAAGAATGAATGAATATACCCACAGAAGATTAGGACTGACTTTCATAAGCAAAGAGTCCTCATTACTCGTGCTATGTAGTTGCATCAAAGTATTTGTCTTTAAGCATATTTGCTGGAAGTGATGTGTACGGGGCTAGACACAATGCTATGGAATTGTTTCTGTCCTCAGAGGCCAAACAAAATCAAATGGAGATTTGATGTTCTTTGTGCTATTTAAGTAGGGAGATAACTCAGTTAAGAGCATCTTAGTCACTTAATTTCATTTTTAAAGCTATCACCCTATATTAATTAGCTGATAGAATCCTTATGGTGTGATGTGTGTTTAGGGCCATTGTAGAATGCACATTGTCACAGAAATCTGTTTTGTGGGACTTGTTAGCACAGATATTATTTAGCTAAATAGCTCTTAATGATTCCTTCAGAGTCTGCTACATCTGTTGGGTAATTCATTTTATAGTTAGGGACTTAAAAATTCTATTTTTTAACTTAGTCAACCCTAGTGACCTGTCTCTAAACCAGGGAGGTTAATAGATATTACTGTGTTCAGAAGAGATTTAAAATAATACTTGATTTATCCTGAAGTAAGGAAAAGCCCCAGAGTGGAGTATAATTTCATTCCAA
The DNA here is from genome assembly GCF_047511655.1 of Castor canadensis. Taxonomy (NCBI): domain Eukaryota; kingdom Metazoa; phylum Chordata; class Mammalia; order Rodentia; family Castoridae; genus Castor; species Castor canadensis. The sequence continues at coordinate 96,683,224 of NC_133396.1, read as the reverse complement.
TTGGAAGAGTCTTAAAAAATATATTCTTTTTTTTCAAACAAATTGCTTCAAGGGAAAACAGGAAATTTTAATTACATCAAATACCTGGCTCTTTTGAAAATAACCTGTTGAATTCAAACAACTGGCGGTTGCCATGAATTTATCTGCACAAATCAGTTTGTGCACCTGGGAACAAGTGGACCTGGGTTCTGAAAAGTCCATTCAGTGAATTCAATAGCAGTCAAGTCTGCTTGACTAGAAGATCAAGGGTTTCAATTTGCTTAAGGCAATGCCATAATATGTCAGGAAAGAATCCCCAGCATCTCAGGGCCACGCAGCCATGACAGCAGTTCTGTGATGTCGGCCACAGTGTTCTCATCGGGCAGTGCATTCTGCTTGTGAAATGCAAATATTCCAGTGATGACAGATGGGGCCGGGAAGGAGCGCTTCTTTAATAATTCTGCAGTACCATCAAATGTTCTGGTGGAAGGTAAAGGAGAGACTTGAACGTGGCATACATTGAAACCCCATGGTGCTCAAAAGATATTTCTGTGAAGACTCCTTTCTCTTACATACTTCAGGATGAAATTAAAATCTCTCTGAAAAAGAACCCCAGGAAGCATGTCCAATGACATAAAAGCCATCAGCGACTCCCGAGCGGGCCACAGCACCTACTTCAAGGATAGTGTCTGCTTGGTTTTCTGGAAGGAGTTTAGCTGTGTGCACAGAGCTGACAACCTTAGGCCCACTTCAGGAAACCAGATACTCTTTGGAACCCACTGTCATTTTCCCTTTGTTGATTGGTCCAGATAGAAAATGTACAGGGTTGTTCATTGTAATAGCATAGAGTGGTTAGTAGCCCAGAAGAGTTCGAAATTGAATGAAATTTCCATTTCTGATCCCTACAAGTTCTGTGCACTTGGACATGTAATTTAACTTCTCTAAATCGACTCATTGGGGAATACTGCCTCATTCACAGGGCCGTGACAAGGTTCTGGGCGACTGTGCATATGAAGAGCTTATTGAAGTGTTGCTCATCTTGTAAGTGCTGAAACCATTATCAGGCTTTCACAGGGTTTTCCTTAACCTGTGGGAAAGTGCAGGGTTTTCAGAGTGGCAATATAAGGGCAAAGGCTGTGCATATAGTTATATCTAAAGCTTCTCACATTAAAGGAATGTGTAACTACTATCAGGAACTTTCTCTAGAATCAAGATTGCAACCTTTCCCATAGAGGAAAGATGGTATGTTAGGCTGGTACCTATCTAGTCGCTGTAGCAACTACTCAACTTTCTCATTGTGACAAGAACGCAGCCACAAATAATATACAAACAAGTCAGTGTGGCCGTGTTCCTAAAACTTTATGTACTCATCAGTCAACCAACTGGACTGGTGGCTTGACAACCCCTGTTCTGGAATAAAAATAATTGTGTCATGAAGAACAATGGTCAAAAACTCAAATAATAACCTATACCATAGAAAATTTGGCTGATTGTAGTCACTAGAGGGTTTGTACCCTACATTTCCAAAAGTACTACTAATAAATAACGCAAAAGTTACAGGCAGTAATAAAACTTAAAAGGACAGGTATTATCAGTCATATAGAGGAGACAAAAAGGAAATTAAAACATAACTAAAACACACATTTTGCACAGAAAAACTAGATGGTCTACATCATAGAGAATTTATACAATGAGTTATTGATTCTAGTGAATCTACTGAGCATATTTTAAGAGTCCTACAAAGCTTAGAAGTCACAGTGAGAACTGAAAATTTTAAGAACATAAAAAAAAAATCACAAGCATCCAAGCATAAATATTCAACTGATCTTCAAAAGAAATGTGACCTTAGAAATCACTGTAGGATAAATTCCAGCTGTGTCTACACTCCCAAACCAGTTTTATAAAAAAGGAAATGATCATATTTAAATTCAGTTCCTTCACTATGTTAGGTGTGTAGGGGGAGAGGAGGAACACAATGGTTTAATTGGGTTTTTAAAAATGAATAAGCTAGTTGTTTTCAAAATAGCCTGAGTTTTTAATGAGTTCAACTTTTTTCTTAATCTTAGAGTCTGACAATTTACAACCTTGGTATGCAAATCTGATCAAGTCCCTTCTCAGGCCCTTCTGTGACTTCTCTTTGCTCTTGCTGTTCTTAGGAATAGGACCAAATACACAATCTGGCCTGCATGGCTTTGCTTGGTCCCCACAGATTTCCCTCAACCACACTGGTGGCATCTTCATTTCCAGCAGTGTTCCACTCTCCCCCTCGCCTTTTTCCAACTCACCACCACCACCCCTGCCTCATGCTACACACAAACACACACATACACAGTCTCATTAACTTCCACTTGCAGTGTAGGTCTCGGTTCAAAACTCACATCCTTGAGACCCTTCCTGAGCCCTCGTCAACTGTCATCAACTTTGTCTCCAGCCTCCAAGCTCTGATGGCAGTTTGTCATCATACCTTCATTAGGATGATGGTTTAGTTAATGCCTCTCTCCCCCACTGGGCTACAGACCCCTTCAAAGAGCAGGGAGTGGGCCTGTGTATGAATGGCAGAGGGCTCAGCTCAGTGTCTGGTGTGCAAGTGGGCTCTAACAAAGAGAGATGATCGAAGGTTAATTAGAAAGATACAGAATTAAAATGTAGTCGTAAAGGGTCAAAACAAAGAGAATTCTTAATGGGTGTTGCATATATTGTAGAGAAAATATTATTTTTCAAAATAATACAGGTTTTCTTGTTTGCACATTGTTCTTAGCCAGTGATCTAGATATAAGTCGGCAAACTTTTCCTATAAATGGGCAGAGAGTAACTATTTTAGGCTTTGGGGGGCCAAAGAATTTCTGTCTCAGCTACTCAATGCAGCTGTTGTGGAATGTTGTTGAAGCCAGAGACAATATAGAAGCAAATTAATGTGGCTGGGTTCCAAAACAACCAGGGTCTCTTAACTTCCATATTATTGTCATTTGGGCCTAATAATTCTTTGTTGTGGGCCTACTGTGCATATTGCGTCATCATTAGTCACATCCCTGGACTTGACCCTCTCAGTGCCAATAGTGCCCGACCCAGACTGACAACCAAAAGTGTCTGCACACATTGCCTAATGTTCCTTGGAGGGAAAATCATCCCAGTTGAAACCACTGCATAAGTTTTGCAAAATCAGGCTACAAAGTGGATTTGGCCCATGGGCTATTGTTTGATAAATCCTAATCTGATAGAAAGAAAAAGAAAATTGGGAAGTTATCTAATGGTGTTCTGTTTCTGGAAAAGCTTCTGTTCCTCAACTACTTGAGTCCTCTTCATATGGTGAGGGTCCTTTAAATACTTCCTTTCTCAGAAGCAGGTAAATTTTTGGGGTGTAATTCTACAGCCCTCAGAGAGAAGCAGAAGTTACTGACATTGGTCTGTGCAAAATTTACCTACTTAAGAAAATGGTTCTGGCTCTGTGTGTAATACCTGGCTCCTCCCCAAAATTGGATTCATACAATCCCTTGGAGTATTTTGTAAGTTTTTTTCTTTAATTAGCTTTAACAAAGTAAGACAAAAGCATTGTAAGACACTCAAGAGCTGAAGATACAGCAGAGCTGATGTCGGTTAATGCTGGAGATCAAGTCTGAAAGCTAGAAATGTGACCTTTCTACTTTTTCCCTTTTCCTTTTTCTTCTTAAAATTCTTCCCCCCATTTTGTTTTTTGTTTGTTTGTTGTTTTGTTTTGTTTTGTTTATGGTACTGGGGTTTGAACTCAGGGCCTATACCTTGAGCCACTCCACCAGCCTTTTTGTGTGTGTGTGATGGGGTTTTTTTGTGATAGGGGCCCCACAAACTATTTGCCCAGGCTGGCTCCAAACTGTGATCCTCCTGATCTATGCCTTCTGAGTAGCTAGGATTATAGGCGTGAGCCACTGGTGACTGGCTTTTTCCCTCCATTTTGAGTCTCAGGTACACATGGAGTGAGCTTTCTCTCACTCCTGTTACTACTGAACCTAACTGGGCCTAACAGGGGCAACAGGATAGACAGACAGACACCAGAAAATTAGGATCAGGTGTGCTGGGCTCTCAGATGGAGATGCACAACAGCCTCATTGTTTCTTTTCTCTTATTCTTTAAGGCTTTGCTTCTAAAATCTTTCTTTAAAACCTTGCTTCACTATTCTTTAAAACCTCTTTTCTTAGACTCGCTCCACTCCATGTTTTCTCTTAGCTTTTCTTTAGCATAATCTCTCTTAAAGTCTTTGCCCTCAGACTTGCACTGTCCCATTAGACTTGCACCATCTCATGTTCTCGCTTTAGCTTTCTTAAAGTCTTGGTGCTCAGACTTGCAAACAACAACAGCAGCCATGACATTCAGTGGCAGTTCCCTCACAAGCTGCCAACCAATTCTATCAACCCCTGTTTAGCAACTCTCCTTAAGCAATTCTTTTCCCTTCAGCAATCCTTCCTTCAGCAATCCTCCCTTCAACAATTCATTTTCCCCTTTCAGCAATCCTCCCTCCAGTAATTTCCCTTTAGCCAAAAACCTGCATCAAATAGCCTTGTGTCCTCTTTCAGTGAGTCTTTTATATCCAGTGGTAAACAAGGAGGTGGAGCAACAGTTCTCTGGGAGGGGTGTGACATTGTAACAGGATAAACCTGCATTAAACAACTTAGGAAAAGCAGCTGAGCTGCATCTCACCTTCTAGCTCTCTTTTGCAGCTAGGGCTGTGCCAAATCTCAGCCTACAGATTATGACATAAACATCTTAGGAAAAGCAGCTGCTCTGCATCTTACTCTCGCCCTATTCTGCAGCTGGGACTGTGCTGAACTCAGCCTGCAGAATATTGAGTGCAACTGTGCTTATGTCCTCATAGTCTTCTCCTACTCCGCCCTCCACATACACACTTGCATTTATAGTAACTTTGGTCACTATACGCTCTCCTCCATAGTCTGGGCATAACCCACTTTTGACTGTGTTTGTTTATATTACATCTCTGCCCCCCCACCCAACATGAGCAATAAAATATGGTCACTTGCTTCCATGTCTCCAGGTATTCCAACCCCTTCTGGCCCTCTGCCTCTCCTTGGTAGAGTTAACCAGTGTGCTGAATCTTATCTTCATGCTCTCACTTTGCAACACTGGATTTTGCTTTACTGATTTTGAAGTGGAAAGAAGTTTACCTCATCTTTTAAAACTCTAACTTCATGGTTCTCACACAGTTTTCATTTTCTTGGAAAAGGCTCAGGAATTGTGCCACACATATATCTAACACCCCTAAATGGGGGTAGAAACCCAGGCATATCAGTTGATCAGTTGTGTGAGACACAAAGAAGACAGAGGTATTTCAATTGTATCGTGGTGATACCTGGGCTTGAACTCAGGGCCTCACACTTGCTAGGCAGGCACTCTACCACTTGAGCCACACATCCAGCCCTTTTTGCTTTACATATTTTTTCTAATAGGGTCTTACATTAATGCCCTGGCCAGCATGGACTGTGATCCTCCTAGTTATGCTTCTCTCTTAGTTGGGATGACAGATAGACACCATTGCACCCAGCTTTTTATTGGGGGGAGGAGGGTTTCACAAACTTTTTGCCCAGATTGGCCTGGAGCCATGATCCTGCTGATCTCCACCTCCAGAGTAGCTGGTATTACAGATGTGAGCATGTCACCCAGCTGAATTGACTTGACATTTAAGATTGTTCCTCGGGAGGGATCGTGTAGCCAAGGCCTTTACAATATGCTAAGACCAAGAAGATGGACTATATAAAAAAATGTCTTTCCTCTGATAGAAAAATAAATTTTTAGAAATATTGAAACCGTTCCCCTTTCTTGGCCGTTTCTCTATTTTAACATTAAAAGAGTTGTATCATTTATACAGCTCTGTGGAAGATAACTCCATCTATTTGCCCCTGGGGCAGCAATGCTGGTATGGTAAACTTCAACACAGCGTGTAATGTATGTTCTAATTTTAAATTCTCCAAAATGACGATGAATCTGATTTTTACCAAATCAGGGAGATAACACAGTCATGTTCTAACACAGTCATGTTCCCACGCAGCTCGGCATCTCTGAGTGCTTGAAATTGAACTTTAGCGAAGACAGGCACACAGGCTGGGCACTGGGTATAAATAACCACACACATGTGAAAGAGGAGACATAAAAGAGTAGACACTTGAGGAAAACAATCCCTGTGGGGAGGGAAAGGAGATGCACACCATTAATAGCAATTTGCATCACTATTGATGCAATGAAGGAGAAATTGAACTGTCCTACAGCTAGCCCTGAAGCATTTGAGTGAGATTCTAGCGCCCTCCAGTGTATGTTCTGTAGAATTGCACCCATTACCCTTGGACGTAAGACTTCTCTTAAAACTCCTCTCCCCTTAGGAATACTTTCTGTTTACTATTCGAATTGAAAATAGCATACCTATTCATATGATTTCAAAAAGGGCCAATAAAAGAAAAATCCAAGGAAAATAATTTAACAAGAAAATAAATAAAATTAAAGTAATGAATAAAATGTAAAGCATGAATTAAAGCAAAGTAATCTTTATTTAAATATATAAATGTCCAGACCTAAGTGTTCTTGAAGATATAATTCCTTGAGAATTGCATCTAGTCATAGGTGCACCAAATATGTAGCAACTGGTACATACATAGGTGGTACGTACCACACAGGGGTATGTCATTATGAAAATTTTCCTAAGTCAAAAGTGCATTTAATACACCTAACTGCCAAACATTACAGCTTAGCAACACAGTACACTGTGGAGTAGGGGTTGTGTCCCCTCCTGGTGGTGTGGCTGGCTGATTGGGAGCTGTCACTTCCCAGCATCCAAGGGAATTGTATATTTCTAGCCCAGGAAAAGATCAAAATTTGAATTACAGTTTCTACTGAATGCATATCACTTTGCATCATTGCAAAGTCAAGTACTCAGAGTTAGCCATTGTGAGTCAGGGACTGTATTGGCATCTCAAACGCCATCAGCAGCATACGGAAGGTTAAGAGATTTTTGGAGAAAGTTAAAAGTAAGCTGGTAAATTTCTAAATGAAACAAAGAACAATCTACCTTAGGGTCTCTAGGAAATCTAAGGCACACTAAAATTTCACAAAAGCCCTCTTGTCTTACTCATGCTATGGAGTTATAATCTAGCTCTTACTAAGTGGACTTCCTCCCACCCCCATCCCCAGGTTGGTAAGACTGACTGCATTGCTGGGGAGACTGTGACCATCCCATCATGCTGACCATCACTGCTGCACTTCAGAAAGTCACCAGCCCTGGACCTTATCCACGGGTGCTGTTAGGATTCAGCAGCAGTGTGAGAATCAAAACACTTCCACAAGCTTCTAAATGGACTTGGGGACAGAAGCTAGCCATGGAGACCATCACCTTAGGCCTTCCTCTGTCACATAAGAATCTTCTGATAAGGCTATTGTTGGGACTTGGAGCTGTAGTGTCTCAATCTCTTCCTCCTGCTTGGTGGGCTCTGGGGGCAGGAGAGAGTGGACATTCAAGGGGAGGGTCAGAGCTGGGTAATGCTAGAGTAGATGAGGTGCCAGGGTGGCCTGGCTCCAGAGCACAGCTCTTCATTTCCACCCCAGCAGCACAGGGGGAGAGATGCCGGGATCTGAAGTCAGGTCTGATGACCTCAGAGCTGGTGTCTTCAGCTCTGTACCAACCATTCTCCTGGGTGTGTGTCAGCTTCAGCTACAAGAGGGACACAATTGACCTCATCTGGCTAGAACCCTTAAAATTGTTTTTTGTACAACCTTAGAAGTACAACTCTATGATTCTTAGTTCCGAACACTCTGTCTAATAAAAATATACTTAACGGAGGTAACTTACTATTGATAATAAGCATGATGATCCAAGAATAGATTGTTTGCTGTATGAGAATGAGACAGATGGTCGAGAGTTTAAGCCAGCATTCTACAAATTATTTTAAGAGGGGTACTCACTTGAATCGCTAATCATAGATATTTACACACACCAAAAGAAAGTGTTCTTTGTCAAACAAGACCAGACATGCGGGGTTAAACAAATGGCAGCAGGTATAAATTTCACAAACTCAACTATTTTTAAAAAAACGAACATTAACTTTTCAACCTCATCCTATTTTGTGCCTTTAGAAAAAAATACACTCACAATGCAAGAAAGAATGTCCCAGATTCTCCATCCATACAGGACTTTCCCCCTCTACACTTCCATTTCCTCTGAGTGGTAGAAAGTCTGGCTGGGGCCTTCTTTGTCTAGGCTCTTGTGGGAAGAGGGAGCCAGGTCTTCAGGCTCTGTCCTCAGTGACACCCACTGCTGGTGGGATGGCCTATCTGTTCTTTAGCCCCATCTTTCCACAGTTAAGCATGTCTCCTGTTGTCCTCTTCTCCTAGCCCTTTGGGTCCTCCAGCCCTCTCTTTGCTACATTTCCAAAACCTTCTCCAGATACCTTCAGGTACTTTCCATACACCAAGAGGAGGTGTAGAAGGCTCAGGACCACCTAGAATAGAGACTTCCCCACATCACACCTTAAGGTTGAAGTCCAGCATCCTCTCCTTTAGAACCCAAAACTTATCTAGATTTCTGTTATCCCCACCTCCAAAACACTCCCCGTCATGGGTCTTGTCCTGGGGAATGATGACCCAGATGGTCCCTTAGAAAATCCCCATTCACAGTTGACACTAGTGGTCTTCTCTCAGGCTCTGAAAGAAACATAGGACTTTTATTTCCTCAGCCTATGGCCTGGAATGGGCCTAGCCCAGGCTTTAGCTTCTAAGCCAACTGATTAGAGAAATGGTTCCGATGCCTTTGCCTCCTAAGGAACATGTGTCAGTGTTTGGCATTTTTTCATGTCACAATTTGTGGGAAGTCATTACTGGTATCCAGTGAGTAGAGGCCAGGGATGCCCCTAAAACTCCTCCAAAGCCTGGACCAGCCCCACAACAAAGAACACTTCTGCCCTGAGTATCAGCTGTGCTCACGATGAGAAACTCTGGGTTAGACCCAGAGAGAGAAGGAATCAATTCATTTCCTTACATTTCTGGCCTAATTTTTGTTCTTGTTAATGCCAGCTCTCCTGTCCACCAACTAATATTTAGCAACCATAGTTCCAATCTCCGCTGGACCTTGGAAAACTATAGGCATTTAGAATAGAGAGACTGGGTTTCCCTAATTTTCATGACACACTGTCTCTGCATGTCCTCCCTGTCAGATGAAGAGGCAGGAAGACCTGCCTTTTCTGTCTGCAATGATCCCTGGTACATGGGGACTCTGGCAGTTTTCAAACCACCTGGCTTTGTTGTTCAGAAGAGGTGGGGGTGAGGCTGGGTTCCAAGTCTCCCTGGCCCACCCTGGGCCACCTGAATTTAGAGCAGCATCCTTCACGGTATGATGGAAGGACACTAATAAGCAACGTGTTCCCCTCAACATGGCTGAGGAGGTCAACAGAGGTGTTGAACTGCATAGTGCAGAACCTTCCCAGTGTTTGGGGGCCTCACTGGTCAACCAGAGTTCTGCTTTCCAACTTTTTACATGTTGGTCTTTTAGCTCAGGGTCAATTTACAGAAACAGTTCTGAAAGCACAAAGGAAGCTAGAGAGGCACCGGATGAGAAGCGGGAGTGAGGTCCTTGTCTCAACAGGCTACACAATTTGTGTGTTGGTGGTCCTCTTCCATGAGCACACAGCACAGAGCAGGTGGCCTGAATATAATTCTCCTCACAACCACTGGGGTGAGTTGTGAGGTGCTCTTGGAGCCCCCATGTGATGAGGGAACAGATGGCAGAGCTGGGGCAGGCCTGGGGTGTGGGTGGAGGCAAATGTCATGTCACTGAGGGAGTCAGCACCTCACCTCTGTCCTGCTTGGGACAGGATTCCATGAGGTGGTGCTTGCATTTTGCTTGCTCTCAGCACCCCATTCATCTCCCATTCTGGCAGCAGCCACAGAACCCACAGGAAGAGAGAGGCTCCTGTCCTTGGGTGTCCTCCTGCCATCACCTACTGCCTCTGAGGAGGAAGAAGGGAGTGAGCATGTAGCTCATGGCTCCTGACGTGCAAGGCACACTTTTATCTCCAGAAACATCTGTCACAGCTATAACAAATTCAAGATGCTTGCTTTGCTTATACAACCCCAAGCAACCAGTTTGAGGAGGGAAGGAATGGGAAAGGCTGACATCATTTAAATAGAAAACCAGACCCAGCCTTAAACAGGTGACTCCAGATATCAGTATCTTAAGCCACACTCTCAGTGGGTCTATAATTTCCAGAGATTTCCTACCACGCCCTGTGGCAGTCAAAAGCAGGTGCAGGAGGAACAAGCCCTGATCTTAAAAAAGATTGTTCTTTGTGGGTCCAAAAAGTACCCAGAGTTAATAAGAACAAGGGAAAAAAGATTCAAACACTGGTGATCAACACCCCTGTTATAAGTAAAACCTGCCCCCTCCAGGCCTAACATGGTCTTGAACTGGCACAGGTGTAACTTTTTATGGACCATTATTATTACAATTATTACTATTATGATGTTGTGGCCTTCATCCAGGATGTACATAATAAACATAGAGGAGCTTCCAGAACCAACAAATGGAATGATGCCAGGCCCAGAACAATGGAATGAACATCTCAGGGAGCCGGGCCCAGGAAGCAGAAAGTTTTAAAACTCCCCCAGGAGCTTCTAATGTGCCACCTAGGTAGAGAACCACTGTTCTAGTTGTGCAGATAAACATGCCAAGTGACAGCACTTTAGCAATTTTATTGCCCAGAGAAAAAGAAAAGCAGATTCTTCCTTCCTGCCCTTAGTTTTGTGGTCCTCATGGGGGGCTTCTCAAACCTGACTGCACTTTAGAACCTCCTAGGGAGCCTTAAAAACTATCCCTGCCTGGGCCCCACCCCAATCCAATTAAGCTGGACTCTCCAGGGTGGTACTTGGCATCAGCATTTTTTTCAAAGCCCCCTGATGATGCTGGTGTGTGACCAGGATTTCAAACAGTCTAGTGTAGGGGTGCCCAGCCTTGGCTGTACGTGAGAATCACCTGGGAGATTTATTTATTTATTTATTTATTTTATTTTTATGTGAATACAATGTTTGGGTCATTTCTCCCCCCTTCCCCCCACCCCCTCCCTTACCCTCCTTTACCACTTGCTACCAGGCAGAAACTATTCTGCCCTTATCTCTAATTTTGTTGAAAAGAGAGTATAAGCAATAATAGAAAGGAACAAGGGTTTTTGCTAGTTGAAATAAGACTAGCTAGCTATACAGGGAGTTGACATGCATTGATTTCCTGTACATGTGTGTTACCTTCTAAGTTAATTCTTCTCTAGTTCCTGGTCCCCTTCTCCTATTGGCCTCAGTTGCTTTAAAGTATCTGCTTTAGTTTCTCTGCGTTGAGGGCAACAAATGCTATCTAGTTTTTTGGGTGTCTTGCCTATCCTCATACCTTCTTTGTGTGTTCTTGCTTTATCATGTGATGAAAGTCCAATCCCCTTGTTGTGTTTGCCCTTGATCTAATGTCCGCATATGAGGAAGAACATACGATTATTGGTCTTTTGGGCCAGGCTAACCTCACTCAGAATGATGTTCTCCAATTCCATCCATTTACCTGCAAATGATAACATTTCACTCTTCTTCATGGCTGCATAAAATTCCATTGTGTATAGATACCACATTTTCTTGATCCATTCGTCAGTGGTGGGGCATCTTGGCTGTTTCCATAATTTGGCTATTGTGAATAGTGCTACAATAAACATGGGTGTGCAGGTGCCTCTGGAGTAACCTGTGTCACAGTCTTTTGGGTATATCCCCAAGAGTGGTATTGCTGGATCATATGGTAGATCAATGTTTAGCTTTTTAAGTAACCTCCAAATTTTTTTCCAGAGTGGTTGTACTAGTTTACATTCCCACCAACAGTGTAAGAGGGTTCCTTTTTCCCCGCATCCTCGCCCACACCTGTTGGTAGTGGTGTTGCTAATGATGGCTATTCTAACAGGGGTGAAGTGGAATCTTAGTGTGGTTTTAATTTGCATTTCCTTTATTGCTAGAGATGGTGAGCATTTTTTCATGTGTTTTTTGGCCATTTGAATTTCTTCTTTTGAGAAAGTTCTGTTTAGTTCACTTGCCCATTTCTTTATTGGTTCATTAGTTTTGGGAGAATTTAGTTTTTTAAGTTCCCTATATATTTTGGTTATCAGTCCTTTGTCTGATGTGTAGCTGGCAAATATTTTCTCCCACTCTGTGGGTGGTCTCTTCAGTTTAGAGACCATTTCTTTTTTTGAGCAGAAGCTTTTTAGTTTTATGAAGTCACCTGGGATAGTTAAAAAGCACCGAAACCCAGTTCTCTCCTGCAAAGGTCCTGATCAAATTGGTTTTGTGGGAGATCTGGGCATTAGGAATTGCTAAAGCATTCCAGCACAATAGCATCCAGTCAAGGTTGAGACTGCTGGGTCTTAGTGGGGAGAACAAAAAGAACAAGAAAGAATCCTCCGGGGTTGTGGATAGCAAATAATGAGGGAGAGCTACAGTGCTTTTTGACAGGAACCATTGCTTCCTCACAAATGTGATTTGCTGCAAGGGTGGGGAATGAAATAGTGGGAAGTCACTTTATTTATATGTGGCTCAAGCCTGACTGGTGGCAAGGTTGATATCAGCTTGTGGCTCCCTCCTGGTGGCCTGCAGTGAGAAGACATGTCCATTTGAATAGGGTGCCAACTGAGGTCATTGTCAATGACAGTGTTTTTGCCCACCTTACCCATTCCTCTCCCCACTTCCTCAGACTCCCATCTGTGGCCATGTGCGCCCTCAAACCTGTTTCCCAGTCTCCCATCCCTAAAGGTGATCACGTGACATCTCTGGCCAGCAAGTTGCATGTGAAATTTGTTGAGAGACTCGCTTTCTTTTTATTTATTGTTATTGTCATTAGCAGTACTGGGTACTGAACTCAGGGCCTTACACTCACTAGGCAAGCACTCTTCCACTTGAGCCACACCCCCATCCTTTTTCGGCGTTTCTTTCTTTTCTGGTTCGTGTTAAGTACTGGCTCATGTTTTTGTCCTGGCAGGCCTCTGATCAGGACCATTCCATCCCTGCCTTCTGAGTCACTGACACCACAGGGATGCACAGCGCATCCAACTTGGTTCTGAGATAGGATCTTACAGTAACTTTTGCCAGGGATCTTGAACCATGATCCTCCTGTCCCTGCCTCCTGAGTAGCTCACTTTTTTTAAGAACTGACCCTCGTGCCACCTCTCCCTCCTTTACACTCCCTAGAATCACAGACACAAGGTTAGAGGTGAAACAGGCTTGAAGCGGCAATCAAAGGATGGCAAAGCAGCCAGACTGAAGGGACCTCGGGCACTGACAACTTCATGGGCTGCCACATCAGCCCTAGACTGCTTGCTCCAAAGCTTCTTGTTGAAGTGACAAATAAGCCTAAATTTGATTAAGCCACTGAAATCAGATTTCTGCTTATGCAGCTATCGTTGCCAAATGGAGAGACAGTGGAGCACAGTCTGTCCCTAACTCTGTCATAGTTTGGCACTGCAACTTGATGCCACTGGTGAGTGCTGGGCTTTTACTCTGCCTGGTGGCAAGCTGCTGGTGTTTACTCAAAATCCCTCTCTGAAAACACACACTTCTTCTGTCTTTCTAGACCACCATAATCCATGTGTTGAAGATGTCTTTCCTCATGATGTAAGACAGCTGCTAACTGTACCACACTGTATCCCACATGCAGTATTCAGATTTGGAAAAAGGGAAGGCAGCTCTCACTGTCTATCAGGATGAAAACTGTTTTGTAGAAGTTTTCAGTAGACTTCCTCTTAGAAGCTATTAGCCATAACTGTATCGCCTCACACAGCCCTCAATCGTTTGCAAAGGCATGTGGGATTAGACCAAATGTGGTTTTTTCCTGGGGGCTGCAGGAAGAGCTCACCAATACTGACTGCACTGATGTTCCAAACTAGAACCAAGATGGGGATCCTTTAGCAAGCAGGATGGAAAATGGTTGCTTGGTAGGCAAGCAACAAAGTTTTTCACAAGGTGCCTAACTGGCAACAAAGAGGAAGAGTTCTGGAAGCAGAGAAAAAGCATGCTACTTTTTACTGAGAGTTTCTTATATACTAAGCATTTTATAAATAATATTTCTAATAGTGCCACAGTTCTATATGGTTATTTTCATTACAGACCTTAGGAAATTACAATACAGAGATTTTTAAGGACTTCACATACCAAGTCAGGTAGCAATTAAATGCTGTGCTAAGATTCCAACAGATTCCAATTTGACTTTACCTATGGTGCCAAACTGCTTTCAGAATTTTTGCAAATACTTTTCCTTAGGGTGGAAAGCAAAGAGTTGTACGGAGTGCATGGTGCTTATAAAGATCCTAACTGCATAGCTCAGGCCATTAGAGAAGCTTCAGGTCACCATTTTTGCAATCCCGAGAAACAAATGGACATGGGAAATTATCTAAATGGGAGATAACAAGCCTTATGTACTTCCTAGTTGTGTTAGCTAGCTTTTCATTGATATGAGAAAATACTTGAGAAAAAAACAGAGGAAGGATTTATCTTGATTCATGGTTTCAGTCCATGGTCAGCTAGCTCCATTGTTTTGGGCCTAAGGCAAAGCAGAACATGACGGAGGAAGGGTGTGGTAGAGGAAAGTTGTTAACCTCATGGTACCCAAGAAGCAGAGAGGGAATTAGGAAGGGGCCAATGCCAAGATATACCCTTCTAAGGCACACCTTCCAGTGACTCACTTCCTCCACCTCTGAATAGCCTATTCAAAATGTGAATCCATCAATGGATTAAATGATCGATTAGGGCAGAGCTGTCATGATCTAATCATCTCTGGAAATTCCCTTACAGACAAACCCAGAGGTGTGCTCTACTAATCTCCTAGGTGTCAATCAATTCAATCAAGTTGACAATTCAGACTGACCACCCCACTGGTGGATATACACAATACTACCTCTGATGTAGTCTTAACAACTACAATGAATAAATCACATCATAATTTGATCAATATACTAGATTTAAGGAAATACAGAAGACAGAGTGAGACATCAACCATCAGTATAGGAATAAAACAGAGAAACCCAAACCATGAGAAAATCTACAGAGCAACTTGGCTTCTTTACAAAGCAACTGCAAGGGAGGAGAAAGACATAGTGAAGAAGCTATTGAAAAATGATTTAAGAGAATGATCAATTCATCTCAATGCATGAGGTTTATTTATGTCCTGATTCAATACAAACAAATTACAAAAGAATACCATAAGACAAGTCAAGAATTGTGAACACTAAATATCTGATATTAAAGAATTAGTGTTAATTTTTTTGGTGTGACAGTGATATTATTGTTATGTTTTTAAAAACATATTTTCATTTGTGAAAACATATTTATATAAATGATATAGTCTCTCTTGGTACAGAGGACAATTTGAAAATCAGGCCACATAATTCTCAAGCATTTTTTGCCCAAGTTTCACCTGGCCAAGAAAGGCTCCTCACCCAAAGTAAGGGAGGCCTTAGCAGGCATAACTTACTCTCAGATTTCCCAGCAATGACTGCATCTGACCCTTGAGGTAGAAATTGGGAAGTACTTCTGCTCTGAGGAAGCCATGTGATTCCTAGAGTTAACCTAACTGTACCTCACATCCTGTGACTAACCAGCTCACCCCAGTATTGACATAAGTCATAGATCTGAGCCACTTCTTATGCTACCACTCATCCACAGACCCAGCTTGCGGTGCACAGGGGACTGGGTTTGTCTGGACCAAAAGCCAATTCTTAGTCTAGGATTAGAGCCAGAGAGACCTCGAGGGAGATTTTGCCTACCATCCCAATGCACCAATGATGCTGATTGGTTTAGGTCTATATTTAGGAGAATATCCCCTGAATCACCATGACTGCAGCATTTCCCCAAGCCAGAGTACACTGACTTTCCACAAAGAGAACCACCTTGATCTCTACCTTGAAGATAAAGCCACACAACTGCAGTTCACTTTCAGTAAGGCTTGTCTTTGTTCCAATTCCCTGGTGCCTATTTGTCATGAGCTGTGCAAGCTCCTGTCCTCCTGACCTAACTGGGGTGACTGGAGATCCAGAAAGGACAAAAGATAGAAGACAAAGCTGGGGCCAGGTCTGCTGGGTGCTTGGATGGAGACACACAGCAGCCTCGTTACTTCTTTTCTCTATTAACTCTTCTTTTACTTTGCATCTTTTCTTCTTTATTCTTTAAGGCCTTACTTCTTTACTGTTCTTTAAAACCTTGCTTCTTTTCTATTCTTTAAAGTCTCTTTCCTTAGATTCACACTGTCCCATATTTTCTTTAATCTCTCTTAAAGTTTTGGCCCTCAGACTTGCACTGTCCCATAGTCTTTTTTAAAGTCTCGGTCCTTATAAATCTTGGTCCTTAAACTCACAGACACACAAACAGCCAGCAGCAACAGTAACAGGAGCAGCATCATTCTTGCAAACAGCCTGAAGCCAGCCAATCAATCCAATAACTTAGGAAGAGCAGCCGTGCTGCATTTTGTCCTTGCATTCTTCTGCACTGGGCCATGCCAAACTCAGCCTGCCAATTATTGGGCACAGCTTTGCTTATGTCAAGTTCTCATAGGCTTCTCATAATCCACTCCCCACACCTATTACCATCAGTCTGGCAGGATTTTCCATGACTCAGACTAACACCAAAACCATGCTTCAGGAGGCCACATATGATTATAAAGACATGTTCTCAGAAAGCTTTAAGATTGATTTGTCTTTGTGTTTTTTTGAGACAGGGTCTCACTATGTCACCCTGGCTGGCCTCCAACTCATGATCCTCCTGCCTTCGCCTCCCAGTACTAAGATGACAGACATGTACCACCATGCCTGGCTGGAAACTTCATAATATTCGTTAAGATTGAATTCAGGAGTGAGGTCACTCAACCACAGCATCGCTGACATTCTAGGCTGGATAAGTCTTTGTTCTGGCACTGTTTTTCAGCTTTCCTGGTCTCTTGCCTATGAGATGTCAACTGCTTCTCTTTAATTGTCACAACCAAAAATGTCTCCAAACATTGCCACGTGTCTCCAAGAGTAGCCACATTGAACATTAATGATCTATGAGTGGCAGAAACTTTAAAATAATAATGACTAACACAAGGTCAAAGTGGAAATGAAAAGGTAAGCAGCTCTGAGGCTAGCTTGGTGGCTCTGTGACCATCAGTGATTGAGTTCCTTTCCTGTCATCTATATTAGTGACATGTGATTTCCTCTTCAGTTCTCAAATGCATCAGTTGCAGCCACAAAATGAAGCTTCCAGCCACAAGAAGGAGGGAGAGTGAGGAGCCAATGTGCACTGCCTTTAAAGACACTTCCCATGCAGGGGGTGACAACTGCATGTACACCCCCTGGGCCTGAGCAAGATATTTGGCCATACTGACTGCAGAGCAAGATGGAAATGAAGTCTGCATTCTGGGTGGCTATGAGCCAGCTACTACAAAGGAAGAGATGGGAAAGACAGACGTCGGGGACTGCTAACCATCTCTACTGCAGCAAGGTCAGCCAAGGCATATCTCATTATCCACCTAATACCTCAGAAGGGCTACAGAGAGGTGACTTCCCTGAACTTCCATAAAAATGTGAGGAAATGGCTGAGCCAGAACTCAAACCCTGAAAAGGCTCCAAAACCTTTTCTCTTAAGCCCTTCAGTTCACTTTCCCATGCTTACATTTATTTTGTTATTATATATCCACACTTCTCTTTTGTCATGGGATTATATCATAGCATTCCTTTGCAAGTCTTTCCTTTCAACATAGTAATGTATTATAAACATCTTTCCATAATTTCTTTATTTTCTTGAAAGCCTGATTTTTGGAGACAAACTGGGATTGGAGTTGTAGGTTAACTAGAGAATAAACAGGGTGACTAACTGCTCAAAGCTTTACTCTTCTCATCTGTAAGATAATGATATACTAGTTTCTAACCATAAGGTTGTTAGAAAGATTGTACTGATGTTAAAAATGACCTTCTGATGGCAGATAGGATGGTACACACCTGTAATCCCACCATTCAGGAGGCAAGGCAGAATGATGAGTTCGAGGCTAGCCTGAGCTACATGGCAAGTTTCATTGCAGCCTAGGCTAGAGAGTGAGTCCTGTCTCAAGAAAACAATAACAAAAGACCTGGTGGATAAGCACAATGGCCCATTCTTACCAAGTAGCTGCCAGGTACAATTCAAAACACTTCAACATGGTAGCCACTATTATCTTCCCATGACATGGTCTTAAATGGGGACAGTGTTCTGTTCTGTGGAGAGTACCCTGAACTCTAGTTTCTATTCCCATAATGTGGGCCTATGATAAAAGCCTGGGTTCTCCTTGTATCGTTGTGGTATCCTGGATCCTCTGTCCTCAAGGCTGCCAGGGAAGCTGCCAATAATTTCTCCAAAACCCAAAAAGTCAGCAACAAAGTTGTCGGTGGATCTTCAGAAGAAAGGCCCTCCCCAGTTGTGACCTGCCTGATAGGTCATGTTTCCTTGCTGATGGCCTAAACTGTGCCCACCTCCAGCCCAGGATCAAATCTTCAGTGATGTCCATGTTGCCAGGCAGATTTCACGAGCTTCCTGTCTTAGAAGTGACCACTCACATTCTATCATGCTTTTAGGAAAAACTCAGCTCTCATCTTTTTGGAAATGAAAATCCAGAAATCAGACATCTGACAGTTCTGATCTTGAATTCTTTTTATCTTTTATAAAGCGGCAACATTGCCTAAAAAGGGTAAAAACGTAATGGGGGAAAGAGATGCAAGTGAATGATCCATATTTAGCCACCTTTGGTGGTTGAGATGGTGGGAGAGGTTTGCAAGGGAGGAAAGGCAGGGCTGCAGGAAGAGGAAGCCTTGGTGACACAGACAACTGGCACAGACTGGAGATCCTGCCCTGAGCTCTTGGCCGGTGTCTAATTTTGTTTTGAAAGTGACCAGAAGAGATGTAATATCATATTTAACCGCAAGATGGAGACTTTGCCTTTTAAATGGGAAACCTTGTCCCATCATTCAGGGAAAGTACCAAAAGGCTAAGTGAAGTCTGGAAGGTTCAGTGATCTTTGCTTTGTATTAAGCAGAGCTGAAGCTCTTCGCTACCTTCCCTAAAGCAGATGAAGTTAGCTGTTTTTTCTCGGTTTAGGTATCACTAATTATCCTTTATCCCTGCTAATTGCCAGTTCCTAAGATATTTTTTCATTCTTTTTTCTTCAGACCAATTCCTCACCCTCTATTGTTTAATATTTAGTTTGATTCCATGTTTAAAGGTTAACTAGGAAAATAAAGATATATCCAAAAGAGTCATTAGGAGATTTCCTGAGAAACAAGTTGACTGACTGCCCCTTCAAGTCTTTTCCAAGACTTCCTGTCTTTCTGCTTGCATGAGCACAAGACTGGTTTCACAACAACCCAATAAGAGAGACGTCATGACGCCTTCATAGACACACAAGAACATACAGCCTCATACACAGCACACTCACCCATCAATGCATATTAACATGCACCCATGATCAGTTACACACATGTGCACACAGATTCGTGTGCACACCAGAGCATACCCACAATTTTCCTTCTAGTCCCCATATATGCCTTGTCACACACAGTGCACACACAAACATTTACACCCATACCCACATTCACACACATATCCACACATCCTCTCAATGCATATGAGCATTGTGCATGTATTATGCACTCACACACAGTCTCACATCCACATAAACTTACACAGACTTCCACAAGCACATGTTCATACATGCTACTACATATGTGGAAATACTCATGCATGCATACATGAGCATATGCTCATCACACATATACATGTATTTGCATATATACTGTCTCATGCATGCACATATACTCTCACATCTACCCACACACTTCTAACATACGTATGTATATATGCCACATGTATATATATGTAGGAGATACATTTTTTCTTGCTTATATTCCAAGCAAGAAAATAGGAAGTTTAAAAATTTTTTTGCATTCTCAATAGTACCTATATAGTCCTAGCATTAAGCAAAAATGGAAAAAGCAAAAACAGAGTTTGGAACAGGAAGAAGAAAACTTTCAATGGACCAACACCTTCTTTCCAAGTAAATTAATTTATTAATTTTTAAAAAGCAAATGCTCAATCATTTATTTATTTTTTATTAAAATTTTATGTCATAAATATTAAAACTAGAATTTGCATTACAACATATGTGGAAAACAAGTATCAAAGGTCAACATGAATGCACAGCAGAGTGGTTACTGCTCTGAGTGCTCTCTCCACCGAGGCGTGGGACACACAGGACTTCAAGACAAGCAGCACCATTCTTGTTTTACGAAGGGCAGCACCACCACCTGGAGATAAAAGCACTTGCCACTGAGCTAAAATCCCTTTGTCAGGGACACATCTAGTATATTTCACTTTTTCTCCTTATGACTGGCAGAATACCTGGCTCTCTGTTTCTTACTCAGGATAGAAATACAAGAATATAGTATGAGTGTGGGAGTGAATGTGTGCAAGAGTGTGTATACAAGTGGTGTACATGAATGTGTATGTTTGGTAAATATTGGTACAACAAAAAAAATGGTTCAATATCACACAAGTTAAAAAGGGTACACTCAAATTTAATTCCTGCCTTTCATTATAGTAACATTCACCAACATTAGAGAGCTCACAGCAAGCTTACAGTACAGAGAGGTCTGAAGGCCAAATAGCCTTGGACTGTAGTCCAGGGATCTCCTGTTGTCCCCCAAACACCAGCATTCCATGGCTCACAAGAGGTCTCAGGTCTTCACTGTACCTGTTCAGCCAACTTACACATCAGAGCAGCCACTCCTGTGCCATGATTTTGTTTTCTTAATTTAGAGACTTTTTTTCATATATTTTAAGCTACAAATTCTACTTTTTGACATTTGTATAGTACCATTTATTAATCTTCTCACTACTTTAAAAAAATTTTTGTCTGTTTTTTCTTAGCTCTTTCTTCAGAAACAGTGATACTTTTGAGGTGTCTCAAGATCTTAACATTTGATTGGAGATTTGTTGCCAAAATATTTTCTTTTCTAGGAAATTATTATTGTTTCAAAGCCGATGATAATTGGATGCCTTTATCAGAAGTTAAATCATCAAACAAAATGGTCTGTTGCTTCAGGGAATGTTAAGCAAGTGGTTGAGAGTTTCCTCACTTGTTTGTTTATAGACTCTTCCATCTACTCAACAGATTGATAAATGGAAGGGAATTTTTCTCAGAATCTTCCATCGTTGCTTTCAGCTGACCCTGATATGGCTTCTCCTATGACAGAAGAGGCTTGTCCCCACTGAGTGATTTCTGTGTCTGACTTTTAAACACTCTTCTACAAGGGAAGTCTGAGAAGAGACAGCTTCAAGGGGAACCTTGAAGGGATGTCAACATATACTAACAACATTTACTAACTGGTCAAAGCCAGAAAACAGCCTGCAAAGTTGTAGTGAGCATTGTGAAGAGGTCAGATGCCAAAAAGCTTCCCTTCCCCACGCTAGGAGTTTGAGCTTGATCTGATAGACAGAAGTGGTGATGAGTCTCAACATTAGAACAAACGTTTTACAATCTACATCCAGATGCTTGCATGTCCCCGGTTCCAATGCTGGCTGCATGTCACCTCAGGCAGCCTTGCTTGTGTATAGTTTGTGAGTGGGCAGGACAAGCTTTATCTGGACAGTGGAAAGAATTTTTGTTTTGTTTTGTTTTTGCCTAAGAATAAGTTATACAGTGTTTGACTTGACTGCTTTGGCTATTATAGTTTCTTTAATAGAAATAGAATAGAATAGAATTCAGCCACAGTTTCCACAAAAGCAGTTGTCCAGAAAACAGGATCACTTGTGTGCTTTGTAGTTGAAGTGGGGCTGCCCTCACCCCTCACGGGGGGGGGGTACCCTGCCATCCAACATCTCAGACTTTGACAAACAGCGGTGCAGTTACCCGGTATGTGCCTATCTCCCCTGTGGGCCACAAGTGTCCGGAAGGTTAAGATCATGCCTCACTCATGCGTCATCCCATGAGTATTTGTAAGTGAAAGTTGTCCTGCGCTGTGCTGGGAACTGGAGCGGCAAAGATGAGGAAAACTTCCAAGGTCCTTGAGCTCAGGAAATAGACAATGATTGCAGTCCAAGGTCGTGAGGGCTCTAATTGGGAAAACTCAGGGTGCAGGAGCATTCATAGTGGACTTCAGAAGCGGGAGCAGTTTCCTGCAGGCAGGAAGGTCTCAGTCAAATCTTGAAAGACGTGCGACAGGTATTTAGACCAGGACATGACCGCTTCCTACATAACCGACCAATCAACAGGATGAAGAGGGCTCACGGAGAAATCGGTGGAAGGAGGAAGGCCAGCTGCTCCCACCCACACTCATATCTGAGCAACTCCATGAGCATCCCACTATCCGTGAGCATCCTCTGGTTGCGTCCCATCTAGTCCCCTCCTCTGTGCCCAGCCCTCCAGCTCCACCAGCCTGCACTGCGTGTAATTACTTAGGACTTTTTTTTTTTTTTAAGTTCTCCTTTTCCACCGTCCTTTTAACCCCAATAGCTTCAATGAGAGCGTGGCAGGAACAGGCCAGCGAGATGAACCGAGAGAGGAGGCAGAGCGCTCCTGCCCGCAGTTCTCCCGGCAGGTGCCAGCCCTGCCTCGGTGTGCGCCTTGCACCGCGCAAAGAGCTGTCACAACTCGGTGGCCGAGGTGATTAATTAGCGGCGTGGCCGTGCGGGGGACGCGTGCTGGCCTCCACATCTGCCCCGCGACAGCAGGGGTCAATATGCGGTGTCACTCTTCTCTCTCTCACTCCTTCCAAAGCCTAATTGGCTGTGACACGCGGGCCAGCTGTTGTGAGAGGTGGAGCGCGGCTGGGCGTTTGCCCGGACCCGGGCTGCAGGCAGGTTGACTCGCCTGTGGAGAGGGTGGGCTGCTTCCTGCCGGCGATCGCATCTTTGTTCCAAGACCCCGCAGGCTGGAGGCTTTGGACATTACCATCCTGTTCTTTCTCTGTCCTTCTCCTGGCCCCCTCCAGGAGATGGGTATGGAGAAAAGGGGGAGGTTTTAGGGGTCCGTAAGGGGGCATCAGGATTGACTGTAGGTCACCAACAACCAGAAATCCTTCTGCCTTCTGTCAGCTGAAGTCATTGCCCTGGTTACTACTTTTACCGTGAAATAAACTCTGTTGGGTTTATTCCTGCCTAGGAGAATATAGGCTGCGGGAGGGGACTGGAACCCGAAAAGAGGAAAAGGTAATTTGGACACAAGAAGGAGGAGGTTGCCACGTGGGGAGGGAATCTGTACCCAGGAATAAGCTTGAACACAGGAAGATCTAGGAGAGAGAAACAGGCCTGGTACTGGTAAAAGTACAAAGGGGTGTGGGGTAAGTATAACTGAAAAGAGAACACACTCTTAAAATTAGCCCAGCAAGGCTGCTGTGGAGTTACCTGCCCACTCAGCAGCACAAGTGTCCTTAACACCATTCTAATGGTAATTTTCCAACAAAAAGGATCACATCTTTCTGGATTGAGGAGGGAGCTGAGAGGAAGTGACCTGGTATTTAACCAGCCCCCAGAGATGTCAAGAAAAGCAGTGAGTACTCCATCCCCTTCCAGCAGGCAGGCCTCTCCAGATTCTACCACTTGTTTTAAGTTAGGTGGCCAACTCAAATGAGTGCTTCATTTGTTTCATTCAGTCCACAACTTTTATGAAACTTGACTCTGGAGCAAACACCAGGACAGGCAGTGAGGTACAGAGGAACTGAAGGAGTTCACAGGAGTGGCTGGGAAACTAAAAGGGAAGCTTTACCACCCAGGTAGGAAGGACGCTGGCACTGAGTATCAGGAGCAGAGTCAGAGGGAGACCACTGGAGAAGGCTTCCCTGAGCTAATTGAGAGCAGGCTTGGCATAGTTCCCTCAGAAGGATACCCAGCTTTACACCTGGGGGCACAGGTTGCTAATGCCCGGAGAGGGATCGCAGTGATCATCCACTCCACTCTCCTAGGTCTGGAACCCAGCAGAGGCCAAGTGCAGAAGTGTCAGCTGGGCACATGTGGCATCTGCCCCCTTCATTACATGGACCAAACCAGAGCGCAGCCTGGGCCCACAAGTGAGAAGATAGAGCATTTTGGAGAGGCCTGGGGGTCCCATCAGCCAGTGGGGCAGTAATAACCTCATTGTGGCCCAGGTAGCAGCAGCCACCACTGCCAACAGCACAGCAGCTGACTGCAGGCTGTCAGCAGTTTGAGCAGCCATAATTGCCTATGCAGCTGAAGCTCCTGCCTCACACCTCACATCTCATTAGCCCCCTGCCAGGCTTCCACCCTGGCAGATGAGGACGGACTGCTGTGAGCTCTGCCCAGCTCCACCTCCTGGTCCACAGGCCAGTGGCTCCCACCATCCCCTAACCACCTGGACTGACACTTTGTCCTCTCAGTTTTGGTCTGCCAGCTCTTCAACCAAAGAGCTAAAGGTGGGAAAAGGAGAAATCAGCTTCATCCCTAGCTCCCTTGGGTCCAGACATTCTGACATCCCTGCTAGACAGGAAGAAACCCTCTCCACCCTGCCCTTTAGCCACAGAGCAGAGTGGCAAGAGCTCCTGTCCTCTTGGGTAACTGGGCTCAATCAGCCTGTGTTTGGACTGTGCAGAGTGCTGCACACCTCCATGGAGAACAAGACTGCTCCTTCACATTTTTGCCACCTACCCCGGGGAACGGCGATTATACAATGCCTAAAGGAAAGCAGTAGCGCAACAGTGCAAGAGGCGGCTTGATACTGAATGAGTAGCACACATGACAGTTGGAGTGAATTCAGAAGAAATAGGAAACTCGTTTTGACAAATACTCACCCGGCCTACAGTGCCACATTGACGAGAGCTGTGGACTGACCAAGAAGGTGTGCTCCTGACTTTGAGAGATCTCAGTCCAGCAGGGAGGTGAAGACCAAGGCCTGTGGCATTCCCCACAGAGCACAATGGGAGAAGGGACACCATTTGGGGGCTTACTGAGCAGGACAGAAAGCTGACAGAGAATGACAGGAGCAGCAGTGCCAGTGGGACAGAGTGGGAAGGTCTGTAAGAGGAGGGCATCCAGTTTACAGCAGCGGTCCAAGGAGTCAGGTTGGGCTGGGCAGGGCACCATTCCCATCTGCAGCCACTCCTCTCATGTGCTGTTCTTATGCAGTGTGAGCAGCAGCCTCCACCCTGGGGCTTCTCAGCACTGCAGCAGCCTCTGCCATTCCTCTTCTTCGCTTCCTCCCACATGCCAGGCTCAGTGACTTTCCTTCTCTTCCTACTCCATAGACCAGTCCATCATGCAAGAAGCTTTCATTGAGCTGCACAAAGGCGCTTTCTTTTAAAGTTTGTGATCAATCTTTTTGTCTGAAGACTGCATTCAGAAAGAGCCGAGAAGAGAGAAACTCAGGAGGAACTAACTAATTACTTGTTTTTTAACCCTGCATTATGAAGAAATGAATACTGATTTCCAACTGCCCCACCCCTACCATTGATGCCATTTCCCAGAGCAGGCTAAATGTTTTACTTAATGAGCTAAGCAATAGTTTGAGCATCTGACAGGGCATAGATTTCTTAGGTCCTTGTCAGAGTTCTCACAGCTTCCCCCTGCCAAGTGCAGAGCCTAGTGTTCAGCACATGTGCTGGGTAGATGGCACTGCTGTCTTTGATCACTCAAGGTCACCCCTAGAAGTGTGAGGATGGATGCACAAAGCTGAATCTGGTGCAGTTTTGTGAGAGAGAAGGTGATGGCTGAGACTCAGTAGAATGAGAGTTCCACTATCTGTTAAGTGCCTCCACTTGCCTGGCCAAGTTCTGCTAAGCTGCTGGCAGTGGTCTGTCTTGCTTACATCTTTCCCTTCACTGTGGCTTGCTTGCCTTTCTAAATCTGGTATTTGGCTAGCTTTCATATCCCACTATGGTAACTTTTCCCAAAATATAGTGAATAAAAATCTAGACCCTTGGGATATTTAGTAATAATAAATAATAAAAGTTGGAAGGGTTCTAGATCCATAGTCACAAAAGTTCAGAAAATGTGACCTATTCATTCTTCCTTGAGGATTCACACTAACCTATTCAAGGTTCTGAGAAGTCCTACACCAAGAAAATTTGGTTTAGCTTTATTTATTGTAGCTGCCAAATGAATTTCAGCACAGAAGGCTATGTTTTATGCCATATCACCTAGCATCTCATGAAACTTGGGTTTTGTAGAATGCACTTGGGACAAATGTCACTGTCTTAAAGGGCCATCATTTATAGTTTAGGTATACCATCTTACCAGGGGACTCGAAGATGTAAAGCCTTCGGGAACCAAAGGAGTAATTACTTTATAACAAACAAAAGGCAGGCAGATGGCAGCCCCGCTGGTACTTCTGAAATCACATCACATGGGTGATCACATACTCCATGTAGCCAGCCAATCCAGAGAGCTCGGGCAGCCACCAGACTTCTCTTTAAACACTGAAAGCACACTGCATTTGCAGAAGAAGACAGGAAGTTGAAGCATATCCACTCACACAAATTATTACTTACCTTATACAACTTATTTAGGAAAACAAAAAAGTCCATACACACACAAAGAAGACAATCAAACAGAGAAGGCGGAGAAAGCCACTTTTCTCCTAATCCAAATTTGTTCTCAGCTATTTGGCCAAAACAAGCATTATGTATGAACACAAGGAGGTAATAAACAGTTACTAAATAAACAGTGCAATCAGTTAATTCCCAAGTCATGTCTGAAAACAAAAATAGGAGAGACAGACCCAGGCACCAGTGGCTCATACCTGTAATCCTAGCTACTTGAGAAGCTGAGATAGGAGGATCATAGTTTGAGGGAAAAAAAAAAAAACATTGAGACCGCTGACATCCATCTCAAATGGGAAAAAAGCTGGGCATGTGGCACACGCCTGTCATTCCAGCTATGGCAGGAAGCATAAAACAGGAGGACCACAGGTGGTCCAGGCCAGCCCAGGCAAAAAGTAAGGACCTTTGTGTCCAAAATAACCACAGCAAAAAGAGCTGGCCTTTTTTTGCTGTGCCTGCCTAGCAAGTGCAAAACCCTGAGTTCAAACGCCAGTAACCACCAAACAAAACAAAACAGAAGAGGTCACATTGCAGCAAGGGACTGTTTCATTCATTCTTTCATTTAACAAGTATTAATTTGTAAAAAAAAAAAAATTAGGTGAATCAATCCCTAAAATGTTAGCAAGTTTGTAGGAGGGCTAACACTTAGACTCTGAAAGTATAATCATAGAATCACTGGGCTCTGAAGGGAAAACCCCTTACAGGCCATACAATGCAAAGCCCTGTAAAACTGGCACATGAGGAAACAGATGCTCAAGGAGACTGAGGGACACAGTTACAGTTACAAATTTTTTCAGTAATGAAGCTGCAGTAATGGCTCTTCTTCTTGGTATCCACCAAGCCTCACCTTCATCCTCCCCACAAGGTGTGAACAGATGCTCAAGGGATTAGTAATGAAAGTAGTACTGTGGAAGCTAAGAGGAGAGGCCCCCGAAAAGTGAAGCCTTTAGGCTGGATCTCTAAACCTGTATTAGAGTTGGATGGGTTGTGGACAGCTTTGAGCATGGAAGGACATTACAGAGGATGGAATAGAAAACAAAGGTTTAGAAATGAAAAGGTACAAGGTGGGTTTAGATTACAGGAAAGCAGTCCAATTCTTGGTCAGATACTTGGTAGAGGGAAAGAATTTTGTAATGGAATTTATCCTGAAAAGTAGGTAGAGCCAAGGTCAGATGAGGATGGACACACCTATATTCCCAGCTACTCAGGAGCCAAAGATAGGAGGATAGAGGTTAGAGGCAAACCCAGGCAAAAACACAACTCTTCACCTGAAAAACAAACTAAAAGCAAAAGAGCTGCAGATAGGACTAAGAGGTAGAATACCCTCTTAACAAGCACAAGGCCCTGAGATCAATCCCAAAAAAGTAGGCACAACCAAGATGCTGGACAGTCGTCAGCAAGGACCACCACAGATGAGCAGGAGGTGGTCCTGCTATTCAAATGTACAGGTCGTTATATTATCCAGCCCAAAGCAAGTCATGCTGAAGGAGGAGGGCAGCACAGTAGGGAGCAGGGGGTGAGATGTTAGAGATTTAGAAAATTTATCAGGAGGAAATTGCTAGAGTGCCCAGAAGGAAGCCTATCTAGACAGTGAACCATCCTAAGTAGGCTCCTATTGATCCTAACTATAGTGAATGAAGGTGGCAGAGCTTCCTTTCCCTCAGAACTTTTAGTGGCAGGTAAAGGGCCATCAGTTCTCCTCTCCATAGTGTTTCTGGTCTTGTGGCCAATGAAAACCAAAATTGAGGGGGAAGAATTATAAACTCTCAACACTCCCCTAGCTCTTGGAGTCTGGAGTGAGAATTAGCTCCCATAATCCTAGAATTAACAGAGAACGAAAGGAGCACTGAGCACTGACCTTGCTGGCCAAGGAGGCACCATAGAGATTATTTCAGACTCCTTCTCTTTAATTCATACTCTTCCTCTCTAAATCAAGCAGGTGTCCAAACATATAGTTCAACTTCTAGGAAATGCTTCACTCTGGAAAGACCCTGCTGCTCAAGTCCTGTCTGGTCAATATTTGTGTTTTATAAAACATTTCTTGGCATCTTTGGCAATATTATTTTGCCTAGAGGTAAGAGGTATTTAAAACGGATGTTTCAAATTCTCTTTCATGCTGATCATTTGGGTCATCTCATATTTAAATATAAACAGTCAAATATTCTGATGCTTCCAAGTAGTCAGGCATTTATCATTGTAAAGTCAAGATGTTAATTTATTTTTACATTGCAAATGATACAGGCAGTTGGTATTATCGTAACACAGATTCAGATTTGGGACACAGTTCAATTCTTTAACTAAAAGAAACTCTGATCTCGTGCTCCCCACACACACACTTTCCAAGTTCATGCTTGTGATTCCTGCATTCCTGCACGATGCTATTCCAGCACACACTCTCTCTCCCAAAGGGTTTTCGTGTGAATGGCAGCGAGGCTGTGAAAACACCCCCTTCCTTGTGCACACTGGGTTCACAGCTGCAGCTGAGAGGGGAAGGAGAGCTGAAGGACCCAGCCTTATGTTCAAAGGACAACATCAATCAGAATAAATGAAAGGAAGGGGAAACAAAGAAGAAAAGAGGTAAAGACAGAGACAAGGTGAACAAAAGAAGGATTCAAGCTCAACTCACTGTGTGCGGATCAGTGCTCTGCAGAACCTGGAAGAATCACATGGAGGCCCTGGCTGTTTGAGTGTATAAAGAAATCATGTGTGTATCTCACAGTAGTAATTAAAACCTCTCAGTCACATGCTATAGAGAGATTAGTTGTCACATTGTGTTAAAGGAATCCTTGCCTTATTCCCTAGAAGGGGATGGACTGCCTGCCGTCCTGTCATCTGCTCTTGTGCTAGAGCAACCCTCAGCCAGAATGCCTCACTGACAGGTTCTGCACACAGAAGCCCTGTGCAACTGGAGAGCGTTCTGTCTGCTAAAAGAGAAGAAAAAGAGACCGTATCATCACGCCCAGCTATGTCAACCCTGGGCGCCAACAACAACCCCAGTTTGCTTCAGCTCAAGACCCTAAATGCCACGGAGGAATTCTCAGTTTTCAAGTTTGCTTTTTCAGAAAGGCAAGTTGGAGTTCAACCGGCATCCGGGAAGGGAAGGCCACGGAGCAATAAGAGAGTGGTGTAGCGGAAAGAAAACTGGCCTGAAATTCAGGGGATGGAGTTTCTTGTCCTCAGATCTACCAGGCATCAGGAAACTTTAAATGAGTCCTTTGACTTCATCATCTATAAACTGAGGGGATCTTTTGATTCTGAGTCAGATGTAATTCTATTATTCTAACCAAGTAGAATAGATCATGCAGTCTCAGCTGAATGAAAAACAGTGAGGTCTTTGGACAATTTTTCATTACCATAATATCCCATTAATTCAAACATTTTATCAACCTTCTAAAAGAAAATCCAGCCAAATCAGCTTTTCTTTTAAAACCAAACTATCTGTTCTTTTGATTGATTTGATGAACCAAACCATTTGTACATACCAGAAAGGATTGACACAGACTATCTGAGTCCACAGATACCTGTTCTCCATCTGGGATGATTATAATCAAATTCATCCTTGTATTGTATTTATGTATTGCCTTTGCCTGAAGGTACTTGAAGATGAGAAACTTATCTTTGACATCATCAATAAAGTGTCAAGATAACTCATAGAATTGCGAGTAGAATTGTAGTATCACATAAATACAAGGGAATATATTTATAAATCACTTATCTGATAGGGGACTATATCTAGAATATAAAAAGAGCATCTGAAACTCAATAATAAAAGGATAAATAACCCAATTTTAAGGTATAAAAAGGACCTAAACAGACATTTCCCCAAAGAAGATGTACACATGATCAATAAGGATATGAAAACATGGTCCATATTACTATTAGGAAAATGCAAATCAAAATTGCAAGGAGACAGCATCTCACAATCACTAGAACAGGTAGAACAAAAAATGACAGATAACACATGTTGCAAGCTTGTGGAGAAAGTAAACCCTCATAGGTGGCTGGTAGGATTATAAAATTGGTACAACTACTTCAGAAAGCAGTCTGACAGTTCCTCAAAAGGTTAAAGAGTTGCCAAAGAACCCAGCAATTCTACTCATAGGTGTATATCTAAGAGAAATGAAAACATATATGCACACAAAAACTTGTACATGAATGCTTATACCACCATTATTCATAATAGCCCATGGCAGAGCATCTCAAACTGACGAATAGATAAATAAATATGTCCAAGAAGAAATATTATTTAGTTATAAGAAGGAATAAAGTACTAATAAGTGCAACAATCAAGATGAGCCTAGAAGATTCCAGGTGTATGAAATAACCAGAATAGGCAAAGCTATGGAGACAGAAAATAAATTAATATTTTCTAAGAGGTAAGAGAAAAGGGGAATGAGATGTAACTGTTAGTGAAATGAGTTTTGGGGGGCTGATGAAAATTTCTAAAGTTGATCATAACAATGGTTGTTTGGTTCTGTGAATACATTAAAAGCAATAGAACTTTATACTTTAGATAGACAAATCATATGCTATGTTAATTATATCTCAATAAAACTGCTATTTTGAAAAGAAGGAAGGAATGAAAGGAGGAAGACAGGAAGGAAGGGGCTTCATCTGCCCATTTCTCAGACCTGACCCACTTCCTGTTCTCCAAAAAAAATCATGAGTTGCTGCAAATTGATTTGATGACTATTATAACCATGATTAAGATGACTTTTCCTTTAAATTCAAAACTTTTTTTCAGGAAGCAATATAATGACACAATTACAGGAAACATTAAGTGAAATTGCCAAAGTGCTAGGTCCACATGACACCAAAGTCCCCATCATGTGACCCAACATGAATGAGAGATGGGTGGTCCTACAGTGATACAGGATTGCTTAGGGCATGGCCTTCATGGTGGGATGGTTGACTCGGGGATCACTTAATAATCAGGACCAATGGCTTTATTTGCTTTCATTGTCCCACTGCTCACTCATCACCCATAACATGATGAGTTCCCCACAGTCCAAGTTTTATTCTCAAAACTTAGATGTTTCAAAATAGATCTCATCAAATGATACAAAGTTGGTAAGACTCATTAGCAAAAAAGTACTGTGAGAGACTAGTTGACACCAAACCTCTGTTCTCTTCTTCTTCCCCCCAAAACAAGTTTTAGCTGGTGACATAGCAGCTCAGTGTGGCCATATGATTAAGTTCTGGCCAATGGGATGTGAGTAGAAGCATGTCACTTTTGGGTGCTCTTAAAAGGATTGGACATATGCTCCCCTGGCCCTTATTTAAATTCTTCCAGCTAGATGCTAGAGTTAAGGTGGAGAAAACACCTTTGCCCCACAAAGGAATAACACCTTTTAAGATGTTAACAGTCAGTCTCATTGGCTCTGAGAAATCTATCCAGCATTGGACTTACATGGGGATAAAAAAAGAATTTTTATCTCATTTATCGCATTTTGAGATCTCTGTTATAACAATTTACACTATATGCTAACGAATGTAGGCTGTCACATAGGCACAAGACTGATAAATAAACCAAATGCCAATTTGACATTCTGAAGTCCACAATTCACCAAAAGAAATGTTTAATTCTTTCTGTAGAGCATCCTCTTCCTGTTCCATATCCAGAAGCAGGGGAAACTGAAATAGAAGTTCTTTTATCAAATATTTTTGAACTGGTAGTTGGTTGTTAATCTAGATAAGTTGGTTGAAATGGAGAATCACTTTTAAAATTACAAAAGCATATATTAAACCATTTTATTTTAACATATATGGAATACTTCCCAGAAATCTCTTGAAAGGAAAAGGGTGAGCTCTTCAACCTGCTGGTGAATGCTTGGAACTCTAAGGACCATACTGGACTGTGAGAATGGCAGCCACTTTCTAGGGACAGTGGGGCAGAAACCTGGAGTGGGCCTGGACTTCAGCAACTTCACGGAACTGTCAGGTGAGCCTGGTTCCTTTATTCTCTGTGGACATCAGTTTGTAAGTTGTATGGAGGGAATGGAGATGGTTGGTCAATTCAGGGCATTGATTAAGGGGTAATCCATTAACAGTGTTTGCAGAGCAATCAGATTGTGGAATGAACAGAGGTTATAACAAAGCAAATTAGATAGCTTTGCAAGGTGTTTCTTCTCACAGAAAGGCTTAATAAATATCTCTGTCCACAACAAAATACATTTCTCTTGTGACCATAATTTATGCAACCACAGAACAGATCATTTCATATTCTCTCAGATGTAACTAGAAACTGCTGACAATTTTTAAGAATTCCAATTCTGATTTTTTTAAAGCCACTATAAGCCCAATGTATAATGTAAAGCAAGTTACCATAAAATTGAATGATTTGAAGTTTAATTGGTCTGTTTAGCCGCAAATAATTCTCTTATGTGCTGGCTACAATTACTTCCTTGATTTCATTGTCCAAGTCCCACAATCAGCTGAACTAAAATTACTTCAAGAGCATGTGCCATAGACTGTGCTTGGTCGTGGCTGATGCCAAGGTGGAGTTTGCATAGCTTCTTAAGATCCAAGTTGGAAGGAATCTGAAGTTTATTTACCAGAGCCCTACATCCCTTCCTAAGGAAAAACTCACCTAAGCTATCCTGAGACATAGTATAGAGTAATTTTTTAAAGAACATACAGGGAAGGCGGAAAAATGTACTAGAAAAATATATTTATTTTGGGAAGGCTCTGAGTCTTAGGGCTGTTTTGCTATGGAGATTATAAATTTCTCATTTGTTATAGGCAACTAGTATCATTACAATTATGCTCTTATTCCATTGTCAACTCACTCTATTAGAAAATAATTGGGTAAATACCTCTAGGAATTTTAAAATCTTTTATGCAACAAACTCTGATGAAAGAATGAGAAGATGAACAAATGAACTGCATTTTGTCAAACATTTCATACACATCTGCAAGCTAAAGTTTGTCAGAGACAACTGCCTAGTTTACTGAGTGAAAGGATGGAAAAAATAAAGAACGAGGCCATAGATGGACATCCTTAGTAGGAATATTCCTTAAGGTCTGGAAAATTTAGCACTGATTCTTTGGTTATCTATTTCGTTCCTCTCTTCCATGCCCTCAGGTCTTCAGGTACATCTGTGCTATGAAAAGCTGTGCCATTAGGCCAGCTGTAACACTGCATGCAGAACCTGAAGCAATGACATCCACCAGCTGAATCCACGTAGCTTGGGGTTGGGTCCTAAGAACGCAGTCATGATCTGCCCAGCTCTCTATGGAACTTCTGACCTGCTTAATTTTACCCAGGCTTATAAGCTAGAAGGTGAGAACAGCTCATATATGTAACCAAAAGAAAAGTTTCACAGAACAACACTTACCATTACTGCAGGAAATGCAGTCAAACGGTTTCTGCTCTATTTCCTTCTATAAAATGCTAATTGCAAGTTGATAAACTGTTTTCACATCCCACTAATGTATTAGAATTCTTAGTTTGAAAAATGTCGCATCTACTTTCCCTCTATGCTCACTCATTATATAAAAGCTGTACTAAAGAAGGGACCTGGTCTCAGGGCTCCCTGTCATTTTGAGAAGCAAGACAAATTGTTACCTTCGCAAGGAATATTTGGATTCTTATCCCTAGAGCTAAACGACGTCTCAGATTTCTTTTTCCTTTTGATAGGTGAGTTAGTAGATCAGCTCAGAAAAGTTAATTTCTCAGCATAGCTAGCTTGAAAATTGGGGCCCGCAGCCCAAGCCTCAGGATAGGGGTTGTTTCCAGTTATTACTCTGCCATTTCCTCATTATCAATTTCAAGATTAATGAGATGTGAAGAAAGTTTAGGGAAGGCAGGATATTGTTACCTACAACACCCTCGAATTGTGTTTATTTACTTATTTGTTCATTTATTTATCTATTTTGATGATCAAATAAAGTACTACATTCAATAATTTAATTATTCCCACATACAGTTCTACAGATTTTTAACATGGTAAAACATAACATAAAATTTACCATATTAACCATTTTCATGTACAGTTTATGGCATTAAGTACATTGGTATGGTTGTGTACCCGTGCCTACCAGTCAGCCCCAGAACCCTTCGTCTTGCACCCATTGAACAGTAACTCCTCCACCAACCCTCCCCATACCACTCTCTGGAAATCACCACTCTACTTTCCATCCCCACCCCAAATTGCTTTCTTAGGTATCTTTTTACACCTAGGCTACCCAGCAAGCAGACGTGGAATGGGTGGGAGTGACAGGTGACTAGCTCCATTTGGCTGCTCACAGCGTTCGGATTTCAAATATTCCTCCTTAGCTCAGCAGGTGGCGCTGTCAGACATCGATTGTCTCTGCAGCAGCTCCTGGAATTAAGGGAACTGGTAACCCAAGCAAACCAGTGCTACTTGGAAGGCAGGAAAGGGCAGGAGAAGGCAAGCGTGCACTCTGACACTGAGGCCACATCTCTGCAGACTGGCAGAGGCAGACACTGTGACTGACAGCAATAAAGACTGAGCAGCTGGTGCCCCATTAATAACCACAGGCTCCAGGGGATTTATGCACCCCCAACCCCCACAGATGAGGACAAATGGCGCAGACTGTTGTCAGGGTGTGCTGGGAAAACCCTCGGTCACCCTGGAGGCAGGACTTCATGCCCCTCACCTTTTCAACTTGCTTTTCTAGGTGCCTGTGACATTTATTTCCTGACCTCGGGGTGACATCTCATAAAGGCAAAATTATCCCAACTCAGTACCTTTGAAGCTAGCAGGCTTAATCCATGTAAATCATTACTGTAAATGACAGTAGCCATCATGGACAGAGCTTTAGGGGGACTTAGAGTCCTCATCTTGTCACTTCTGATCTGCCCCAAACAAAATAATGTCTTCTGTATTACATACTTAAACCTTTTTGTTAATAGTAGACACACTCATCTTATAACAACAACATAAGCAATTTCCAAAAGTCATTCTATGAACAGAGAGAGGCAGCAGCAATGCTGTGGACAGCCAGCAGTACTGGTGGTATTTTAGAAGGGCACGTGCAAGCACTAAGGCATAGCCAGGTGGATGCCTACCCTGGAACCCATGCAGACTCTCCAAGGAGAAAATGACAGGCACTGCCCTGCTTGCACTCCATCCTAAGAAGAAATTCTGAAAGTTTTAAGTTGGTAGAAGCAACAATCCACACTGTAGGACATTGTAGGTACAAATTGCCAAAGAATGTACAGATAAGGCTCACTGATATATCCTAGAGAGACTTGGATTTGAAGTTGGAAGTTTTAATTCAAATTTAGGCTCCTCCTTTCATCTCACTAGCTGTGAAATTTGACTAAGACCTAAACTGAGTCTTTTGCTTTGTTTTGGCAAAATAGATATAATACCACCTGGTCCCTGCCTTCTTTGAGGATTTTAAGGATGAAATTAAATAAAAGCACCCTAATTATGAAGAGCAACAGGTAAGTGCATGCTGCATTTGCAGAGTGGTCCATGTGTATAGTCACAGGTGGGCAAGAACTCAGAAAGGTGGAGCATTGTTATTGACTCCATCTTCAGCAGTGCTGGGCACCAGTGGCTCACATCTGTAATCCTCTCTACTCAAGAGGCTGAGATTAGGAGGATCTTGGTTCCAGGCCAACCCAGGTGAAAAGCTCATTAAGATCCTCGTCTCATCAGAAAAGGTGGGATGTGATGTGTGTCTGGTTCTCAGCTACTGCAGGAGACATAAATACGTGGATCGAATCCAGGCCAGCCAAGACAAAAAACAAGATCCTATCTCCAAAATAACCAGAGCAAAAATGGCTGGAGGTATGGCTCAAGTGGTAGAGCACCTACTTGGCAAGCACAAAGCCTTGAGTTCAAACCACAGTACCGCCAGGGGAAAAAAAATTTCTTCAGCTGTGCTTAGGGGAAACTTTGCCTGCCCTGCTCTTCTGGAGGTATTCACCACAGTTCTGCAAAATGAGTGCAAGTTACAGAAAATGCAGAGCCATTTCTGCATTTCAGATATATTCAGCTGAAAAGGACACATCGGGAGCCACTTTACAGTGTGTGAGCGGGCAGGTGGTGGCACCTATATGCAGAGTTATGCAGAATGTTTTCTCTGATATGGAACAAGTGCACATCCCCAGAGTACAGTGAAGACTTGGAATCACATCTGGTGAACTATTAGGAAAGGTGTCACATTCTTGCTCATGATGCCCTTTCAAGCTGTGGATGGAGTCCCCTCTCTACCCCATGGACCTCAGTGTCCACCCATTCCAGCACTTATTGGCAGTGCTGATGTTGATACAGGGGCATGTTCAGTAGGTAGCCAAGAAATACTTTTTAAAGAGAAAACAGTCACTCAGGCGCTCTCATTCCAACCTGAAAGTTGAAGGGAATGTAAGTACAAAGGACCTGGGAGCCCACACTCACCTCACACATGTACCACACATGTACCTGAACCCTTCATGATGCATCTGTCTGGGAATCTGCCTAAATAAAAAGATCCTAATCACACACCTTTTCCTAATACTATCTCCCACAGTGGTTGCCTACATCTGTCTCCCCCACTAGAGGCAGGGTACCAAGAGAGTCAGGACCATTGGGAAATGGCTAGCAAACTGCTTAGCTTAATAAATATTAGTAAAATGAATAAATAATGAGCATGGCCACTCTTATCTGAAAGAGAAACTGTTAAATAATTAAAAACTTAGGAGTTTTATTTTTATAAGGAAGTTGACCAAATTACAGAGGTGGCTTGAACAATTTCTTTAAGGGTTGCCTTTAAAAACAGGAGAGATATTGCAGAGGGCCTTGGTGCTGTTGCATTAAAATGAAGTCATATGGCTCAGGCATGGTGATGTACGCCTGTAATCCCAGCTACTCAGGTGGCAGAGATCAGGAGGATGGCAGTTCCAGGCCAACCCAGGCAAAAACATGAGACCCTGTCCCAAAAATAACTCAAGTGAATAGAGCTGGGGTGTGGCTTGAGTGGTAGAGTGCCTGCCTAGCAAGCATGAGGCCCTGAGTTCAAACTCTTGTACCGCCAAAAAAGAAAAAGAAAAAAAGGAAGTCGTGTGGACTAAGTCCATGGAACATTTGTGTCACAATAAGGGGTCTTTAGAAAACAGATTCCTTGGCCAAATTCCTAGAGGTTTCTGATTTAGTAGATTTAGGGTGTGGCCCTTGGATAGGCAGTTATTAAAAGTCCCATAGGTAATTCTGTTGTCTTTTCTTTTTTCTTTTTAACTTGTGGTAATGGGGTTTGAACTCAGGGCTTCATGCTTGGAAGGCAGGCAATCTACTGCAAGCCTCCAGGCCTCCATTAGGTAATTCTAGTGTCTCTCCAAATTTAGGAACTGCCAGTCTAGAAGACCATGTCACTGTCCAGGGTGAGTTCAGGCTGCATCTGATTTTAAAATAAGTCCTTCTCTATCTGGATCCAAGTCAGAAAAGCTTGCCATGCTAAGCTCAAGATGAAATGAAATACTGAGCCATTGGCCAATTTCTCCAGCTTTAAATATCTGAGATTATAAGGTGGGTTTCAGCCACTGAAGGTATCATGAGTTCACTCTTTCTCTGAAGCTCTCAGATGAAAGACTTGGGTAGGGCCCAGAGCAGGTGCTGGGGAGAAAGAAAGGAGGGCAAGGATTAGAATGTAAGGTAAAAATACCCATGAGAAATAAAGACATGGAGGACGCTAAGAGAGCTAGGTAGCAGAATTGCCTTACAGTTATTTATAGGGAACCAGCAGAGAACTTACCTGGCACTTAAGTAGCTTGTTTTTCCCACTGCATGCATTTTGGGGAAAGGATTATTCAAAATATGACAAAGAAAGAAACTCTGGGATGATGAGAAGACTCTGCTGGCCAGCAAACCAGGTGTTCTGTTCTTTTTAGTTGCCATTGAGTTATGGTTAGCAGCAGAGTCATCCAGGCACATTGGTCCCACATTCATAGTGCACAGTCATAAAATCCTGTCAAATGTAACCACTGACCCATTCGTCAGAGATCATTGAGCAAATGCACTGCAAAGCTCTCAGCCAGGAGGCTGGGATTCGGATAGGAATTTAGAATGATCCTTCTGTAACTTACACTCCCCAGCATCAAAAACTTCAGCACTTTAAATATTACAAGTTCCTTACATTTTCTCTTTTCTCCCTTCCTATGCCCTCATTTATCCCCTCTCCCTTTCTTTTATCTCTATGGCCACATCTCTGCTCCAGCTGCACTATCTCACCCTTCTTTAAACACATGAGCAATAGCACTGCCTCAGGATCTTTGCACAGCCTCTTCTCTCTGCCTTAAATGCTCTTCTGCAGATATCAGCATGAATAACACCCACATCTTCAAGTTTTTGCTCAAATATCACTTTCCCAATGAGACCGACCCTAACTCTCTATTTCAAACTTTATCCTGCAGTACCCCCCCACACAAACTCCTTGTACCCCTCACTCTGCTGTGTGTTCTCTCTAGCCCTCAGATTCTTCTAGTCTATGATGTAATTTACACATTTCCTCTCCCTGGTGGAATAAAAGCACCATGATGTCAGTGACTTTCTCCCTGCACTGTTCACTGGGATATCTCAACTCCTAGGGTAGGACCAGCACATACCATGGACTCTGAACATCCAGAGAAAGAGTGAATAAACCTATTAAGAGTTCATGGGGTTTTATTTTTGTAGGTTTTTTGGTAATATTGGGATTTGAACTCCAGACTTCACACTTGCTAAATAGGTACTCTGTCACTCAAACAATGTCCCCATCCCCTTTTTGCTTTAGTTATTTTTCAGATAGTATCTCATGCTTTTTTCCTGGGGCCAAAAGATTGTGTGGACTGCAATCTTCTCACTGCCCTAGCTGGAACTACAGGTGATAATCTCCATGCATGGCTTGTTTGTTGACATGGAGTCTCAATAACTTTTTGCCCATACTGGCCTCAAACCAAGATGCTCCAAATCTCCACCTTCTGAGTAGCTGGGATTACAGATATGTACCACGACATCTGGCTCAAGAGCTTTCTTTACCATAGATATTTTACTTACCCTCATACAACTGTTGAGGTTGGTGATATTGTTGTCTCTGACTTACAAATAAGAGAACTGAGTCATGGAGAAGCTGAGTGCTCAGCTCTGAGCAATTTTATGGCAGGGCTGTGCACTCTGCATGTGCACACATGTCTCCTCCCCCACTCTGCTGAAGTGGGGGAGGAGACATGTGGAACAGCATGCTACAAAGGCCAGAGAGAGAAAACTGGAGAGCAGGTGTGACAAAATACTAGCTCTCAGGGGCTGTAGCTCTTCCCATGGGCTATTAGTTCCTAGGGATGGTATAGCAAATGCCCACAGACAGGGTGGTTTAAACCCAAAATGTATTTATTCAGAAGCCTTGTGCTCAGAAGTCTGAAAAAAAGGTGACAGCAGAGCGAGTCTCCCTCTCAAGCCTCTACAGAGCCCTCTCTCAACCTCACTTTTCTCTGGCTCACAACAATCCTTGGTGTACCACTCCAAACTGCTGCATCTTGCCAGGGCCTTTTTCACTCTGTCTCCGTGTGCTCTGCCTTGTATTATAAAGACACGCCTTACTAGGTTTAAGGACCACCCTCACCAAGCACGGCCTCATCTGAACCAGTTACATATGCCAAGACTCTGTTTTCCAATAAAGTTGCATTCTGAGATTCCAGGTGAGTATCAGTTTTGAAGCGACATTGTTCAACAAAGTATAACATTTGTGACAGAATCTTTATCCCAACGATGGAGTAACCTTGTAAAGACATCTGGTCAATTTCCCATCAGGTACTTGAATTCCTTTTACAGCATTGCTATCTCAAATTGGTCCGTTCACTGTTTGATAAATTCCAGGACCAGGAGTCAAAGCAGCCTACCCCATTACTGGACAGCTCTCTTAGCAACCCATTATTATTCAATGTTTGGTGGGCAGAATAATGTCCTCCCAAAGATGTGCAGGACCTAATCCCTGGACTATATCATCTTGCATGGCAAAAGGGACTTTGCAGATGTGGTGCAATGTTTAGTGACCTTGACATAGATCCTAGATGAGAGCTTTGTGTACAAGAGAAATGTGACTATACAGAATAGCCAGAAAGATGCAATGTTACTGCTTTGGCCAAAGGAAGCAATGAACCAAAATTTGTAGGTAACGTTGAGATGCTGGATAAATCTAGGAAATGACATTCTAGAGCCACTAGAATAAGCACAGCCTTGTTGGCACCTTGATTTTAGTCCAATGAGACTTGTGTCAGAATTCTGAACTATAGAACTGTAAGATAATAAATTTGTGTTGGTTAAGCCATTATATTTAGGGACATTTGTTATAGCAGCAGTAGGAAACTAATACACAGTAGAAACCAGCATCCCTGTAACTTTCCCCCATTGGCTATAGGTTGATCTCTGGAGTAAACAGACCACCTCTCCATCCTTCTTCCCTATGGCAGATGCTCGGCTGTTTGGAGATTTCAAATCCACCCTAAGTCTTTACTTTACTAGCTAAATATTGTCAATTTTTTGCATGATAGTTTTCAGATCTTTCAACTTTGTAAGTATATTTTTCTCCTTGCCCTTGCCTCCTAAAACATAGGCATCTTGAACAAACTCCAGAGTGGAATCCAGGAGAAACAGCTTCTAAAAACACTCTAGATTCCTTACACCTCTCTAGAGCACAGCTCTTGCCACCAAGCCCAACCCTGTGCTGTGGCATACACAGAGTCCCCCTCGCTTCTGTAGAAGACTCATTGTGTGACACTGGAAAGGAGGCTTTGCAAGCAAACTGACCTGAGTCTGAACTCTGACATTTCCACTTCCTGGCTCCATGATCTTGAGAAAATTAATTAAGAGTTCTGTGTCTTGAACTCCCAATTCATCTGCAGGAAGAAAAAAAGGTCTATAAGTTGTGAAGAAAGAATGTTTGAAAATACTTATAGAAGGTAGGGATTAAAACACGTTCATTGCCTTTTTTATTAGATCTGAACTTTGTATTTTAATTTATGCAAAGTTTGAGCTAACTCTTTGGAAAATATTATATCCTAGGCTCTTATCAAGTTTACAATCACCTAAATCCTTACGTTTTTTGTTTGTTTTTAAGCATCTGCACATCAAGCTACCTTTATTCTGTACAAAGCCAGTTGTTAGTTTTATGGTGTTCTCATCTTGGATGAGAATATTCTCACTTTGGATTCTAATTCTCATTCAGCATGTTAGTTAGTGCACCCAGCTTCAAACGATGTGAGTTTGTCAAATGCCACATTAATTATCTTGACATGGCTTGCTCTTAATCCAGTCATGCTGGATTGCAGGACCACTGCCTCCAAGTCCAAGTGCTCACATGCCGGCTTTCCAATGACCATGGATCTCAGGATTCCTCAAAAGTTAGTGGGGTTTTTATTTCCAGTCAGCTCATATGCACGTCCACTCCTATCTGACTGTACCTCTTAGGAGACTTGCCTTCCTGCCCTCATGCCTCTCCAGGCCTTAAATCTCCTCCAGGCAATGCTGGGGTTGGTTTTTATAGATGCATAGTCTACAGATGCAAAATATCTGTACTTTACTCTGTGACCTCCTACCATTTCAGTGTTGAGCTTCTATTGTCACTGGTTGTTTTGTTTCTGTTTTTGTTTTGTCCTTTTCTTGCTCAAAGCCTAACATTAAAAAATCCAATCTTTGTCATCTGACACCTTTTGCTATGAATCCCTAAACTCCCCTCCCCAAGGTCATTGCCTATGTGTCTCTCATGCTTCTTCTATGTCTGAACTGGCAGATTCATTTCCTGGAGATGAGTATATCAGTTTTCCTGAGCATCCTTTTCCTTTTTCCTTGTATACTGAGAACTCCTGTGTAAATGAGTCTTTTCTCTTGATCCTAGTGTGTGGAATTTTCCTAGCTTATATCTGAATTTTTTTCCTAACATTTTTGAAATTAGATTCCTAAAGTATAAGGTATATATCTAATTCTGCCTTACACTCCTGAATACAGAGAACAGTCAAGTGCTGAAAATGTGGAGTTCGCAGACTTCAGTTTATTCCCAGTGCTCCAGACAGGACATTGGACTATCACCTCCACACTCCCCATCACCTAGAGTAGCAATGGGATTTCCTTCCATCCTATTGTGAAAATTGGGGGGGGGTGGTCTCCTTAGTCCCAAGAGAATACAAATCCTAAGCTGCAGTGGGAAGGGTTGAAAGCCCAAAAGCAATGGCTCCTCTCATCCCTCGCAGAATTCTGCTCTCTGATGGCCGGAGAAAAATATTCCAGGTCAAAACACATAGTGCCCTCTTTTGTCTTCTCTGTAATTCCCTTTACTCAGTTGGTACCTGCAGCAGGGAACTGAGAAGTAAGTGGCAAAACTCTGGCTCAGAGCCTCGGCTCTGAAGGCAGAAAGACCTGAGTTTAAGTCACATCCTCTTTGAGGCTTACTGCTGTC
This sequence comes from Castor canadensis, assembly GCF_047511655.1. Classification (NCBI taxonomy): domain Eukaryota; kingdom Metazoa; phylum Chordata; class Mammalia; order Rodentia; family Castoridae; genus Castor; species Castor canadensis. The sequence goes on along the minus strand of NC_133396.1, from coordinate 96,640,292 downwards.
ATCTATAAAATATGGTAATGTGAAAACCTGCCACACAGTAATACTGTGAGAATTGAATGAGAAGTAAATGGGATAATGTCAGCAAGCCACTTATCTCAGTGTCTGGAAACAAAAACCTTCCAATTAAGATTAGTCATTATTACTCACTGAAAATACGTCCTTCCAATGTAAAGACCCAAGACTATGTCTGATAACTCAGCCTGATCAAGCCAACATATGAACCACATAACCCACAATGAAACATTCAGCCAAGAAGGAGATAAGAGAAGGCCTCAAAGTGGGAGATTCTGCTATCTATTTTTAGACTGAGGCTTAAATGAAGTCTATATATGACATGAAGGCTAGGCTCAACTTGACTTTTTCCATGGAATGGAGAGTCAATTCATGAGAAAAACTGAATGCCCCAGTTAATTGACTCCATCATCCCATTACTTCTGAGTAGAGTAGAGTATTGCAGACCTGTGGGGAAAGTCTTCAGTTGAGCTGGTCTGCACAGAGGATAGGGAATGGTGAGAGATAGCTTTTGTTTTCTTAAATCTCAGCACAAGGATGGGTTTAAGAAAAGAAGAATACAATTGAGGAGGGCAGAAAACACAGCTATCCTTTGTCTAGCTGTCAGAGCTGGCACCAGGTTTTGGCAATCTTTTGGGAACCTCTGTGCCTGGGTTGGGTTAACTTGGCCCAGTCCATTTAAGAATATTTGATTTGATTGCAGAGCAAAATGCTTTTGAAAAGCTGGGCTATTATCCCTGAAATAGAAAAATTAAAAAAATTTGAAAAGCACCTTTGAAGTCAGCTATCCAAATGAAACCTGTGACATCAGAGAGATGGCAGATAAATGGGGCTAGAACAAGGCAGCTATTGACATCCAGGTAGGATGCCACACTTTATGCCCTACCAATATAAGTCAAAGATGAAAGATGCTCTGGGCAGCCCGCCTGACCCCTGTGCCTTTTTATCTCCAACTGATTGCACAGTGTTTTGCTCTGAACAATCCCTCACTGTCTACCTGGTGCAGGTGAATCTCAGCAGAACAGGGGCTTGGGTGGCTTGGCCAGGTTATGGGAATGCCATGCATAGCACAGGGGGCCACAGGAGGGCTTGCTTGCATGAAGTGCTATCTTTATTATTCGTCTTTATCCCTTGGATGCTGGGGCCAGGGCAGCTAAGTACAAATCGAGGGCAGCAAAGAAAGAGCAGGGTGTGCATGCTGACAGACAGGCAGCTCTCTCTCCTGTTGAAAGGACATCAGAGACCCAAAGCTAGGCCCCAGTTGCCACCTGCTCCTGAATGTTTGCATACAGTCTACAAGAGCCATGTTATAGTGACAGAGATTTGGACAAACCTGAGTCCTTGCATCTCTTAACTGTGTACTGAAAATTCCACTGCTAAGATGGCCCATCAGTAGCTCTCAAACATTAGTGTGCATCAGAAACACCTGGAGAGCTTGCTAAACCAGATCGCTGGTTTAGCATCAAGTATCTGATTCAGTGAAGTGCTTTTCTAACAATTTCCTGGGTGACACTGATGCTGCTGGTCCAGAGTCCACCCTTTCTTTAGGGTAAAGATCAGCCTCACATTGAACCTCACCATTGTAAATGAGATGAACTTGAGTTCAGTACAGTGCAACAAGAGTCAGGTGCTAGGCTCAGAGATGACTAACAGACAGCAGTCAGATGGTCTGATATAACCTATCTTGAACAAAATGGGTCCAAGTAAAGCCTGATGGGTGTCAAACAAACCCCCAAATTGTCTTCTTCCCTGCAGAACATTTGGAAAATGAGTAGATTTGTAGTTTTGGCAAAACAGTTACGTAAAGATACTTTTCTTGATACCTGTGTATCATCAAGCACTGGTGGAACAGATAGTCTAGAAAGGAACTTTGGCAGAGAAAATGTTTGCTTTGCTTTGCTTTAAAGAATAATCTTTTTAGGATAGAGGCAGACCAACCCTGCATTCCAGGGAATGTGCTGCTGTGTGGGAATGCAGGAAACCAAAAGTAAGGAGATGTTGATGAAGAGGGAAGGGCAATAGAAATGAAGCAGAGTTGTCAGCTGCACAATTAGACAGGGAAACAAAGGAACTCTGACCATTTTTCTGTTGGAGCCAGACATAGGCACCTGTGAAGGGGCAGCAGGTCTTAGGGCCTTCTAGCTTTTCCCTCTGTCACTATTTCATCTTCCCTCACTTGGCCTTAAGTAAGCTGCCCATCCCTGTGCCTCCTCTCAGATATTTAGGGAAGTTGAGGCAAAAGGGGAAAATCTAGTCTCAAACTGCCACTGACGTGGTTACTCACAGCCTTCCTTTTCTGAGCTGCCCTCCACTCGTTCTTTCATTCCTTCATTCAGTCAGCAAACAGCATTGAGCACCTCCTGTGTTTCCCATAACACGCTAGCCTAAAAGGGGGTGGAGTGTGACATGACACACCTTTAGGAAGCCTACAAGAGACAAAAAAAAGGTACTTGTGAGAAGTTATTTATCAGCGACTAGCAATTTCAAAGCAACGTAGGAGATGCTACGAGGTATGAATGATTCAGAACTCTGTGAGTATTTCAGAGTAGGAAAGTAAGGTTGCAAGGATGGAACAGTCTCCACAGAGAAATGGGGTGGAAATGTGCAGCCGAAATGAGCAGGTATCATACTACTGAAAAGGAAAAAGAGCCATTGAAAAATGATAAGGAAAGAAAGAAAAAGAAAGGAGATGAGAATGTGCCCAGCCTATCAAAAGGAGAATATGTAGCTTCTCTTGGCTGGAGCAGAGGGTTTGAAGTACACAGAGCAGGGTGAGAACAGACCAAGCATTGAAAGCCATCTTAAGGAGCCCTGATGCTATTCCCCAAATGATGAGAAATCAGCCATGCACTGCCTTCATTTATTTGTTCAATCCACGCTTACACAGCACATAGAATGGAGCAAGAACAGGGTTAGTTACTGGCTCAGACATCAGTAAGAGTGGTCCTTGCTCAACAAGCTTTCACTGTCTGGTAGGGAGACCCCACGGAATCAGGTAAGAACACAAGCAGCAAATGCTGGGGTAGAAGTCTGCAAGAAAAGTGGAGACTAGAGGAAGCCACAGTTGGCTCCCCTTGGGGACACTTAGAGAAAGCTTCATAAAGCTGGACTCCTTGAGCTGAGGTTTGAAAATGAGTAGACAGCTCTAGAGAAGGCTCGTGGCTGCTCCATGTGTTAACACAAGGCTGCCCCCACGTCTCTTCTCCCCCGCAGACCAATCATGTTGTGAGTGGATGAAAGAATAACATATGGACAGAAGGAATAAAAGAAAGAAAGAGGAGGGGAGTGGAGAGAAGAAAAAGGGGGAAAGAAGGGCAGAATAGGTTAAAAGAGGAGGAATGCTGAAAGGACATTTTGAGGAGGTGACAAAGAGTTCTACAGAACATGTAGGGTATAGGTGATAGCCTGGCATGAGCACATGTTGGTGCCTCTGCACTGCAGCTATCACAGAACCACAGAGAGATTTTCCACAAGAGGAAAAATTTTCATATTCTCTACTTCATTCTTGACACCATGTGTGGCTATAATGTCTGCCTGGTTCTCTCTGCTCATGGACAAGGGTCCCTTATTCAGAACAAAGAGTAGGTGATTGGTCCTTGCTCTGAATTAACAGATGTTGAAAGCCCCTCATCTGTGCTGCCTCACCCTCCGAGACTGGGGTGCTCCCCTGAGGCCCGTCCTCACAATCTCAGAGGTGGCATCACCCAGGGGTTAGGGAACAAGCAGGGTTCACTGGGCTCAGAAGGCTACAGACAAAAGGTGTACATGTCACTCAGAAGTGCTGTTACCCTTCCTATAGAGCATATTGGTTTCTACGAGGGAAAAGGAAGGAGTTTCTGAAGGGGAGCTCCATAGGAAATTATATCCTGCCATGAAAGCCAGCCTGGGACCACTCTGCAAGAGAGTAATTAGAGAAGACTAATTTTTTTTCAAAGCAATTAATGTCTCAATGCCCGGTGCTCTATTTGCATAGATCATTTCTGTAAACAGAAGACTAATCTTCTAGAAGATCGATCAATTCCATCAAAGCATCAAAGGAGTAATTTGGAGCTAGATTTCCACTTTCTTTCCCGTTGGTGGATTCCACTGAGCATCGCCCTTTGATCTCTTACCACCACTCCCCCCAAGTGTATGCCCATCTAGGAAAGGACTGGCACTGGGCTGAGACTGAACTAAGTTGACTTGGGGGTGATGAGGCTGAAGCACCCCTCCACAGGCAATCTTTTCGTCAATCGGTTTCTTCTTATTACAAGAAGGAACTCCAGTATGGCGGCCCCCACAGTTGGATTCCAGGTCACTGCTGTGCCCTGTGTAATTTAGGAGCTTCTTTGATTATACAGGTGAATAGCTCTGCTTGTTTCCCCAGCAGATGTTTGGTTTAAGACCCTTCCCTGTGATTATGACTTTATTTGGTCAAAAAGAGAGTAATCTGAGAAAGCCGGTCTAGGAATGAAGAACAGAGAGGTAGCCACAGATGAATTTTTGAACTCTCTGGACTGCATTTTTGGCTATACAATCCCTGAACCAACCTTGTTATTAAACATAATTAGCAGCCCCAGGCACAAGCCATAGGCCCCTACAGAGGACCTGAGCCTGCTACTGTAGGTACCACTAAGAGAAGCTACATTTTTTCACATACAACCCATCTTACCTACTGAGGGGTTATAAGTGCCTGGAAGATCATTGGGTCAAGGTGGCTCCAAGTGTTAAAAGACTTTGACAGGATCCTGAAGAATGTAAAACGCCCATCATTAGAACCTCAAAAGCTTAAACTATAGTCCCCAATTTAAAACAGTGACAATATATTTAATACTGCATGTCCTTCTTCCAGTACTGATTATTGGAAAATAATTTAAGTGTCTGCCTCCTCCCTTGACAAAGACCTGTAGCCACTTCAGCCTGATTAACTTGATGCTGTTCTTAGGAACTGAGAATGGGGATGGGTTGAAGCGTGAGTAGGCACTGTTTCACATATGCCACACCGATCAGATAAATCATTGCAATAGGCTGCTCTTATCCGATTGTGACAGGCATGAGAATCACGACACCATCAAATGTTATCTCGGTGAAGCGCTTCGGATTGTTCCATCAATGCATGTAAAAAGCAAGAGAGAGAAGGAGCTTGTAGTTCTGGGGATAGGATGAATTTGAGGGGCCTGGGAATATGGACTGAACCAGCCCCCCCCCAAGCAAGGCATTTTCTTGACAATTAATATTTTATCCTAAGCATTTATGAGGATATTATAGTCTATTCATAATATATCCATGCTCCACTTCAAATAGTGACTGCAATTACTTCCCCTACAATTCATGCCACAGAAAGGCTTGCTATGTCCATTCTGGAGCTATCCTTGCCCTTCCTTCCTTCTCTCTGTTCCTTCTTTTCTGCTTCCTTCTCTCTTTTCCTTTCTCTCTTCCTTCCTTCCTTCCATTCTTCTCAGTCACTACTCCAGGCACAGCAGAAGTCAAAAGAGACAAAGTCCCAGCCCCTATGTAGCTCACAGACTTTGAAGAGCAATAATGATTGGGCTAAGCCCAGTATAGTGGCACACACCTGTAAGCCCAGGTTCTTGAGAGGCTAAGGCAATAGAATCTCAGGAATCTTGAGTTTGAGGTCAGCATGGACAACATAGTGAGACCCTGTCTCAAAAGAAAAATGACAGGTGGGCTGGGGATATACCTCAGTTGTAGAGCACTTGCCCAGCGTGTGAAAGGCCTTGAGCTTGATCCAAGATCCATAGCACTGGAAAGAAAAAGAGAGAGAGAGAAGCCCGGGACAGATGTGAAGAGTGAAGATGGTAGCCAAGACAGATGACCATGGAAAGCTTCTCTGATCACCTGTATTTGAACAGAGAGCTGAATGAAGGGCAGGAGGGAACCATTCAGATGTCTGAAAACAGCATCTTACACAGGGAAAGCAGCAAATGCAAAATATGCTTATAAAGTGAGGAAGACCAAAGAGGCTGCTGTTACTGGAGCAGAGACCAGAAGGGAGACAAATGGATGAGGTTGAAAAGTCAAAGCACACAGGGATGGGATCTTCTTCGCAACAGTAAGCGTCGTGAACTTAAGTGTGGTAGCAATGGATCGGGCTGCTAAGGAAGAGCCCTATACAGATAGATGGAGGACAGTACAGCCAGACAGTGGGGTGGAGGCATCATGAAGGGAAAGCTGGTGGTTTGAATGAAACGCTCTGCAGCAGTGTAGGCTTGGGCCCAGGTAGCATCCACAGAGGTAGTGAAAACTGTCTGTATTAGGTTCTATCTGAAGGTAGGACCAATAGGATTTATCTTAGGTCACAATGAAATCTAGACTTAAACTTGGACAGATTAGGAACACACAAATCCCCACCCCCACCCCCGCACCCCTGCCCTTGGCCCGCGCAGCATAGCACAGGTCTAATAACCCCAAACTTCCTTTTCTTGGGATTACCCTGTGCTCTCTGCTGCCACCTAGTGCCTGATGCTGCCTCAGAACCTTCTCAGCCCTTGCTCAGAGTGGTACGCCATCAACTATTTATGAAGAAAGTGTCACCCCTCTGTTTTTCACTTTCTTCATCTTTAAATGTTAAGGCTGAGATGATTATCTTCTAAGGTCATTTTAGTTCTTCTTCTCTGTCCTATTCTTTATAATGCAAGAAAAAGGTAAGACTATGGATGGCTGTTTTTTTCCCTGAAAGAATATATTTTTAAATGTTGACTTGACAGTTGTAAGCACTCTACTCTAGCACTCAGAAAAAAAATCCAGGTACTTTTTGAATCATTCGATCTGGTGGCAATGATATTAAATAATTAAAATAATGTAAAATTAAAACTTCAGTTTCTTGGAAAAGAGTTTGGTGGCTCTTCACAAAGTCAAACACAATTACCATAGGACCTAGCAAGTCCCCTTCAAGGTATACATTCAAAATAACAGACAACAGACAGGTCCTTGAACATATCCTTGTACACAAATGCTCATAGCAGCGCTATTCACAGTAGCCAAAAGTTGGAATGATCCAAATGTCCATTAACGAATGTATGGATTGATAAAATGTGGTATATCCATAAAATGAAATATTATGCAGTCATAAAAAGGAATGATGTTTTGATATATACTACAACATGGATGAAGCTAGAAAACATTATTCTAAATGAAAGAAACCGGACGTATAAGGTCATATATTGTATGATTCCATTTGTATGAATAACCCAGAATAGATAACTCAGAGAGATAGAATGGAGATTGGTGGTGTCCAGAGAGTAGGAGAGGGTAAAAATGAGAAGGAACTGCATAATACATATGGATTTTCTTTGGGGATAATGAAAATGGTTTGGAGCTTGATAGAGTTACTAGTTGCATAGCAATATGAATGTCCTAAACATCACCATACCATCACACTTTTTAAATTTTAAATGGCTGCTTTTATATATGAATTTCACGTCTCTAAAAAAAGCTTACTTCCTCAGTCTCACTAGCCACACTGGGCAGTGCTCAGTAAGCAGCTAGTGGCTAACCTATTGGGTGACGCAGACGCAAAGCTTTTCCAACCTTGTATAAAGGTCTATTGGACAGTGCTGATACAGGCAGTGCACCCTCTCTGCCACCAGGGTAGAGGGCAGAGGGGAAAAGATGGACCCCCAGCTCACTCGGGCACCTGCTTCTCAGAGTTCTCTGCACGCACCATTGCATGTCCTGCTCTCCATTGGGGAGCAAGCGGTATCCTCAGCTCGACATTTCTAGCAGATGCCCACCAGAGGGCACTCCACACCCCTGCAAACCCAAGACAGGTGGGCAGTCAGAGGCTAGGGCTCCTAACATTTTTAGCATCCACAGCTGAGCTGGTGGTGATAGAGGTATCCAGGAAGCCAGCACTAACATGGCAGACTCCATGTGAACACTTCCGTTCCCCCCTCCATGAAATCGATCATACTTTGGGTAAATGTTCTTTCTTGACTAAATGGAATCTCAGCCCAATGTGAATTTGGGAAGTATAAAGTTTGAACTAAAGTAGTAGAGTCTTCTCTATGTCAGTGAGAGAAATAATGCGTGCTGTCTCAATAGAGGAAAGAGATGTGTGCAGCATACACAGACACACCCATCAAGCAGAGTGATGACGGTATAGATAGATACACACTAGAAAATCGTCATCTCTCTTGTAACTTCAGCCAGTGGTGCTAAAATAGTTCATTTTTTGAGGTTTTTTTTTAATTCAGAAATCAGCTAAAAAAGGTGTTGTAACCATAAGGGTGACCAGGACCACAGCTTAGCTCTGGCACTAGTGTTGTTTTATAAATCCAAACGTGAAAACCCAATCTGTCACTTTGACATTTGCAGAATCCGATTGTACAGGACTCAACTTGTGCCTCTACCATTTGGCATTTTTCCTTCTTTTCAGAATTTGGAAATGTTGTGGGTCAAAATGTAAACTCACAACATTCGTATTTGGAAGAGCTGCTCCTGCAGGTCCTTAGAACCGGAGCACACATGTAGCTCCCTGGGCTGATTGGTTGGTCCCAGTGAAAATAATGGTGGGTTTTCCTTCTTTCCTTTCCCCACCCTCCTTCCCTTCCTACTCTCATCCTCTACCCTGATATTGATTTATTAAGTTCGAAGCATTCTTTCCTAGTTCTCAGATCTCTGGAAAAAGCAGACAGAACTAGCTTTAGTCTTGGGTTAACCTCTGCCAGAGGTGTTAGAAGAACAGAGAGAATTACTAGAACTTACTCAGCAGGATATTTAGAAAGGAGACATCTGAAAAGTCTCCCTTAATTTCATGCCTTATCACTTGTAGGTTTTTGCAGGTGTAGACATTTTACATTACTTAGTTTGTTGAAACTCCAAGACCAAAATGCCATTTAAATCTCAAAGGATGATTGCCCTCTCATTTTGCCCAGATGATATTAAATATTTCCCATTCTGAAAAGTAAATGGGACTGGGGGGTGTACTCTTGTGATGGCTCACTCCCTCACATGTGCAAGGCCCTGGGTTCAATCCCCAGCACCACAATAAAAAAAGTGTATAAAATCAGTCACATGCAATCCAAGCAGCTAGAATGTGCTAAAAATCAGAGAATTTTTGGCCAACTTATATCCAGTTACATAATCTTCTGTCTTTTTAAGACACTTTTCAAAAACAAGAGAGAGCAAACTTTTAGCAGAATTTCACAAAGAATGTTTCACGTGCACGCATTTGCACACATACACACACACACACACCAGTCTGAGAAGTATTGAGTGAAAAAATGTACTCAGTGGCCAAATAAACTTGTAAACACTGACTATTCAATTTTTCTTTTTGCCATTTACAGCCTATATATGGAAAAGGCTTTGAGAAGTTGTGCATAGCAGTTATCAATCCAGTATCCAGATCCCTGGAGACCTCTTTACCATTCTTTGTGACCATTCCAAACCTCTGTGTCCTTTACAAGGTTCTCCAGAGAACTGGAGAGTACCCTCAAAGCCTGAGGGGCCTTACAGCTCACATTCCTCTAGTAGGCCTTTGGCCAGCAATGACCACCTTGAAGTGGGATGAATGCTGTGAAGAACTGCACCCATCAGAGCCCTCTGTGACAGGGGCTGACACTAGACTTCATCTGACACTATACCCTGTGTTGGCTCCCCCCTTCCCTGTCCTATTTCCTCCCTTCCTGACTGGCTTCTAGAGCGGGGGATCTTTTCTTTTATAAATCCTGTGCCCAGAAGTCCTCACCCCAGGGTCTGCTTCTGGGGAACCTGGCCTACCTTCCCATAGTACAAAGAGCCCCACTTAGTTTTGTGTAACTCAGAGTTTCATTTAGTTATGCATCCATTCAGCAGAGCTTTGCTGAGCTCTTATGAGGAGCCAGCATATCCAAAAAGAACTTGGCCATGGATGACTGGCGCTTAGCTGGTTTGTCCCGTCAGGCATGAATGGGTGACTTTTCTCTCCCATGTAACTAACATCTGTCAGGTTTCTGCAAAACTAAACTTCTAAGGAATTAACTGTAGGAAATGCTGACAAATGGAATTAGATTTCATATATATAAGCATCACTCCCAAACCATGTGTACACACCTCCAAGGAAAAGGGAAGGGTACACAACTTTGTACTGGTGTTATCACTGTTCAGTATGGCAGTACACCCCTAATAACTGCTCAAGTGGAGGTAGTGGCAAATGCTCTGGGCCTGAGGTCAGAAGCCCCCAGTTCTCTTCATCTTCATGAAGTGAGAAGAAACTGGAGAACACAACCCGGTGATTAAGATGTCACAGTAGTAAACAGGGGTAGGGCTAAACTCAGTTTTGTAAGATGAAAACAATATTAACCATCTGATAATTCAGGAAAAGATTTGCAAAACAGTGTTCGGTAATAATTTCTCCAAAGAAGCTCCAAGTTCATTCCCAGATGTGGTATAATCCATCTCCAAATATCCCTATGAAGCAGAGAGCATTTTAGAAGCTTTTAAAAGGTATATCTCCCCAGTACCGAGACATTTGATCAAGTCATGTAACTTGGTGGTCAATTTTGATGTTTGTCGTCCCATGGGGAAATGATGCAGGTGTTCTGAGGCTGGACTGACTGGGGGAAAAATCTGGAGGTGGAAGTTGAGACAGGAGACCTGCTTTCTGTCCCCACCTTTTGCCTGCCCACCTTTCTCAGCATGGGCATCCATCAGAGAAGTCTAGGATGAAAGCTTGGTCAGAGAGAGGCTGAAAGGAGGCCTGCTGGCTGCTCCAAGGGGGACACAATGCACGTACTGTCTCTTGAACTCCTTATGCTTCATCAAGATGGTTACGAAACAAAGAAGCAAATAAGCCAGGTGCTTGTGGCTCACACCTGTAATCCTAGCTACTCAGGAGGCAGAGATCAGGAAGATTGCAGTTTGAAGCCAGCCTGGGCAAATAGTTCTTGAGATCCTGTCTCAAAAACACCCAAGTGAAAAAGGCCTGGCAGAGTGGCTCAAGTGGTAGATTGCCTGACTAGCAAATGTGAAGCCCTGAGTTCAAACCCCAGTACCACCATAAAAGGGAGGGAAGGAAGCAAGAAGTTAAGTCTTGTTCCTAATAGTCCTGATAGGATTAAGAAGGAGCGACTGAAATTTTAGGTAAAGGGTATGTGTGTGTATGTCTGTACATACCCTTAATGGCTAGGAAGGCCTGCTATAGGTCAGTGGAGGTGGTGACTAGTTGCAGAGCAGCTTCAGCAAGGCAAAAGCCTAATTCGCAAGTGAAGGAGCCTGTGGTGGCTACAGGCAAGTCCTGAACAACTACAGCTAGTGCAAAATGCAATGCACATCAAATATAGCAGGAAAATAAGCAATGGAGGAAGCTTGGTGCTAAAAGTAAGAAAGCCTGACTCCAAGTTCTGACCTTACCACTTTTTTAGTTCTGTCACTTTGAGTAAGGTACTTAAGGTGTCTAATGTTGGATTTCCTGTTAAATTAGGTCAGTAAAGATACCTGCCTTGCTTACTTCAAAAGGCTATGGGAGAACCACATGAGATGATGAACGTGAAAGCATGTCACATGTTCTACAACAGCACATAGATGGAGGTTCTAGTATAACTGATATTTAACTCTCCCCAAAACAGTGCCGGGTGAGGCGAGAAGAACCACCATCGTAACAGTTGCGGTTCCTTCTCTTTTATTGCAAGACTTTTTAGCTTAATATCATTTCAAACTACAGAGAAGTTCTTTTTTTAAGTGCAAAGAAAGCCCACAGATCCTTTACTCAGATGCATCAATTGATAATAATTTATCCCCATTTTCTTAATGATTCTCTCTCTCTCTCTCTCTCTCTCACACACACACACACACACACACACCACATCATGTTCTTTTATCCCTAACTACCACAGTATATATTTCCCAAGAACATTCTCATATCATCCCAGTACAATGATCAAAATCGGTAAAGTTAACCTTGAGAGAATTCTGTCATATTCAAATTTTGTCAGTTGTCTCAATCTGACAAAATTCTGTCTTTGTTCTTCGTGGCTCTGGTATTTCTGAGGAGTACAGACCAGTTATTCTGTAGAATACTTTGGGGGCTGGTGCTCCCTTGTCAAGTTCAAGTTGTGCTGTGTCTTGCTTAGCACATTATATCAGGAGGCACATTGTATCTGATGGCTTCCACACTGGCAAAATGAACTCTAATTGCTCAGATAAAGTGATGCCTGCCACATTTTGCCAAAGAAGCTGCAAAGTTGTTATTTTTGCCCTTCATAATTAATAACTCGTTTACAGGGAGATATATAAGATGATGTAAATACCCAGTTCCACATAAAACTAATTCCCACTAATTTTAGTATGGATCGGTTGGCACTGTACTTTATCCCCCCTTTATTCATTCGTTTGTTTATTCAGCTATAATGGTTTGGACTCAGTTATTTTTATTTTATTCAATAAGTTCTAATCTGTCATTCTCATTAGTTATTTTGGTTCTCAGATGTCCCAGATTTGATTGGTAGGTGCCACTTCAATCTGGATCCTTATCATATGGATTTCCCTCCATGACTTTTTTTTTTTTTTTTTTTTTGTCTCTGATTTTAGCACTTACTTTCTTGCTTCCTAGCACAGCAAGCTGGTCCAGGTTCATCTCATATCTTCTCTGCCCTGGAATTCCTCATTTCTCCAAGACACCTTTTAGCACAGAATGGCCTGTAGAGGCCAAGAACTGGCTGGGCTTCTCATCCACAATAAGCTTACTAATTTGCCCAATCCTAGAACATCCTACAGTAGTTTCAGAATTGTCTACCCACAACAGTATGAAAATCTTACTTACACCAGTATAAACTCCTTACTGAGTTTAATATTTGTTTATATAAGATGGCCTTTTTTTTTAGGCTGAAAGTATATAGTGAAAATACCAAAAGTTACTTAGATTAGTTTCCTTCAGTATGATTGTTTTTTATATGAAATGCAAACAGATCCAATGGTTTCTTCTTGTATTTCATTTCCTGTTTTCCCCATCCATATCTTTCGAATAGTAAAGCATTAACATGGTTCTAAAAGTTTGAATTGTACAAAAAGATATTCTTGAAGTATCACTTTCCTTACCCTCCATGATTCCTTGCACCCCATTCCCAACATATCCTGTAAGTAACCAATCTCACAGTGTTTCTTATGATGGAAATAAGCAGATGCATGCATTTTCTTTATAATAGTTAAATATTAGGACTTTTACTGGCTTACAGAAAAGGCACACTCTGTACACACCGCATAGTCAATGGGATCAGGTTGCAGTTCCCGCTGACTAGGAGGAGCCTGTAGGGGTCAGCAGGGGACGCTGAGCCAGGTCTCCTGAGCAGAGTAGATATTACAAGTTCACTGCAGCCTGAACCCACATCCATCAGCTGGCTGCTAATCCTTCTTGACAGACATCCCAGAAGAAATTTGATGTGTTAACTAGTTCCAGAGTTTAACGAGTGTGAAAGCCAAGGTTTATATTTTGCAGGCTGGAAGTAAAGTGATTTACTTCTACCTTAAGACTGACTGTGAGAAGTCACCAAATAAGTGACTAGCCCCAGTTGTCCTAATGTTCTTCCCTTCTCCCCAAAGGAAAAGCCTATATATATAAATATATATATATATATAAAGAAATACATATATATATATAATTTTTTTTAGCTTTCTTCATTTCTTCATTCCTTTCCCGTAAGTCTGTACTTAGGAGAAGCAAGCCCCAAGCCCTTCTTAAGAAGCATTTGATATACCACCCCATGCAGGGCAACAATAGCAGGTCTGTCTGCCTGCCTGTCAGTGGGGCCTCTCAGCCCCACAGGTGAAGAAAAAAAGGATGGAGGCTTCACCTGAGTGCACCTGTGCTAGCCTGAGCAGAGTCAAGAATGTGAACAATTCAAGTATTCTCCAGCTGAGAAACTCAGCTGCGATGGCCCAGAGATGCTGGATGCACTTCTCTCTCTGGCTATTTCTCCTTTGTCTCCATTGCTTTCTTGGCAGAAAGATACAGTTAGCACTACATGGCAGACGGAGAGCCTCAGATGGCTGCCTTGGCTCAAACAAACACAGCCACAGCAAAGGAGACAGCTTCAGCTGTTCTGTGTGGCTAGGAGCAATCTGCACCCACCTGAATACAAAGGAGCCTTGCCTCCCAACCCTGCAAAACACACAGGGGGACAGAGCCTCCCTCCACCCATGCCCAACTCTCGTTGAGTTCTCCTTAACTCTCTCTCTCCTTCCCCCTTCAGTACACACAGTTGAGAAGTGTAAAGAGATATTCACCCTTAGGGCAAAGAAAAGATAAATTATCCCCCTTCCTGATCCTAACATAAACCCACTTCAGGTTGACAGCTGCCCCCTCTTACCCCATGAGGCGGAGAATTGGGAATAACGTGTTGATGGATGGTAACATATATGTGGATACAATAATGTCCCACTCCTGTGGCTCCGTTATAGAATCTTGGGGTTGGAAAGTCTGTTGAGGTCACCAAAGCGACCAGTCTCTCTACCTCCCCAGCAGTACCTTTGACAGGTGGCCATTCAGTCTCTTTCTGAACACTTCCAGTGATAAGGAACTCCACACCACTGAATGGCAGACTCCTACTCATCCTTCAAGACCCCGATCAAATGTCATCTGCTCTGTAAAGCCTCTCCCAATTCACCCAGGCAGATGAGTTACTCCGTAATTTGTGATCTCTCAGCACTTTGCTCTCACTCCATCACAGCACATTGTTCTGGGATTTATCTTTTTACATCCACATCTGTCTTTCCCATTGGTCTCTGAGCATTTTAAGGAAGAGAGCTACACATTTTTCATCTTTATCCTCAACTCTAAATACAACACCTGACACTTAGACGGTCTTCCAATCATGATTGTTGAACACGCAGATAAACGCATTCTCCTAAGGCAGTTCATACTGGATTTGAACAGCTATCCTTATTAGAAAGCCCTTTCTTATGTCAAGCTTCTGTCTTCTTTCCTACGGTTTCTGCACAGTGGTCCTTATTCTGCCTTTGGGCAAAGGGATGAAAGAACACTGAAATTCACCACATTGTCGTCATTTACCAGATAATCTGCTTGACAATTTTACATGTAGTATATTTATTCTTCCATTAATTGATCTTCCAATAATTGCTGTTTCCACAATTTCCCATAATCCTCTTCTATGAAGGCAAATATCTTCTCTGGTCCCAGTGCTATTCCTCAGCTATTTCATCTTGGAGAAACTAAGGAAACCCAAAACCCAGTGTTCAGTGCCACTCTTTGCCCTTGGAATACCGTGTCTGCTAGGACAGTTTGGGCACTACGTTCAGACTCAGGAGAGCAGATGTGCAGGCTTAGGGAAAAGGAGCATACCTGCTCTCAGTGCAACCACAGCACAGCAGGAGGCCACTGTCTCCTCATTTGCCTTCAAGCCACTTTCAAGAGCAACTCTACTAAGCATCCTCCCAACATTAAACCTGAGAGCAAAGTTCCATGGACCTCACCCTCAGAAGGTCACGGACTCTTCTGTTGAATTCTCAAGCCCACACTCTTGTTTGTAGGTCACTCAGTAATACTTAACTTCTGTCTTGCTTGGACTATAATCTAGTATGATTTGTTATTTTCAAGTGAGAAATGTCTATGCAAAATGTTGCCAGGATAGGAATATATCCATGCATTTTAGCTCACCCGGTCTCTTTCCTCTGAAAAGCACAAAGAGTACAAGGAGATAAAGTGAAAGAAGGGGAAATGACACAGAAAGCGAAAGCACAGATGTCCTGGGGCCAGGCCCTCTCTTCATTCCTTTTAAAATGCACACTTCTAGCCAAGTGCTTCCCTTCCTTACTTTGTCTTCACAGTTGAAAGTTCACCACCCAGCTGCCCCTTAATCTCCCTCCTCACCTTCTTATTTACACTGGCCCTCAAAACCTACCTGCTAACATCAGCTAAAAAGACCTCAATGCCTTTTTGTACCCCAAGAAACCAAGGTATACTTTGGGCCCACCTTGCATCTTACTAGAGGCTTCCATCCTAACAATTGATCAATATTACTTATTTATACAAAGTTCTCCCACAATGAGAATCTATAAGCTTCTTGAAGGCAGGAAATTTATTCTGCCTTTGTATGCAGGATCCAGAACAATCTCTGACATGTAGGAAACACTTGGTTAACACCGATGAACAGAAGTTAAAAAAATATAGTCCAAAAAATGTGGACTCGATGTTTTCTACCTTACCCATGCCTCATACCAGTGGCTTTGATATATATAAGAATCATCTGGAAGGCTTTCTAAAAATTCACACAATCTATTGACTATTGTAGTGGTAGGACCTAGAAATTTACACTTTTAAATAAGCCCCACAGATCATTCTGATCTGGATGTTCTACCTCCCACACTGTGATAGATAATAACTAACTCACAGTCGTCTTTCCACCATACTCTGGGTATAAGGATAAATTGCCATTTCATATCCATAAATTTGTTAGCCTGGTAGATCAGTGACAAGTTGTAAGTACAGAATATCTGGTATTCAGCAGGGCAAGTGAGAAAATCTCTTATGAGGCTGGCACAATTAAGTAAATGAATAACTAAACATTATCAGTCAGCATAGGAGAGGGTATGCTGCAGTAACAATCAACCACAAAGTCCCTATGGCTTAATGTAACAAAAGTATACTTCAAACTCAACAGATATGGACAAGGACTCAGCTCATGTATAGTCACTGGGAGCCTGGCTGATCGCTCCATATCAACATGTGTTTCCACAGTATCACAAGAGGGAGAGACATGGCAAGTTTTACACTGGTCTGGAGGTGATACATAAATTTTATTAGCTAACTCAAGTGGCCACACCCAAGCTCCAAGGGAAAGTATGATCCTACCATGTTTGGAAGGAGAGTCTGAACATTTATCAATAGCAATAATGAGTGCTCAAACACACCCAATAAAAAACTGTAGATAACTACCAGACAGCTGAGCACAGAACAGGCACTCAAAAAATACTTAGCAGGTAAACAAAATGAGAAAATGTGGCACCCATTTGAAGAAGCTACTATCACTATCTCCTAATGGCAAAGTTGGCTATATTCTGTTTTAATGTATGATACTGTTTTAATGTTCCATGCATGCTCTGTGTTGTTGAGTGGGGGGAAACATAAATTACAAAATATTTGTTTGGTATGGTTATGATCTCACTCAGGCTAAGGTACAGGTGTACACTTACATACATACTTGGCATAGTTATATGTTATACAAAGAAAAGTAAGTGCCCAGAAGCGTGCTCCACCAAAAGTTCTTAGTGGGTTATTTCAGGCTGGTGAGATTTTATGTAACTTGTCAAATCTATTTTCCCATATTGTTTGACATATTTTAAGGAGACATAATAATCAGAAGCAAATAATAAAATGACTTCTGTTTTAAGAAAAGAGTATGCAAGTCTTTATTATGAAAGAATGAAGCAGACAGTACTAATAAAAACATGCATGGGGAAAAAAAGCAAAAGAAAATAATGTACATTCTGAAATAAGATCAAGTGTAGTAAAGGGCCTAAGATACAAAGCTGTCTGTACAAAGATATTCAGTAGAGCACTTAGAAAAAGATTTTTAAATGTTCAGTAGAAAATAAATAAGTGCTCCAGGACTGGTGGAGTGGCTCAAGTGGTAGAACACCTGCTTAGCCAGCACAAGGCCCTGAGTTCAAACCCCAGTACTGAAAAAATAAAAAATAAGTGCTCCAAGAACAAATGAGCTGGTGAAAAGGACACAGGAGCCAGCTGTAAGGGACTTCTAATGACCAAATCCAGGGTAATTTGAGCATTAAGATGACATGGGGGAGGGGCATAAGAAAGAGTAATAGAGGGGGTGAATTTGATCAAAGCACGTTGTATGCATGTATGGAAATGTCACAATGAAACCCCTGTGTACAATGAATACACACTAATAAATAAAGAAGTAATGATGATAGTAATGGGGTAGAACCAGTCAAATAAGAATCAGAGAAGCTATTGGAGGCTCCTTCATCTTCAGCACTAGCTAGAATTGTGTTCATGTGCTGAGTTCTCAATCTTCATGTTACTAGGTCTGTCAGCAGCATATAACACAGCTGATCCTTCCCTCCTCTAAATAGTTTTCTCTTGACCTTTAAGAATACAACCCTCTCCTGGCTTTCCTTCCTCCCTACTGACTCACTCTTCTCGGTCTTTACTGTTTCTTCCTCTTCCCTCACACTCATCATTGGAATCCCCAGGATTCAGTCCTTAATCATATTCTCTACTCACATGCCATCCTCTGATGATCTCATACAAGCTTGCAGCTTTAAGTTCATTGATGTGTTGCTAAATCCCCAAGCCTCTTACCCATTCTGCAGATTCATCAAAAAAGAATGGAGCAGAATAAGGATTGGGTTTCATTTTTCAATCACAGTGGTCCAGCTAGATCTTATTGAGAAGATGGCTTTTTTTTTAGAGGAAATGAGGACAGAAGGTGGAGGTGGCTATTTAATATTCTATTTGGATCCCAAATAGACATCTCAGACCCAATATGTTCAGAACTGACCATCCAATCCTTCCAAAAACCTACTCCACCCTCAACCTTCCATTATTTTGGCTGAGGTCTTCATCATTTCTGCCAAAACCCTAGAGTTTCCCATGACTCTTCTTTTTCTCTCACACCTCCCCATCCAATCTGTTAAGAAATTCTGTTAGTTTTACCTTCAACTATATCCAGAAAACAGTTACTTTGCACTTTCTTCACTGTTATTGCAGACAAAAACAGGTCCAAATGTCTAAATCTTTGAGCACATACCGGTTCTCAGGCGCCCTCTTCTCAGTAAGTTCTAACTGGGCCATTTGACTGAAAATAAAACCAAATCCTTATCCTATTTTTCTTTTTTTGACAGCACACACCACCTTCTTAGGGACAATAAGATTTGCTTGTTCACTCTGTGGTACAACCCAGTGTAAACTCTACAAGGAGTGGGATCTTAATCTTAGTTCCCTTATTTATTACGTGCCACATAGTAGATATTCAATACAATCTGTGGAATGAAAAATTAACATTAACTTATTAATGATATATTTTTGTGTTAGGGTTCTCTGGAGAAGCAGAACCAGTAGTGTGTGTGTGTGTGTGTGTGTGTGTGTGTGTGTTTGTGTGTGTGTGTGGTGTGTGTGTGTGTTTATTAAGGAATTAGCTCATATGATCCTAGAGACTGAAAGTTCTAAAATAAGCCAGAACCTTCAGAACCAGGAAGACTACTGATACAGCGCCCCCCACCCCCACACACACACCCAGAGGGCCACTGGTACAAGTCCCAAAGTCCAAAAGCCAAAGAACTTGAGGTCTGATGTCCGAGGCAACAACAGCAGAAACACACCCCATTTGGAAGGAAGAACCAGAAAGCTTCCTTCTTCTGCTTTCCTCTCCATCTGGGTCCCCAGCTGAGTGGATGGTGCCACCCACATTGACAGTGGATCTTCCTCACTCAGTTTGCTACCCACAATGCCAATCTCTGGAAATGCACTTCACAGCCACATTCAGAAGAATTCCATAGCAATTAGGCATCTCTCCATCCAGTGAAGTTAGCATCCAAATTTGACCAACATAATCCTTTTGGGAGAAAGCAAGTTACAAAATCAAAAACAAAAGATGTTGTTTTAGGAAAAAATAATAATTATACATAATAGGACATATGTAATAATATAGAATATATAACAAATGTTTACAGTGACTCTCTGGTTCATGGTCTCCTAAATAATTTACACATTCCTCCTTTTGGCCATTTGGATTTGTTTTTCAAAAAAGCATCAAAATGATGCATATATTACTTTTGTAGTCAGAAAAATTATGGAAAAATCACAAATATCAGTATAGCCGACAAAGATTAACAAAGAAATCGAAATGCACATGTATAACAAATTTCTAGAGAAAGAGATGAATGGGAGTGCTGCAGCATTGTGGTTATGAATTTGGAGTCTGGATCCAGGCAAAGCCTCGATAGCTTCTGTGTCTACCAGTTACTCTGACTGTAAGTTGTTCCCTCATCAATAAAATCTTTAATACACAAGGTTAAATGAGAGACCCATTTAGGATGGTATATAAATTATTACAACAAATACTAGTTATTAATTATCTTTAATCCTCCCAACATGTTTAATAGGAAGACATTATTCTCATTTTTCAGGAAGAGAAGGCAGGTCTAGGGGTGTTAGGTTTCTTGTTCCCTGTAAGAGGTGACTCCAAGGTTTTGCCTAAGTACCCGATCTGGGAGCCCATGCTCACAATTCTACACTTCACTTCCACTCAGATCTGTTCAAATCCTGCATGTCTCATGTTTTGTCTATGACACAGAGACTTAGCAAAAACTAGACCTTTTCTTCCCTGGTTTTATTTTTAAAAGAAATGAAGAAGCTGTCTAAAGTTGCAGAGAGAATAGTGATAGTGTGTAGAGACCAAAAAGCAAGGCAATCAAGGTCCAGGGAAGTTGGTGGAGCTTACTAATGCTGCACGGCTAGAACCAGACCTGACAACCTCCACTATCTCCACCTCACCCACCAAGTCAGGGGCTCCTCACCCATGTCTCCATGTGCCTGATGGCCTTGTGGGATCACTTCCTCTCAGCTGTCCTGTCCATGGGGCAAAGTCCACCGGTCCTGTAGGTTCCCTTGTGGCTTACCTAAGCCTTTAATCATCTCTATAGCCCTCTCCTGATTTTCTATTTAAGTCTTTGGAGCCCAGCTAAGAGGCAGTTTCATATAAAGAGTGATACTTGTATTAGGAAAGAAATAAAGTGCATCCACCTGTGAGCAAATGTGATGCAGTTAAGGGGCAGGTGTGATAGCTGCTTCCATCCCCTCATCAACCTGGTTGAGGTCAGTGGGCATGAGGACCCAGCCAGCCAGGGGGAATTGGAAAAAAATGAACTTAATTTCCAAAGAGTCTAGGGAATAAAGCCTCTTGGAAAAAAACGTGATCCTTGCATAGAAAAGACAAAAAGGGCTCAATAAAACCACTAGCTTACTTGAAAACATTTGACAACTCTGTTTTCTATACAGTCTCCTCCTAATTCACATCAATGCACTTGTTTCTC
This sequence comes from Castor canadensis, assembly GCF_047511655.1. NCBI lineage: Eukaryota > Metazoa > Chordata > Mammalia > Rodentia > Castoridae > Castor > Castor canadensis. The sequence goes on along the minus strand of NC_133396.1, from coordinate 96,619,289 downwards.
TCTCTCTCTCTCTCTCTCTCTCTCTCTCTCTCTCTCTCTCTCTCTTTAACACAGGCACACAAACACACATATGCGTGCACTATCATCATAACAACATATTTCTACTCAAGGTATGTGAAATTGCTCTCGGTGCTGAATTTAGCTGGATTCCTTTCAAGGTTTCCTTATCTCACTCCTATACAGAAAACCACTTGATAATCAAGGTGGAGAATTGGATTTACCGAACTGAATAGAAAATGATGGAAGGAAGGTCTTGTGACCTGAAAATCACGAGATTCAAGCTTTCTTCCTCACCTCTTAAAATTTTATGTCCACCCCTCCAACTCTCACCTGTCTCTACTGTAAAATAAGTGTGATAATAAAACTTTGCCTACCTGAAGGTGGGTGGCCAGGTCAAATAGATGGCTTCATGAATCCCTGCCAGCTTCACAGTTTACTCATTTACCCAAAAATATTTACCAAGATCCACTAGGTGCCAGGGTTTGGGGGACTATGTTAGGGAATAATCCAGACAAAGCCCTGTCTTTAAGGGAGGTGGTGAGCACTAACGGGAAAATTTGAGTCAGGAAAGGCAATACAGAGAAGTGAGAGAATGCTACTATGGATAAGGTGGTTCAGGAAGGCTGCCCTGCAACATGGTCACTTTTGAGCCATGTGGATACGTGGGGGTGAAAGCATTCCAAGGATTGGGAGTGACAAGTATGTCCTCTATGTATTCAATTCTGTACACACTTCCAAAGAGCTGAGGAGTCTCCCAAAAGCATGTCCACTTAAGGAGCTCCAGAAGTGGGAGGGCCTGGCCAGCTCTGTTGTGGAAAAGCCAGGCACTGAGAATTTGAGAAAAAGACATCTCCTTTTCCTTGCTCCTTCTAAGACCAGCTGCAATCCAGATACCTGTCTATGGGCAGGTATTTCCCCAGATTCCGGCTTCAAATGTGCCCTGTTTGTTCCAGTGAGGTTTTTGTACAGAAGGCTCCAAGGATAGTGCTACTATAGGCCCTTCCAGCTCCACAGAGGACAACACACTTCTGCCACAGAAACTCCGAAAAGAAAACATCCCATTAGTTACTCCCATCTTTCTTCAAGGGTCACATTCTCTTACTGACAGCTTACTTGAAATGTGTCTCCTTGATTGGCACTAAGAAGGCAGGAGAGTTGGTGTGACTGAAAGGAAATACACCTATAAAAAAGCAAAAACTCCTGCTCCAGAATGCTTTACAGGATTGCCTTCAAGGAAACTCAAAATTTCCATGCTGTGTCATCCTTTTGAATTAAAAGTAAAGTTCCATTTCCACAAATGCAAATATGGCACAGTGTTGATAATACATCTGTTTTTAACACTTGTAGTGGGTTGGCTCTTAGCTCTCCAAAAGATATGTCCACAGTCTAACCCCAAACACCCTAACAAGTGAGAAAAGAAGAAAAAGCACACATCCAGAGAAGGCCATGTAAGATGGAAGCAAAGACAGGAACGATGCAGTCACAAGCCAAGGAATGCCCAGAACCACCAGAAGCTGGAAACGATAAGACAGGTGCCTTCTCCAGAGGATTGCAACATGTCAGCCCCTGCCAAGACCTCAATTTCAGACTTCTGCCATCCAGACCTACAAGAGAACTCATTTCTGTTGGTTTAAGACACTGGGTTTGTGGCAGTTTTGTTACTGCGGTCTCAGAAAACTAATACAGCACCACAGATTAATTTATTATATAGCTTCTGCTTCTTTTCTGCCCTTCAAAGTCCCAGGGCTGAGCACCTGCACGTTTTATAGGGAAGGGAGGAAGCAATAGGGAATGTAGAAGAAGGGAGTGTGGAGTCATGGGCCACCCAGAACATGTGGGCAAAACGAGGATGGGGGCATCAGAGGTAGGGGTGACCAGAAAGGACAGGCAGAACCACAATGGGGCACTTGATGGATGATGACAACCAGTCCAGTCCTACAGCCTACACCATGGCCTTATGTTTCCATAATATTATGCCACTGTGGCTTCCAGTCAGAAAGGACTTCCCAGAAAGGACTCCGGCTCTCCCCAAAGGAGTAGCAGATCCTACTTGGTCTCCAGATAGGCTCTGTGCTGAGCACAGAGATTGACTAAAACCTTTCTCAATCTGCATTTCTCTGAAGTGCAAGCTTGAAGAACTGTCTGACATGCTCCAAGGCAAATTCACGGCTGTTGGCTTCAGATGAAAAAGTCTGGAGCAACCCAATCCTGGTTTGGAAGACAGTTCACCTGTGATCTGTCACACAGAGAAAGCCCCAGGGACTAGGAAGAAGTGTCTGAACCAGCAGGCTGGCACCCTTCCAGCTGTGAGCAGGAACACACACCATCTAAGGCAGCAGGTAGTTGAAAAGTCCTGCCCCAGTCCCTTTTCTTTGCCCAGTGGGAAGAGAGTGCCAAACAGCCTCCTTGGGAAGCACCTTGAGGATATAGGGGAGAAGAAAGCTTCCTTTGGGATTTCCAAAACACTCCCCTTTCATGCTTGTTTTCCTTGGTCACCGCCTCCCTCCTGGCCTCGGGCACCAGAGCCTGCATCCTGCCTGCCCCAGGTAACTGGAGCTCTGAATGTACACAAAGCGCCACTATGCCTGAGTGATGTTATCAGGCAGGCCTGGCCTGCTCCACGCGGTAAGACAGCGGCTGAGCCAGGGTGGCCAGACCCAGAGCTGAAACAGGACCCCCAGGCTGCCGAGTAGGGACAGAGTGGCCTTTGTAAGGGACACATCATATTTAAGCTCATTCCTTATTAACATTGCAGTCATCAGAGCATTTTCTTTCCTGACTCCCAGCTCCAAAAGACTGCATAGGCTTCTGTAGGATTCAGAGCAGCCCTGCAGTTGACATTGTATGGAATGGACTATGTGACCCTCCTCAACTTCAGCCTTTGGGGCCCATGAGAACACTGGGTGTGCTGTAATGCAAAGGAGGAACCAACCTTGTGGTCAAGCCACAAAATTTGATTGGAAGCTTGATATAGACATTATAAAGTGAACTAGTGTCTTTTATAGGAGACACTGCAGCTTTTGGAACCATATAGCTTTAAATACTTATTTTCACCCTAGCACAAACTAGCTATGTGGCTTTGGGCAAGTTTCTTGACCTATCTGAGCCTCAGCATCCAACCCCCTATAAAATGCAGATAATATAACCTAGTGGACAGAACTGATATCATGATTACAGACAACATGCAAAATGATATATGGTAGATGTTCAAAAAATCGTACCTTTAATGTTAACTAGATTCGGTCTCTCCCACCATACCTGGAACTATTAAAATAGCTCTCAACAGTCCTATCACACAGATGGATATATATCTTAATATTCACTGAAGAATTTGGCACAAATCAAGAGAAAAGAAGCAAAGAAACCAACAAGGGTATGAAAAGGCAGAATTTTAATACCAAAGCTCTTTTAATTACACTAAAGTATACCCCTGTTTTATGAGCAGGGCCAGGCCTAGGAAGAATGGTGCCATGCAAATGCAAGAGAAATGGCTCTGTGAGGTTTCCAGTCTCCCCTCTGCAACTCACCAGATGGTCCATGTTGGCTGTGCACCTCCTTAGGCAAGGCCTGGTGCGTACCGCCCAAAGAAGCCACTGTCAGGGAGCTGGCATAATGTTTTGCACCGTTATCCCTTGGTGTAAAACAACGCAGGACAGCCAGCTGATGGAGAACTCAACACAGGAAAGCAGGCACCCCCTAGCCAATCTTGGCTTTCCACACTCTCCAGCTATGTTTTGGGCATTTCGTGTGCCCTCTCTAAACATCAGAGTTCTTTTTTTTTTTTATTCATTTATTCACATGTGCATACATTGTTTGGGTCATTTCTCCCTCCTCTCCCCCACCCCCACAACATCAGAGTCCTTATCAGTAAAATGATAACTGTAAAACTACCTATCTTGCTGGGCACCAGTGGCTCATGTCTGCAATCCTAGCTATTTGGGAGGCCAAGATCACAAGGATCAAGGTTTGAGGCCAGCCCAGGCAAATAGTTCTCAAGACCCCATCTCCAAAGTAACCAGAACAAAACAGACTGGAGGCATGGCTTAAGTGGTAGAGCCCACCCTTGCTTTACAAGTGTAAAGTCCTGAGTTCAAACCCCAGTCCCCTCAAAAATAAATAAGCAAATAAAACATCCATCTCAAGAGTAGTTGTGATTGTGTGATGGGCCTGGCACATAGACCTCAAAAAATATTTGATTTAACAGCAGGTATTTTAGGCTAGGCAGAAGGGAAAAGGTCAATGAAGGAGATAATTGGGCACAGGGGACATATTGTGACTTTCTTTGATCATGCTGGGTAGGTGGGGAGCAGAGTCTCACCCTAACCAACCTTCTGTGTATCTGAGAAAGGAAAATGAGGTCAACTAAAACTCAGATAAGTAGTGAAAGCTTCTTTACACTGGGAAAAAAGAAACATTTATTTATTGCCCGCTGTATTCAAGCAAATGCTAGGGGTTTTTTAATCTAGACTATAATGTTTAATTCTCACAGCAATCCTGTTAGCCTCACTAAATCTCTATTAAAAGATAGGAAAACTGAGTTGCAAAGATATTGAGTAAAACTAACAAATGATTACAATTTGTTGCGTGCTCTATTGATTATTTAAAAAGCATTATTTCCCTTGATAAACCAATAAATTACCTGTTTTTAATCCCCATTATAGAAACAAGAACAGTATAGGACAAAGAAATGAAGTAACCTGCCCTGGATTGTTCAGATGGTGAAGGGAAGAGTCAAGATTGCAAGCCAGTCTCTTGATACCAAACCATGTGCTTTCTTCTCTCTCACAGTCTGCACCTATTAAAACACACATTCTCAATATCTGAATTACTCTCATAGCATTTCAAAAACGTGGATTATCAACACCCACCCACTCCACCCCCACTTAATACCTACAGAATCAGAACGTGTGGGTTCTGGACTCAAGACCATGTGTTTTGAAAAGTTTCACCCAGAATTATGCACATGACAATGATGGAGAGTCACTTCACAAGCTGGTTATGGAGTTTTCTTGCCCCCTCTATTCTTTTTCAGTCTTGAAAGGCACATTCTAAAGAAAATAGTCTCCACACCCTGCCAGGGACAGACTTGCTTTGTCAAGACTGGAGAACACCTGGTAAGAATGGGAACTGGTTGGCCTCTGGGGAGATCATCTGGGCATCACGATTAGCACACTGCTCCTTCTGTCTGTTCCTTGAAGAAACAACATAGCAAGAAAATACTGGGGGCTGGGTGGAGGGGAATCATCCATGACTATTTTGTGTTCTTTTACAATCATACTGTGTGCTCTGTATTATTGTGAAGTCAGAAATCCTAGGGCAGATATCTATTTATTCCACTTTATCACAAGGTATGAATGTATTTAACTTTTTCCATGTTTCTTATTTTCATTTTATAATTATGTTTATTTGTTGTAAAACATTCTTTTTAGAGGAAGAGCCACAATGTATTTAACCCTTTTCTCTACTGTTGATCATTTAGGGTATTTCCAATTTTTCAATATGATGTATAATGTTGATGTGACTAACTAGCTACCCAGACAATTTCTATGTCTTTCCTCCATTCCTTCTTCCTTCCCTCCCTTCCTCCTCACTTCCTCCTCCTTCCTTCATACCATCAACATCTATTTAACCTCTTTCATCAGCAGGTTCTACAATGGACATTGAGTAAAAATCTGAGAAGCCCCAGCTCTAGCCTTAAAAAAGTTCATTGTCTGGAGAAAACAAGTAAGTTTTTTAAGTGCTTGGATTAAAACACAATGAGTGTAACTAGATGTTTGGTGAAGCAAGGCTGATTGGGCAAAAACAGTGCTTACAATTCTATTCTGCCTGGGGTGTTGGGGTGGGTGGGGCAGGGACAGCCTGCAAAGAGAGGGGTCCTGAGACAGCCTGTTGTCCCCAAAGGTGAGCCTGGATTTGGTTTCGTTTCAGAAGAGTCTTTAGGTCTCCTTTCCCATGTGCATTAGACCAGAGCATCCCACTGGCAAACAGGCCAACGTCCCCATTCTATGTGAGAAAAGTCTCCATATCCCATCGCTTGTGGACAGGACCCCAACTTCCTCCCTTGGCCTGCTGGACCTTTTGGCTGTAGGCATTCCCCTTCTTGTCCACTTTTGACTTTATAAAACTTTCCTATGGCAAATGTCACTGGTCATCGCTGGCTAGGATACTTAAAGGAGAATTTCACCTTTCATTAAAAAGCTCCATTCAACCTCCTCAGCCAGAGTTCCTTCAGCCCCACCAGGCCACAATAACCCTGTGTTTGCACAGCATACATGGCCATAGCAGATCCAGGTGGCTTGAGACTGTTACTTTGAGGGAGTCAAAGTAAAAGCAGAAAATTATAATCAATTTTGGTAGGAAAGTATTTATTTAGAATGAAAAAATGAATTATAACAATTTTAAAAGCTGGCAAATATAGTAAATATCGATGAAATCCAGAACAAATACATTTTTGTGAATAAACATCTAATACATTTTTATATTTTCCTCTACATTTTAGCTATATATTATTTTTCATGCATATGTACTTAGGTAGTATTATAAAACAGAACAAAAAGATAATTAAATCTTTCTTTTAGCTTGGTACATTAGATTTTCCTTGCTACCATTGACAGTTCGGATGAATGGAACATGTGAACACAGATTTGCTTCATTTTGGACTATAACTACAGGTTTGTCCCCAATAACACAGGAATCCTGAACTCTGACAAAATCTCTTGTGTAATTTCTATTACGTCCTCATCCCTACATTCAACAGTGGTATGAATATTTATAGTTGTACAATTATCTTATTAAATGTGTTTCTAACCTGAGAAAAGCTCACTTTAGTCATAGATAAGAGCCAGATCTTCCACTTACAATCTGATATTTGCAAGAATGTTCCAAAGAAAATTCTGGCTTCATATATTAGAATCTTTCTTCCTCTCTCACTGCCTACATGATGTAACCTCTGGCTCTTCATCTTTGTTTCACCAATGAATCTGAGTTCTGGTAGAAGCAGTATTTGGAAGTCATCCCTATCCACACTTAGCTAATGGTAGCTTAACTGTACACAGAAATGATGCAAAAATAAATAAATAAAACCCCATCGATCCCAAAATATGTGTAATCCCAACTCAACTGCCCCTAAACCAAGTCTCTAAATTGCTCACTGCTCTTGCCAACACTACTCAACACCAGGGGACAAGGGAAAGTTAACATGGAGAAGGGCTTAATTGGTTATCACTTAAATATCTTACTTGTACGAATTTTACAACCCCCCCTGACCACATAAACACATTGTTAGAATTTGTATCTCTAAGGATCTTTAAAGGATTATAGAGGTAAGGCACCTTGAGAAGTAAACTTCATTAGCTTCATAGTAACTCTGCCTCTTGATAGTATCTTCCTTGGTTCCCCTTTCCATTGTCATTTACACTACCCTACATTTAGGTCCTGTCTTTACCACTTACCATCCATGTGATTCAAGTTAAGTCTATTGAACTTGTTGAATTTCAGCATGAAAATCTGTGAAGTAGGGATTCCTAGGGCTATTAGGAAATAGTGTGATATAATGGAAGTTTCCAGGAAGTCAACACATAGTTCCCATGGCCACAGTGGGTTTGGCAATGAAGTGGCAATTGAGGTGTCCTTCCTTCACTCTTCAGTTATAACACAGGGATGAAAAACCAACTAAGTACTTGAACTGACCTTAGATTGCCCTCAGAATAATAACCAAATTTTAAACAAAGCTTATGAGAACCTTACCTCATCCCTATTCCATTCCCCAGTACCACTCTCCATTCTTGCTGCTGACCCCCTATAGGGATTTCCCCATTGTACAACTAACCCCTGGACCTTTTCACATTCTCGTTTATCTGTCTGGAAGACTCATATCCCATGCTTCCAAACTTTTCTTTGCTAACTTCAGCAGGACCTAGCTTAGCTGACACCTCCTCCAGGAAGTGTCAGACCCTAGTCTGGATAAAGCACACACCGCCCCCCCCCCCCACAGACTGCCATGTGCCTCCACAGTGTCATGCCTTTTCACTCCTCAGCACTCACTCACTGGATTATGATTACCTGCTCACTTATCTGCCTCCCCCCCAGCCTGTGTGTTCTTGAAGGCCACAGCACTTAGTACAGTGACTAGCAAACACTAGTGTTCAATAACTATTTGTCCAAGAATGCATAACTGAACAATAGGAGAAAGAGACAACACTGAGTCTGTTGGTGGTAACCAGAAGAGGCAGCATAAGGGTGGGAATCCTCTGGGCTGATCTTTGGGCAGTGGGCTGGCTGAAGAGCAGAGCACACTTTCTCCTATCAGATGACAGAGGGTGAAATACTCATTCCCTGTGGGCAACTCTTCAGGGAGCATAAACACCATTTGTTGAAGGCATTGACCCCAGACCTTAAAGGGCTTGCAGAGGTTGTTGGACTGAATGAAGGAAACATGTACAGGTCAGGGTCGCTTTCCTGATAACACAGGTCTCCCTGACTGCTGGGTGACTAACCATCTAAAAGAACTGCAGGTGGCTGTGATAGGTGTAGTGTTCACTCAGTGGCTAGCCCTGAGGCTACTCTGAACAGGAAGAAGGTCTTGGCCCCCTGTGGGAGCACAGGAATGGAGGTGGAGGGAACAAATGGGTCATTAATCAGAAGACAATGGCCTGAGGTCAGCCTGCTTTCAACCTCAGAACACATCTCTGCAGTTTTAACACATCAGCTTGCCCCTCCCTGTCAGAAAAGGGTGTAACCTGTGCCAGGTGATCTCTACCAGGCAATAGGCTGAAACACAGCAGGAAGTCTCTCAGATCATGGAATTTTTTTTTTTAACTTTTCTGAAGGTGCAATGGGGACCACTTACCTACTCCTAATCATTTAATGTGGTCCAAAATTCCACAATTGCATACTCATCCATTTGGCTCAGTACAGTCTCCTCTGTGAGAATACAAATGTTCTGGCAGCCTATGCTTTGAGCCATATCCATCATTTACACTTTATATCAGTTGATGTCATGCACTCCTAAACTCAGGATTAAGCCTGAGTCAGGAGAGCTGAGAGCACTCTGAAGAGGATTTTGAGTCCCAAAATCAATGTCACCACTTTCTTAGTCTTTCTAAGTATTCTTGCCCCTGCTTCAAGTTAGCATTCACATTAACTATTAGCAGTCCTGAGATCTTGCTCACCATGGATATTGCTTTACTTTTTCTTCCTCTGTATTTCCCTGCTTGTCTCCCTCCATTAATTTCTCCTTTTTCATTCCATTTCTCTTTCTACTCTATCATCCCTAAGCCTGAAAGAGCATCTGTAAAGAAAGCTCATGGGCTTTCTTCAATGTAAAGCCACAGGACCAAGGCTTTGAAGCCAGAAAGTCCTGACTTCAAATATCCTTTCTACTGTTCAGTAGTTGTGTGACCTTGAATATGTCACTAGTCTTCTTTTCCTCCTTTGGAAAATGGGAAATAAGTAATACCAACCCAGCAAGAAGCTGTGGAAATTAAGTATAGATCCACTAATGTATTTGGGACCCACCAAACCCTTTCTCCTTTCCCTTCTCTCTCCATCTGAGTCTGATGAGAGCACACAGTGAGCATTGCTCAACTATGCAGAAGAGAGAGTGTTAATTTTTCTCACAGGCTAATCTTTTTTTTTTCTTTTCTCTTTCCCCTGGCCTTCATCTTCTCCCCCACAGCAATGTTCTCAATTAAATTGCAATAAGTATGCAACTTAGCAACCTGATCATGAAAACACAGATGCTTTTTCTGATCAATTTGCCAGAGCTAAGTGGAAATCCTGCAACTTTAGAACAACGGTTCTCCAAAAGTGTGGTATTCCATTTAGATCCATCACAATCTCTATGTTTATATGCAAGAGTGAAGACTCTTGGACCCTGTCCCAGAGCTCTTAAATGGAGACCTCTGGGAACATGGCCTGCATTCCAAATGCTTGCCCAGCACTCCAGGTGATTCTGATGTGCTCTGAAGTGTGAGATGTATTGCCTTGCAGAAGCATGGTACCTAACCTGACTATGCAATGCAAGCTAGGAAAATAGTCATCGGCCCCACTAACTATTCATGGCAGTAACAGGACCTTTTCCCACTGGCCATTGAGACCCAAGAAAATGACTTGTATGAATGCCCCCTAGCTGGTTAGTGGCAGCACTAGAGGGAAACCTAAGTTGGGAGCTTTTGGGTTCAACTCTCTCCAGCCCTCAGTCCTTCCCTCCAGAGTTCCTATCACTGAACAAAAGACCATAAAAATCCCAGCAGCTGCAGGCAAAAGAGTAAAATAAGTGTGAATGTATGTTTGTAAGGGAAAGACACAGAGAGAGCTTCCTCTTTTCCTTCCTGTGTTCATTACATTTTCTCTTATTTTCAAATTCATCATACAGATCAGATGCCTGATAGATTCTCTTTAAATTCCTGGAAATGCAACTTCAAGTAAGTATAATCATAATTAAATTCCATTACAGGGAAGGAATTTAGATGACTGATGGCATTATTTTTTTTAAGACTGAGATTTGATCTATATGTTCATTTAGGTATCTTGTGTGCTTCCTTATAGTTAGGAGCTATTCTATCAGGTTTCATGCTTCCACCTGATAACAGATTTTTGGACCAATGTAATCACTTATAAAACATTAGCCATTCTCTGACAGAAATGAATTTAATGATGCTTCTGGAAGAGTGTAGTTGAAAGAGCAGTGATCTGATTGTCAACAGATATGAGGTTCCAGCCCAAAGAATAAGCGTGGAACCTGGGTAGACTATTTGTCCTCCCTGAGCCTTGGTTCCATCATTGAAGAAATAAGAAAATACGAGGGCTTCTCAACCTGCAGAGTGGCTTTCCTCTAAGATATGCTGGTGCTCACTCTTGGGAGAGGCCAAGGTGTAACTTACCCCAGGGAGCATCGTACACATATTCTTATAATAAAGGCTCTGAGAGGTTCTGAAGGGAAGTATCCAATTTAACTTCTCTCAACACAGCTTTTCCAAAGTCCAATTCATCTTCCCATTCAAAAAGTATTTGTTACGCACCTACACTGTACCAGGCACTATTCCAGGAGCAGGAGATCAGCAAGAACAAAACACATAGCAATCCCTTCTCGCAAGGAACTTCCATCTTAATGGGGAAGAAATAGCACATGCAAAACAAATGATTAAAATATCTAACATTTTAAATGATGATATGCCAGATGTGGTGGTACACACCTGTAATCCCAGCACTGAGGAGGATGAGGCAGGAGGATTATCAACTCAAGGCCAGCCTGGGCTACATAGACAGGCCCTGTCTTAACCACCCCCCTAAAAATGATGATAAGGGTTATGAAATACAATGAATCATGAAAGAGTATTGGGCTAGCAAGGACATGTGCATGACCAATATTACCTAAGAATAATTTTTACTAGTATCTTTGAACCAAACTTTGTGCAAAAATAAGACCTGGAAAATCCCAAACAGAAATGTCTACTAAAATCACCTGCTTCCCTCAGGCATCTTGCTGGTAATGCAGAGAGGAAGAATTTGTCTTTGGTGCTGTAAGTGGTCATGTAGTCAGATTCCTCCCACAATGTCACAGTCTAGTATGATTCAGTCCACTCACCTTTTGTTTGCCCAATTCTAAGATAGTTGTCATAGAAGATGCACTAAAGTAGAAACCATCACCTGCGCCCTGGGAAACCGAGAGTCTTGCTGGATGAAATGACCAATAATATAATTACAAGTCAATATCTGCACTAGACACTAGGCAGAGTCATGAGGTTTGTCATCCTCTAGTGTCTGTTCCACTTTTAATTGGTGACCTTGTGCTATCGAGCACATCATGACATTTAAAATGCAGATGCTGGACTGGATAACTCCAAAGTTGCTTGTATTGGAGAAGCATTGTGTCACATATTTGTATAAGAGAGATTTATTCATTCATTTAACAAACATCTCTTGAGTTCCCAGTGGTACCTGGCTCTGGAGCCAAGATAAATAATCCAAGAACTGTACTCTGAAAAAATTCGATTTAGTAATACCTTTGGCTAACATTTACTGAGCATTTAATATGCACCAAAAACTACTCTGAGTGCATTCCATGTATAATTCACAACGCTTTGAGGTCGATACTGTTATTAGCTGTGTGGCGGGAGGCAGAATTCAAAGATAACCCTCGATGTCTCTCACCTGTGTAGAATGACCTTCTGGCGAATGTGGGTGAAACCTGTGCGTCTGATAAGATGTCATTTTTGTGATTATGTTATATCATATAGCAAAGGAGATTTCACAGGTGTAATCAAGATCCTGAATTTTAAGAAAGGGAGATTATTCTGGGTGAGCCTAACCTAATCAGATGAGACTTTACAAGAAACTGGGCTCTTAATGGAGAGACTCAAAGGATGAGAAACATTTGATGGGAGGGAAAATCACCATTGCTGGCTTGGACAACAGAGGGGCCCACACAGGGGGGATAGTGAGCAGTATCTAAGAGCTAGGAGCCACTCCTCCCCACACTCAGGACCGGCAGGAAGGCAAGCACCCCAACTTCACAGCCTCAAGAAACTGGACTTTGGCAACAACCCAAGTGAGTCTGAAAGCTGACCTTCCTTAGTTAAGTTTCCAGATGAGCACACAGCCTAGCTGACACCTTGATGTCAGCCTCACGTGACCCTGAGCAGAGAACCCATCCATACTCTGCTCATTCTGACCTACAGAACTGTGAGTGAATAAATGGATGTTGTTGCAAGCTACTAAGTTTGTAGTGATTTGTCACCTAGTGTCTTAGTGTGTTTGAATTTGCTATAACAGAATACCCAAAGCTGGGTGAATTATAAAGGAAAGAGATTTATTTAGTCATGGTTCTGGAGTCTGGAAGCCCCAAATTGGGCAGCCACATCTGGAAAGGGCTTTTTGCTGCATCATAACATGGCAGAGAGGAGGAAGGGCAAGTGCAGAAGTATGGATGAACAAAAACACAAGGAGTGGCCCTGCCTTATAACAACTTCACCCTCATGGTAACTAATCCAGTCCTACGACAAAGGCATTAATATTTCTGGGTACTTTAATAGCCTCTTTTTTTTTTCAGTACTGGAGATTGACCTCAGGACCTTTCACTTGCAAAGCAAGTGTTCTTCCACATAAGCCACAACCCTAGCCCCCTCTCATCACCTTTTAAAAGTTCGACCTCACAGTATGGTCAGGGTGGCCATCAAATCTCAACATTAATTTTGCAGGAGACAAACCAGACTCAAGCCATAGCACACAGCAATAGAAAACTGATAAGCCCATCTTATAGATTAGAAAACAGGCAAAAAAAAAGAGTGATGAGCAAGATCGTACAGCCAGGAAGCCCCTGGGTCAGAGTAATGGCCCACGATATATGGTTCCAGAGTCTTCATACTGTTCTTTAGGCTCTGCTCTTCAACAGGGAACTGGACCAGTAATCAAATACTCACAGTACAATTTGCTTAGTGGTTTACAAATAAAAAAAAAACTGTAGTGATCAACTCAACTAGGGAAATAAATCACTGGAGTCTTCTGCAGAAAGCCCATTGGTAAATATGCAGGAAATTTGAACACTGGTTGTAAAACTCTTGGCAGCTTGAGATCGGCCATGATGGGAATATTTACCTCCCAGAAGTTGTCAAATGCAGCTAATCAGGATTTTGGTTTTTAAATGGGAGAGCCAGTTGATCAGCACCCCTCTGGGAGCAGTGATTCAGGTATAGTACAAGTGGAGACTTCATATACATCAAGTGTTGCTGGAAGTCTGAGGAAAGGATGGAAGATTGTGTGAGGGGTCGGTGCAGAGCAGCATCAGGAAACCAGAGCATACAGCTGGTTCATGAAGAACAAGAGTGTGAGAGGGTGTTTCAAACGGGGCCAGCTCATTTGTAGAATGGTGCAGAGGTGGGAGGAATGGCATGTGTGTGAGCTCCTGAGCAAAGGGTCGTGCTGGGCACATCATTCTCCATCATGAGATGCTGGCACTGCCCCATGGCATGAGAGCAGAGTGTGCTCTGCGTGGGAGGGGTTTGGATGGATCCCAGTGATGTACCAGATGGGGCAAAGGGAGGGGAGGCTCACAACTGCCCATCAAGTGAGACCCAGAGGCCCAGAGCACAGGATCCTAGAATGGGAAGGTAGAGATCTCAGCCCCATTAAAAAAGAAAAGTGCTAATATGAGCTCAGCTGGAGATCGAATGCATATCAGCTGGTACTGGGCTGGTGTAGCTACCTAATGTAACCAATGTTTTAACTGGACGATGGAGGCACACCTGCCTTAAAGAGTTGGGGTTAGTTTCAGACCTATGCTTACTACTGGAAAAATACAAATCTATCTACACCTGTTTGCATTCCATTTCTCAGCCTGACTATACAGTGTCAAAACAGTTGGCTGAAAGACACACATTTTAGCTTTTCATCTAGGTTTGTTGTGTACTAGGTATAATAAAAATACACACTGGTGTCTTTCTTAGTATCCTCTGATGGACACCCCTTTGCATCTCTTCCAATCCTCTTGACTTAACTGCTGCAAGGAACTTCACATGACTATGGCTGACAGGCCCTCATCCCAGACCATCACTACTCACCTTCTGTCTCCGGTCTTCTCTCTGTGGACACTTGGTACCTGCACAACCCAGAGTACAAGGGAGTTGGTACTCCTATGGGATCAAACTCTGACCAGTGGTAGACAGGAGCCTGTGGGTAACTGCTGCTCCTTGCTCCCCCTATGGATAGTCTTGAGATGTATTTCGTAGAGCTTCTCAGTCTGACCAGCGGGATCAAGATCTCACGCACACATGTAATCCCAGCTCTTGAGAAGCGGAAGCAGGACAATCGTGAGTTCAAGACCAGCCTGGTATGGTCTCATAAATAAATAAATATATAAAATTTTCTTTATATATATAAAGAAACTTTATATATAAAATACATAAAGTTTCCTGCGAGTGAGTGCTCATCTCATTCCTCCCATGCTTCCTTCTGGCTGTGCCTCATTCCTGTTCCGTGTCACTCTACTTCCCTGTCAAATCTGGATTCAGTTCTGCTTTCCAAGGAACCCACATTGAGACAGCTCCTAAATGGATGATATTATCTTCCAGACATGAAGAAAGCAGGGATATTTTCTTTCTTTTTTTTTTTTTTTTTGTACTGGAATTTGAACAAGGGTTTCATACTTACTAAGCAAGCACTCTACCATTTGAGTCATGCTTCCAGCCCTTTTTACTTTTACCTTGTTTTTCCAGATAGGGTCTTGGATTTTTGCCCAGATTGGCCTTGGATAAGAATTATCCTATTTATGCCTTCCATGTAACTGCAAGCATGCCACCATACCTGGTCTATTGTTGAGGTCTCACTCACCAGAAACCATGATCCTCCCAATCTCAGCCTCCTGAGCAGCTGGGATTGCAGATGTATAATCCTGCTCAAGAACAGGGATCTTAGTGACCAATCTACCTACCTACCAGGTGCGGAGGTTGCCAAATAGAAGAATCTTTGAAAACTTCTCAAGTGAAGAGCTAAATGCAGCAGGTGGTTCCTGATCCTAAGATTTTCCAGTTGCCTTAACCCAGACCTGTTTGGTAATGTTTGGGTAGCAAGTAGTACACCATAGTTTAGAAGAGATAAACATTCAAAGCTTTGTTGATTACATTAAGCCAGATTTACCTAATATTTTAGTGGCTATAAGAGATATTTTGTTTGGGGCATATTGGTAACTATATGCTCAGAGCTAGGAAATATCAATACCATTAAAAAGAGGAAAACAGTTCCACTATCAATGACAATATGGGAAATCTTTTGCATCATGAGTTGAAGTAAGTCTAAGAATTACCTTTTTATTTTGGATTGCATTTTATGGCTAAACCATTTTCCTTACTGCTTCAAAAGTGTACACACTTTTGAAAGTTATTAAAATTTAATAATTCTCTTAGAGAGTGTTTCATGTTCCTACTCTATTCTAAGTGCTTTATGTGTATTGTCGTTTTTAATATTCAAAACTCTGAGGCAGAGATAGTAGTAGTAGTCTACTATTATTATTATCTATCTCTGATAAAAGAAATCTGATACCCAGAGATGTAAAGTAACTTTCCCAAAGCTGCAAAGCCCAATAACACTACAGATAGAGGTGGGGTTAGACCCAGCTAGGGCTGACAGCAAAGTCTGTACTTTTAATGTAATCAGCACAGTACCTCACACTGATGCCTCCTGGGGTTCAGGAGGAAAGGTGAAAGAGTGTGTGAATAAATGGTGAATTGGAAATGCAGTGAACAGAGTTGGGTGGACATGACACCTGTTGATGATTGAACGTGAGGAAGGAAATCACAGTCGTTCATTGAGACCCAGATACTAGATGCTTTTTTTGTGGCATTGTTCATGTGAATCACTTTGAGTTTTGTTTTTATGGAATTGGGGAGGCCGTGTCAATACTAAACACTGCCATCTAAAAATGCACTAGCTGCTCTGATAAGTTCAGTTTTGAATGTTCCTAACCATCTTTTCGGCATTTTAATCAACTATTTGTCATGTGTATGATGCAGACGCAGATCAATTACGATGTAAATTTTATGTCAGTTTCCTGTCTAAACTGCTCTAAAAATATTATTTAATGACATGAGCTACCTCAGAACCGAGAAAAAGAGTCCATTATTCATCATCTTATGCCTAAGTGACTTTAATCTCAGATGAGTTACTCTTGGAACTTCTTTTCTTCTTTGAGAAACAGAAGTCCTTAGAAAGTTGGTATGCTAAAAAAATTATGTACAATTTCTTTTTCTTTGTGTGTGTGTGGCAGGGGGGTTGAGACAGGGTCTCACTATGAAGCCCAGACTGGCCTTGAACTCATAAATTATCTTCCTACCTCAGCCTCTTGAGAGCTGGGATTACAGGTGTGTACTACCATGCCTGATTTATTTTCTATTTCTTCAACTGCACTTCAGCCACCTAGACCAGGAACATGTAGAAGGGTCAAAGTCAGAACTTGGATTCTACATGGAAAATCAATCTCTTATTTTTAAAAGTAGGAGAACTACTCACAATCTCTTAATCTGCTGATGGAACTAAGAACTTGTTGTTTTCCCTTAGTTCTGAGAACAGTGACATTGGAATATTGGTCTTGTCCCATTATGGCTCTAGTGGAGAAGGTGGCTCTGTCTGTGAGCCTGTTTGCTCTAGAATAGAGCAAAAATGGGCCCTGGATTTAACTCCAAGATTCCTGACTTAATTGCATGACAATGATCACTTCACCTCTCTGATCTTTCCCTCTTCTGTTGTATAAAGTGATACAGCATCATTAAGAGGATGGAATGGATGATCTATGAAAAGACTGTGCAAGGAGAGATTTCATGATATCCTCCCATGGCCAGCCTGAGACAACACACTGAGGTAAGAGGGTGAATAGCTCCCAAAGATATCTATGTCCCAGTACCTGAAACCTGTGAATGTTACTGAATATGGCCAAAAGGACTTTGAGAAAATTAAGATCCTGAGATAAAGAGATTATCCTGGATTATCCAGATGGTCCTAACTGATCACAAGTGTCTTAGAAGAGTGAACAAAGGAAGGTTTGACTACAGAAGTGGGAGATGTGATATCAGAAATGAGAAACTGAAGTGAAATGATGAGCCAAGGAATGCTAGCAGCCCCCCAGAAGGAGGAGTGAGATAAAGAACAAATATGCCACCAGAGCCTCCAGATGGAGCCATTCTTGTGAACATATTCATTCTAGCTCTGTGAGACTCCTTTTGGACTTTTGATTTCCAGAACTGTAAGAGAACAGACTAGTGTTATTGGAAGTGACTAAGTTTTGGGTTGGCTGTTATAGCATCAAGAGGAAGCTAATGCTGAGCGGTGGAGATTTTGTTTCCTGTTTCTACAGTCACTTTACCTGCTAAAATGGAACCCATTGCTCTCACGCCCTTTTCATGGATCATAAGGATCTCATGTCACACTTCAGAACAAACCTGCTTTTTTGATGTTGCATGTTTTTTCTAGAGAAAAATCATCATTCCACTTAACAATAACAGCACTTACAGTCTAGTCCAGACTCTCTCAGTCAAAAGGAATTCATAACATGAGTAAACAGAGATGACAACTGAGAAAAATCCTACATGTTGCCTGTGATAGACTTGGCTGGGCCAGACAACCAACCACCTGCTCATCTAATGGTCATCATGTTTGATCACTTGGTGTACGTGTAGCAGACACTGAATGTTAACCGGGGGGTACACAACTCTTCTGAAAAAAGGAATGAGTGTGGGCAAACATGAGTTTCTTCTCTTAAAAGCAGGGATTACACGGTAGATATAAGTATTTTTGAAGAACTTGCTATGTGAATTCCACAACAATATTATAAGTATTGTTGAACGAGGAGCCAGTTCCAAAGTTTGCCATCCCTGTCAAAGTCAGCACAGCTCTGACTGCAGACTCCATGCTTCTCCTGCTGCATCCCAGCACCTAGCCATCTTCAGCCTCCAAGGTCCCTTTCACCCTTATATTCTGTAGCTCTCTCCTCATTTGCCAGAGGCGTTTTTTACTTCTGCCTAGAATGTACTTCCCTAACCTTTGCTTATTGAAGACAATTGTTTTGGTGTCTTTTGTTTTGTTAGTTGATCAGTTGATTGGTTTTTGGGTTTTCAAATTAGAGTCTCACTATGTAGCCCAGGCTGACCTCAAACTTGTGATCTTCCTGCCTCTGCCTCCTTGGTGCTGGGACTATAGGCATGCACCACTGTGCCAGTGAAGACCATTTAAGACACAGACGAAGTACTATTCTCTCAACTCCATGACATCTCAAAAACAAAATTGCTTGGATCTTTTTATGGTATTTATTTAATTCTGCTTTGTGGAGAAATGGTGTGTATGTGTTTAACTTCCCAACCATGTGTGAAATGAGAGGGTCATTCTCCTTCTACCATCTCAGCAATGAGCATAGTAGCTCCCACATAGTGTATACTCATTAAACTAAATGTGCAACCTTTGGGACTAAAGGGTCAGGGTGCCAAACATCCAAACCGCAGTGTTGTCTGACCTCTTATGTGAGTGCTGCGCTGTCAGTGCACTCATGGAGTTTACCAATCCTTCCCTTTACCTGCACATGTGAGTTCCTGGGCACACACTCACAGGGGTCACATGTGTTCAAGACGAATGTCACAGGATGTATCAAAGCAGCCTATGGCAAATGGAACACCATACACTCATGGGACTGTAAGAGAATGTCCAACTGAAGACTTGTTTCTAAAACAGTCTAATTGTAAAACTAAGGATTGGGGTTTTCTTCCCTCTAAATAATAGTATTTTTACAGAAGGAATATGGACTTACCAGAAATGAGAAAAATAAAAGCAAGTTTTACAACTTCTCACCACCCCATTGAAATTAGTTAAAGAAGGAAGGAAGGAAGGAAGGAAGGCAGGCAGGAAGGGAGGGAGGGAGGGAGGAAAAAGGGAAGGAAGGAGGTGGGAGGGAGGGAGGGAGGGAGAGGGGAGGGAGGAAGAAAGGAAGAAGTGAGCATAGGCTTTGTATATTTGAGACCTTTCCATCCCCATTCTGTACTGAGAGTAGGTCAAGACTCTGAGCTTTATAACTTTTGGCAAATCAACTAAGTGCTGGCATCATTTCCTTTGGTTTACAGGGGTAGAGGCCCTGTAACATTGTGTGGTGAGGATCAAGTGCACCAGTGCTTGGAAAGTGGTTGCTTATTAAAGCTTTACAAAAATGCTAGTTCCTCAGATGCTTTGGCCTGAGGTGTTAGACCTCCCTGTAAACAAGTTTCTGGATCATTGGCCTCTAGAGGCCTCAAGGACTATAAGCCCCGCCTCCTCCCACTGGCTGCTGCCTTGAAACTTCTTGAATGGCAGAGTCCTTCTCCCAGCAGTCAGAGATAAGAGTAGAAAGGGTGTTGACAATAAGCTTCACCTGCCTCATGGGAGCAGCGCTGCTGAATGAGTGTGAATGAAGACTGTGAAGGGGTGAAGATTACCTGCTTACCTCAGGGGGCAGAGCCAGGTCAAGAGTGGCTCAGGTCAAGAAATTTGAGAGGGCTCTGGAGGCTAGAGGTCACCTGGAATCCAAACTCATTCTTCACCTTAGGAGAAAAGCCTCTACCTGTGTCACTCATATCCTTCCTCCATCATATCCCTCCCATCCTCTTCACCCCTCCCTCTACTCTAAGAGGTTGGAGATTAACGAATGGCAACCAGTTTGAGCCTAGCTGCAGGGCCAGGCAAGTGAGTATCAGGACACAGGGACAGAATTGCCATCTTTTGGTTCAAGTCTTTCCATTCATACGTCAGAAGAACCAGGAAAGTCCTCCCAATGCCACACCTGGAGGAGAAGTCACATGTGCCCAAGGGGTCTGCCTAACACCAGCTCCTGGACACAGTCATCTCCTATGCACTAGCCAGTACCTGTCCCATGTCAGCACATGTGCTTCATATCCAAATGGCAGGAGTTGGGACATCCACCCCTAGGGTGGATGGGACTCAGGCTGCAGAGTCAGAGGCG
This sequence comes from Castor canadensis, assembly GCF_047511655.1. Taxonomy (NCBI): domain Eukaryota; kingdom Metazoa; phylum Chordata; class Mammalia; order Rodentia; family Castoridae; genus Castor; species Castor canadensis. The sequence goes on along the minus strand of NC_133396.1, from coordinate 96,598,822 downwards.
ACATTAACCATAGTTGCAGATCAAGGTCCCCAAGAGTATATGATGTCTGCCCATTTGAAGGGTAGAGTCAGCAGTGACCTCAGTGAAGGGACAAAGAAAGTCAGAGGTGAGAGATAATACTCCAAACAGTAATGTAGCAAGCATTAAATTTTATGTATGAGGCTGTGCCAGGTACATGACGTCCTTCTATTCTTGTGACTGCCATAGGTGTAGGTGCCAGGGTTACCCATTCTGTGAAGGCACCAGGAATTTCTCAAGGTCACACAGACAGTAAGGATGATAGTTCAGAGCTCATCTTAGGAACTTCTTCTTATCATCTGACTCTTGGGTCTCTCCTGATTTCTCTGCTCTTCTGCCCATTGAGAACAGTCTTCTGCTGCTGAAGTTGTCACCCAAGACTGATCTCAGGGTATCAGGCCTTGAGTTCTTAGGAATCCAAGAGCAATCAATACTACAATAGACCATCCACACCCTCTCATACTGACAGATATTAGCACTGGGAAGTGCCTAGCACTGGCTGGGAGCTGGGCATATAAATGTGAACAAGATAGACAGAGCCCCATCCTCCCATAGCCAGTGATACAGGCTAATGGGGGCTCTGAAAGTCCCAGACATGGGAGAAGAGATCAGCACACCTCCTGAGGAAAGCAATGTCTAATTTGAACCATGAAGGATAAGTAAATCAGCTAGGGGAGAAGCAAGTGTACAGCAAATAGCCAGTGCAAAGGAAAGGTGCAGGAGGGAGAGTGGCAGGCTAGGGGCAGTGGAGGTCTGGGGACTGGAACTCGTAGTGCAAAGGGAAGTGGGGAAATGGGAAAAAAAGAAGCTTGGGTGTTTAAAACCAGAAGTGATGTTTTTACCAAATTTGCCTTCAGGAAGTTCCCTCTGGTTTCAGGATACATGTGAGGAAAGAGTAACCTTATCCCCACGCTGCGGTGGACAATGCAAACAAAACTGTTACTGTAGGTATAGGGTTAAAGGTTAAAAGTAGGGTCTACAGAAGTCCAGGAAAGGCTGGCAGAGACTCCAGCTGCTGCACCAATTCCTAGAAGCATGAGATGGACCAGGAGACTTTTCAGATAGACACTTATGGGGCAAGAACCCCTTCCTGCCTTGCACTGACCTGTGTGCCCCCTGGCAGAGGTATCCACTGTGGCATACCAGTAGGCACTACCCTTGGGCTGCCAGGTCTGACCTGGCCAAGAGAAAGCCCAGAGCAGTAGAGCATCTGCCAGTCATTGGTAATCACTATCCCTTCTGGGGACCACGACAACCATCTTTCTGCTTTCTTTCTCTCCCAGTTCAATCCATCCCCTACCCCACCAGTAGCTGCTGGAGGGACCTGGTATAGAATATGTCATGTCACTGCTGTACTTAATATTCTTCCAAGCAATGGTCAAGCATGTGTCAAGGCAGTGATACCAAACTGTGCCAGCAGTCTTTGTATTCTTCACTTCCACACACTTACATGAAAAAGATAAAGGAAAGGTTGTTTTCATGTAAGAATATCAAAGACAAACAGAAGAAATTATTCATTTTATTAAATCTCAACCCTTTTTTAATATTCACTGTGATGGTATGGTTGGTAGACCACAAGCACTGAAGTATGATGGTTTCTTCAAAGCACTTGTGCAATTGGTCAACTGGAGAGTTGACCTCACTGCTCTTTCTGTGAAACACCTTTTTTACCTGAAAAAAAATTTCTGGCAAACTATGGTTATGCACCTTACATATTTGGTAGACATTTTCTCAAACATGAATGAAGTGAACCTATCCCTTCAAACAGACAATTTTTTGTTTCCAGTAATAAAATTCAAGTGTTCAAAAGAAAATTAGAGCTTTGGAAAACTGTCGCAAATTTTCTACTTGTTGTGAACTTAACAGCTTTTCACTATTCGAAGACTTTTCTGATGAGATCAATGGGGATATTAATTAATGTGGTTAACTGATTAATTGAGATATTTTTAACATGGTGTAATGAAATGTGCCAACTTTGGTAAGCTCTACCTGACTCAGTGAACAATATTCTCCAAAAGACAAATGAGTAGTGTCACCAAATCAAGCATGGATTAAAAAGCCTATTCAAAGTGTAAGGGTGATCCAGGGATTTTTGAAAAAATAAACTCTATTTTTAGAGCAGTTCCAGATTTAGAGAAAAATTTGGAAGATAGTGAAGAGAGTTCCCATATAACTCACAGTTTCCTCTGTTATTGACATATTAGCATTATATATTTGTTACAGTTAAAGAATTGATACGGCCATGTTACGGTTAACTGAAGTTCACACTTTATCCATGTTTCCTCAGTTTTTATCTATTGTCCCTTTTCTGTTTCAGGATCTCATCCAGGACACTGTCATACATGTAGTTGTCACATCTTCTTAGGCTCCTGTTGGTTTGCCAATTTCTTAGCTGGTACTGGCTTTGATGGTCTTGACAGTTTTGAGGAATTTTGGCCAAGTATTTTGAAGAATGTCACTTAATTGGTATTTATCTAATGTTTTTCTCATGGTTCTACTGGAGCTATGCTTTTGGGGATGAAGACCACAGAGGTAAAGTACTATTTCCATCATATCATGTCAAAAGTAAGTATGATTAACCTAATTTGTGACTGCTGATGTTGACTTCATTATCTGGCTGAGGTGTTATTCCTAAAACTTCTTCATTGGAAGGAAGTCACTATCCACAGTTCACATTAAGGAGTGGGAGTTGAGCCCCACCTCGCTGAGGGTAGAGTATGCGTACAAGTTGGATTTCTTCACACAAGAAATTTATATCCTCTCATTTATTTATTCTAACATTAATTTATATGACTACAGATTGTGAATATTTACTTTATATTTTGAGTTACAGTCCAATACTACCTTATGAATTTTCTTATTTAAATTGTACCAGTTTTGACTGTTGGCAGCTCTTTCAATTGGGTCGTGTGTCCATTTGACACACCCCACAATTCTGTGTGGTGTGTGAGCATGTGTGTGCATTTTGAGCACATCCTTATGTTCTGGCAGGGTAAGATACACAGGCTCTTCCTGCATACAGTCTGTCTACAGTGGCTCCAATTACAATTTCTTTTTTTACTTTATAATGGTGTAAAAGAGATTTACATTTAGTAGGACCTTAATAAGCATTAACCGTATATTAAGAGGGAGTACCTTTACAACCACTCTGTTTTTCACTTTCAGTTCAATAGTCAGTTACATGGGATTATTCAACACTTTAATACAAAATAAGCTTTGTGTGAGGCAATTTTGCCCTATTGTAGACTGATGTTAGTATTCTAAGTACATCTAAGTTAAGCCAGGCTGTGAGACGATGTTCTATAAGTTAAGTGTCTTAAGTGCATTTAATATGATAAATTCCTAGAAGATATAACTCATATAAAAAGCTCCTTGGGGTCAATAATTGTTTATAGTGTGAAAAAGGTTTAAGAGCCACTGGGCTCAGCACACCAGACTAATTGTTGTTTCCCTTCTCCCTCCCCCTCCTTTCTGGCTCCCTGGCCTATGGCATTGTGCCCATGCTTACTTCTAGCACCTTCCTTTCCTTGACTCCAGGCCACCTCCCTTGCCCCTCTTAAGACACAGCAATAGCTACTGTGAAGCATGCCTAGCAAGAGGAATTTTCTGGCCACTTGCTATAAATTTCTATTTTGATAATGGTTAGTGTAGTAGTTTTTTCTATCTGCTTCTGTCTTGAATGAGGGCAGGAAGCTGTCTAATTCATTGTCTGTCCTGTGCAAGGCCAGGTGTATATTTGGTGGTCAGGACAGGTTTGTTGAAGAAGTAAATGAATAGTTGATCCAAAGACACCCATCTCTTCAGGGGCTGACCAGGCTGCACTGCTGGCTTTGCACTGAATGAATATATCTGTTGATATGTTCCCCCTTATGGGCACCAAGGCCAGGTATCTACCTATTGGAAATTTAGTTTAGCTCAGCAAATATTTTGAAATGTTTATTACATGTCAGGCACTATGCTAGGTACTGGAGGGAGAAGGGGAGATGGGTGTGTGGAGAATATGGTCTAATAGCAAAAACTAGCCACCCTATGTCTGCCCCGAGCCTGTCTTCCCTGGTCAAGGGCATCCAGAGTAAGTTCATATGTAGCAGTCAGCTGTATCCAAATTTAGCCCTCTCAGGACACAAATAAACCACAAAACAAGCAATTATCTAGTGAATACAAAAGTGTAGAAAATATTTAATGTGGGCTGATGGTCAGATAAATCTAGATTGAACACCTTTGTCATGATTCCTCTTGAATAAGGATGCACTACTTGACCAAGTCTTGTTTGCTCGTTCTTTTAGCATCTTCTTGCTGGCAGGCATTGGAGTGAAAGGAAATAGAAAGAAAAACAGAAAGAGACAGGGTGTAAGAAAAGTTAGATAATGCAATTTATGGTGTGATTAGCCTATAAAAGGCAGGTAACTGCTAATAAATTTAATCCAGTGTTTGAATTGTTTTGACCAAACTGTCTAAATGCGGAAGTCCTTGTAGCCACTCCCCACACATAGCTATTGGAAGCTTGACAAGTGGCTAGTGAAACAGGTCCAAAAGTAGTATTGCAGATATGTAGATTTAATAAAATATATTATTTAAATTAACATAACCAATTTCTTTTTAAACAGGACTACTAGAAACTTATAGTTTACATTGATGGTAGGCATCTTATTCTTATCGGACAACATAGATCAAGACTGCAGTCCAGTTCACCATTGATATCACCGCCCCCCCCACCCTACCTGTCCACTTTGCCAGAAGCCCCTCCATGTTCTCCAAGCCACAGGTCTCTGCCTGCCTTTGCAAAGCACAGTAATTAATGTAAGGTCATTCAGAGCTGGTCCTTTTTCCTCTCCTGATAACATCACATGGAATTCCCTGCCTCAAAAGTAATCTCCCAGTAAATATCAGCCTGGCCATCAGGCAAGATCTGAGGACAAAAAGGGGTTGTTGATGGAATGTTCCAGTACCTACAGGAAGGTCAGTTCCAATCCATCGTTTCTCCTCTCCTCACCTTCCTGTGGCTGACCAAATCTCTGTTCTCGGAGCAAAGTTCTGCCCCTGAGAGAGCCCTCACCTCTGATCTTGCCCAGCCTCCTTCCGTGCCCGGATCTCATCAATAGCTCTGGAAATATGGTGGGTACAGGGTAGCACCCTTGGAAAACCTCCTTCGAGGAGCTCTGCTTGCTAAACTGAATCCCAGCTATATATGTTCTTTGTCTGAATTTGTCAAAAGTGATGTTTCTGAACAAAAGTTTCAAAAACTCTAATTCGGTGTTGCCTTTTTTTTTTTTTTAAATGATACTGGAGTTTAACCTCAGGGCCTTTTTCTTACTAGGCAGGAGCTCTACCACTTGAGCCACACTTCCAGGCCTTTTTTTGGTTTATTTTTGAGATACAGTTTCCTGCATTTGCCTGGGGCTGACCTCAGACTGAGATTCTCCTACCTCTGTCTCCTACTTAACTGGGATTACAGACATGTACCACATCCAGCTTGTTCTTTGAGATAGGGTCTCACTAACGTTTTGCCCTGGCTGGCCTTGAACCACAATCCTCCTCCAATCTCTGCTTCCTAAGGATCTGGGATTATAGGGGTACAACACTACTCCCAATCAGTGTTCTTTAATTTTAAAGATGCCACCATGTTACTAGTTTTTCAGGCTCAAAATATGTTTCACTCTTCCCTCTCTTCTGTTCTGTAAGCAGTGATCAAGTCCAGGTTCTTCTGCCACCAAAATTGCTCCTCTTTTCTCCCCATTCCCATTGCCCTACACCAGCCATTGCTTTGCAACTACAATCATCATGACCATATTTCAGGCAGGAACTGATCTTGTGCTTCTATTCCTCGTAACAATCAGCAAGAGCCATCATTAACCCCACTTACTAAGGAAACAGGGACACCAGGAGGGCATTATTAATGAGTGACATTGAGTGAAAGAATTACAACTTGTGTGTTACAACTTGTTTGAATGAAAAGTCAAAGGTTTACCCCATTATACTGTTGGTTTCACAATCTGACTGCTGAGGTTTGTATGATGGTTGACTGACATGTTAGAATCCTGACTTGCTAGGATTTATTCTTTTTTTTTTTTTACAAGATAAATTATATATTGATTAACTTGAATTTTTTTTCTTTTATTATTCATATGTGCATACAAGGCTTGGGTCATTTCTCCCCCCTGCCCCCACCCCCCTCCCTTACCACCCACTCCGCCCTCTCCCCCCCACCCCCTCAATACCCAGCAGAAACTATTTTGCCCTTATTTCTAATTTTGTTGTAGAGAGAGTATAAGCTATAATAGGAAGGAACAAGGGTTTTTGCTGGTTGAGATAAGGATAGCTATACAGGGCATTGACTCACATTGATTTCCTGTGCGTGTGTGTTACCTTCTAGGTTAATTCTTTTTGATCTAACCTTTTCTCTAGTTCCTGGCTAGGATTTATTCTTAGGGCTCTTATTATATTGTACTTTGTTTTAATTCATATTTATTTATCTTATACAGATAATTAAATAGTCATATATTGTCACATAAATATACATAAGTATTTAATATCATGCCTTATCTGCTTGCTACCCTTTGAGATTTATAAGGCTAGGCTAGAAGCTGTCATTACTGCTTCTGTGGCAGTGCCTGCTTCTAGGAGATGCTCTGGACAAGTGTGTGGGTTTGACTGACATCTGATAGCCAATAGATAAAGCCCAGTCTGGGAAGGAGGCATCTGAGCTCCTTTCCAATCAAGATGGCCTTCAACTCCCAGCCTTATGTTTACCACTTTTCAGTCCTTTCTCATACCTCTGAATGCTCTAGCCCTATGGCTATCCACATAGACAGTGTTTTTGCTAATCGTGCTCTAATTACTTCCTCCTTCTGAATGTCCCTTCCCACCCTGAATTCCTGGCATACCTTCATCTCTCAGGAACCCAGCTGTATGTCACTCCATGTGAAGTCATTCACTAACCCTCCTTCTCCACTGATCCTCTTTGGAACTCTGTATATGCCTTTATGGAAAGCCCAATTCCACCCCAATGGTCTGCTTACAAATCCTTTCTCACTAACTGGAATAATGTCCTGTAAGACTGATTATTTCCAGAGCCTGGTGTGGCAAGGAAACATATATCTCTAAGATATTATTGTATTCTGTCATAGCATTGAGCAAAGGCAAGAGTGAGAATTTGGGATACAGACAAAACAGTTTATCAGAAATACAATAAAGAAAAGCTTTTTTCTCAGATTAAAAAGGGACCCTTGGTCTGATAAGGAGAAGGAGAAAGGATGGGTTACTGCAAAGGCTTCTTGTAAGAACATCAGAAGATCTAAGAGAAATTACACTAAGGTGTGCCCACACTGGCTACAGACTACTGCAGTTATGTACAAAGACATCAATGGCATTGCCCGTTGTGACAAGTGACAGGCAATTCAAAGTGAAGGCACAGGAACACCAGCTAGACCCTTTGCTCTATTTTGCCACCATGTTCTTGCTTAAAAAATAGTAAGTTACTATGGGATTAGAGAGGGAAACCCAGCCTTGTAGGAAAGTGACTGAACTAGACACTAGGCTGTCATATAAAAAGTATAGATATATTTATTACAAAGCCAACTTTTCAAACAGAAACACACACTCACTACCCTAGTCTGACATAGAGATGGCTCTTCAAAAGTTTGTCTTGGATGCTGATGGATGCTGATGGATGCTGATGGATGCATGAGTACACACAGATCCACAATATGATCACTGAACTTTTTAGGTTATGCCTGATGGATATTCAATTGTTGGAGTTTTGAGGAAACAATAAATAACATCATTGTCTTTGCATCCCAATATTGTAACAAACTGGCATATATTATGAGAAAATTGGCTAGATTGAGGTTTTCAAAATAAGATTGATAAATCTAAAGAATGAAACTTAGATCTGTTGTCATAGACAGGACCCTTAAAACGACCCCTTTGAATGGAATTTGCATTTGTGCTTCAGGAACACTCCACAGGATGAACCAAGAATACTTTTGTGCCGAGTCCACACCACAAGGATACCAGTGACCCATGGACCCAGCAGGACTGAGCCAAGTGCACCTAGCTCCAATTCCCAAAATCAATCAGATATTGTGTCCTCTTCACAAGGGAGAAGCAAGTCAGCATCAAGGAGAGGCCAGAAGCATTCCCTAGGGGGATTCTCCTCACAGGAACGTGATACCAAAGGAACGAAGGCTCTTCTCTAAAATCAATACATAGCTGCCATTGGCATAGTGTGTGGTTAGCGATGAATTCAACTCTACCTGCCCTCCCAAATGCTGTAGTCCTCTCTTTCTTTCCCTTTTTTCCCTTCCTTTCTTTTTTCTTTCCTTTCTTTTTTTCTTTCCTTCCTTTCTCTCTCTCTTCCTTTTTTGTTGTTGTGCTAGGTGGGCATACATTGTGGCACTTACAAAAGTTCTTATATCAAATATATCATACTTGAATTCACCCCCTCCACCATTCTCCTCTACCCCCTCCCCATTCCTGGAATAGTTTCAAAAGGTATCATTTTTCCAATTGCATACATGTGTACACAGTATTTGCTTAGTCCCCTCCTGATACTGCTGGACGAATACTCCACTAGGGCTTGTCCAAGGTCAAATGGGGAAGACCGGAAGCTTTGGGCATCTTTACATCCTCAGAGTAATAGGTCAGTTTCCTTCTTTCTGCTTTTGTCCCCAAATGATAGCAGATGGTTGCAAGAAGCATTCTTTATATTATAGAACTTGAAAATTTGATTCTCTGATCCCCATCCCTCTTGGGTCCCCCAACACACATTCTCAATTTTTGTTCAAATTATAACTCAGAGCTGAGATTAAGGATAAATAACTAGTCACCCATGGGAGTATGACTTCTGGCCAAACCTCCTTGTGACCATGTGTGTCTGTATACATTCATATGTATACACAGGCATGTACCCAGATAAGGGCTTGCGTATGAAAATTTTGATTTGTAAGGGTCCAGTAGTGGCTAGGACTGGCTGGAGTATGCAGGGAATGGGGCGTAGAATTGATTGCTTATTCTTCAGGAGACTGAGATATCTGATGAAACTCTGCATTGGTTGTAGTTGTCTAGATACACACAGGCGTGTTTGGAGACGTTTGTTGAGATGGTGTGAACAAGAAAACAAACTGCCTTTGTCCCTGTCTTTAAGGGACAGGTGACCCAGCTCTGAAGTCTGTGCTCTTCAGATCATCTATATATTCTAGAATCAAACATAATCATCCCTTCCACTGACCCCATGGCCTAAGAACACATTGTCGACCTTTCACGCTTTTAATGGCCTGAGGGAACAAACAGTGCTTAGATTTCTTCCTCATTGGGCTTTATGTATCTGTTAGGATTAGGTTTGGCTATGAGCCAAAGAACCACAGAAACTAGTAAGTAAAAAGAAAGACCTTTATTTCTCATATTTCTGTAAGTCAAGATATTGTTCAGGGCTGTAGGGGTGGTGTGGCTCCCAGGACTCCTCGGAATCCAGGCTCCTTCCACCTGCTGCTTCACCATGTGTGGCCTCCATTCACAGGTTCATTTCATGGTCCCATATAACCAGTTGCTCCAGCTCTAGCCATCACATCTGCATTCCGCCCAGGAAGAGGAAAAAAAGGGCACAGGAGTTGCTTTTTAAGGAAGATAGTTTAGAAATGTCACCTGATGATTCAGTTTATCTCACTAGCAGAACTCTACAATGGAGACTGAGAAATGCAGGCTTTGTTGCAGGTCCCCTGGTGCCAGCTTAAAATGTAGGCTGTTATTTTAGAGAATAGATTATATGGAAGGATCGCAAAATGCTCTGGTCCCCAACACCCTGACCACTGCCTCATGTTCCCCATAGTCAGTCACCACTCCAAACACAGGGCTCCCCATGCATTCACACACACGCATCTGGCATCCTGCTCTCCACTTTTATGCCATGCTAAGTCTTTTTCATGCCCTCTTCTCTCCACTCCACCCATCTAAATCTACCTATGTTTCAAAGCTAAGTATAAAGCCCCACCTTCTTGGAAAAGCCTCTTCCTCTCTTCCCTTGTCCCAATAAACTTTCCCTTTTTAAAACTCCCATAGCATACACCATGTACACCAGTAATCAGACACAGTATGTATAGACATTTATGTTAAAGTCACATGTGTGCCTCTAACCTTCAAACAGAATGCAAGCTGCTTTATGCAGGAAACACATCGTGACTTCTTTTTACCTTTTACAGTACCTGGGCTTGCATGTGGTCCTAAGACTTCTAAGTGTCTTGCCATGGAAGTCAGGGTTGAGGGTATAAACATAAGATCTAGAGCCAGGAGAAATGAGCCAGGCACTCAGCTCTGACCCTAACTTACTCTGTAACTGTAGGCAAGACACTTAACTTCTCTGAGCTTCAAGTTTCTCTATTCTAAAATGAAGGAATGTCTGCCTAACAAACCCAGAAGGTTGTTATAAGGAACACACACACACACACACACACACATACACACACACATACCCTTTGTACAGGTTAAACTCCACAAAATTAATAGGTGTGTAGCGTGTCGTGGTTTTTTTGACTGCAAGCAAAAGAAATCAGCAACTCTGGATAAGCTGAGCAAGAAAGGGTATTAATGGGACTAGCAGAGCAGATTGCTCACAGAATCAAAGGTATCTGGAAGAAACAGATGGGAGGCAGGGCAGCTCTATAATCCAGGCAGCAGGAACCATTTGGACATCCTGCCAGGTAACAAGCTCCAACCAAGTGTTCCACTTTGTGCCACTCCATCAAGGTCTGGGAGACAGGGGTTGGCCAAGTTTTGCATATACAACCCTTGCTCCTTGATTATTGCAGCCCAGGTCACCTTGATTTGCAGTCCTACCAAGTCCATAATGGAAGATGGTCCTGCCCCCAAGAGAAATCAGGGTGATATTATCAATGCAATGTGGCCAGAGCACGGCCAACATCCACTTCAAGGCTTACTTGATTGAGAAGCAGTAACTCATTCCTTTGATTCTGAATACATTTCACAAGAAACTATAAGCTACTTCCTTAGAGCTGATCAGTGAACCCTTTGGAGTGAATCAGTTTATCAGATTCCTTCTACTAAGAGCAGTTAGACCTTACTGTTAATCTCCTTGTTTGTGGCTCTTAATGTAGTATGAGTTTAATTAATTAAAGGTTTGAATTAAGGGCTATTTCACCCCTAAGTTGCGATCACTAATTGGACAGGGCCAATGTATTTTTCTGCTAACCTTAGTATTTCTATTACCTATCCTGGAACCTAGCACATTCCAGGTACTTAACACTTATTGAATGAATGAAAGGAGTGAATAAATGAAGACTAGGATGCTAAAAGATAAATTGGTCAGATGCACAACTAGCTAGCTAGCTCCTTCCCACCATGGGTTAGGCACAGGATCCACCTTGCCCTTCCTAAGTACATGGGATAGCAGGAGGGAGGTTAAGAAGTACCAACAGACTAGCAATACCCACTAGGGCCCCTACCTCCTTCTCCAGAATCCTGCCCTCAAGGATAGGATGCCCACTAGGTAGTGGCAGCAGTGAGCCATAGCTGCTGGCAGAGGAAATGATTTTCTCACAGTCTGACCTGCCATCCCCTCCTTGCTGCAAGCATCTGACAAAGAGGAGCATTCTTCACACAAATACCATACTCCCCAAGGGGCCAATCTGCATTTGCCTTGAGACAAAATACTGAGAAGGTCTCCAATTTGTATAGCATAGCACAGTTTGCAAAACTCTTCCCTACTTCTTTGGTGCTAATGACACCAAAGAAGACAGACTAATGTCACTGTCTCATTTTACAGATGAAGAAATGATGGTTGAAAGCCTTGCTTAAGGTCATGTGTAGGGAAGTAGGACACTTCACATGGGACACAAACTTTAAAGCTAGTTTCACCTTTCTACATTGTTTAGCTTAAAGACTCCAGGCCTTCTTTTGAGTCCTAAAGATAACTCTCAACTTCTTGTTGTTGAACATAATGTTACACCATAGTAAACAAAGGGACGTAAGAAAACAAATGTATTAATTTGGTTGTGACTCTTGATAGTACAGTTTTATTGTAGTTAGTCATATTAGTCTTCATCCCAGTTTGGACTGATTTAGAGAGAGAAAGAGAGGGACTGACTTTGATTTCATTTGCAGTTCAATTAAAATTTTATTGTGTCTTTGGGTTTGGAAACTGACAAGATTAAATCCATTTTCTTCTGACTTTTGATTCATGTTAGGTCAACTCAAATTTTCCTCAGCAGTGAAAGCTCAGCTTGTGGCTCCAGCTCTCCACTCTGATCCCATCCCTCTTCCCCCAACACAGGTTATGAAAAGAAGGTGACAAGAGAAGACTGGAGAAATATCCTATGTCCTGATCACTTCTTCTGGGAGTGAGAGTTCCTAATGTGTCTTCATAATTGGAATTTTATCTGCATGCCTTCAAACAAGCACAACACAAGCCAGTCCTCCAAGCAACTGGCTCAGGTGGGTGAGACCCACACTGAGATTTAACAAACTGATGGCATGCGATGAGGAGGAGCCTCAGCTCAGATGAACCAGTGTCTTCTCCATTCTCTTCAAAGTTGGTCTGAAACTCCCATAAGCCTATCATCAATGACCAAGCATTGAGAACATGTCTGATCCACAGCATGGCAGACGATGCTTGTCCGTTTCCGTGTGCCCAATGAGAGCCACGTGCTTTAGATATCTCATCCCCCTTCTGAGGTAGTAACAAGTGTCATCCCAGTACCCTACATGAACAAGAGTGAGGCAGCTTGCTCCAAGGAGGAGATGGGATTTAGATCTACACCTGCCCCTCAGAGTTAGAAGGGAAAGAGTGAAAAAAAAAAAAAAGAAGAAGAAGAAGAACAGAGACAGCCAGGCCATAGTGAAAGCTTGGGAGCCATGAACAAGCCTCCACTGTTCATGGAAGAGAGGTGCCTTCGAACCCAAACTCCCTTCCAGGTCTTCTATGTAAGTGAAGCCTAAATGTCTACTGTGCCTGAGCTGTCATGAAATTTGGGGTTCATTTGGTGCAACAGGTAGCAGTGATGGGCCCAGACTCCACTCAGGCATCTATACCGGCTTTGCATCTTTCTTGAAAAGGCTAAGCCAACTTGAGATATAAAGGTCTCACTCCTGGACTCCCTCTAGAAGCTGGAGCTAGAAACCAATGCCAGCTCATTAAGGCCAGTCTTAGATACAGGCTTCTTTAGTGGGCTCCTCCTGCCAGCCTGGCCTTCTAACTCACATAACTCTGCTTCTAAGCCATCAGTAAGAGGCAGAAGCAGCTTCCAGCAGGGGGTGAGTGAGCCTAAGATGGGAATGACAGGGTTGGAACAATGGCAGGTGGGTAAGAAAACAGACAAAGAACAATGTCTCCTGTTGAGTATGTTTCCTGGTTTTACATTCATACTGTTTCTGTACTTCTTTCTCCATAGTCATAATAATTGCCCAACCACCTATTGCATTTAAAATTGTTGAAAACTCTGAGAGAATCTTTCAGGGAGCCACTGTCTGCTATTTTGCTTTGCCATTGTTTCTAGGCATTTGCCTTCTGCCCCGCATGAAAAATCTTTCTCCTACCTTGATTCTACCTGATTTTAAAGCAATTGTGCACACAATACATACTATAAACAGCTCTGCTGTGGGTGAGCTTTATGGTAATAATGGGTGGAATGTTCCCCATGCCTCCATCCATGGGGTTTTGTAAAGACTGGGGTCTTTATCCATCTTGGAAAGAGGCTGAAGACTCCCTTCTTATATTTTGCTGTATTTATTTTCCCCAGTCATTTAAAGTTTCACTATAAGCTAGTGCCCATGGCTCTGTGGACCAAACACCCATGTTCTCCTGGTTCTTTGCCCACCATTCTGCCCCAGAATGAACAACAGCTCATTTGTAAGAGGGTTTTAATTTCATCTTGGTATGCCATTAAAGAGTGGAATTAAAGGTCTCTATTCATTTTCACTCACATGGTATCTGCTACATTCTCCAGCCAATCTGTACCATAGACACCTGAGGAGCCACCCAGGTACATCATTCTCACTCATCAGATTGGTTTGGGATTCTTGCTGGCTTGCATAAATTATAAACAAAAGCACAAAAATCACACAACACAGACTCTACCGTAAGGGGACATGCTCCCTCAGCCTTGCAGAGAGTAAAGGGGACATGTGGCCTGTGTTCAAGGCTCTGATGGTGTACCCAGGTATAAGGTCAAACCTGTCACAGCCCCTCTCAGAGGAGTCTAAACTGTCCATATGTCTTTCCTCCAACTAGTTCTGGTTTCCCACGAAGCTCCTAAGCACAGAAAGAGCCTATCCTAGCACCACAATTGGAGATCAGGGTGTGGAACTCTCCCTGTGTACAATGGCTGCGAGGTCTTCTGTGCTCAAGGCAAGAAGAGTGAGTTGGAAGGAAGAGCCCTGGCTTCCTACCTGGTCCTCTCCACCTCTCCGAGCTCCATGAAGCTGTTTAAAAATAGACCCTCTAGAATAGGGGCCTGCAAAACTTTGCAGTAAAGAGCCAAATAGAGATAGCAAATGTTCTAGGCTTTCTTGTTAACATACATTCTGTCATACAATCTTTTTTATTTTTCCTTAAATGACCCTTAAAAAAAAAAATCCGCAGGTCATGGTTTTTCAACCCCTGCTCTAGAACACTGCCATGTTCTCTTCTGTCCTCTCAGCCTGAGCCTTGTCACCACTGCAGGACTCTGTCCCCCTGTGAGCTGCCATCTCTGCCCATGTAGGTTTAGAAGATGGATCCCAGCAGGCAGAGCTGACCTCAGGGCTCGGGTGCAGCAGCTTCCTGTTTTATAGTCCCAGATGTCCTCCCCTCACCAAGCAGATGGTCTGGTTTTGTTTTGAACAAGTATCAGATTTAGTCTCAGTCCCAATCATGTGTCCTGGGGTGGAGCCTCAGTGTCCCCCAGGGAGGTAGGTATATGCTGTCAGCCTCATCCCACATTCACAGAGGCTGAGGCACAAGAGCAGAACCAACCTTCTGACAACCACATTTGAGAACTGAAAAAGCCCAAAAGTCAAAGCTTTGTATCGTCTAAGATCATGGTCAGGTATTGCTCTATCCCACCCAAGCCCAGTGAGTCAACCCCAAAGAGAACAAGAGTTCACTAGAGAACACTGCTAGCCATGTGGAGTTGCTTTCCAGACTCAATAACACTCTGAAAACAGAATGAACTCAAAGCTAGGGGGTCAGGTGGGACAGCCCTCTCTGCCCTGCCGACAAGTCTCTTCAAACTAAAAATAAAGTATATAAAAGTAAATTATCTCATTTATAACTTAAGTGCATCAAGCATTTCCTTAAATATAGTTCACACTGAAAATAAAGTTACTTTGCTGTACAGTTGGTGTCTGTTATAATTAGGAATAAACTTTGATGATAAAGTATGAAAGGTTACACACTCACACACACACATCTATATCTGTCTGTCTGCCTACGGGTCTATAGATGGATAGACATATGCACCTCTTGATAAGAGCTTCCCCCAAATGGTAGGAAGTTGTTAGGAGTCCCTAAGTATCTAGTTTGCATGAGAATGACTATATTAAAAGTCCCTGTCCTTAATGATAAACACATCTTCATATCTAATGCTAAGATTCATGTTAGAAACATTAAACTATGCAATCCATAATGTATTCAGTCTTTGGAAATGCCGAGCTACACCATTATCATTATACAACAGCATCCCCAACAAAACTCCCTCCCCAACCCACCTCTTCTCTGGCCTCCCCATCCTAAAGCCAGCGACCCCTCACATAATATGGTTGTTCCATATGGGAGCCTAACCACCAAACTCTAGGGGAAAACTCAAGAGGTGAAGTAAGAATTCTGCATGGAGTACAGGTGGTCAATGGGGTTTCCCACTCTGGACTGCAGGGGACCAGCTTCTGAGGTTGCTAGGAAACAGTCACCCAGGTTACTGAGGGAAGTGTCGTCACTATCCAGGTCATGGAAAAGGGGCTCAGCACCTGAAATGGAGACAAAACACTGGCATGAGGATCTAGTAGAAGTGATTGACTTCACTGCTAGGAAATTCAGCTGAACTCAACACGTGTTACATGAGCACATCCCCTAAGTGAGACTTTCCACTGAGTGCTGGGACACAGGTAGATGGGGACAACTACATACAAAAGTAGAAGGGGCATAATCCTGGGGTCTGTAGTCTCTTTAGGGGGCTCATGTCCAAAGTGCAACAAGTGAAAGCCACATAAACTAGGCTATGACACAGTGCCAAATTGAGTGCAGTGTGAGCAAATATCAGTATGTCTAGACAATGAGTGTAGGGTAGGCAGGCCTCATCACCAGAGACTGGAGGGACAGGGTCCGGGATCCTGCAGGACTTGGGACTCAAACATGGTCTTTGAAGGAGGGAGGGTAAGAAAATAAACATAAGTTCTTCTTGTGAAGCTAGTGAAACCTCCCATGATAACACTCTCTTTTCAAACAGCAAAATTATACTGAGTACCTTCTGTCTCCCCAGATTTGTTCTACACAGGAAGGGAGGCTAGGTGCCTACCCTTAACTAGTTCGCAACCTTGGCAGAGAAGCCAGTAGAGCGCAATGTGGAGTAGATGAGAGACCTCTACAACCACAGGGTGGACACATGGCACATTTCATCTACACTTCAAGCCATGTGAGAGGTGGAAACTGTAGCTCATAAAACTAGCCATGAGCCTTTAATTATTCATTACTAAAGGACTTGTCACAGGGGTCTTTACGTAACAAGACCCCTGAGACTCTGAAGATGTAAGAATTGGCGTAAAACTCATTTTCCATGCTTTCCCATAGCCATGGAGTTAAGAGTGGTACAGATGTGACATATGTCTGCTAAAGAAGCAAAAAGGATGGGTGTCACTGGAACATGAAAGTGCGTATCTATGGATGTATGTGTGAATGAGGTGGGCCAATGAAGGGCCTGAAAAGTGTCTGCTCACTCAGTAAGTACTTGCTGAATGTGTGATGTGGGACAGTTAGAGGGGTTTTAAATTTTTTTTTAATTAAGGGGAAACATTTAACAAAATCTGTGAGCCTTATGTCTCTGATATTAATGTTTCAATCACTTGTTGAACAAAACTTTATTCTGTAGCTATCACAGTGATTTATCACAGATTATATCATACTAGTTCAATGCATCACATACAGTATGGCTTTCTCTGTATAAAGATGTATCGGCCTAAGTTAGACCCTAAGATTGAACGTTAGCCTTCTGCTCCAGAGTTCACCCCCTCCCCCATGAAAATCTCCAGGCCTCATCTGTTGAATATTGGCTTAAGCAGGGAGGTGGGCAAGTGGGGGAGGTTCAGTAAGAGGTTTTGAAAATGAGGGTAAATGAAAACATTACTAATGAATATACATGCGACTCTTCTGTAGGTATCGGTAGGGGATTCAAGCAGTATTTTGTGGGACACTTAGTTTGCTTTAGACCTTTAGTGTAGAAGTGTTTGAGAGGGAATGAGAAACTCACACAGGCAAGCTGGGAGAAGGCCGCATGGAGCTTGAGCCTCTCTTACCATAGGGGTGCATGTGATCTCCAGGCATCTGGGGTGGGGTGAGGCCTTGTCGGAAGGGATCAGAGCTGTAGACACTCTGTTCGATGGCCAGGAGCTGCTGTGGGGTGGGCAGAGCCGTGTAGGGGTTCATGATCCCTTCCATCCCAGCACTCCCACCACTGTTTGCCTGAGCTGTGGGACAAAGAAGGAGACAGGTCATTCTCAATTTGCAGCCCAGCAGCCCACACCAGACTTCACATCCTTCACTACCAGGTGCCCACTGTTCCTCTACCACATGGACCTCTACTGGGCTGCTGAAGTATCTTCTCGGCATGGTAGCCTACTACCTCCAGAGCAAGTGATCCAAGACAGCCCAAAGCAGAAACCACCATGTCTTTTGTGACCCAGTCTTGGAAGGCACACTCTCAGTCAGACATATTCATTGCTGGAGGTGAATATGAAAGGGCATGAGTACTAGATGGTGAGATCATGGAAGGCCATCGTGGAGGCTGGTGACAGCAAGTTGTGTGATCTTGGCTAGGTAATTTTACTTTCCTTGACCCTAGTTTCCTTATTCATGAAATGAAAGGGGATGAGGTGACATCAGGCATTCCCAGCCTATGCTACCAAATGCTATCACCTTGGAGGATAAAGATGGGGCGGGGACTTAAAAGTTAGACTTTGAAAGCATCCTTGAACTATCTCATGTAAACAAAGGGTTTGAAAACTGTACACAGGGTTGGTAACCATTGGGATGGAGGAATCTAAAGATCCTTCCAGTGATAACCCACTGTAAGCCCATTGGTCAAGTAGAAATCAATCACAATATTGGACTGGCAGACCTCAAGGGACTGATATGAGGATTACAAGAGATTACCAGTGCTTTGGAACTACAACTTGATGTACTTTGTGCAGAAGTTCATGAGAGTCAGTTGCTGCCTCCATATCCTTGCTATGAATATGGCTCTACTAACTTCTAGAGACTCTACTTCCCGTCAGTCTCACTTTCTTAATTCTACCCTAGGAGCTGCCTTGAAAATCCTTTAAACAAAACCCAAAATATTATGAGTTAGTGTTCTCACAATGCCTTGGTGCATTCGTCAAGTTTGTTGGCCTGTAATGGAGTCAACTAACATACCTCTTATCTATGACCTTCTTTGAAAAATACAGTGCCCCATGACACAGAGCTAGCAAGTATTACTACTCAGTGCTAGGGATGCATGGTCTGAGACACAAGGAAATGGAAAAATTGGTTCCAAGGAAACAGAGCTGACAGTAGAATTCAAGTCTCCTGACCAGCTTGCTGTTCACCCTTTCCAGCACTTATGCCTTTATATCTTTTCGTCTGTTAGTATCTGTCTTATTGTAAAAATATGATTGATTTAAGAGGGTAAGAAGTTAGGGGAACTCTTGGTTGTAAGAGTCAAATTCTGGATTTAGCCTAGTCTGGGATTAAAGCACAATTTTGTGTCAATGCAAAGATAAGAGGCTCTGAAGAGGGGCCTGAGAACCAGCATTGCATTGCATTGCCTTGATAGCTTTTTTTTTAATAGTTTGTTGAAAACAGAACCTCAGGGACCTTCTTTATGATCAGAATCTAAGGTACAGACCATCAAATGAATTCTTGTGGATGGCTGAGCTGGGGCACATCTCTTTAAGAATGATCTTATTCTACTATAAGGCTTCTTCATGTTTCCTCTTTGAGTTTCCTTGAATATTTCCATAACCTGCCCCTTGCCAGTATTCTCCCAGTCCTCACACCACTCCTATTTTAAAAATGAAGTGTATATCCAGGTAAGGGTGAGTTAGGCAGCTCAGCCTCATGGACACAGATCAAAAAGACAGATTCTAATCTCACCTCCTTCCCATATTGATCTAGGATCACATTCCAAATTGTAGAGACTTTACTCATGTGTGAAATGGGGGTAATAACTTCTGCTCACCTCAGGGAATGGTTGTTGTAAGATCAAGTCAGCATATTGTGAAATACGGAAGCGTGTAACAAAGGAGGGAATTATCATTTTAGTAGCATTATTCTACATTACTTTGGAAAGGAGTGCTATGGTTTGGATCTTAAATGTTCTTTAAAGGCCCATATGTTAAAGGTTTGGTGGCCAGCCTGTAGTACTATTGGGAGGAAATTAGGTTATTGGAGGCATGTCCCTGAAAGGGCTGTTGGGACCCTGGCTTCTTTTTGCTTCTTCTCTTTTTTTTTTTTGCTTCCTAGCTGCCATGAGATGAACAGTTTTCTTCCACCACATGCTTCAATCCTGTTCTGCCTCACCATAGGCCCAAAAGCAAAATGGCCAAGCAACTATTGGCTTGGACCTGAAACCTCTTGAAACTATGAGCTAAAATAAGTTTCTCCTTCTTTTAAGTTGATTATCTCAGGTAGTTTGTCACAGTGATAGAAAGCTAACACAAAGAATAAGCCAGTGGTGTTTTCTATTAAATGGATTCACTTGGAAGGAGAGGGACTAGGGGAGATGGGATGCCTTTGACTCTGTACACAGTCCTGACACATTCTGTTGACACTGGCAGGATCCAGGTAAGGAGCCTTTACAGAAGGGTATCACCTCCAATCAGCAGTTCTAGATGTGTAGCTCAGTGCCCTCAACACTTTCACAAGTTCCTCATGGCTCAGTCCTTACCTAAAGGTCTTATCTATCAAGTAGGTAAGGATGGGGCTTCACTGAGTGCGATATGTCACTCAAAGATCTGGGCAGTTGAAGGGCCCTGGTAGGAGAGGCCTGGACTCCAGCAGGCACTAGCTAGGAAGAGCTGGCACCTTACCAGAACTCAGCCTCTGAGTGTTCTGCTGGTCTTGCTGCTGCTGCTGCTGCCGCCTGGCCAGCTTCTTCATCTGGTGAGGACAGGACCACAGGATTAGTCAGAACCCTGAGGTAGGGTCTCATAGTAAGGGGGAATGGGAAGAGCCACCTCTGCCCTCTGGTGATAGGGTTGTTTGTAAAGCAAAGAGAGCATTTCCACAGCTTTTACTCAGTCAAGGAGCTCCATCTAAGGAGCACTACCTCAAGTCAGATGCATCATAGTGAGGGCTCTTTTACTTTGCAGCAGTGGGAAGACAGCCAGTGGGGAAGAAAAATGCAGCTTCTCTTTGTGGGCACAGGGAATTATTCTCAGTAAGCACCATCTGCTGTTTCTGTGAGCCAGTTTCATGTGAGGTAACGTACAAGTGTGGGCTTCATAGCCCAGGCTAAGCAAGAGCAGCAGATGAGGAACTTGGGATGAGCCAAGAGGCTGTCCTCTACTCCCCAACTGCTGGCCTTTGTGTTTGAGACATCTACAGGGAGATCCATGCCTCTGGATTAGAAGCTTATCTACCAAAGCAACATTTGATCCCAATGTTTCTCAAACTGTGTTCTGTGGAATATTAGGGTTTCATGAGGTGCTAATATACACTTTTAGAGTGTGTGTGTATGTGTGTAGGAAATACTATATTTTAAAACTTATTTATTTACTGCAAGATTTCTCAGAGCTTTAAATGTGCCCCTCTGCTTAATGAATTCATAGGTACAGAGCCTCTCAAACTTCCTCCACCATGGAGTCTTCTGATGGAATAAAACATTAATAGCCCCATTCTGAGAGTTCAGTTACAAAAATGCTACCTTGATGAGTCACGATCAGTTAGGGAGAGAATAAGTTATCACCCACTGAAGACCAGGATCCTAGAGAAACAGGCCACATGTATTTTTAGAGATAGGGAGATAAATGAGAAAAAGCTTTACAACTAAGCCCCGATGGGGGCACTCTGACTTTGATGGGATCCCAAAGACACTGTGATGGTTTGGGCCTGTGTTAGTGAGGTGTGGACACTGGAAGAGGGAAGTGAAAGTATCTGCTCCACCACTATGAATAGACTAGTCATATGCATGTTTTTTGAGTTTCTCTTTGAAATTTTAAAGGAAACTTATATATAGAGTAAATAAATATAAACTAAGGAAAACATACAAATAATATAGTATTAATCCAGGCAAGGTAACCTATCATCCTGTACTTGGAAAGTTGAGTTAGGAAGATTGTAAGTTCAAGGCCAGCCTGGTCTATACAGCAACACTGTCTTAAAGTCAAAAGATCAAAAAAAAGAAAAAGGAATATGACGAGATGGCTGGCCAGATTCATCTGTCATGGCCACAAAGAAAATAAAATCAATTTCAATAAAACTAATGCCTTGTCTTGCCCCACGTTCAGGGCTGCTGTGACTGAAATGATTATTGATACCAGAACTGTTTAACCAAGACAACTACTTTGTCCAGTGAGTTTAGGTAAGAAAGCCTGGCAGCAAGTGCAATGCCCTATTGCTGTTGTTTGAAAAAACCAGTGACATAAAGACAGACAAAGGTAACAAGCAGATTACCTTAGCTCTCTGGTTCTGGAACCACACCTGGACAACACGGACACTCAGCCCTGTCTCTGCAGCCAAGGTCTCCCTCACCTTGAAAAAAATTGAACATTATTAATATAAAAACATTGGCATCTCAGGGTAGGAGGCAGAACATTTCTTATGCAGTGCATGGGGAGGCCAACAGGCCACATCTTACATTGAGGCCAGCTAGTGGTTAATGTTCAGCCTAAGCCCAAACACAAGAAGATGCTTTCGTCAGGTATAAAGAGTCAGTACTTCACCAGATAAAGGAACACTCATTAATTTAGATGCAAATTCCCAGGGGATGTTTCTCTTACTATGAAACTAGGCATTCCCGCAGTTTTTAGACTTTAGCAAAGTCTACTGCACTTTAGCCAGAGGTTATAAATGTGTATTAACCTACTTACAGAGAAGTGAAGTGAAAATAACTTTGCCAAAACAAATGGTTCTCTCCTCTTGCCTAAATCCATTGACCTAAATTTGGTGTTTCTCCCTCTAACTCTAAGTGACTTTTGGTGTCTCACTAATATTTTTATTTACTGTTGTTCTGGTTGAGCCCTTCCCAGAAAGAATAAGACATAAAATAAAAAATCTGGAATCTGGCAGAGCCAGGTAAACAACACTGATGTAGGTGCATGCACTGGGCCCAGG
Source organism: Castor canadensis (assembly GCF_047511655.1). Taxonomy (NCBI): domain Eukaryota; kingdom Metazoa; phylum Chordata; class Mammalia; order Rodentia; family Castoridae; genus Castor; species Castor canadensis. Next base: position 96,576,294 of record NC_133396.1, on the reverse strand, counting down.
CAGAGATAAGAATGACAGGGATCCAGATAATAAAGAGATGTGTTTAAACATCTGCTGACTATCTAAGCACCTGGTGAGGGGCTGGCAAAATGGTTGGAAGGGAAGAGGCAAGGAAGCACAGATTTTCAAAGAGTGGTACTGAGAGACACTGATCTCTCTTGATAAATTCTAGAGGAAATGGGGTAGAGAGACACTCTTAAATAAACATGAGTGGAGCAAATGAAGGCTTTGGGAAATGCTTCACCTTGACCATGCCCCTTGGGCTGAGGCTTAGGAGAAGAGGGATGAATAGCCCGGATTTCCAAGGCACATCCTTCTGCTAAGCCAGCTTCGGCAGGAGTGCACATAGGGCCCCTTTCACCTGCTGAAACCCTATCCACGCTTCGGAGGCCCAGCTCAGAAGCCACCTGCTCCACAAAGCCTTGCAGATTCCCTAGACAGAAGAGACCTTCCCTGAAGCTTTCTGTAGCCCCTTTCTGTCATCACAGCTCTCTCTCTCTCTGGTAGTATAGTTGTGTATGTACATGTCCTCTTCACAGCTGCCCAAGGACAAGCACCCAGCACAATGCTCTACAGAGGCTAGGAGTTCGCCTACAATAAGTAAATTAACAAATAAGGTTATAACTGGTCTCTGCCACACCTACTTTGGGAATATCTCACTTTATACCAGTATCTCTCTTGAAACATAGGGAGCTACAAAGGCAGGGGAAAGAGAGTTCTATACTTGAATCTTTTCCAAGGTCAAAATTGTGTCAGTGTATTATTGATCAACAAATATCTAATCCTCCCTGCTCTTTGGAGAAGTATGGGCTTCACCACTGTGCCCATATGGGGCTAAGGCCCATGACTTGCTTGGGCCTATGGAGCTGAGTGGGTGCAAAGCATGTGATATCCAGTGACAGGGCTTCCTGTTCTGATGTGGTCTCTTGCCTTCTGGCATCTCATAGAACAACACAACCCAGGAGAGCACTGCTCCTTCAGCCTGACCCACAAATGAGAGACAGGTGGAGCAGGCCTAAACCCAGATCCAGCTGGGTCACAGCCAACACACAGCCCAGGAGTAGTGGGGCCACTTAGTAGAGCCACTAAGAGTTTCAGTTATTTCTTTACCACAGTAAAAGCTGACTAACACAGGTAAGGACAGAGTAAAAACAATGTTAAATTTTTAAAAGCTCTATTTCCTTTATTAATTTCAAAAAAGAATGCTTTCTTTTTATTGTGTAAAAGATATTACCTAGTGCTATTGTTTGAATATGAAAGGTCCTACATAGGCTCATGTGCTGAACTCATTGCCCCAGCTGGTGGGGCTATTTTGGGAGGTTCTGGAAACTTTAGGAGGTAGGGCTTAGCTAGTAGGTCCACTGTGGGTATGACTTTGAGAACTGAGTCCTATCCCAGGCTCCTGTCCATCTCTCTTTCCCTGTCCCTGTCTCTCTTTCTCTCCCTCCCACCCTCCCTCCTCTACCTCTTGCTCTCTCACCCTGCTTCCTGTCTCCCATGAGGTGAAGAAACTCCTCCATCACACACTCTCACCTCCATGATGCTTTGTCTCACAAGTGGCCCAGAATCAAGGAGCTAAGTGACCATGGACTGAACCCTTTAACTGTGAGCTAAAATAAACCCTTCCTCCTTTTAACTTGTTCATACTAGGTATTTTGTCACTGCAAAAATGCAACAGTAAATAATATACCAGTATAGGCAGGTAGTAAGTAATAGTGAATGCTCAATAAGTGGACATAGTCATTTGTAGCAGGGGCTGATAAGTGCCCCAGTATCCATCTTCTCTTCTCTCTTGTCAATAGTTGAATCCCTAAGTTTTCACAGAGCACGTGGTCACCCAGGTAGACTCATTTTTCAGCTTCCCCTACAGGAAGTGTGGCCATAGGACTAAATTTTGACCCACAGATATAAATGGAAGTGATGCGACCAAATCCTGTGCATATCTTACTTGCACTCTACTTCCTTATTTTCTACTTTGGTGGCTTAGAAAGTGATAACTAGAGCAGCCCCTGGACCCATGTGATGGATGACAGAACTGCCCTGCCAGTCTCAGCTTGCTTGCCTTCAGACATAAGAGAAATATGCACTCCTATCTTGTTAAGCCACTAAATTCTTTAGTACAAATGTTCACAGGAGGCCTACTTCTAATAGCCCCAAATTGGATACAACCCCAGCACCCATCAACAGATGAACATGCAAACAAACCATGGCACATCCGTATAGTTGAACACCATTCAACACCAGAAAGCAATGAACTGCTCCATGGATGGGTCCCCAAATTACCACACCAAGGGGAACAAGAGTAAATATTGCAAGCCACTATATTTTTATATTCTTTGTTACAGCATCTTGGTCTATATAACAACTGATACCTATTATTGTTGTTGTTGTTATTCCCATTGTTCTTGGACCAGAGCCCTTTGGAGTTGGTATGCACACATGAAGACATGCGATGCTTCTATTACTTCTCCTTTCACAGCTTAACAGTCCCTGGAGTCTCAAGAGGGTTGTGTTTGCCTGCACAGATTCTATCTGATATGCCTTCCCCCTGTCTTGGACCCCCAACTGCTCACTGAAGTCTCAGAGCTCATATGCACAGAGGAGTTGTTCCCTCCTCCTTTTCTTCCCTTCTCCCCTCTTATACCTTTCTGCAAGGCTTAGAAGAGACTTCAAATGAGGCCTTGAATGCTCTCCTCTGCTGAGTTGTCAAGATGGTTCTGGGACGTTTGGGGCGCTTGTGGTCCTTGCCATCCTCAGTGGCTCCTTTCCCTGCCCCATGGGCTGACTTGCAAAGACTTTCTTCATCATCACTTTTGCCTAAAAGAAGCAGAAAACAATGTTATAAGTCCCTGAAAGGTACTTCCTAGAGCTATATGTTATTCCTTAACAAGACACTCAGGTGCCACATTCTCAGGTCGGCTATATGCGTGAGTGCAATAACCTGTGTAACATCTAAAGCAGAGGCAGGAATCAGAAAGTCCACCGTTACACCTCAGGGCTTTGTCACAGTGTGCTGTCCTGGTCCATACTTACCAGCTAGGTGGCTTTGAGCAAGTTAATTAGCGCTCTATGACTCAGTTCCTTGAGGGGCAGAATTCTGATCTAAGAGAGTCTGCTTCAGGGGGCTGTTGTGAGGGTGAAATGAGCTTGTCCCAGTCAGGCACTCAGAACGCTGCTCAGCATACAATACGTGCTCGGTAAGTGTTGGTTATTTCTATGATTTCTTAGATGTGATTTTTCAAGACTAGACCTGGAGGAGTCATGCATAACTTCCTAGATACTGTGTCAGAAAGTCTAGCCACTGCCAGGAAGTAGAAAATATGACTGTCAAAAGGCCATCTAGGACCAGCATTAGATTACCTATAGGTAAAAATGACTAAGAGTGATCAGGTAACACCAACAATTCATCAAAGTTGCTTGTCTATAAAATAAGTAACTCCCTACTAAAGTAATCATAAAACTATGAATTTCTTCAATTCTGTGAGCAGTGAACCATATAGGGGTAACTTTGAAGGGAAATAATGCCTCGAGCATCCACCACATTCTTTCCTCAGCTACCTCTTCCGTCCACAGACTTCACAGTCCTGAGATGGTGCTGCCAAGGTCTGGGAAATGCCCTTGTGAGAGAGATTTTATGCTATTTTGAGTATTAAGAATCATCAACAGTTCATCTACATAAACCTACAGAGAATCTCCTCTGTCTCACAGAGTTCCAGTACAAACCTTTGCCCCAAGGGCTTGCCCCTGCTTTAGTCCCTCTGGACACTTCAAGAAAGTGCTGTCATTTGCTGGAAAATGGATGGAACTGGAGATCATCATGGTAAGTGAAATAAACCAGTCCCACAAAGACAAGTACTGAATATTTTCTCTTATTTGTGGAAGTTGGGGGTGGGGGAGCCAAAAAAAGAAAGACCATGAAAGTAAAAGAGGGTAGGGGGTTATTGGGGAGGGGAAAGGGGGAGGAGGAATAATAAAGAGCAATGGAGGAGTGATTATGATCAAAGTACACTTTATGCATGTATAGAAATAGCACAATGAAACACCTTACTTTAAACAGTATTAAAAAAGAAAGAAAGCCCAGAGGAGGAACCCACTATGTGTGAGCTAAACATCCTTTTCCTTCATTCCCACCCTCTGGAGGATACACATTTGCATTTGCTCTTTTAGTTTGTATTTTAACTGAATTCTAATTTTTAGCTCTACAAGATCTAAAAGACTTATTTTATCTGAAAGAGCAGTGGCTTTTACTTTCTATGAACTTCTTAAACACACAGCTTGAACATGAACAATTGAATTCAATTGTGAATTCCCTGACTTGAGAGGACACCACCCTTTCAACGTAATGGAAAAAGGAGTGAGGTAGGCAGGCACTTCTGCCCTTGCTATAAGTATGGCTCTATGTTAATTATGTCATGTCCCTGTCCATTTCCTCTTCTGCATAATGGTGACAATACTATCTATGTAGCCCAAGTCCAAGGAGCAGTGTGGCTATGTGCAAACCAGCTAACATAATCCAGGCATATAAGCAGTGCTTAATAGATGATGTAGAAAGGTTGTCTTTTCCTTCCATCTCGCCCCTCCTCAACAGTACAAATAAAAGTCTGACAGATTAAAGGGCATTAGTGCCAGAGTCCTCACAAGGAGGGTGGCTTCCTGGGCACCCTCAGTTTTGAGGCTGGTCTTTCCCAAGGGAGATTCGGCAAGCAGATCTAGTCACACTTATGTGAAGGGGTTTAAAGATCTTCCTAGAAGGATGTTTGCAGAATAGCAAGGTGGAGACAAACACTGAAGAACGAAAGGCTCAGGGAAATAAGAAGACTCCGAAAAGGACAAAAGGCTAAAAAAGAAAAGAAGGGCACTGATTTGCCCTTCACCTACTCTGGATAACAGAGCCGTCCTGCCTGTCTCAGTTTGCTTACCTTTGGATATGGCATTAAGCCAGTGAATTTTTCAATATAAATATTCACAGAAAGCCTACTTGTAACAGCCCCAAATTGGGTACAACCCCAGTCCCCATCAATAAGTGAATAGGCAAACAAAACATGGCACATCCATATAGTTGAACACCATTCAACACCAGAAAGGAATGAACTACTCTGTGGATGAGTCCCCAGATCAACACACCAGAGACTTCCCAATCCCCATCATCAATAAGGCCAATGAATCTCTTTGGTGGGGTGGAACGGATGCTCCTCTATACTACTGATCCTTCAGTGACATTTCTGAGAGAATCATTTGCACGGCAGGAGAATTAAAGGGGCCAGGGTTGCAGGCAAGCCCTAAAAGTGACATCTTCAGCATAAAACGTGTTTTAAAATGAAACTGTATTATCTTCAGAAACTTCATGCCTTATAAAATAAAATGGTATTTGCCTATGTCTTATGGAATAAATCTGATTCTTCTATTGCCATTCCTTATGTAGTCTGATGTAAATGTATATTGATAAGATGGATAATGTAACTAATGAAAATGTAAAATCTAAAATAATGTATGTTGACACCATCTAGGAAAGTAATGTGACATAGTGTTTTCAAACATGGGCTTTGGACTCAAATACACACATTTGAATTCTAGCTCTGATGGTTATTGTGTATGACTTTAAACACATTCTCAGAACTTTATCTTCTTACTAGGAAAACTAACAGTGTTGTTGGAATTAGATGAGGTGATAAGAGGGAAGGCTTTAGCACTGCTTATAATGTGACAGGGGTTCCATAAATCATCATCACCATCATCATCATTTCAACATAAAAGGCATACTCTTGATCTTAGATGCATGTCCTCAGTTAGTAGTAGTCTCATACTGATTGGAAATCTGAGTTAAGTCTTTGCACTACCAGAGTTCATCTCCTTCTCTTTGCAGACATACCCCTAGCCAACAGAGAGTCAGCTTTGTGGAATGTGAGTATGTGAGTGCTTGCGACATGGGAGAGAGGGAGAGGGGTTGGGGTTGGTTCCAGAGAAGGTGAATTGTTGAAATTTATTCAGAAGCAAGATGGCTGAGGGCCTTGAGACCCTCCTACTGCTGTCACTGCATTCAGCCTTGCTGCTACCCCATCATGTACCTTCAGGGAGAAGGGGAAGAGAACGGTCTCCTAGGTGAGTTCTTGGTGCACATTTTTGGAGGATGTGGACACCCCTACATGTGGCTGCTCATTCCTTCTGTCCACACTCCTATAAGAAGACAAAGAGGAGAACATATGTGTGTCCAGGAGGAAAAGGAGGGGGAAGGGAAAAGTGAGAACCAGTAGTAGTGGTTTGTCTCTGGAGTGTTTCTATTGTTTGTGTGGAGCATTTTCTACCTGATTCCTCCTTTCTGCTGGTTGATACCTTCCCTCCCTCCCTTTTCTCTCTTCAGGTCACCATTTTGCCTTCCAAGAAGCACTTTATTCTCTAGAACAGGAGTCTCTAATCTTTCTCTGTAAAATCCCAGAAAACTAATCTTTTAGTCTTTGTAGGCCCCATGGTCTCTATCATACCTCTTTATCTCTGCCATCATAACCAGAGGGTAGCCACAAGCAATATGATTGGACATAGATGTGTTCCAATACAACTGCATTTCTAAAGTAGGCACTAAGCCAGATTTGGCCTCAATTTCACAGTGTGCTGACCCTCTGGACCTCCTGTTATCCTCTCTGGACCTTCTATAATCCATCCTGTGTCCCATTCTTTTGAGCTCTGACTCCAGGGCCTGAAAGTGCTGCTCATTTAATACAATGTGGAGTTGATAGCTAGCATGATTTGATGTGTTCCGTCCCATAGTCAATAACATACATACATTTAACAGGAAATGCCTCTACCTGAATAGTCACCAGTGTGGACTTTCAGGTATCTTGGCACATCTGGATAAGAGAGATTCTGGATATGGAAGGAAAGAGAAGCATTTTGGCACCTCTCAAAGTGCAGATGGATGCCAACAGGAGCTGACCATCGCTCCAACTACTGTACAAAATACTAGGGGCATAATGGTGCTCTCTGACTTTCTTGGGGAATTTCCAAGTTACTCCTGGGATGTTCACTGAGGATCCTGTCTTCTCCTTCAGTAAAGCAGACCTGCAGTATTTGGATCCCAACTTCTCCAAGTAAATGTGCAGTGTCTGAAATAAACGCTTATTAATTTGTGCAAGGGAAAGGAAAAGTCTAAAAGAACCAGGAATTTAGCCCAGAGCCAGGAGGAACACTAGGGAGCAGAAGATGAAGGAAAACCTTCAAACAGCAGAGTACTGGAGCCAAGGAAGGGGTGGCCCCCTCTCCCTTGCCAGAGACTCCCACACCCAGATGCAGGCTGGAGCGATCCCTCATAATTTAAGCTGACACCCCTCAGCAGAGATGAAAGGAACACCACTGCACTCGCTGTTCTCCAACAACAAATGTCAGCATCCCTGGAGGCCATTTAGACACAAGCACAGCATAAATCTGACTCCTAGTGGGGAAGCCCAGAGATTAAGTCTCCACGCACAGCCTACCAGAGTAAAATGAACTGGCTTGGCACAGTTGGAGCATGTTTCTCAGGGCCTTTCTTTCCCCTTACTTGTCAAAAAAAAAAAAGAGTCTGGATTGGCTCAGGGCTGTTGCTCCCCCATTGCTGTTCCTCCCACTCATTTATGACATAAGCAATTGCAGATGAAAGAACCAGCCATGTTTTATGGCCAAGAGACAGAGCTTCACTACCTGTGGGGCCTCGTAGATTCATTTCAGGTTGTTGGAAAAATCCCAGTGGCCCATAAACAGGGCATGAGATATCTGAACTTGGCCCAGGAGGTAAGGTTGAGGGAGGGGAACAAGAAACCCCTGTGCTAAAGGAGGGAGAGGCAGGAATGGGCCTCAGATGCTTTCCTAGTGATGAGCCTCATAAATGTCTTCCAGGCTGGGGGAGTAGAGGAAGGGTCTGGGGTTTGTTGTAGATGGAAGGAGGGGGAAAAGAAATAAGGGAGGAATTTATGAAGACAGGATATATAGGAAGATATTTCAATCACTGCCCTGCAGTACAGGACTGGAATTTCAGTCTTTCTGAAAACAGTGGTAGTTATCTCTGGATATGATGAACTGAAAGTGGCATTGAAAGTCCAAAAAGCAATAGTACAGGTTTTCAAGAAAACAAAGTCCATACAGCTACTGTTTTTAAAATGACTTACACAGTGTTCTTTGAGGAGATCTGAACTCAGACCAAAAATAATTCCAGTAAAAGTTCTGACTGGGAACTCACTCATTTAATCATCCACTTGATAAGCACTTACTGTGGGCTCATGTGTGAGGCACTGCACAAGAACAAACTGGAATTCAGAGGTGAGGAAGATTCAGCCTCTGTCCAGTATAGGGGGAAGACCCAACACCAAGACTCAGTGAGGGGAAGGCCACACAATGTAAGTGTCACCTGTGTGAAAATGAATGATATGAAAGATGAATAGAGGGTGCCAGGTAGAGAAGGAGAAAGGGAAAGGATGCTAAGAGGACAGATTGTTCAGTGGCCTGAAGACAGGACATAAACCTGGGAAGGGAGGCTCCTTAAGTAAACTCTCCTTGCACAGTCAGCACCAACCTGTAAACAGTGGGGATAAATGAGTATTAGAGTAGTCCCTTGATACTAAGGAACAGAATACTGAGTTGGGGAGTTTATCGGGTAGAAGACAAAAATATAAAAAAGTATATATAGTTAAGTACATATAGCAAATCTGGAAATGAAAATGTGAGCATTTAGAAAAGAGGAATGTTGATTAGCCAAGGAAGTTGATGAATGAATTGCTCACAGGTAAGAGAGGAATGGATTGGAAAAGCCAGACAGGGAGGGAAGCAGGTGTTCACAGAAGGGCTTAACCTGTTCAGAACTGAAGGGAAAGTGGGACAGTGTGTGCAGAGATGGATGGAGGGTGTACATCTGGGGAGGGAAGAATACACGATAGAGAGGCCACCTGGGGCTTATTAGCAAGGTCCAGATGTTCCAAAGATGATGTCATTAGCAATGGTATTGGGGGAGGGGGTTCTGTGGCTGGACCTATATGGGAAAAGCATGAGCCCAAAGTACAGGGCATGGTGAACCAGGGAAAACACAGGCATCAGCCCCTGAATTGCTGTGTTCATGTCAGGGTAACAATGTCTGGCCACATGTCCACTTTGTAACTGGACTGAGGAAGCCTGTTGAGTCCTGGCAGTACATAAGGACCCTAGAAAATTAACCGATACCCATGTCCTAGACACCAGCTCTGTGCCTGGCCCTGGGTCCAGAGCACACATTTCATCTCTTCTCCACTGCAACACAGCATGGAAGGTCTTATCGTCAACTCTCCTCCCAACTAAGAAATAAGTGTAGCCTCAGAGAGGTTCATGAGCCTATCCCAATATACACAGGGTCAAGGTAGCAGGGCTAGGTTTCATGCAAAGCTTGTCTAGTTCTAAGCCCATGCCCAGAGACACCCCTGAAGAAAGGAAGAAAGAAACTTTTTTTAGGGTTTGAACTCAGGACTTTGCATTTGCTAGGCAAGCACTCTATTGCTTGCCTCCAGCTCTTTTTGCTCTGGTTATTTTGGAGATAAGGTCTCGCTTTTTGCCAAGCCAGCATGCACTGTGACCCTACTATTTTACACTTCGCAGTGTAGAGGGGATTACACCATGCACAGCTTTTTTTGTTGAGATGGATTCTCACAAACTTCTTTGTCTGGCCCCATGGTTCTCCATATCTCAGCTTCCCAAATAACTAGGATTACAGGCATGAGCCACTGGCAGCATCTGGTTTGAAAAGAAGCTTTGTAACCCAGCAAATCAGGCATAAGCAAATGACAGTGATCTGTGCATGTCCTGGCCCAAGTGTGGAAAAATCTGAATGCTTTGCCCCCACACACACTTAAAGTTCATTCTTTGGTTTTTGGTTTGTTTTTATTTTGCCAGGCCTGGGGCTTAAACACAGGGTCTCACACTTGGTAGGCAGGCACTCTACCATTTGAACCACTCCACCAGCCCTGAAACTTCATTCTTTATGTCAGAAGAACATGTGGAGGGTTGAAAGTAACTTGGACCACAAAATGGAGGCCTAGGTTCTGTTCCTAATTTTGCTAGTAAGCTGTATCCCTGGGTAAAACTCCTCATACCATGAGACTTAAATTCCTGTGCTTACCTAATACTTGAAATGCATCATTTTACACTTGCATTGTTTCACTCTAAAGTAGGAAATGCTTTGGGGTGGTGGTGATCTCTTGCCCAAGGGCACACAGCTGGGACACTCTTTCTTCTACCATACTCCCTCTCTGCCTGTCTGCCAGACCTCCTGGGCTATTGTGAAAATCTAAGGATACCTGGTGCAAAATGTCAGGTGCTGTGCAACTGCAGGCTTTGTTGCTGTTATTAAGGAGTGAGGAAAGAAAAGGCTTGAAGGGAAGGCTTCCTGGGTAGTGGACACCCACTAGAACTCCTGCTGGAAGAGCCAGTCTTTTCAGTCCAAAAGGGACAGAGGTTATTTTAGTCCCTATTACCTTCTGCCTCCTACCTCTGCCCTTCCCCTCCTGCTTTTCTTCCACCTCCCACTGTACCTGTCCATTCACTGCAATCCCCACAAGGGCAAGTTCACAGTGTCTTAAGCATTTCAAGAGCAGACCAAAGCCAAGCTGCACTTCTAAGTGAGGCCATAGGTAGTGTTCCAAGAAAGACACCTTTGTTCAGGGATGTCCGCTGCAGATGGGGCTTCTCTGCCAGGTGGGGGAGGGGCCAGGCAGGTCAGAGCCAGGGCATCATGCTCAGGCATCCAGGCAGGCCCCACAGGGGAGCTGCATCTCCATTCAAGAGTGCTGGCAGCCAGCCACAGCTGGATGCCTGTCCTGCCTTCTTCAGCTGGCTAGTGCTCATGAAGGGAGATCTTGTACTTGAGAGGTATTTGGAGAAACAGACAGTATTGGCTCTGAATGATGGAATTACTATTGATTTGCCTTTTCACATTTGAGTAGGTGTTCACCTTGCTTCTTTTCCTCCCCACCTCTACACACACACACACACACACACACACACACACACACACTCACTCATTGTTCCATCTTTCTCCTTCCCATCTGATAAAGACATGGCCACATGCAATTCAAACTGATAAGCACAGGAATAAATGCTGAATGTAGTTAGGTGTGGATTTGTCACGTTACAAACTCTGACAGTCCCAATACCAGAGATCGTCTATACCATCAATGTGTTAAAATCAAACATGGATACTATGCTAAATGAAAACCATAACTTGTTCTGTTTTGATTTGGCCAGCCTCTAAGAGGGAGACAGCAAAGCTAACAATTTAATTTAGTTGTCTGACATTCACAGCTCAGTCTAGATATAAGGTCATTAATCCAACTGCCCAATGGTCACTAGATGTGGGTATGATATGCATGACAATGTATTAAGTTTGTATGAAAAAGAGCTGAGTGTATTTGCTTTTATTGAGGAAGTGATTTCAGTGGACCATCTCTCTTTGCAGTAGTCCAATTTTGGTGAACTAATTACCCGTGTTCAGCATGATAAATTATCTGAGAAAATTAAATTGTAGCTAGGCAGGATTAAAAAACAAAGGGTTAATTATCCCTATAAATTATAAATGATCAAGGAAATCTTCTAGGTGGCCAGGAAGTTGGGGTGAGTTGGCTAATACCCAAAATGTTCTCAGGACAGAATTGAGTCCTGTCTGGTCAAATTCACTGTAGACTTAATCCAGAGAGAGGTTTTCTAGATGATCACAGCTGATTAGACTGCTTGAGCCCTTGACCAAGATGCCCTGGTTCTGATCAGGCCCTCTGCTGGTTTGAAAGGGTGAGTAGAGGCCAATACTCAGTCAGACTCTAGTCCACTCCGCAAGCCACTGATGGGCCATCTGAAAAGAACAGGAAATTATTAGCTACCTCATAGCTGGGGCTCAGCTGGGATGATACCTATTTCACTTGAAATACAACCTAACTTCTCTTTCACATTGACATTGATCCCACCAATGGCGTACTGTTTCATCAGTATACATCCAGCTAAATTGCAGTATGGACAGAAGATCACAAAAAAGAAAAGTTCAGGTTTATGATAATTATGGATAAGGAGAGGGCAGAGGAAGATTGAAGAATAGAAAACAGAAACAGGCAGAGAGGGAGGACTACACTGCAGAGCAGATCCGATGGCATGATTTTGCTCCAGCTGGTGTGAACTAGAACATGGGGTCTCCAAAGACAGTTTTCAGGGCCAGGAGGCCCTCAGCCCTGGGTAGCTTAGCTGCCCTTCATAACGGAGATTTCAACAGATACAGTTCTTTATGGGTGAGAACTCAAGAGTAGGTGAGGAAAGCATAAATGTTTTCCCAGGAGAGCTTTCTCTAAATTAAGTATAATGGCAGCAAACTCTATTGCAACTCTTTGGAAAGTATTTATGGTTGTTATCCTTGAGTAAAACTGGGTGTCCCAAGATGATCTTGATTTGATGGAATCATTGGTAATGGCACCATCACAACACTCTGGTCATTAGTTAGCCTTCAGTTTCTACCACTAAACTTTCTTCTTCCCAATCCTGTTATTATTTGTAAAGCACTAAGCTTATTGTTGAAATTGGGGTTTGAGGAAAGATATTGTTACTCTGATCCTAGTACCACTCTAATTATGGTCTAGAACCTAGAGCAGTTGTTGTCAAGTTGAACATGTCTCAGAAGAACCTGGAGGGTCAGTTAAAACAGATTTCTGGCCCAGTCCCCACAACTTCTGATTCAATAGGTCTAGTATGGGATCTGAGACTTTCCAGTTCTAACAATTTCTTGGGAGACCCTGATGCTCCTGGTCCAGGAATCAAACTTCCAGAACTGCTAATCTAGAATATTCCTTTCTCTCCCTTCCCCAATCCAGTTCCTGCATTCATACACAAGGAGGTCTGGGAAGAGCTTCCAAGGAGGCATGAACAATTAAATACCTTCTTCTGTTCTTTTTTTTTTTTTTTCACAGCTCTGGGGAGATAATAATACCTTCTTACTTTCAATCAACTGAGACCTTCATCCCTTTTCAATTATTTCAACCAAATTTTCAAAGATTCCTGCTAGTTTTGATAATTAAGGAAGAATAAAACTATGTTTTAAAATTCCTATTTTCCCCTTTAAAAATTATGGTATGACTGGAGGAAAAGGTGAGGATGGTAAAATATGATGACCCAAGGATGACCTTGGCCTTGGTACACATACCCTTTAAGAACACTACCAAACCCAAGTCCAAAAGGCAGAATACAACATGTTCTTCCTCATTTGTGGAACCTAGACCTAAAATGATGATGATGATGGTGATAGTGATGGAACATGAATGTATATGGGGGACTATCTGGGAAGATGATCAGTGGGAGAGGAGAATGGGAAAAAGGAAAGGATCTGAGGGGTGAGGAGGATGAAAGTATGCTACCTATATACATATGAAGACAGCATAATGAAACCCACCAAACTCTGACAAGAGGAGAGGTAGAAGAGGGGGATGGAAATATAATGTAGGAAGTAAACATGTTCAAAGTACACTCCATGCATATATGAAGTTATCACAATGAAATCCCCTCATATTATTAATTGATGATAATTCAAAAATAAGATAAAATAAATAAAGAACACTACCACACACAGGGGTGGGTTCTCCTCCTCTTTGTCAATGCAATGGACAATGCATGGATCCCCAAGCTGTAGGAGCACAGGGACCCCCGGAAAGGCCTTTACAATTACAATCATCTTCCCTCTACCCTCATGCTCAACTTGCCCACTACCCTCCCTCCTTCACTCCTCTTCATTATCACCTCTTCTAGGGCTGAGGCGAAGTGCTGAGCAGCCCTTCTGTTTGCAGGGCCCAGGTGACTTCAGAGCTATGCTCCTCTCACAAAACATGAATGGCACCAAATGTGCCTGTTCGGTGTCCTAAATCAAATCTTTAAATGAGTCCTTCCTTGGGGTTAGCTGTTTCATCTTCGCTGATGTTGGTGAGAGTTGGAGCAAGAGATTATAGGAAGGTTGGCAAAGGAGACATACCTTGACATTGTGGATATACCTAAGCTTCGGGGGAATGGAGGTGGCTGATAGGCTATAATAGCAGTTTCAGCTTAACCTTGCTATTAGGTAATAATAGCTTCTCTTTCTACCATATGCCTGCTCTATATAACTGATGTGCCCTTTAGAAGTTGTGCATAGATCACGCTTACATCAAGCTGAATTTTATTTTCCCATTTAAGGAATTCTTAGTATTATAGAAACATTATCTTCAGGGACAAATAAATATTTGTCACCATACAGAGGGTTCTCATACTTCTATCGTTCGTGTATTCATCTAAAAATCTTTATTTTGCACAGTGCTTAATATATATCTATGAATGAGAAAGAGTCCCTGCCTCAGAGAACTTACAATGCAGTGGAGGAGATGACTGAGTAGCAGGCCTTCCCAAAAGAGGATGGGAAGTGTTTTCACAAAGTACAAGACTCTGAGGAATACAAGAGAGAGAAGTCTAATGTGGCCATGGGAGATCAGAGCAGGCTTCTGCAAGAAGACCCATTGAAAGCATAGAATAGGTTTAACAAAAATAAACCTGAAATAAGAGAGGAGGAAGCATGAATATTCTAGCATAAGAGAATAGGCAGGAACATGTTAAAGAGGGGTAAAGAAGAGCTGACTAAGAATTGCCTTGTGTTTCCGTTTTCCAAAATATAGCCAACAGAGTGAAGCTGTTAAGCGCAGGCTAGGGGTTTTGGAGTAAAAGAGACATGAGTTCAATGTTGGTTCTTTGGGGGAACAAATTATTTCATTTCTCCAAACCTTAGGTTCCTGTACTGGTCACATAGTAAGCATTAAAGAAATTCAAACATCAATATTCTTAGTCACAACTACAAAATCATAAAGCAATATTATATATCTTATCCAAGAGGATCTTATTAATATGAAAAATAAAGCCAAGCATAGCAGCATATAATGTATTCCCAGCCCTCAGGAGGGTTAGGCAGGAGAATCACAAGTTCAAGGTTAGCCTGGGCTACATAGTGAGACCCTGTCTTTAAAATATAAAATAAGAGACCAAGAGAGAAAGAGACATAACCAAAGGAGCTTCAGAATTTTTTTTTTAAGGAAGGAAGGGAGGGAGGGAGGAGGGGAAGAACAAAACAATAGTCTCAACTAGGGAGATAGTCATACCAGCAGACAATTACAAGGCCCTTTAAAGGAATGCTTTGCTTTAGACTTGCAGCAAACATTTACTGACCCCCACAGAGTTGAAGCTATTGTTTCAGGTTTCAAAAATACAGTAAAGTAGTGGATAAAACAGATGAATCCCCTATTCAAGCAGGGCTTACCTTTCTTTGAAGACATATCCAAAAAATAAATAATGAGCCAAATTGCTGTAGATTCTAATTCAAATTTAAATTGTAATAAGAAGATATTGAAACAGGGTGACTGTGTGGAGAAGTCAATTGATAGTGAAGGATGCTATCTTAGATTGAGTGGTCAGCATTCTCAGGAATGACAAAGTCATTCCTGCTGAGAAAGTGACACTTGAAGGTGATAAGACAAAGCAAGTCAAGTGGTGAGCCCAGGGCAGAATGTCCCAGGCAGAGGAATGCTCCAGGCCCAGTGTGCCCAGCTGCTACACCTGGATTGTCATGGTCCATCAAGAGGAAAAAGGGAGATGAGATAGGAGGCAGGTGCCAGATCATGGTAAGTTAAGCACAGATCATGACAGGGAGTTTTGATTTAATCTAAGTATGGTGAGAAGCCATAGCTAGTCACTGAAAGAGACGGGAATAGAACCCCCAGCCTTTCTTCCTTAAGGCCCTAGTCCAGAGCTTTTGCTTACACTTTGTTCCCTGACTCATATACTCTGGGACACCCAGACACCTGCGTTTTACTCAATTCAGAGGAAGGTTCCAACTTTGATAACTAATATTGATTTTAAAATTTTCTTTCCACTATTTCAGATCTCTTTAGTTTTCTTCCTTTGCTGTTTAATGGGTTATATAAGTTAACTGCCATTCTTTGGCACTCAGATTTATTCCTTGTCTTTCTTTTGTCTTCTCTCTATCACTTGGGAGCCAATCCTTGCAGGCTGTTGTCTCTGTCTGGCTTCAGCCAATGGGAAGCATTTACAAGAAAGTCAGAGGAAAGAGAGAAGCCAAAGTATTTCCTTGATCTCCCTCTGCCCTGGGTGGTGTCTCTGGCAGCTGTTGCATCTTCCCATGGTGCCAACCCACACCTGAAGACCACAAGGTAGCTTTAGCTTCCACCAAATGCCTCCAGTAGTTACCCACCTCCTCACTCTGTCCCTCACCTAAGGGGGGGCATGGGTAGCAGCTTCCCTTTGATGATAATTTGTGTATTGTCTCACCACCCCAATCTGTTTGCATCTCAATAAGCTCCTTAGCTCCTTAGCATAATCAATCCTCTGAAATTAAACACCGTTTTAAACGTTGACAGTTGTTTCTCCTCTCCAGGTGGTCCCCTGGCTGCTTTAGTTTTTCCAGGTCGCAAAGGATTTCACAGGTGTGGCTGTCCCTTCATTTGCCAAGTGAGTATGTCCAGATCTCCATTTCATGAGCCATGCCACAAACTACATCAACTCAAATCACTTGCCTTCCTTTGTTATCATCCTCAGAGCTAGTTCTGTAAGGATTACATAAGAAAAACAAGTGCACAGTGAGGCATGGCTAACATTTACCCCAGGTCCAGAATCCACTGGAAGTTAATACTAGAGCGCAATCAGCAGTCAGCACCATGGCCAGATCCAAGAAGCTAAAGACAAAAGACTAGAGCAAGAACTTCCAAGGAATCTGTTGCAGAGACTGGACAGAAAGTAGACAGTGTGCCATTACTGCTTGTAATGCTTCTCTTCCATTTGTCCCAACAGCTGTACTGCTGGGTCCCATGCAGACCGAGCAGTTAAAAATACATGTTTTTTCACATTCTGTATCAAGTCTAGGAATAAAGTTGAAATGATCTTTGTAGTCTGTCCTGGAATCATATTCATCAAATATAAGCTACCTTCAATTGTAAAACATGTCTTTTTTCCATGGAACACCAAGAAAGAAAAACATGTGTCCAATAAAACTTTGATACAATATTTCCTGATTACATCAACTCTGTCATATCCTAATTTTGGATATGTTAAAAATGGGAAAAAACCAGAATGTCTTAGAATACAAAATAAGGGCAGTGGCTCTAGTTTAGGTACCCAAATCCTGTTAAACCAGACAAGCTGTTTAAAGGATTAGTTTTTCCACATAATCCCAAAACTCAGGGCCTTGGGGAGGACATCCACTGGTAGGAGTTATAGATGGCCCTTCTTCACAAGTTCACAAACACCTCTCTGACTATGTTTATATGATAGCAAAGAAGGCAGCACAAGAGACCTGAAGTGGATGGAAGAAACTAACATGCTCCCATCAGTGGCTAAGACGATGTCTTAGATTCTTTTCAACTTGAACTTTCATGTTTGGCAGTTAAAGGGGAAAATATTAACAAATCTGTTATTTGGCTGTGATTACTAGGTTGACTATTGGTTTTCAATCAGTTATATCCAGTTCCCCAGGGGTATTTAAGGGCTCTTTCTCTAGTTGTTAGAGGATGGAAGCCATAGATGGAAAATGTCAACAGTCTCGCCAAAATACCAACAGTGGTCTTGTTGAGAAATGCTGAGACCATTGTGGATTGAATGTTGTGTCCCCCAAAACCTAATATGTTGAAATCCTAGCCTCCCTGTGACAGTATCAGGAAGTAAGGCTTTTAGGAGGGCAATGATATCAAGTGTGGAGCATCATGAATGGGATTAGTGCACTTATAAAGGGAAACCCAGAGAGCTCATTGGCAGTCTTTCTGTCATATGAGGATAGACGAGAAACTGGCAATCTGCATCCCCAAAGAGGGCCTTACCTGAACTCAACTCTGCTGGCACCCTGATTTTTGACTTTCAGACTATAGAACTATGAGAAATAAATTTGTTGTTTATCAACAATGCAGTCTATGTCCTTTCGTTATAGCAGCCTGAGTGGACTAAGACAGGAACCTTTTACAAAGGTGTTTATGACAATGGACAAAATGAATGAGCTTATGCTATTTCCATAGTGATTGCTTTTCTAATTTGTTAAATGACTTAATGTAAGTAGCTGTAGAGGCTGTCACTTAGGCAATGCTTAACCTTACCCTTCAACTTGCTGCCTAGCAATCTAAGTCTTAATATTCTCAAGTTTCACTTTTCCTGGTACAAGATCAGCCCTATATATGAGGCAGTAACCCCCTGTATGGGCAGAGGTAAGAGGACCCAACAGATTTCCCACTGCCCTGACATATTGCTCACAAATCACCACATGTATACAGTACCGATTTACCCTCCAGCTGCCCCTTAGTGAAGCATGCTGGGAAATGGCATCAGAGAACAAAGGAACTCAGAAAACATCTAGACCCATTTCACATTCATGATACGCCCTTAGATGTGAAAACTGAGTCCCACATCGGTAAAGGACCATAACCAAGATCATATGTAGCCTCAAATGTTGGCTCTGAGACACTTGAATCCAGTGTCTTTTCCTTTCACCAAGGTCTGCCATAGGTGGCAGAAGGAAAAAAATCCTTGGAAATTCAGATCAGATTCAGGTTGGCAAACAGTTGCCAAGGGATGGGCTTTTCTCTGTAACTCTGTGTGCTCAATGCAAAAGGCCAAGCAATAACACGTCTAACAGTTGCTGATGATAATAATTTCTGTAAAGTGAATTATTCTATCTTTTTTGCTCATTAACCTGAGTTTGTAGATGCAATTAGGGGTGTCTTGATGGGTCTTAATCATTTGGTGAGTCCTAAGGGGCACTGCTTTAAACATAAGCAATTACTCTATACACCTGCACATGTAGAAAGTATAGGAGATTTGGCTGGGTGGGTTTTAACTATGGAAAACTTCCTTAAGTCATTGCTTTAAATCATCACCATCATCACCACCACCTTTGATACCAGTTTAATTTCTGATTAACTCCTTTTATATACCCAATTTGCATTTTAGCTGATGTATTCTGCTTAGTTAGTTGGGTCCTCACAAACTTGTGTTAGATACAAAATTACAGTTACTGTTATTATCCCAAAATAATCCTTCCTCCCACACATACTGTAACCAATACAATGAGACACTGCTATGTGTTCAGAATTTTTCTAATTCTAAAGTTCATAATTTGAGAACTCTAGCATTTGAGACATTCTGATACAAGTTTTTCCCAACTTTCTGAAACCTTAATAATCATAAATTCATTATTACTAGAAATTTGCCTTTATCAACTCTGCAAATAGATCAAGTGACTGAAACCAACATGTCTTATGCATCTGACAAAGCATTCTCAATGAGTGCTACTCCACTGATCCTTAGATACATCCAAGGCCAAAGACAATGAACTGGAGGTTGGGGAGTAGGCGCTATGAAACTAGCCTGCCAGGTCCCTAAGGAGTGGGGAAGGATGGGGATACACCTCTATGCTGGAGCAGAAAAGGCCTCAGGGAAGATGTGGAGAAGTTCAGAAAAGCCCTGCCACTTTAGGGAAGATATGAGGCCCCAACACAAGCTCTTCCCACCGGAAGTTCTGGCATCTTGGTTCAAAGACCCAGAGTTCAGCAAAGAGTGGGAGGCATTTTTCCATTCTTTGAAACAAAAAAGCACAAGAAAATGCCATTGCAAGGCTCTACCAGCTTCTCCAAGAGAAAACCAGGTCTCATTGGCTCTCCATACATGCAAAGTGGAGACAACCAAAAGGCTTACAGCCTTCCTCTCAGCAGAGGAAGAAATATTGGAGGTGACACTTTCCACATTTTTTCCCGAGAAGGCTTCTGCCATCATTGCCTGGTTTGCTTTTGGGGGGACAGGCACACAGTTCTGCAAAGACAAGGGATTTCCAAGCCGTAGATGGTTGTTTAAGAACAAAACAAACACAATCCAAAGTAAACTGATGCCCTAGACATACATATCCAAACCAATTCTTGGGAAAGTGCTAAATCAATGTCACATTCCCTTTGGCATGTTCCACTTTGCAGATAATGTGTCTGATGTCCTTTGTCCTCACTTCAAGAACCCCAAATCCTTCTGGTCACACCACAGCTGTTAGATTAGGTAATGCCAGCTGTGGCTCCTTGTGTCACTGTCAAGCAACCTAACGTGCAGCTTCCCAACCATATGAAAAGCGCACTTTGGTGAGTCAGGAAGATGTCTTTGGCATGGTGCCACTTCTTAGATTTCCTCACTCTCCTTTGCCAGTATATGAGCAGGCTGTCAAGAGGACCAGACAAGCAGAAGTCCCTAATACATGTGCCTAATAAGGAATTCTTCTTTTTGAGCACTCACTTGGTGCCAGGCACCACAGTATATGACATCTTACACAAGCCTCACAACAGTCCACTTTACACGTGATAAAAGGGAAGCTCAAAATTCTTACCCAAGTCACTAGCCAGCAGGTGGAAGAACTGGCAATTAAACCTAAGTGTGTATAACTCCCAATGCCTTTGTTTAAAAACAGCACATTAACTGATCTGCTGCCGACTCCTGCCCTCACGCATTTCTCTCTTTTCTAAATCACATAAACACAATCAAATTGTTACTAGTTTATTCACAAACAAGTTGGTATTCACTGATTTTGTTGGAATCTATCTGGACTCTAGAGGAAGTTATTATTCATGTAGTTCACATTCCTTGAGTGGCCAGGAGGCTGGTCACAGAGAAGGGACTCAAGTGTTGCCTGAATGAGTGACATTGGAATGTGTGTGTGTACATATGTATCTATGTGCACCTATATGCATGCTCCATTTATACCACACACTCAGAAGGAAAGGGGATTTACGAAACAGTGCAAGTCTTATCTGATGCCTGAGTTCTCTCACATCTGCTCACTGACTGTGTGGTTGGGACATAGCAAAAGTTGGATAGACAGAAGACTGAATCATTCACAGTCTGAGGGTTGTGTGACAGGGAGAAAGCCTACAATGTCATGGGATTTTTATAGAACAACAAAAGACTTGAGGATCACTGCCCTAACGCTTCAGGGTTTAATTAATGCTTGAATCCACATGCTCCCTAGTGGAATCAGAATAATGTATCCCTGCCCAAGGATGGGATTTAGACAGATGAGTCTTTGCAGACAATAGTCACTAAGAAGTGTAGGTGCCCACTCTCATGCTTAGGCTACATCTTTAGGACTGGTATCTGATGGGCTGTATGGATTTCTGTGGTTCAGTACTTAAACTTTCCAGGGCAACGGATTTTTGGTCTACTTCCCATAATGCCTGAATAGTAAGTCTAGGGTGAGACTTAGGCACTTGATTTCAGACCCTAGAGGTGCTGACCTTCTGGTCCCAGGAACGTATTTTGATAACCACTGCTCTACTGATATTTTGTGTTATTTCTATTGTGTGTTTCCTGCATCCATGCAAGGTCAGACAATAGCATCAGTGGAAACATTTGAGAAAAACTACCTGGTTTAAATCAGCTTCTCTGTGATTCCCAAATCCATGTCTGACCTCCTCCTTGAGCCCTAGATGTGCTCAACTGCCAACCAGATATTGACATTTCACCTGGGCCATAAAACCCTTCAAACAGCATGTCCCACCTGAATTCATTACTGAATTTCTCTTTCTTTTTTGAACTTTCTTCTTGTGATGTCGCTAGTCATACAATTTAGAAAACCTAAAGTCACCATCAACTTTAACCTCCCTTCCTTCACTTAATGGCCATCTAAATTCTAGAATTTAAACTCCTGGATGGCAGGTGCTTGGCCTGTTTTGTTTCCTACTATACCCTCAGCACTCAGAATGATGCCTGGCTGTTAGCCAGGATTCACTAAGTATTGAATGAGTGTGTGAATGAAGAAATTCTCTGAAACCTCTACTATATGCTTTGATTCAAACTTTTATCTCTCACTGCAATAGCCTTCTTCCCATCTTGCCTGTCACCCCAACTCCAAACCACCCTCCCTATTTCTGTTTTGAAAGAACAGAATGAGCAGCATCACCCTGTTTACAAACTTCTGATCAGATGTCCCACCACCATGAGACTGTATTCAAATAAGATATCCTAAACAACTTGTTTGAGAAACCCTACCCTCCAGCCCTTCCTCCCACACCTGTATATAACCAGACCGGCCGGGTTAAACAACACCACTCTTTCTAACAAGATACTCAGTTGCCTTTCATCACCTACAAATTACCTCCTGTGGAGTCCTAGTTGCAATGTCATATCCATTAGTAGTTCCCAAACAGTTCCTAAGTCATACACACAGCCCAAGAGAATGACTGCTCTCACCAATACGATTCACAGCCTGATATATCTCTACCATAACATTTGTATATATTTTATTGTAATCACTTTGCTACAGGAGTTTCTTCACTCTGTTCCAGGAACACAGAGGTGTTTTCCCTGCCTCTTTCACTAGTATCTAACCCAGTGTCTGACATAGACGCCCTGAAAATGTTTGCTGAACTGGCCTCAATTTAATTTAGTTAGCATCAATCAGAGAGTAAGGAGTAAACAAACAGTCCCGGACTTAGTGAGACTAATTCTCTGAAGTCTTCACCGCCAAGGCCAAACTAAAAACTAAAGTAATTACTTGGGTATATAATTCATGAAAGAAGGAGAACATTTGCATTTGAATGATCTAGTGAGGATTTTCTGCTTATTGATGTTTCTGGAATTTTTCAGATAATGGCTTCAATTCTTTGATTCTTTCATGGTATAGAGAGTAGGCCAGAAAGTTAATCTATCAATCACGCTCCCATCTGAAACCAGGCAACTTTCAACCAGTTCTGCTGAACAGAAAACATCCATAGAAAGCAAGCTTTTAGAATGAATGCCATAAGGCAGTAAAGGCCTGTGGTGTTGAGATTCAGCACTCTAAAGAGCTCCTAAAGAATGCCAGGAGGTGTTAAGTTGCTTTCCTGATATTTAAATAACCTTACATCTGGTCCCCATTTATTTATGCCCTTAGAATTCTCAAGGTTGGAAGGAGAGAGTGGGGGCTGTGAGAACTATGTGGAAAATGGTATCTGTCGCACATTACCACGCAGGAGACCTGGGAGCTAAAACCAAACCAGGACTCAGGCCTGGGAGCCAAGAGGAAAATGTGATTCAGGTGGCATGTGTGGCTGTGCGTCTGTCTGTCTGCAGATGTGAGAGCGAGGGGGTTGGCCACCGTGCATCTCCAAAAAGTCCACAACATGACCCTCCCTTTTATTGTGCGTGCACAGGGACACACACACACAGGGACACACACACAGCGTGCGTGCACTGGGACACACACACACAGGGACACACACACACAGCGTGCGTGCACTGGGACACACACACACAGGGACACACACACACAGCGTGCGTGCACTGGGACACACACACACACAGGGACACACACAGCGTGCATGCACTGGTACAAACACACAGCGTGCGTGCACAGGGACACACACAGCGTGCGTGCACAGGGACACACACACACAGGGACACACACACAGCGTGCGTGCACTGGGACACACACACACAGGGACACACACACACAGCGTGCGTGCACTGGGACACACACACACAGGGACACACACACACAGGGACACACACACACAGCGTGCGTGCACTGGGACACACACACACACAGGGACACACACAGCGTGCATGCACTGGTACAAACACACACAGCGTGCGTGCACAGGGACACACACAGCGTGCGTGCACAGGGACACACACACAGGGACACACACACAGCGTGCGTGCACAGGGACACACACAGCGTGCGTGCACAGGGACACACACACACAGGGACACACACACAGCGTGCGTGCACAGGGACACACACACACAGGGACACACACACACACAGGGACACACACACACACAGGGACACACACACAGCGTGCGTGCACTGGGACACACACACACAGGGACACACACACAGCGTGCGTGCACTGGGACACACACACAGCGTGAGTGCACTGGGACACACACACACAGGGACACACACACACACACAGGGACACACACACACAGCGTGCGTGCACTGGGACACACACACACAGGGACACACACACAGCGTGCGTGCACTGGGACACACACACACAGGGACACACACACACACACACAGGGACACACACGCAGCACCTGCTCCGGAAAGCCCCCTCTCGCAGGCCGCCCAAAGGCGCGGCCCTGGCAGCCGAGAGCCGCGGATTTACCGTGGCATTACTTTTAATTAAGTCTGCGGCGCGGCGCGGCGCGGGAGCGCAGGGTGGGCCTTAATCCCCGCCCGCCTGACGTCACCTGGGAACGCGCGCGGCGCCGACCGCGGCGACCTCACCGCGACCCGGCCGCGCCTCCGCCCGCGCGAGGCTTTGCTCGGCGGGAATTAAGGGAAGGAGAAATGTTAGTACACTTTTAATTGGAAACCGGGTTCTTCTTTCAGAGCGGCTTGTTTACTCAGGATTGGGCATTAGAACTCAGGGGAGGCTCTAATTGAAGTGACGGCTTTGGAGATTATGGGGAACATATGGCCCTACCGCCGGGCTCTTTATCTGCATTTTCTCATAAAACGGCCGTCCGTGTGTGTCTCTGCGCCCGGCCTCTCCCATCCTAAAGGGGCTTTGAAAGGCGGGCCGAATGCGCGCGGGGAATGTGGCGTGCAGCTCCTGGTGCTTGACGGCCGCACATCCCCGCGCCCGCCCTGGCTACGTCCGCACCCAGCCAAGCAGCCTTCAGACTGAGGCTGCGAGGGACGGAGGAGTGGACTGGTGACTGCCTGGCACCGGTGCAACTCAAAGTGCTGTGAGCAGCGGCAGGAGGAGGGAGGTTCCCACTGTAGGCCCAGGAAAGGGAAGCCTCCCTGTGCCTGGCTGGAGGCCAAGTGCTGTACTCCAGGGAAATGGGAGCAAAGGTGTCTTGGGACAGGATTACAGCGCCTTCTCCCAACCAACCAGTCAAACATTATCCACACACCTTGGCAGGCTTAGCATCAGTAAACGCACGGTTGGACCTCCTTCCTCACCTCTGCCAGATTCTTACTACATCCATCGCTATCAGATAAAATACTAGTCACACAGTTAAGGGTGCATTTCTGATACACAATAATTTTTATGTAGCAGTGGACATACTTATTAAGATATCATTCACTGTTTTTTGGGACATCTCACAACCCTAAGTATACCTGTTCACTCCAGGGAAAATACTGCCTTCTGCCTTAATTCCAGAATCTCCCCGGCTCAACACCAAACCTCCTCAACTGGGAAGAACAGCTGATTGAAGCACCCCAACTCCATTCCCCTGAGCTCCACGCCTTCTGGGGCTACTGGTTCTTAACCTTGTCTGCACATTTGGCTCACCTCAGGAGCTCTAAAAACTCAAAATCCCAGGCTGCATCCCAGACTAATTAAATTCCTAGGACCCGTGCCACAGGAATCCAACATTTAAAAGAACACATAAGAAGAGTTAAGTCTTGGGAGGTGACTACCTGAAGGGCAACCCATCATCTTATCTATTTGGTCATTAAGGGTCTACATCTATTATTATACAAGCTCCCAAGAGCAGAGCTATCACTCTAACTACATAAGCCTATTACATAGTCTGTGCTCAAAAAATTTGCTCATTAGTCAAACTACATATACTTCTATATGCTTCACATCCCAAAGCTTGATTCAAGTGTTCAGCAAATTCTTGGATGGAATACATTCCACTGCTTTCCTACCCTCGCAGGTTCCTAAGAAGGGATACCTGGACACTTACCTTGAACCCCATCTGGGTCCATGTATTCCACCTAGTCTCAAAATCCTTGGCTTACAACCACCAAAAAAGCCTAAGCATAATTCTGACTTCCAGTATGGAAACATGGATTTGGGCCACTAAGAACTGAAACAGTGTCTGTTTTCCATGCTTAAAAAAAAAAGACATCTTAATTTTATTTTGTGTATACAAATACAGCCTTAAGGATACTAGGATCAGGGAAGTGAGACCCAAGTTCAGGGTAGAAATCTCAGAACACCACCAAATACCAAAGAACTCAGAGGAAGCCATAAGCTGGTTTGCTACCAATCCCCAAAAGGGATCTTTGAGTGTTTCCTTGGTCGTAGACACCAAGGATAGGGAAAGATTACATGTGATTCTTCAGTTTGCTGAGTGAACTATCCATTTTCAGATCCATCTTGAAATCCCTTGGCTGGAAATCTAAAACTTGATGAGCTTGGCTAGAACGTCAGGGCAAGAAAACCAACATCTCCTTTGCACCTCCGCCCTGACCCTTACTACACAATAGTAAGAAAGTCCCTGAGCGTTTATCATAGGTCAGGAAAGTTCTGAGTCATGAGTTAGCTATCTGTCCAAAGACTGCCATCCTAAATTCACCAGTCATACTACAAAGCCCTTCCACCATACCCCAAAAGGACCAAGTGCAAAGGATGATAGAGCTACAGTGTCACAACTACCAATGGAAAAACAAATCCAAGTCCATTCCTCCTGAGAGTGGGACTATGTGTTATGACATGTGGTAGAATACTACAAGACAGCTTGTAGAAGAAGTGAGTTAGAAGTTTTGGAATGTACTAATTTACTGTCAAACTTTTATTTGTTTAATTAATGAGGACTGTGGTTTGCATGGCTGATACCTCTCATCTGGAAAAAAAGAAGCCAATTGTTTTTTGCTGCTACCATCAAGTAAGCCACAGGGGCAGAACCAGACATTTGTTGAGTAATTGTAAAACAAAATAAAACAAAAAATCCAGGCTCCAGAAGCTCATGCCTGTAATCCTAGCTACTCAGGAAGCAGAGATCAGGAGGATCACAGTTCGAAGCCAGCCTGGGCAAATAGTTTGTGAGACCCTATGTCAAAAAACCCTACCGCAAAAATTGGGCTGGTGGAGTGGCTTAAGTGAAGGCCCTGAGTTCAAGGCTGAATACCACAAATAAATAAATAAATAAATAAATAAATAAATAAATAAATAAAACAAAAAACCCCGATAATAGTCCCTTATATGCACTTTTAAAGTGCTTCCACATTCACACACTGTGTTAGTTTTGTATCCTTCCAAGTCTGTGAGAGATACAGTGACAGTGATTAATGATTAAGGAGAAACTAGAAGTTAGAACAGAAGGGGAAGTTGTGATGGGGTTGAAAAGGAGTGCAAACTAAGTTCAAACCACCTGTTCTCATTGGCTTTAATTACATGTGAGAGATTCTTTCACTGGGGTCTCTCAGATAGAGGTCCTACTTGAGTATCTGGAGCACTGCCATGGCCAGCCAGAGAGAGCTGTCACTAACCATGAGAATAAAAGACGAGGCCCAGTTTAATGACTAGGCAACACAGCAAGGTGCTTCATGATGCAGGCTCTAGAGCTAGACGGCCTGGGTTTGAACTCTGGCTCATCCAATTACAAGCTGTTAGTACCTTAGGCACACTACTACCTTTTCCATGTGCATCCTCATCTGTAGAATGGGAATAATCACAACACTGCCTTCCCTCATCAGCTTGCTATGAAGACTGAGCTCCTTAATTCATATAAATTGCTTAAGGTAATGCTTTCTGCAGAGAAAAGGTTGAATAATTGTGAATGTAATCATCACATCATGCAAAAATCATGACAAGGAATTGCTCATTTGACCATGTTTTTCCCTTACAGAGGTTGTAGAGGGGAAATGAATGCATGTAAACGCCATTACAGATTAATATACTATCAATCAAATGCACTCATTTTAAATTATTGTTTTTATTCATTTTCATGAAAATTATTAAGTGTGAACACATTTTCAAAATTAAATTACAGCCAATGAAAAAGAGATAATGTATTGTCTAATCTGTAGACCGCCTGTAACTTTTTAGACATCAAAGATAAACTCTACCCAACTCACAATTACAGCAAGGGCTGACAGCCTCTGTTTCAGTATCAAGTGTCCTGACTTGGTAATTGGTAGACTTAAGTTCTTATTCTGGATTATCCCTGACTCAAGTGTCCTGTGTCTTTATTTCTCCATCTATATTATGAAGACAAAACAAATACACTAGAAGACAAAAGTTCAGTACAGAAAAGAAGTACCAAGCCTCAGACTAAGGGCAACAAATAATTCTGGTAGTGAATTTTATGGCCGTGATACTAACAAGAGACAAAACTGTTGATTTTGAAAACAACCTAAAAAGACTCAGCAATTATAACTGCCTGCTGTCTATCATCCAGAGATCCCAGATTAATAAATCAGAAAATGTCCATGAAGACCTTTGTGTTATCGAGATATAAATATAAATGCTCTTCATGTCTCTTTGATAATAACAGCAACAATAAAAAGAGAAAACAGTTATTACATGCTTACTCTTTGCAGAGCATTGTACTAAAATCTTCAGGGCCAGAGATGATAGCTTTTGTCTTATTCTTAGCACCTGTCACAGTATATATAAATAAAATATACTTATGGACCTGAAATTTCAGGAATATATACCAATTCTAAAACCTGGGCTTAGGTAGGTGTGAAAGTAAATTTCATAGTATGTAAAAGAGCAATGCTAATAGGCCTATTGAGGAATAGAAAAAGTGACTTTGGCCTTGTATGAACAATGCATTCACTAACTGGTAACTGCCAGGTTCAATGTCCTTGCTGGACTCAAAAGACTCATGTTGTCCGAGAGAAGTCTAATCCACTCCAAAAGGAACTCACACAAAGATGTGGGGGCATACCACCAGGTCAGACCAAGAAACACAGAGAGATCCACCACAGGATAATTAGCTGTTGGGAAATACTATGTTTAATAAGGAGCTCAAATCATAACCACTATATGTAGTTTCAGTTTCCTAGTCTATGAAAGAATTCGATAAATCTTTTCTATTCTTGCTTAGAATTCCAATTAAGTTCCAGAGGTGACTGCAAGACTACTTCCTCGTGTTCTTCTGAATTGACTTTCCAGGATGCAGTGCTAGCTAGAATGTTCAGAAACAGAAGAGCGCATCTAAGACACACAGGCCTGTGTTATGAACGCCAGCAAGACAGACAAGCCTTCTGTGTGTACTAACCTGAGATGCCTCAGGTCAGCTATCCAAAAGACAGAATAAGATAGAAGAAGTTATCTTCTATCTGAAACAAAAGAATAAAGAGAGAAGAGTTGTTTGTGAAATGATGGACCTTTGGCAAAATAAACTGATGAGCCACGAGCTGCCCAGAAGTACACCAGCACCCACTACCAGGAGATAATTAAGAATGGTAATGACCATTTATGGGGTACCTGCCAAGTTTCAGGCCTTGATTTGTATTACCTCTTTTCATTCTCACAGCAACTTACACAGGAGGGATTATGACCCTCTCTTTACAGACCAGGAGATAGCGTTCTCAACAGGGAATGTGGCTCACCCAAGATCACACTGTTTGTGAGTGTAGGGGAAGGCTCACACTCAGACCTAACTGTGGATCCCAATCCCTTTGCAATACAATATAGAGAAGGAGACTTCCTCCTGCCTCTCATTTACTTCTTCCTTTAGAGTTCACATTGTAAAATTCGTGACTGTGAACTGACAAAGATAATCCCAAGGAAGAGTCAAGCATTTTCCAGAACTTGTGAGGTAACCACTGCCTCCCAAGTCTAATTTAATGGAAAACAAGAAGAATTCCAAGATAGGTTGAAAGAAGTATTTTTGTAATGCATCATCATCATCATCGTAAATGAGTTGCAGAGCTATAGAAGGAAATTAAGATGATACCGGTGTTGATGAATGTGACTGAGAAGAAGAGAAAGGGATGCATTACACAATGAGAGCAGAAAGAGGAGCATTTGGACTTTCAGAAGCAGCAACATCCCATAGCTCAAGAAAGGACTCACAAACTCCAATGGGTGTAAGGAATCTTCTTTCCAAATTGGGTAGGAAGGAAATCATATTGAAGGTGTGTGCTTCCTTGCCAAGGACCTCAGAGTTTAATATGAACAGGAAAAACTTATTCACAGAAGAAGCACATATTACTGAGTGCTTACTGCATGTCAGGCATGATGCTTGGATAGGTGGATGCAGAACACAAGGAGAGGAGCACCTCAAGCACCACAGTGCAGGCCAGACTCCCCAGTAAACAGAAGCCAGGAGCTGCTCCACTAATCCAAAATATAAACCATCCTTCACAGAAACAGGCCCTCAGGGCACCGACTTCACAATGCAGGTTTCCTCCATGGAAATCTGTGTACCAAAGCAGAACAACATGAAAAAGCCTTACCTCAGCCCAGGAATAAATCCTAGGCATCATCTAAAATCACAGTAGTCTTCAGAAAGGTACATTTTTTAAAATAAAAAAGAAAGAAGAACCCAAATAAGCAAAATATGTACCTGCAGTGAGAGGTGCTAAAAGGAAATAAAATGAAAAAAAAATATTGTTGGGAGGATAGCAAAAAGTGAAATTCTGACTGGACATTCTTCAGTCATCCAAAAATGAAAAAAGAAAGCAATCAAATTTTAAAAATAACCTAAAATTAAGTGTAATATGGTATTCTGGATCAGATCCTGGAATGGATAAAAACGTTAATGGGAAAATCTTGTGAAACTGAATAAAGCTTATAGTTTACAATGCTATACCAATGTTACTTTCTCAGTTTTGATAAATGTACTATAATTGTGTACAATGTTAGCAATAAGGAAAGGTGGATGATGGATACATGAGAACTTCTATTTTGCAACTGTTGTATAAATTTAAATTTTAGTTCAAAACTTAAACATGCTAGTTAAGAAAAGATTTTAAAAATTTCTGCACAGGACACTCAGATAACCTCTTATTTTAAGAGAAAATATGAAGATAAGAAGGGTGGGTAATCAGGAAATGTAACAGGAACTAGGCAGGAGCCATAGTTGCCCTACAGCCAGGCCCCAAATCCCTGCCTCCACTACCAAGTCAAAATAGCTAATGAAACCATGGTTTGTGCCAATATAATATGATGTCCATGACAAGTAATAATAACAGCACTGTGCTATTCAGACCACTATGGAACTTTTTATTCCCTTTTGGGTAAGAAATTATAGTATCTTCACAGATAGAGCAAAACATCTCTTAGAATGGCTATGGAAGAATGGGGAAGAACTAGAAAGGAAAAGGGAAGAGTTAGAGAGTCTCATAGATATCTTAGGGAGGATTTCTGACTTCAACTCAAAGAGCTACCACATATAAGGAAGCACTCTCTGATTTATCTTGTTAGTTCCTGAAAGTGGAGCCAAGACCAAAGTTTGAGGTTATACATGGACCAAGACAGACATTAGGGCTCAATATAACCATCTGACAATCCATTGCAGAATCTGAGGTCAAGAGATCCTGCAATTCTGTGAAATATGTTTGTGGTCTTTGTCCAGTTTCCTGGAAAAAGCTTCTTTTGGAGTTTCCAGAGTGGTAAGAATATCTTTTGTATGGTAGTAAGATGATTGGTGGCTAGGGACCCCTAGACATTTCCAGAATGGAGGCTGGTCACTAGAAAGAACAAGAGAGGATTAGATGGTGGGACTTTCAGCCCCTCCCCCAACCTCAGGGAGAGTAGCTAAAAGTTGAGTTGATTAGGAATGGCCAATGATATGATCAGTCATGCCTGTGTAATAAAGTCTGCCATGACCCCAAGAGGACAGGGTTCAGGTAGCTTCAAGAGAGTTGGAAGATGGCACATCCAAGCCCATTTTCACATACCTTGCCCTGTGTAGCTCTTTATCTGGCTGTTCACTTGTACCATTTAAAATATCCTTGGTGAAATGGCTAAACAATTAACAGTATTCCTTGAGTTCGGTGAGCTGCTCTAGCAAATTAATTGAACCTGAAGGGGGGCCTGGAAACTCCAACTTATAGCCAATTGATCAGAAGTATAAGTGACAACTTCTAACTTGTGGCTGGCATCAAAAGGTGGGATGGGGAGTAGCTTTGTGTGACTAACTAAACCTTTAGTCTGTGAAATCTGACACTATCTCCAGACAGGTAAGTGTTAGAATTGAATGAAGTTAGAGGACTCCTGGTTGGTGTCTGCTGGAGAATTGCTTGTTACCTGGGGAAAACTCCACATACCCAGAGTCAGTCCTGTACTGAGTGGAGAGCAGAGGGCAGGAAAAGCACTTTGGCTCATCCGCCTATATGTCATTGACTCCCCATGGCTGAGATACTCTGATGGGAGTGTGAACTGGATCACCTCTAAGGTGCCTACCAAACTGTGAGAGCCTGCAGTTCTCTGCAGTCTTTCCTGGAGACCCTAGGCATCCGTGTTGCCCAGTGAACCCAAAGGAAATTGTCACCTCTGGCTACAAATTCCATCCATCTTCTCAGGAGGCTTCTTCAAGGGAGGCCACTGACCAAGAGAGACAAGGACAACAGAGGCTTGGTCATCAGATAAGAACATCCTGCATCTGAAGACCCCTGGGGTTGGTGCACTGGTAGCCGTGAACCTGTTACATGCTTCTGTATAAGGTAGATCAGTCAGCATGATAAAACCCTGAACTCTAGAATCCTAGAGTCTTCCACCAACTGTCATTAAAACGTTAAGGGATGAGTAAGTTCACTTCTCAGTCATTCACCACACCATTCTTGGACATAGTTCTACCCTCTGCTGAACCCAAATCTGTCATTTCGCCCTCAGTACTGCAGGCGTAATCCTGAAGTGGCTCTCATATCTCATATGCCTTATTTTTACAGTGCTAAATATACTGAACCTCTTACCTAACTCAGCAAGCGAATTATTCTCCTCAGGGCTATCTGGTTAGTCAGTGATTTCCTAAAATGTTTCATTTAAAATTAGCCCAAATTTCTAAATGTGCTCTGATTAATTTTTAAAAAGACACTATCGCTACATGTTAGGGTCACTAGAACTATTAATTCAGCATGTCTTTGGGGATACTATTGACTTTAGCATCACCTAAAACTCCACATAAAATTTCATCAAACAGGCACCATTTCGTACAATTACAACTGAATTCTGGAGCCTGATGGTTACATTTCATTTGCCAATGTTGTGCTGTTCTGTTAGGTTGTCAAAACCTTTCTGATCAGGGAGAATATCAGCTGTCACACCAAAGATGCCTTGCCTGGTTGTGTCATCTCCCTTCTGTGTCTTCATCAAAGTCACTGATAAAAATGTTAAAGATGACAGGACAGGCAATCATGCACACAAGTATTTATCAAGCAGCTACAATATGTAGTGCACTCAGGACAGAAACCAGAGGAGGAAGTGTATTTGTACTGGGATGGTTACTAAATTTGTTTGCTTTCTGTAAAGCCCTAATATGAGGTGGATGTCTTTCTTTGAAGATTTAATTCCACTCATTAGGTACTTATTGATCATTGGCATCATGCTAAGCTTTGCTAAAGAAACAAAGGAATTAAAAGGCAAAACCCTGTCCCCTGGAAGTTTGTCCTCTCATTAATGAGGCAAGCTTTGGCACACAGAATGCTTCATGATACTAGACAGGCAGCATTTACATAATTGACAAAAGGAGTGGTGCAGGCAATATATCTGATTCTGGTTGAGACTTTTATGTCATTTCATTTAAAGCTGCAAAACAATCAGATTTTTAGATCTGAAAGGGACAACAGGGGTCTCTTTGAAGCACCCTCCCTCCCATCTTACTAATGCAGGTGTCAATACATGTAAGGCCTACTCGTAAGTTTGCTCTTGTTGGTTCTAATAATTAAAATGACATTCCATTCTCCACACTGAGTCAAAAATTGCTTCTTTGTACCTTGTTCCTTGTACTCCACCCCTATACTATTCTGTCATTTATACTGTGGCCCTTTTCCTAGTGTATAGCATACATGCAAAATATATGCTGAATGATACATAAATGAATGAGCTGGAAGGCTCCAGTTTGTCAATATCAGACTCTAAGAGAAATGCTCGGAACTGAACCTGTTGCTGAAAATGTGAACAGAAAAGACTTGTTGCAGTTTCCTTGCTCTGAACATTATAATTCTTTTAATGTTGCTTATATCCAGCTTTTTCTTTTTGTCATTTGGTGGGAGGGCAGCAATACAATGCCTCATTTTGAGTTAAATTAAAATCTATAAACCTTTGAAACAGGGCCAAATAACTAACTTGGTGAGCAAATCCCACCTGATTATACATGAAGAAAAGCTAGACTACAGCATTTATTTCCACGTGAAAAAGAACAGTGAGTCCCTCTGTGTGTGTGGCTGTCTTTCTAAGGTCATGCTGGCATTCTGACCACCATAGCACCAGAGCCCTTTAGAAATTTGAAGATTTTGCATTATTCTGCATTGGAGTGTGCAGTGGTGAACACAGCAATACACCTGTAGGGAACCATAGGATGAAAGACCTTTATACCAAATAGAGACCAGGATGCTCTATTTAGAATGGGCCTGTTACCCCAGGATATGTTTAATATATTAGTGCTAGTGTTCCTGACAAGGAGAAATTTATTTCATATTAAAACAAATTCAGAAAAACCTAAGACCACCAAGGAGTTGTCAGTGTCCACTACTTAAGGATGCAAGCAAGGTCAGGCAAGAGCAATCAACTGGGAAGTCAAGGAGGTGAACTGCACTGCAGTGAAGACATTGGCCTAGCCAGCATCTATCAAGCACCAGTGTTAGCTGAACACCAGGCTTTCTGTGTGCATTATCTTGTTTATTCCCCAACAAAAAGCCTACTAAGCATGTATGACTGTCACCTTTTTACAGTTGAGAAAATGGAGCCTTAGAGTCAGAAACTTTACCAAAGTCTCAGCCAGAGCAAGGCTCCCCACCTGTCTTGTCTTCAAACCTCTGGCACTTAGGTACCAGACACAATGCTAGTGTTTCATGAGCCTATTCATTCTGTAACAAAGAGTTTGTCTAGCACCTCAGAGTCCAGGTCTGTGATTGTCCTGGGGATATAGAAGTAAATAAGGTACATACTATCCCTCATGGAGCTTAGTACTTTGGCAAGAATGCAAATAGCCAAAATGAACTAGGTTAGATGTCTCAGTAGAAGTTGAGAGTAAACTCATCCAGCATAATGACTAAAAATCTTCCTTGGTCCAGTGGACTGTTGAGGGAAGTATAAAGAATGTGCTAGCAAGCTGGGCATGGTAGCTCATGCCTGTAATCTCAGGTACTCAGGAGGCAGAGATCGAGAGAATTGTAGTTCAAAGACACCAGGGCAAAAAGTTGGCAAGACCCCATTGGAACAAACAGATAGGGGCAATGGTGTGTTCCTATTATCCCAGTTATGTGTGAAGCTGCAGAGAGAAGGATCACTACTCAATGCTGGCCCTGAGCAAAAACATGGGACATTATATGGAAAAATAACTTTAAAAAACCAGGTGTGGCTCAAGTGCAAGGCTCTGAGTTCAAATACCAGTACCACCCTCTGAAAAAAAAAAAAGGAAAAAAAGGAAGGGAAGAAAGAAAAAACAAGGACACCCCAGCAAGATGAAAGAGTTAGGAAGCAGGACCAAGACTGAAAAGACCGTACGACATGGCAGAGAATGAGAGACACTGACAGGAGCTGGAGTCCAGTGAAGTTGGAGCACAGAGTGGAAGAATGGCTGGGGATCCCAGAGAGGTCCCATTTCTGCAGAGATGGGCAAAGTGGAGTTACAGAGAGCTGGTAACATGATGGGGTTGGAATTATGCTGGAACTGCAATAGCCAGAAGTAACAAAGTCACATGAACATCACCTCACTGGCGCTCACAGATTCTTGGGAGAAGATAAACACTGCCCTGTGGGACTGACACCCTGGAAAGACATTCCACGCTTAATTTAGACATAATGTCATTTCTTTGGTCCCATAAAACCTGCTCTGTAAAATCTCTGAACCTCTTCATCTCCTCTTTCTCCTCCCCTGAAGTCAGCATGGGGTGAGGGCTGGGTGTGTGAAGAGGAAGTAGAACGAATACATTTTAGTTCTTTCTTTATGTGACCCACCAAGCCAGGAGCAGATTCCAGCTTTCCAGCTTTCCCACTGGGCAGATGAAGAAACAAAGGCTTAAAGCAATTCAGTGATGATCATATACACGTTATGTAAAGTAACATATGCAAGCCTAACCAGGCTTTGTACTGCATGGAGCGTATTTTCCTACCTGTAACTTTGGGTTTGACCTTATAGTCTACATTGGCTAGTGGGATATTAGCAGACAAGATATGAACAGAGGCTTGGAGAGTGCTTGTGTGGTTGGGCATGCCTCATTGCACTTTGTCATTGCCAGGAGATCATGCCCTATAGCTACTGTTCCTTTAATCTGGACCCCAAAATAAATAACAAAGAAGAGACCTGAACTTGATCTAAGCCTGGAGCTAAAGTCAGCTGAGGTCAGCAGGCTCCAGCTAACTTGGAGTACTCCAGCCTACAGCAAAATCATTCTAGTCAAGCCAGAGACTTGTGAATATATTAATGGGTGTTTATGGTTGTTATTTGGGGCAATTTGTTACACAGCATCATCATGGAAATAACTGACTGATAACAGATGACTCTATGCTTGAAAAAAAAAGTTCATGAAATACCCAGAACTACCTGTTAGGCTGCCTAGTTGGCCCTCTAGGGAGGAAGCAATGCAGACAGCCACCCCACTCTGCTGTACCATCCCACTGCAGCCCTGCCTGTCACATGGCACTCACCTGAGTCTGAGGCTGCTGGGCTCACCAGGCTGAGCAGCTCTCGCTCCTTCTCATAGTCCCCTTTGCAGAGCAGCTGCCCCTCCTTCAGGACAAACTCATCACCCTTCTGAAGCTGTCGCTCACAGACGCAGCAGCAGAAGCAGCTCAGGTGATAAACGCTCTTCTGGGCCCGCATAACAAACTCGTTGGGTGCGATGGCCTCAAAGCAGCCCCCACATTTGACAGCAAACAGTCTGGCAGGAGGAGAGAAAGGCAGGACAGGCACTGTGAGTTCACTCAGGCTTGGGCCTGGGTCTCCCTTCAGGTCAACAGCAAAAGGACCTTCAAGACCTGGAACAAGGATGCTTGGACTGAATTGACTTTAAATCCAGATTATTGGGTCTCTTCCTATTCACCCTCCATCAATAACAATTCAGGGTGGTCTGTGAAAGACCTAAAATTTAAAGATTTTTTTTTCTCTTTTAAATTTTCAGATGATGTCATAATTGCATTTATAAAAACTTAGGCATGAGCACTGAGATAATAAAGCCTAAAATAGCTCTGAGATTCTTTCATTATAGCATTCATTTTACTATTTCCAAAAGAAAAAGTTGTCTTCTTTTTAAAGTAATAGCACAACAGTGAGGAGTACTCTCTCAAAAACATTCTCTCTGACTTCACATGCCAGAGAAGTTGATAGATGTGGCAGGTTAGATGGTGTGAGGGAGAGAAGGGATAGAATAGTCACAGTGGGCACATAAAATTGCACACTGCTCCCCTCTTTACAGATAAGAGCTAACTCAAAATATATTCAGGGAGCTGATGCCAGCTTGTTCTAATAAGACCTATTTTTGCAATAGCTAAGAAATATGAATAACTGAAGAGCATTTTCCTATAGATAGGACAACTACCATGATGGCCTAAGTGTGGCCAATCCCATCTCAAAAGCTCACTCACAAATTCATTCCATCACTTATTATTCTTTTCATTCTTTCTTTGATTTATACAAAAGCATTCACTGTGCACCTCACAGCACACCAGGAAGGGGAGGAAAAGAAACTGCCACCTTAACAGTATTTCCACACAGAATCAAGTATATGTTGAGTGTCTGCTCTGTGTCAGGCATTGTAACAAGCAGAGAAGGATGCAAGACAAATTCATCCCCACTCC
Source organism: Castor canadensis (assembly GCF_047511655.1). Lineage (NCBI taxonomy): Eukaryota > Metazoa > Chordata > Mammalia > Rodentia > Castoridae > Castor > Castor canadensis. The sequence continues at coordinate 96,538,639 of NC_133396.1, read as the reverse complement.
ACAGACCTCAAATGCTTGTGCAAGAACAGTAAACAAAAAAATAAATGAATAAATAATATCTACCCTTAGGGATTTGTCTTTAAGAAACAGACTAAAAGCATAATAATACAAAGCAATGTCCCACGGATATAAAATAGAATGATATAAAGCTACAGCATATATAAGGAATTGTGATTTTTAATCACTTCCCAACCATAAAATTGTACTAGCTTGACTCCAAACATACTTACTTACACAGTGTGCTTACCTTGGAAGCTTGCTGGTAAAGGGGATGAGTTTTAGGGTGAAGTGAAGACGAAGCTAAGAAGGAGTTTCCAAGGAGGCCTGTCACACAGACTGGCACAAGAGGGAGACCATTCAAACTCTTTGATTGAAGGAAGCAAAAGCTTGGAGAAGGGAATGAAATCACCTCCCATGATTCTAACAGCCACCATGAACAGCCTCCCAGGACAGGTGCCAGTCTGCAGGAGTGGAAATGCATGTACTGTCTGACTTTTAACACATGCTTGGAGCTACTACACTCATTCTCTCTGCCCTTGGTCATTAGAAGCACCACAGAAATACTTATCCTGATACCCCTCTTGTGTGCCGCTCAACCTCAGACAAGGCGTAAAGTTGGGGGAGAGTTCAAATGGTTGGTATGTTGCTTTCACCACTAGCAAGCTATCCTGGGGCCTATAAGCCAGAACTCCAGCTACAGCACCCTCCCTCCTGCCCTCCCCCTGTCTCCAGCTGTCCTGTGTGGTTTTCCTGTGAACCTCTGAGCACACCAGTCCTTCAAATCTTTGCCTTTATTCCCTCCCTCCTTGCTACACACCATGCATTGGGCAGAAAATCTAAGCTCATCACTGGGTCCCAAGTCCCTAGTCACTGTTTGCCAACCTGAGCAAACTAATAAAGGCTTTTCCAGGAGCTGGTCAAAGGCCCTTTGTCCCAAGCCCTGCTTCTCCTCCCCTTCCCCCAGAATGGACTGTTAAACAGACTCAAGGCAAATGCTCTCAGGGAGTCAACAAGCACTTGAGAATCAGCAACAGCAGGTGGTAGCATCTGTGCTTGTCTAACTTCTACCCTGTTAATCTCCTCCTCTTTTCCTTCCCCTTTTAATTTCATCCCCCACTCCAGAAATTTCCCCCAAGTTGGATGAAGGGAGGATTGGAGTGAGCTCAACAAAGAAAGCCCACCATATTGACTCAGAAAGTGGTGGGAGTTGCCTGAGCTCAAATCCTGAAGTGGTCATGGTCACTGGGGATTATAGACTGGAAGAGAGGGGCAGTCTTGTTTTTCTCCATTCTCTCCCTCAGTTCTCCTTCTCTAAGTCCAAACCAGGTCAACCTCACCTTACTACCTTGGCTCATGTAACCCCATTCAATTCAAGGAGAAAAAGAGCATCAGTCTACCACCTGGATGCCAGATGTGTACACAGCTGTACTGGTACCACTGTGGACCCAGCTGCTGACTGCACACCTCCCACAAGTTGTTTTCTCTAAGGCTTAGACAAGCAGAGAGAAAGATTTGTTCAAAAGTCCAGGTCATAATTAAAACACAGCTTGTCTCTTCCTAATGCTCTGAATGTGTCCCCCATGGTTACTTCCCCCTCTGAATGCTAATGAGACCTCACTCTGAGTTCAGAGCCCGGCAGATTGTTGTGCCCAGGAAAGCTAGGCAAGGATTCCAGAATTGTCAGCTCATCTAAGCAGACATAACAACACCCAACTTTTCTCACCATCATAAATTCTTCTACCTCTGGATGCTCTTTGGATGATCCACTACCTCTTCTTTGTATCTCATTCCTTCATCTGTGAAATGGGAATCATGGCATCTACTTCATGGAAAAGCATCCAGAGACTAAGCACTCAGCACTGTCCTTCCTCTACTGATCACCTTCTGTGGGGAAAGCGTTGACAAATAAGGCCACCCCTGTCCTTATAGGCCACATTCTCCAGCAGGTTCTAAATGAACAACTGCAGTAGGATGTATTTGAAACATGTACAGAGAAATACCTGGGACGCACACAAAGGAAAGACCCATCCTCTTGGCTTAGGTGAGTTGTCACAGAATCTTTTGTCTTCTCTTCCTTTCCTCTCTCTCCCCTATTCCTGCTCTCTTTTCCACATGGTGTGCCAGGCAGGGAAGAAGAAGCTGGCTGAAATTCCACTCTGTGCCCTGATTGTACTTCTTGTAGAGCCACAATCTCAGATGCACAGCTGTTAGTCTTGGTGAAACAGCTTGGGTTCACAGGCCCTACCACGTCCAAACAGTGTGACTCAGAGCACATCACTCATCATTCATCACCTTTAGCACATTCCTTAGACCAAGCCATGGGCCTCACAACCTTTCGCCACCATAGGCCAAGATCACACAAATGGAACTATATTTCTTATAACTGACCTTACCACCATGCCCTGTGCTAGGTGTCACAAGGGAAAAGCAAAGAAGAAAAGGACAAATGACCTGATTCAGGTATAAAGCATAGGACTTGGAATGGGAAGACCTGGGCTCAAAGGTTCTACCTTTACCAAGGGGCCTCAGAAAAGCCACTTATTGGGCCTTGGGTTTCTTATCTTCTATTTCTTAGTTGAAAAGTACTGCCCAAGTCCAGGATTGTGCCAAGAACTTAGAGGATGGGGAGGAGTGGATCTCTATTCCCTTACTCTCCACTTTCAACCAGAGCAGCCTAAATTGCCTACAACTAAATCCAGGACTTCAGACAGTGTTTCAATTGGACACTGTCATGCTACGGTAATTCTCCAAACAAAAATTTTTCCAGCACCATATCATTCACTATATGTAAATATAAAACAGTCACAATTTAGAGAGATGATGCATACAGACAGATAGTCGCACACACAGGTATGCTTGATTATACACACACGCGCAATTCACAGAAAAAATATCTTCTGGAAACTAGTATTTTGCTCCTAAAACATGTTTGCAACCTGCCGTGATAAATAACTTCTTAATCCACTCCCATTTTGTTTTGTGTTGGGAAGTCATGTAGCTAAAGAGACCAGGTCTCAAAGGCAGAGAGGATGCTTCACACCTGAGCACTACCAGGGTACCTGTTACTCTAGGTAAGTTAGCAGCAGTGAGACACAGGACCTGGGAAGCAACGGTAATGCTCCAGCAGTGCAGGAATTAACAGTAACCGCACGATGACAGCCAAGACAGCAGATGGCACCTGGATGTTGGTGCCTGTTGTCTGATCTTCGGAAAACCATTCCACCATTCTGAACTCACTGGGGTCCTCACAGTTAGAACACAGTTTAGTGTTACTGAGAAAGAAAAGAAGTTCACGCAGGACTAGAAAAAGGGATTTTAATCTTTATAGATTGCCACTCAGTGTCAAGGACTTTGCTATTTCTTCTATTTATTATTACACTAAATCACAGATTTAATCCCACTCCTCTCTATTGCTGTCCTCATAGGAGAATACAGAGTAGAAGGGTCAAGAAGTTGAGATGGCAGCCTTGGTTGATGGAAGGGTTCTTGGAAGTCCCTGGGCCTAACTAAAGGACCTGAGGCTCTGCTGCCCACATGTAGGTATGTGAAAGGCAGGAATTTAAAACAATGTTAGTCCATTTAAGCTACTCAGTTCATGGACCGCAAGAACCTAAAGGAATCTTGAAAGAGTTCTCTCTTGTATGAATCAGGCTTAGGAGCAAATAGTGTGAAGACCTTCCTTGACCCAACACCACCATGAGAGATTCTACTCTGACTCCAGAGACAATGGGAAATTATATCATTCTTGCTGGAACCACATCCACTGGGTAGCCATTTTAAAAAAAAAATAGGCAGAAATGGAAGCCAATGCAGAGGGAACTCATCCAGAGAGAGACTGAGTTGTAGCACAAGGAGGCAATAAGGTTGAATCAAATAAACCTAAGTCCCAATCCCTATTCTACCACTTAGCTATGTGACTTTGATCAGGCTATGACTTAGTTTACTTATTAATAAAATGGGAAAAATGAAAGGACTTACTTCATAAAGTCTCAGAGAAAGCTGAACTAATGTAGCATAGTTCTTGACACATGGTAAATCCTTAGTAAAGGGGGAATATTTCAATGGTGATGATGATGATGGAGCAAAAAAGAGCTTAAAATGAAATATGAGAGAAAACTGGCCTCAAAAAAGCTGATAGACCATAATGACAAGGGCTGAGAGAATTAAAGAAAGGAGCATGAGAAGAGAAGGGGTGGAGCTAGTAGTTCAGGACTAAGGCTATGAACAATGCACAAATGTCAAAAAGTTAGCTTTTTGGTGAGGTGGCTGTAGACTTAGAGGACAGGCCTGGCAGTATAAAGGAACCAAGAAGACCTGCAAGGTCTGAGGACTCACCTGCTATGATGGGCTCAGAGTAGGGTTTGCATGTAGCCTGTTACACAGGATTTACCTAACTGTGATGGTTAATTTTAGGCATCATTTTGACTGAATTAAGGGATGCCCAGATAGCCAGTAAAGCATTATTTCTGGAAATCTCTGCATTTCTAAAAGAAAATGGAATTTGAACCAGTTAACTGAGTAAAGAACAATCATCTTTATCTAATATGGATAGGCACCATCCAACTTCTCAGTCTTCAGACTCAAGGGCTTGCACCAGTACCCCTCCTGATTCTCAGAACTTCAGCCGTGGACTGAAAGTTACATCATCAACTTCCCTGGTGCTCTAGCCTGCAGATGGCATAACAGGGAACTTCTTGGTCTCTATAATCACATTATCCACTCCTAATGTACCTCCTCCCATATATCTCTATCCTATTTGTTTTGTTCCTCTGGATAACCTCAACCAACACACCCAGTCAACAGTTCTAGCATGATTGGCTAAAATGCCTTCTTGTTCTATATATCAAAGGGAAAACCAGGAGGCAAACAGGGGCTTAATTTTCTTCTCAGTATCAATACATCTAATGTTTTCACTCATGAATTTCCTGGGCTTCCTGCAATCTCCCTTATCTCCTGCCCCATCTTCCACTAGACACACCAGACACTGGACACCTGTGATCCCCACATCTGCTCTCCAGATGGATGACAAAACTTCCCACATGCAGGAATATGACAAATCATTGCAACCTCATGCAAATGCAGGGCTATCCCAGGGCAAAGGCTTCCAGATCCATGAGAACTGACCAAAAATATAAAGGGATCCCCCATTACATGCTGAGTTCCTGACTCAGGACTACATTGGAAAGACCAAGATCTTCATTAATCTTCACCCAGAGTCCTACAGTCCTTAAGGTGAGATTCTCAAAGTCTTCATACCATAGGTGAACAGGTAGAAAGAAGGGGAGGGGGATGAAATAAACACACAAACGACCTTGATACCAATTTGGGCCCACTGTGATGTACTGTTTTGCCACCCCTCCCAAAAAAAAAAAGAAATCAGAGCTATGTCTAGCTTTGAGCAGTAAATACTACAGATCATTATACCTTTCCACAAATGCCACCAGGATCGGCTATATGAACTTTTTGATTTAGAAGGAGGAGAGGGTCCTGAGCAGCTCTTTAGCAAGTTGAGTCTGTGCTCAGTTTCCACCCTATCCACCAGGGGGCAGCACAGCAGCATTCATTAAGTGCCATGTTGACTTGGTAACTGAGGTCATCCAGGCAGAGACAAGGATTGGCCATAAGCCAAAACTGTCTGCTGGAAAATCTGCTGCTGGGAGTCTGGGAGACCATGTGGCTAAACTGAAGGAGAGATGGTGAGAGAAGAGTATTCAAAAGTATTGGGAACCAAAAGCGTGGCTTGTGGCCTTAGAAGTAGTGACACAAGCAACCTTGTCAGCTGGCTCAAGGTCTCTCTCTCCTTGAGGCTGAGCCAACACCATCACAATAAGCAACCAAGCACGTGGTCCTGGGGCGGTGGGAAAGTCTGCAGGGACAATAGAAGTGGCAGGATCTTCTATAGGAGACAGTCTCAAGACGGCAGTGATGAAAAAAATGGAAAACAATAAGTGACTAGCAGAGCCAATGAGAGTCTCTTGTCTCACTACAGCTCCTGGGGAGTTGCTTGGAGAACCATACAATGGGATGAACAAGTGAGAGAGAAGACTGTTGAGTGTGATGTCTTTCCCCCCAGAGGCTCTATGAGGCTGGCCTCTCCAAGAAGTGCAGGTTAACACTGCCACAGGGCTCTTCGTCTATCACAAAGGTTACTAGCAATGGGTGGTTTTCCCTTGAAATGGTATACTCCATCCTTTTCTTGTGACTGCTCCAGTCAGCAAAACATAGTGCAAACGCATGGCTTTAGAAATCTCATAAAACCTGGGTTCAAATCCTGGTCCTGCCTCTATGAACTTGACAAGTTACAGACTCTCTTGGAGTCTCTGCTTCTTTATCTATACAATGAGGTCATAACTATCTTATGAGATACTTTAGAGATTAAATAAGATAAAGTATTCAAAATATGTAACACATACTAGTTGCTCTCCATAAGTGGTAGCCCTAAGTTCCCTTTACTGAATTCAATTTAATGTATCTGCCCGTGTAAATATTTATGTAAGATAATATATTTCAAGATGGTCAACTGAGCCAAAAATAGAACTTTATATGCTATCTCAAAGCTCTGTTCCTCATTGTTGTAACAAATTAAATCAAACTTCGGTAGGACTTTCATGTCATTGGAGAAGAGACCAAGAAACAAATATGAAAGACCAAACACTTGAGAGAAAATAGGGTGAATCTCATTCAGGCAACTATGGCCATGGTCTGCTCTAGCCCACGGCAAATATTGATACTAGTGACCCATTGTTGAGTGGCACCCACGTTCATTGCCTAAAACCAGCATATGTTCAGGAAGTCAGCAGCTCCATGGTTCACCAGACAGAGCCAACAGTTACTATTTGGTTAATGCTGACATTATCTGGCAAAAAACTGGAACAGACCCTTTCTCCGAATCATTTCAGTTCTCAGATGACTTCTTACCAAGGCTGCTGACTACAGACCTGCATTGAGACATCCATGTTCCTATCTTGCTCCCCTACCTATCTAAGCCACCAGAAATCAGTCAGTCTCTTCCTTCATTTTACAAATGGAAAGAAACTAAGGCCCAGTAAGCAGCAATGACCTAGACTATAAGGAAAGCTAAGATAATTGAAAGAACCATCCAGAGTTAGACAATCAGTCAATGATCAAGAAACACAAGAGGCTATAGCATAGTCCAGATAGGGACAGAAATGTATCCCTCAGGCTTTTAAGGGAGTGGATATGTCTGAGAAGCTGAATAAGTGACCAGAGGGTAGGTAGGACAATGATTCTTTCCTTCTTAGAATCTTTCTTTTTCCTCCCTCTTTCCTTCCTTGAAAAAAAAAAAAATCTAAAACTCTGCCTACCAATCAGGCCGTAGAGTAAAAGACTGCAGTAAAAGGGTGGATTCCAGTAAGTCAAGCTAAGGTGGCACAACTTACAGACTTTCCGTATTGCCACACAAACATGCAAAATGGCAAGAAATATAAAGCAGACATTCAGAAAATACATGTTTTCTTTTTAGGGAGCTAAAGGTTTGGTTTCCTTTGAAAATGCTAGCTTTCCTTTCCTCTTATCCTCATTAACCTCCTGGGATACTCTTAACATACACAGAAAACAACAGAGCAGGGGAAGGAGATATTTTTAGCTGATATTCTGGGCACAGATTCCTATTGCTCCACAATTTTTGGCTTAGCTGCATGGCATGTGGCCAAAACAATGTATATTCTTACAAAGAATGTATGTGGGCTCTGTGTGTGTGTGTGTGTGTGTGTGTGTGTGCGTGTGCGTGTGTGTGTGTGTGTGTGTGTGTGTGACATAGGAGGGACAAAGATATTATTGATGATGTTTTGATGGGAAAGACTGTGATCCCAGCAGGGGGCAACACTGAGCTCTCCATGAGTCCTATTTGCTTTGGTCACCATCACTCTTCATTCATGATTATTATTGTGTTGTACGTCTCAAAGAAAAAAAAACAGCTATATTTTCACATCCCAAGGCCCCTCACAGAATCAGCTGATACCAAGAGCACTGTACTAGGAACTAGATCCATGCAGAAGACCAACAAGTACAGTCCTAAGTTATTTGTGCACTGCAGAGGAAAAGGCATATCCAAAACCTTGCCAGATACTACTACCTTCTTCCTCCTCCTCCCATTCTCAAGGAATGGAAACCACCTCAAAAAAGGAAAATGCCCACTGATGATCTAATTAAAATATCCCACCAACGCCAGGAAAGCTGTAGAGAGCTGCCAAGAATCTTTCTCTTTCCATGTGGAAAGCATCCCTGTGTTATTTGAATTTCTAGAATGCCTTTTGCTCAAGGCCCTCAAAGCAGGTGCAAGCTCACAGATCATCTCTGCCCTACAGAGGTCAGATTCTGCTACCTGATTCTGTTATCATCATACAGTGGACAAAGGCAACACCACAGCAGGGTACCCTGTTTCATTTGAACTCCCCAATCCCACAGTGGTGGAGCCAGCACACAGAAGCCACAGGTCAAGCCTCATTCCTGTGAGATTGTGTCACCTTCCTTTCCAGTTGGACTTCAGGTATCTTGAGAGCTCCATAAGGTCAAGTCTGGCCTTATGCAAGTAAACAGTCCTTGTTTCTTAATGTTTTCATTTTACTCTTCAGTCTTTTTACCCTTGTTATTCTTCAACTCTCCCCCCAGACCAATTAAAAACTAGAAAGTGCCACACCTGTTAGGGTGGCTTCTATCAAAAAGATAGAAAATAACAAGAATGTGAAGAAACTGAAACCCTTGTGCACTGTTAGTGGGAATGTAAAACTGTACAGCCACTATGGAATACTGTATGGAGCCTCTTCAAAAAATAAAAACAAAATTTCCATACCATCCAGCAATTTACTTCTGGACACATACCCAAAAGAACTGGAAGTGGGAGCTCAGAGATGTTTATACATTCGTGGTCTTGGCACCATTATTTGCAAGAGACAAAAAGGTGAAAGCAGATTGACTGCCCATTAAGAGGTAAATAGATAAATGAAATGCAGTCTATACATACAATGGAATATTATTCAACCTTAAAAAGAAAGGAAATACAATGAATTTATCTTAATAAAAAAATAATGAAAAAGCAAGGAAATTTTGGCACATGCTGAAATAGGATGAGAACATTATGCTAAATGAAATAAGCCAGTCTCAAAAGTTAAATATTATCTGATTCCATTGACATGAGCTCTCTAGAGAATAAAATTCATAGACAATAGTAGAAGGGCAGCAAGAAAAAAAAATAAGAAGAAGGACAAAGAGGAAGGAAGAAGAAGGAGGAAGGGGAGAGGAAAAGCAAAAATGATGAGAAAAAAAAGAAAGTATACAGGCTGTTGTCAGGGGCTAGAAGAAGGAGGGAATGGAATGATATTGTTTAATAGGCACAGAGTTTCAGTTCTGCACCCTGAAAAGACTTCTGCAGATGGACAGGGATAGTAAGTATGTGTGAACATACTTACTGCCACTGAGCTGTGAAAATGGTCAATTTTATGTGTAGTTTTCAAACGCAAAATTTATAAAACTTGGAAGACACAATGATGTATTTGTATTCTACCTTCTGAATCAAAATCTGGGAATTGCATTCCCAGTTGAAAATCACATCTGCCAGGCCTCCCTTGCAGCTAGGAGTGTCCATGTAAGGTAGTACATGGGGCTTACTGGGTGGGACTGAGGGAAAGGGAAATTCTGAAGAAACTGCTGTTTCTTGATAAAATGAGACAGACTCAGCTGAGGCATTTGTTTTTCCCTTCACTGTGTCTCCTTCTTTTGCCTGGAATTAAATGAAATACCCAGAGATGACAGAGCCATCTTGGCACCAAGAGGAAGACAGCTACCTGTTAAGAATGCAAAGCAAGAAAAGAAAAGCTGAACCTTGAAAAGTTTCTTGAACAACTGTACCAACCCTGAATGTCCTACTTCTTGAGTTCTTTTAAGTGATAAAAACAAGTTCTCTTTTGTGTGTGAGAGACTGGGGTTTGAACTCAGGGCTTCATGCTTGCAAAGCAAACACTCTACCACTTGAACCACACCTCCAGTCCATTTTGTTCTGGTTACTTTGGGGAAGGAAGTCTTGAGAACTAGTTGCTCAGGCTGACCTTGAACCATGATCCTCCCAATCTCAGCCTCACCAGTAGCTAGGATTATAGGTATGAGCCACCAGTGCCTGGCTAAGTTCTCTTTTTAATTATCCCAAGTTCTTAATTATGCTCCAAGCTCTTAATGCTGGCTTGCTCAGGAGACCTCCCCTTGTCATTTGCTATCTGGTTTGCCCTGCACTCCTATCTAGGACCAACTCCTCCACTTAGGTACTAGACTTTGTCACTTCATGCTTATTCAAAACTATCATATACTCTCCCTTTGTCCAAATGTATTTTACGTATAATGTTTTATTTCTCCCATTTTAGAAAAAAAAAAACCCCACCCTTTTCTTGATTCATTTGTTCCATGAACTACTTCCTCAGTTATCTGCTTTTGTTGAAAAAACAAAAAAAAACCTTGAGAAATTACTTTTATTTGCTATCTCCATTCCACTCTTTTAAGACCAACCCAATCCCACCATTTTGAACAAATCTGCCATGTAAAGATCACTAATGCTGCATGCATTGTTCAGGCTTCCTCGTGCTAAGCCCATCGGTAGCATCTGACATGGTCTAGCACTTGGTCTCTGGGATCCTTCTCTCTTGGTTTTTCTTCAACCTTGATGGTCACTCCTGCTCTGCTAGTTCCTCCTCATCTCCCAATCTGAAAACGTTCAGTCCTGTTCTCTATCTGTACTCACTCCCTTGGTAATCTTATCCTGGGTCATTACCTTAAATATTATGCATATACTGAATGACTTCAACAGTTCCATCTCCACCCTAGCTCACTCTTCTATATTAAACTTGTATATCCAACTACCCACTCAACAACTTCACTTAGATTTCTTCCTCCCTCCCTCTCTCCATTTCTCTCTTCTTTCCTCCCTCCCTCCCTCTCTCTTTCTTTCCAATGCCTCGTTCTTGCTAGGCAAGTGCTCTACCACTTGACCCATGCCCCAGACCCTTTGCTTTATTTTAATTTTTAGGTAGGGTCTTGTGCTTTTGCCCAGGCCAGCCTTGGGCCATGATCCACTAAACCCACCTCCTAAATAACTGGTATTACAGTTGTGAAACACCATGCCCAGCTTGTTTTTTAAATAGTATCTCACTAACTTTTGCCCTCGCTGGCCTTGAACCATGAATCATCCTATTTCTACCCCTTGAGAGCATCTGGGATCACAGGTATGTACAATCATGCCTCTGATTTTTAAAATCATGATTTTAATTGTACATATTTATGAGGTATAGTATGATAACTTGATACCTGTATACAATGTGTAACAACCCAATCAAATTAGGATTTCTAATTCTTTAAACATTTTTTATTAAGCACATGTTAACTGCATATACTTACAATATATAGTATGGTATTTATAATCTCAAACTTAATAAAACGATACACAGAATTCTTGGTTTTTCTCACCCACCTTGCCTTACCCTGGTTCAAATCTGCTCCAACCACAACCTCCCCTTTCCATGGGTGTATGGCTCCTACCCTCCTCTGTGACTCAGGACAGAATCTCAGAATCTCTCATGACTCCTCTTCCTCATAGTCTACCAGCAAGCCACTCCTGTTCTTCCTTTAACACAGAACCAGAACTTAACCATTATCATCATCTCCTGCTGCCACTTCATCCTCCCTGATTGACCTCAACAAGCTCCTCAATGGGCCACCTGCTTCTTCCTGCCACTTGCCATGCTGGTTTCAATATACCAAACCAGATGATCATACTAAGAACGGAGACAGATCATGCCGTTCATCTGCTCAAAACCTATTCTCATTTTACACGCGAGAAAACAGGAGGCTTACAAAAATGCCAGGAATTGAATCAAGTTTGCCATTACATCACTGCCCAACTTAGTTTTCAAAGTTGTCCTAGTCAGATGGTAGGATGGTACTTTGTAAACTGAAAGCTCTATGTGACTACAAGGTAATACTACACCATTATCAACCCAAGCTCCTGATAGGTTGCGTTAAATGGATGACTTTATCAACCACACTGAAATGATTTACCCATGAAGAAGAGCCCAAACCCTGAGACCAGCAGCCTAAGCTGGATATAACCCAAGAGAGGATCAGCCTTGGAACTCTTGCTGAAGCAAGTGAGGACTGGGAAAAAATGAAAACACCAAGAGGCATGATGGCAAGTGTGCAGCACTAGCCAGCATACCCTACCCTACCCCCAACTCCAACCCAAATCCCAACTACCATGTGCAAGTCTGCACTATAACTTCCACCTTAGACACCTTTCATATAGCTCTGCTCCCCACACCAGCTCCATTTAGAGGATTAGAGAACAGGAAAAGCCAGGAGGAGATAAGAATCCCTATGAAACAGGATTCCTACCTCGGAGTCAGAGAGACAAGTTATATGTACAGATGTGAGTACAGGCAAGAGTATGTGTGTGCACACACGTTCCCTTAACCTAGGTGAGGGTGATTTCTTAGTGTGCTTCAGACACAAGTTTGGGGGAAAAAACTCTTAACAATCTCTACTCACCATGGAAATAAATAATAACAAGCAAGGGTGTCACAAACCACAAGTCTTGAGAGCAGAAGCTTTTAGGGATGAATGTGCTGTGCTTGTTCTCTGAGACCTCAGGATCAGTAATGTAGGACTGGACAGAGAGTGTCAACCCAGGACAGGGAGTCTCGGGAGTCTGCCACTTTCCTGCTTCTTGAAAACATTCAGATTCCAAGCCACAATTTTAAGAGCATCTAGGAAGCCCTGTTCTTTCGCCTCAAAACAAAGCCAGAGGTCCCCTTGCTGGGATAAATAACTACTGCCACCAACAGGTGCCTGGCAGATTACCTACAGCCAGGCACAAAGCAGGGGCTATTCCCCTTTGGGCAAAGGAAGAGGCAGAGAAGCTGGTATTGACCTTTCAAAGGACTGTAGACACTACCACCATCACCCAGGACACTCTGGTAACCAAACATGAGTACCTCTCCAACCCTACACCTTATTCCACTGTAAAGAAGGATGTGTATATACACAAACCTTCATCCCAGACATGCCAACAAAAGCCACTGGAAAAAACTCTGATCTTTGTCAATATTACTGAAATATCTGTTCTTTAGACTTACAGCCATGGACCGAGGCCCTTGAAGAGGTCCAAAACAGGAGAAAAGATTCTTTCCTCAAACAGCAGTTGTGAGAGTGGCAGAGAGAAAAAGGGTAGACAAACCCCATAATACATCTTCACCATCCAGGAAACAACTTCAATGACCAACTGACTTACGGACATATTTGCGGAGAAATTATGATTTTGTAGCAACCCTCACAAAGAGACACAACGATCCTCATGACTAGCAACTATTGAAAAGAAGGTCAGAAAACCCAAATTACAAATCATTTAAGGAAAGGGTTTTATTTATACCTATAACAACTATTTACTAAGTACCTACTATTCTGGATGCTAATACTAAGGCAACATTCCAAGTTCTAAGACTATCATAGTGAACAAGCCAGGCAAAAAGCCCTGCCCTTTGAAGTTAATATTTGATCAAAAATAAACAGGTACTAAATGGACTGTCAGATTAGTGCCATGGACACATGGAAGAATAAAGAAGATGGGAAGTACCGGGGGAGAGACTTGTAATTTTCACTGAAGAGCAAAAGGTGAGGAGTGAGTCTTACCAATACTGTGGGAGGGGCATTCCAGGTGGAGAGCATAACAGGTATAAAGGCTGTGAGGCTGAAGCACAATTAAGTTGGTGGAGAAAAGGCAGAGTCCAGTTGACTGGTATGGACTAGGCAGGGGCAGGAGTTAGAAGAGCTGAGATAGGAGGATCATGGTTTGAGGTCAGCCTGGGCAATAGTTCATGAGACCCCATCTCCAAAACAAACACAGCAAAATGAACTGGAGATGTGGCTCAACTGGCAGAGTACATGCTTAGCAAGTGTGAAGCCCTGAGTTCAACCCTCCCCTCCCCCCACAAAGAGAACAGTCACAGGGGAAAGGACCTTCCTCTATAAGCCAGTGGGAGCATTTTGCAGAAGAGTGACATGTGAATTAAAGTTTCCTTTGCTGATATTTTTGGTTTGTTTGTTTTTGTTCTTTTGTGGTACTAAAGATGGAACCCAGGGCTTTCTGCACGCTAGGCAAGTGCTCTACCATTGAACTACACCCCCAGTCTTAAACTTTCTTTCGTTATTTCCCTCTGATTTATTGAAGTGAACTCATATAACACATTTCAAACAATTCAATGCCATTCAGTATATTTCCAGTGTCATCCAACCACCAACTTCATCTAATCCCAAAACATTTCCAGCATTCCAAAATAAAGTTCCTCACCCACAGACACTTCCCTGTCATCTAACATGGGCAGCAATCAAGTTGTCCCTATTGACATATTTATCATGGATGTGTTATATGAATTTAATCATATAACATATGACTGTTTGTTTCTAGATTCTTTAGCATGTTTTCTGGTTCCTTGCACTCACAGAGTCTACCTAGGTGTGGCAATTAGTAGTGTGCATTAAGACTTCTTTCCTTTCTATGGATGAACAGTATTCCATTGTATGACATAGCCATTTTGTTTATCTACTCTTACATTGATAGACACTTGGACTGTATCCACCTTTTATGTTATGGTGAATATGGCTGCTATAAATATGTGTGTACATATACTTATTTGAGTACCTGTTTTCAATTCTTTGGGATACATACCTAGGATGAAGTTTTAATGGATCACTGTCACTTTTGTATTGAAAGATATCTGTGGGGAGGATAAGGACAGAGGAGAAAAATCAGGAGGTTATTGAAACACTCCAGGTAAGAGGTGACAAAGACAGAGAAGAGACCAGGGAGACAGAAGAAAAAATAGGAAAGTGGAATGGAGGCTAAGTGAAGTGTTTTTAGAAAATGTGTTGTGAAACGTGCCATGTGATACTGACAGACCAAATAAAATGAGGTTAAAACCCTGGTCAGCAAGGGTGGCATGCCTAGGAGAGGGCCTCAGTGGGGTGGGAGGACATGCAGACACAACAGTTGACATCTCTTTCAAAGCATTTTGCTAAAGAGTACAGAGAAATGGAGTAGAGATGGAAGAGGATAGAGGGTCAAAAGATCAGAATAATTTTAGGATGTTTTCTGGTCAGAATGATTTGGTGTGAGAGGCTCGAGAGAAGTGATATCTGCCAGTGAAGAGAAAGGACTGGATGGAAATTAGGGCACACGTGGAGTGTGTGTCAGCCTCACTTGGAGCTAGTAAAACCTCCTGGATGCTATAGGTAAAACTCTTGGAAACTCAAATTGGAAAGAATGAAGTCTGGACCACTCTGGATTATTTGATCTAGTAAGGAGGGGAGCCAGGCTTAAGTCAAAATATCACATGAACTGGAGCCCTGTTATTTGACTGTGTAATATACCAATATTAAATAATTTTCATTTCCCTCAGGTTGTCCCTCTTGTGATGTTTGTGGGCTGTTAAAACTACAATCATGAATATGAAGTCGATGGTACAAGAGTGAGCAAAGTGAGTGGACAAACTAAGCCTCACACTTTAAACAGCATGCACAGTATCAACCAACACCTTAGCAACAGTGATGAGGGACACTGTTACTATCTCAGTGGGATCTCCAGCAAACAGTCCAACATCTTCCTCCAATGTGTGCAAATAGGAAATAAGGTGAAGTTATGTTAAATTGTCTTTTTATAATACCACTTAAAGGGAAACTTTGGTGTAGTAAAAAGGGCAACAAAAGGTTTGGATTCAAGTCCTCAGTCTCACTTATTGACCATGTGACCTCAGTCAAGCTAAATAACCTTTGTGAGCCTGAATCTCTTCAACTGTAAAACGGGATTAGTGATACCCATACCGCCAGTCATCAGCAGCAAATGAGGAGCTGGTAAAATAGTTCATCATTAGACAGCCAGGTCTTAGCTGACTTGATGTGTTTCACATTTTTATGAAAAATTCTGAAAGCTACTGCAAAGACAATGTGACAGGCATACCAACTTAAGAATTCCCAGAAGGGGAGTTGTACTTTCTATACACCAAATAGAAAACTGAGGCATAAGATGAGAGAAAGAGAAACCCCCAACATCCCAAGTTCATGGCACGTCAAGAGTCTAGACTTGTTACCTCATCCCTGGCTAAGCTGCCAACAGCTGGCCAAGAGCTACCCAGAGATGGATTTCCTGTTTTATCACATCCTCCCATCATCTCGCCCAACACACTGCAGACAACAGAGGCTCTGAGACAAGAGAACAGAAGATAATGAGTTGGAATCTATTTGAAGATTGCCTCCAGAGGGTGTTATCCACCCCAGTGCCTGGAATATCTTGCTGAGGATCAGCTCCCCTTGTGGCTAGTTTGCTCAGGGTTTGTACTTAGATCCTCATGGTAGACTCCATCAGATCAGAGTTCAGTGAATTAATGAAATAATTGTGGGAACTGCTCCTGCAACAAAGGAAGTCTGGATTTTAGATCCACGAGACAGCTCCCCAGTGACCCTCTAGATCAATACCATCCAATAGACCTTTCTGTGTTGAGGGGACTGTCCTCTGACCTTGCCATGCAACATGGTAGCTGAAAACAAAGTTCACATGCTCCTGGGGAAAGAGTGTTGAGATATTTGAAAGGGAAGAAGCAGTCAGAAAGTGAAGACTCTGGGGCATTCTTAAAAAGTCTCATCCTGTCCCCAGCTACCCAGCATGGCTAGGTCCTCTCTCTACCCATCCAAATCTTCCCCAGACTTTAAGAGTCAGCTCCAGCCTCAAAACTCCAAGAAGATCATCTGTGCCTGATCAGCTCTCCCTGTGGCTCATGTAGGTTGCTCAATAACTAGGCTATTGAAATTCAAAAGGAGACTGGGAAACCTTCAGTATGGCAATCAAGGAAGTGTTCTTTAAGGAAATAATAAGTTAAAGGAGAGCCTTAAATAATAAGAATCTGAGCAGCTGAGTGACAGGGTCAGCCACACCAAATGGAGACTCTAGAGTGAGCAAAGTTGTAAAGACACAAAGACCAAGGAGTGTAAAGCAGAGAGGAGATACACACCAGCTGCCCTGATACCTGCTTTGCAGCAGGGAACATCAGGAGATAAAACAGGAAATCTGTGCTTCCTGCCAGATGTGAAACTATTTTGTATAAAATAGTTTTATAGAAACCATTTTATAGAAAATGAAGAATTTTTACACATTGTTGAGCAGAGAGACAGTGTGGGGCAAGAGAACTGTTTGAAAGACACTGTTAAGGTTAGAACACAGGACAGATGTGAGAGGAGCCTGGAGAAGAATGGATCACTGTGGTCTCAACCCACCCCCAATTCCCAGTTATGACTCCCAGCAACTTCCAGCATCACTGACCATTGCCTCCCTGACAGGGCAGCATCTCCACAGAAGCCACTGGAGCTGCCCAACCCATAGCCATTTCCTGACACCACTCCTGCCTCATTGAGAACTGTGCCTGTTTTGGCAACAATTTTCCCCCTCCCTGAGATAAGCTGTGACTTATCTGAACCAGGGAGACCCTTTTCCCCTTTGCCAATGGCTGGCTCAAGAGTGGGCATTTCACCCTGTTTTGAGCAAAGGGATACAACAAGAAGTCTGTGGGGCAGGTTAGAGATGGCTTTTCCTCGCTGAGTACAAGGTAAACATTGAAGAAAGCCACAGTCCTGGTCTCCTCCTTCTCACTGTGGAGCTTATCTAAAGATGAGATGCCATCTGTAGGCACTGGGGACAAGCTGGACAATGACACCAATACCCTGAGGAAAGAAGGCAGGAATTGGAAGACAGCCTGTACCCCTGATGACATATAACATCGGCTTTCAAACTGAAGGCTTGGTAAGAAGAGTTTGCCTGTGGATTTAAGCCACTGATCATTCAGTTCTGTTACTTGCAGCCCAGTACCTCCTAACTCATCCCATTCACCTGGGATTTAGTCACAGAGCTGCCCTGTGACTATCAAGAAATGTGGGTCCTGCAGGGTAGCCCTCAGTAGAAGGCACAGGGTCACCAACAGAACAGGAGCTGATCACTGACCAAAACCAAGAAGAGTCAGTAAGACCACAGGTTGCTGACCCCATAATAAAAGCCAAGAGAATCTTTTCCCTTGCTGCTGAGCAGGTAGAAATGTCTGGCAGAAAAAGGTTGTGCCGAACCAGAGGGAAGGCGCAGGCCCCTGCTGAGTCATCTACCACCATTCAGCTCACCCAGAGTCTCAGTGCTCCACGCTGAGTGGAAAGATCCCTCCCTCCAGCCAGGACGGGGCGTGACAAGCACGGTACATTCCCTGCCAGATCCTCACTGCCTATCATGCTTTATGGACACAAAAACAAATTCCACCATATGTTAAAGTTAATTGCAAACAGTTGTTGCTGAAGAGAGCTCCATTTTTCAAAAGCCCACAGAGATCTGGTTACACCAGTGGCTGAAGCATCAACCACCCTCATTCATTCATTGAAAGCAGCAGGACCAATGCAAGGGTTCAATGGAGTTGTGGACAAGATCCTTGTTCATTGCTCCCTCCCCTCCCCTTTCCTCCAGTCTGTCTCTACTTCCATTGGGCTCAAACATTTGCATCCCTCAGGTGCAATTCCTCCCTCAGCACGGATGAAGAACCACCATGAGGAAGACTGGGGGACAGGGTGGGCAGAGATGATGGCAAGAGAGGGTGGAAGGATGGAGGGTCTGGGGAGTCGGCTGGCTGTGTTCCACTGTCCAATAAGAAGTACAGAGAAGCTTGGGGACCCAGAGCAGCCAGGCTGGTTTGCTAGAGGTCTGTACAGGGTCTATGAAACATAGTTATTGATGATGTGGCTTAGGAAGAGGCCAGTGAGGGTAAACCTGGGGCTGACAAGGCCCTCAGCATAGAATGTAGCCAGGGAAGTTCCTGAACAGCATGGACAGCTGGGAGGAAGGCAGGACTTAGATCTCCTATGAACATTCTTCTATGGGTCACAGAGAGGCATTAATAAGCACATCCTGGCAGCATGAAGAAGAAGTAGGAATTCCCACAGCTCAGGCTGCACATTGCACCCACATCCTCACCCGTCCCGGGAGAAACATTTTGTGGTTTAATTTTGCACCAACCGAGCTGGAAACACGAGCTGGGGGAGCCTTAGCCCCCAAGGCCCTGGCTCAGGAAAGGCACACCAAGGAGTCTCCAGAGCAATTCCTCCTACTCACTAGTTAGGCAAGTCCTTCAAATGTATTGTATCTGGCTGCCAGAGGCCTCTCTGAGCAAGCTGGAGGAGGGGTGTGTGAAGACAGCACAGTCACTGAATGACTCATACATGTTTCAGGACTCACTCCCCAGGCCTCTTCCAAAGGATGAGTAGCATATGTGGTCTAAAGAGGAAAGCTTGTTTGGCCAGCTTCACAGGAGCCTAACAGTACCTGGTGGGCACCTCCTAACAGACACTCAGTCTACATGCACAGGAAGCCCATTCATTCAGCTGATTCAAATACACAGTCAAGTCAAAGGGGGGGAAAATGTGTCAAAAAGGTCAATCGACCAGTCAGGGATTATTGCCTGTCCACTGAGGTCAACCTCATCTTCTGATCCGGCCTCCCAAGTAACTGGAGCAGAGACCTACCTAATTCTCTGTTTTGTCTCTTTTGATAGGAATGTTACTCCACCACCAGCACCAAACACACTCTGGCACTTTGTTATATACTCTTATTCATAATAAAGAAATATTTATGACACACCACTGAATTGTCACCTTATGGGTGTTACAAAAACATTCTCTTGGTTAGGATGTCCTAACCAAGAGAAGTGTCACATCTAGCTGGAAGGTCAGAAAATATATATGCAAAAAGCTAAGGTATCATACAAGAGTTAAGTAGGGTTCAAGATAAGGGTGCAAAAATGGTGGGTCATCCACAAATCAGGTGCCAGTAAAAGAGCACTAAAACCATCAAAAGCTGCGTAAAGCAGTGCCAAACAAGGATGAGACAATAGCCACTTGTCACTGTCACACTTTCTGAATCCTTATGTGCCTGAGCTGTTCCTCAAGGCATTTATTCCTCATGACCACCATACATGTCAGGCATAATTATGTCCATTTTATAGATACAGAAATTGGGCACACAGAGGAAAGTGGACTTGTAATCTCAACCTTGCCTGATATATCTGCCCTGGGGCCTGGGAAGTACACACCTGCTCTGGTGCCTGAAGTGACTTTTCTCTCTTTTCTACCTTTCAAGTCTAATTACAGCCTTCTCTGGCCATGTCCCCATTCTCATCCTCAGCACCTCTACACACACACGCTCTCACCCTTTCATCTTTGTATTTTACGGGTCAACTGTGGCTCACGTCAGGAATTCATAAATACTGTATTTGTCACCTTCACTGTACTACTGCCTCTAAAAGAACAACACATTTTGGCATTCCCAGAACATAGCACAGTGCCTAGTGTTCAGTAGGTTCTTTGTAAATGTTGGTCAGATTGAATTAAAACAAACTAATTCGGGGGTTAGGAGTATGGGCAGAAAAGCCAGGGCTTCCTGCTGATTCTCCCTGGGAGCTGAGGAGTGACCAAACTGCCCTCAGCTACCCCACCTTCCTGCACCGGCCTCCAGGATGGGTATTTACTGCAGAACTTAGAAGTGGCAGCAGGGCTGATGGATGGTCGCCACCCTCATAAAGAGCTGTGGGACGCAGTCTCCAGCCACAGCCTCAGGGCTGCTGGGTCCCTTGGAACTTTATGGCATTGTTGCCATGGCAGTCACGGATGTAACGCGCCATGGAGGCAAAAAATAAAGTTCTCCCAGAGGTGAAACACTGGCAGGACCCCATTCACAGGCAACAGTGGGTTATTGACCTCTCTACACCTCAGTTTCCCCTTCTGTAAAATGGAGATAATAAAACTCATTAAGCAGTTATTTGGAGGGTTCAATATCATCTATATATATGTAATATATATGCATATAAATATGTGTACATATATACATATATATAAAATAGTAGTTAGCACACAGTAGGCCTTCAATAAATGAATGTAATTCCCATTTCCTTACCTACTTGGGGGCACATAAGTTCTGATTTTATTTTGCCTGAGCAAGGATTTTTTGGTTTTGTTTTAGTTTTTAATTTAAACACAGGATTTGTAGGATCTCTGGGGTTAATAATGCAAGGAACCCGATGGTTTTCAATAAATGAAACTGCCCATTGATCAAACATAACCAGCCTGACATCTGAAATCGCCACTGAAGAACTACAGAACTCAACTCTTCCAGACTTCACACTACCCAATAGCCCTGAGTCCTAGGCTTGGCCTCTACTAGGCAAGGAATTTGCATCTGGGTTTCTCTTGTCACTTGTTTGACTTTGCAGTTCTACACTAATGGCTGTTACTCATTAGCAAGTGTGAATAACTCCCCCAATAAGCAGCTGTCTGGGTTTTTCTAGAGAGCCCAGTGCAACTGCTCATTAGCATTTGTGAGAAATACCCCAATAAAAATTCCAAAAGATGTCACAGTAAATCTAACTGGGCTGACTGACTTCCAGGTAACTTCTAGTTGGCTCACAATAACTTCCTTCCCCAATCTGCTGGGTCCCCTCCACCACGCTCTGTATCACTGCCCACCTCCTCATATCCAGGTCCTCAGCAAAACCTCCTCCTCTCCTTCATATAGCAAATCCAGACACCAAACACCAAGCAAGCCTTCTCTAGGGACAGAGAAAACTGCTACCCACATCAAGTGCTCTTGGGATGCAGGGGACACTGAAGGGATGGGACAGGTGGGAAGGCAGAGAAAAATATAGAGGTAAAATATTCAGCATCCAGGGAAGGCAACTGGAATGACCATACTCCCCCATCTCTGATTTTGGAACATTCATGATGACAATGTGTGCGTATGAGTATGTGCGTGTGCCTGTGTGTGTTGAGTCCGTACACCAAGCAGCTCTGAGAGTAAGAGCCGACAGACTAGGAAACACCCACAGCTGTTCAAAAACATCCCTGAGTGTTTTACAAAGTCAAAGTGTAAGTGATGGAACACATACAGAGGAAAGCCTGGAGGAGGAACAGGAGAGTCTTGAGAGATGGCACTCAGGAAAGAGGAAAAGAAAGTTATCCCTGACCACAGTGTTAACAATGCATCTTCCGATGCATTTGTGGTGACATGGCACCACCATGGAAAAGGCTCTCTGCCAATCAATCAAAAGATGGATGAGCTGATTAAGAGGTTTGAATGCTGCAACAAGCTCCTCCTTTCTGATGCCAAGAGCCTCTTGCCAAGAGCTCTTTATATATAAAAAAAGAATTCAGCCAGACAGCCATGCCCAAGAAGAAGCTGCCCTCCACCCTTGCCCTGCCTGTCTTTGGCAAAGTCCACACACAGCCTGCACCTGTGGTCCCAAGAAGGACTGGCATGTGTAACCTTAATAACTCAACCTAATGAGGATAAACCACCAGAAGCTCCAAAACCTTGTGCTCTAACCCAGGATGAACACAAGACCCACAGCATGAAGCCATCATCACCTTATCCTGCTTGGTCACTAAAATCACCTTGGACAAAGTTACACTATATCATTCAGTGTTTGTAAAGAAAAGCAAAAATTATTAGAAGACTAATGGAAATCTTCCTTTGTTCTAATAAATTCTTTGGCTCTTAAGAGAATAGCTGGAGAAAAGATACATCTATGAAATTAAACAGGAGGACAAAGCTGGGTATGGTGCTGCATACCTGTAATCCCAACACCCAGGAGACAGAGGCAGGAGGGTCATGAGTTCAAATCCATCCTGGGCTACATAGCAAGACTCTGTCTCCCAAAAAGGGGGGAGGAGTGGTGAGAGGAAAGCTGAGCATGTTGGCTTATATCTGTAATTCTAGCTACTTGGGAGGCAGAAATTGGGAGGATAGAAGTTAAAGACCAGCCTGGGCAAAAAATTTGTGATACCCCATCTCAACCAATGAAAAGCTGGGAAAGTAGGGGTGTGCCTGTCATCCCAGCTACACAAGAAGCTTAAATAGGAGGATCACAGAGCAGGTTGGTCCAGGCATAAACGCAAGCCTCTATTAGAAAAATAACTGCAGCAAAAAAGACTGGGTTGTGGCTCAAGGGGTAGAGCACCTGTCACTGTGTGACAAGTGCAAGGCCTTTTAGTGCAAACTCCAATACAGCCCAAAAAAGGAGAGGATAACATCAATAAGATAATAAATGTGAACACATTTTATAAAACACATAGGAAGTCCATACGTTGAATTCTATATGGCTATTGTTATTGTTGATAACTCCAATTTAGGGGAGGAGACACAAGAGTTAAGAGAAAGTGAGATAAAGGGAGAGACTCAATTGAACCCAAGATTTGGGCTATAAATTCTGCAATCAGTTAAATGCCACAGCTGTGTTCATGATTACCAGCAATTTGCAGAGGAGATACAAATGAACACTACAAGCAACATGCAAGGTGCAACAAGGAAACAGCTCCGGAGGCTTACATTTGACCATTTGCAACAGAAATCGTGAGTGCACAAGGAAGGGGTCTGCATGGCTCTTGGTAAGAGGTGCAAATGGGGAGCGTCTGGCCAGTTTGCTGGAGTTAGAGCAATTGTGAATGTAGGGCAAACCAAGAGTGGAAAGACACTGGTGACAGGAGGCGAGAGTCAGAAACGCTCTGTGGGTGGCACGTGCACTCAATGAAGTTGTCTTGGCATCTGCCTACCTCCCCCATCTGCCAGGGCTCACTACCAGGAGTGCCAGATTCAAGAAAGCTTTTCTGCCAAATCCTCCCCTGGGGAAGGGGCATTCCAGGCATATGCAGGCCTCCAAGAGATTGTTCAGGGGCCATGAACACAGCATCCAACCCTCTAACAACGTCTAGCATTGGGTCTCCCCCTCCTCTCACATTCCCTCTCACCATAGGCAGATGTAGGTTAGGACCAGAGATGGATGGGGTTGTCACCACTCCATGTGAGTCCTGCAAAGCACCTGGCTGTCAGGAAAACCCAAGTCCACCAGAGTACTGAAATTCCTGACTCTACTCATTGTGGGCCACAGGCAGGTTTGATCTTTCTGTTGGGTGCCCTGAACCTAAACCTAACACTCTACATATGTTAAGATGCCTTCCATTGCAATAACAGCGGAGGGGAAGTGAGATCCGGTAAGCCAGCCTCTTCTGTTTTGCTGGATGATTTAAGTG